>NC_091987.1:108161832-108842902 GCF_044704955.1 Pristiophorus japonicus
AGCAAATGTTAAAACTCAGATTTTTGTTCGGCAAGGGTATTAGGGAATATGGAACCAGTGTGGGTAGATGGAGTTAAGATACAGGTCAGTCATGATCTCATTGAATGGCACAACAGGCTCGAGGGGCTGAATGGCCTACTCCTGTTTCTAGAACTCTTTCTTCATATAATTTTGCCTTTTACGCAAAATGATTTGGAGTCTAAATGCTCCAAGAACATGGCATCGTAGAGAGTACAGGTCCTGTACACATTTTACAATACCTGCGGGTAAAGAGAGTGAGGTTACCCCATTTTATATATTAACGGGTATTCTTTGACAGGACCTCGTCTATCCCTGTTCATAACAGCCTTGGCAGCAAGTGTAAACAGGTTCTTTGATAGTGAAGGGCATCTGGTGATCTGACATCCAAACACATGCAGGTACAGCACCTTTCCTTTCCACTCTAAACCCAGGGGCACGGAGGGCAAGGCACTGCCTCTTAGCACCGAGCGGGCACTCTCGAGAGACTTCAGCAAGAAATCTAGGCTGACGCTCCCAGGGCAGTGCTGAGGGAGTGCTGCACTGTCGGTGGTGCCGTCTTTCGGATGAAACGTTAAACCGAGGCCCCGTCTGCTCTCCCTCAGGTGGATGTAAAAGATCTCATTGCGAGGAAGAGCAGGGTAGTTCTCCTCGAAATTAGGCTAATATTTATCCCTCAACCAACAACACGAAAACAGATGATATCTGCTCATTATCACATTGTTGTTTGTGGGAGCTTGTTGTGCATAAATTGGCTGCCACGTTTCCTACATTACAACAGTGACTACACTCCAAAAGTACTTCATTGGCTGTAAAGAGCTTTTGGACGTCCCGAGGTCATGAAAGGTGCAATATAAATGCAAGTCTTTCTTTCTTTGAAACTCTGCAAGGCAAGTAGATTTGCACAGACGACAACAAGGTCTCCGATCATTTATGTGTCTTTTTTTATCTGTAAGGTAAATGGTGCAGCCTCTTAAGTTTAACATGCACTTTAGTTACACACTGGGGATTGCAACCACTCACGTTAGAATAGAATGTAAGGGCAGCCTGTGTGCATATTTAATGCCCGTTGCATGTCCTGTTAATCTTCACCGCATATCCTTTTACCTCGTCTCACATGAAGGTACAGCTCCCACTGTGATCAGGAGAGCCAAGTGATGCCTGAGAGCTACCAATGCCTGTCAGGGCAGGGTTGCAGCTGCTGAAGACACTCGGTCCGCACGCACACACACACATTCCCTCTTTCTACAATGGAATTATTTTGCATTCTATAATATAAAGTCAGCAAAATGTTGGAAAATTAAAAATAAACAGAAAATGCTGGAAATATTCAGCAGGTCAGGCAGCATCTGTGGAGCGAGAAACAGAGTCGATGTCCTTCCATCAGAACACTCCCGCTGGAGTGGAACCAAACTACAGAACTAGTGGGAACCTGTTCAACCTTCGCCGTCTCCAGGCCAGGTCCAAGACCACCCCAACCTCTGTCGTCGAGCTACAGTATGCGGACGACGCCTGCATTTGTGCACATACAGAGGCTGAACTCCAAGACACAGTCGACGTATTTACTGAGGTGTACGAAAGCATGGGCCTTACGCGAAACATCAGTAAGACAAAGGTCCTCCACCAGCCAGTCCTCGCCGCACAGCACTGGCGCCCAGTCATCAAGATCCACGGCGCGGCCCTGGACAACTTCCCTTATCTCGGGAGCCTCCTATCAACAAGAGCAGGCATCGACGACGAGATCCAACACCGCCTCCAGTGCGCCAGTGTAACCTTCGGCCACCTGAGAAAAAGAGTGTTTGAAGACCAGGCCCTCAAAACTGCCACAAAGCTCATGGTCTAGTAATGCCCGCCCTTCTGTATGGCTCAGAAACATGGACCATGTACAGTAGACACCTCAAGTCGCTGGAGAAATACCACCAACGATGTCGCCGCAAGATCCTACAAATCCCCTGGGAGAACAGATCCACCAATATTAGCATCCTCGACCAGGCCAGTATCCCCAGCATTGAAGCACTGACCACACTTGATCAGCTCCGCTGAGCAGGCCACATTGTCCGCATGCCAGACACGAGACTCCCATAGCAAGTGCTTTACTCGAAACTCCTTCACAGCAAACGAGCCAAAGGTGGACAGAGGAAACGTTACAAGGACACCCTCAAAGCCTCCCTCAAAGTGCAACTTTCCCCTGACACCTGGGAGTCCCTGGCCAAAGACCGCCCTAAGTGGAGGAAGTGCATCCAGGAGGGCGCTGAGCACCTCGAGTCTCGTCGTCGAGAGCATGCAGAAATCAAGCGCAGGCAGCGGAAGGAGCGTGCGGCAAACCAGTCCCACCCTCCCTTTCCTTCAATGACTATCTGTCCCACCTGTGACAGAGACTGTGGTTCTGGTATTGAACTGTACAGCCACCTAAGAACTCATGCTAGGAGTGGAAGCAAGTCTTCCTCGATTCCGAGGGACTGTCTATGATGATGATGATTCTGATGCTCTGATTTAAAAAGGAGAATTATTCATTGATTCATTTTAATGAGTATTTTTTTCAAATGAATTCTGCAAAATCAAAGAAATTTGTTAAATTTTTTTGGGGGTGGGGAAATATTTCATATCAAAATATCAGTTGGTGAATTTGAGTATATAATATTCAGTGAGTCATTGTAATCATAGATTTTTTTTAAACCCTGCAAATACTGGGTTAATGTTTTAAGTGGAGGCTCTTTCGGGGAACCTGCAGTTTTTACAAGAAAACATTGACCCATCTTTACTTCTTGCAGATGCTGACGAACTTGTGTACTTCCCGTAATTTCTGCTTTGAAGTCATTATAACCAGCCTGGTCATTGCTGCCACTAGGGCCCGTCATCACACCCTTCCCTCCACCAGCTCTCACAGCCACCTTCCCATTCCCACCACCTGCAGCCCCCCTGCCCCCACACTCAGTGCCCCTGTATGCACTCTCTCGGCCTCAGCTTCGGGCTTTGCACTCCTTGGCACTCAACATCACCTCCATCGCTTGCCAAGGCCACCGACCTTCATCCACATGCCATACACTTTCCAATTCCTTTCTCACTGGCCCGAGCCAGTCCTTTCCATTGTTTCGGTGTTAGTCAAGTATATAAGAACATAAGAAGGTATAGGGTGAGAAAAGGTCATTTAGCTCATCAAATCCATCGCTTTCACAAACCAATCTGCCCTACAATGGATTCTACCTATCTATTTAATCTCCAGAGCGAAGAGTTTCCATCAATACTTCCCGATCCCAAAGATTAGCAAGCACAAACTCCAGAATATTTAACAGCTTATAACATCTCTTATGTAGAATGTCTCAGAACACTTAATAATTGGGAGAGGCAAACAGGAGACAGACAAGGTTAAGATGGAAGCATGATTAAAGAGATGGATTCTGAGAGGTGTCTGAAGGAAGAGGGAGATGTAGAAAGATAAGATGGTAGGATGGTATTGGGAAAGATTTCTGAAGCGCAGGGGTATACTGACCATAAGATTAGCTTCTGGAGGGATTGGAGGGAATGAAAAAAATGCATCTTTTCTCCATCTGTATTACCTTGTGTTACCAGTTTCTTCCTCAGTGTCCTTGTTGGAATCAACATATTGAACATTGGGTTTTTATCTTTTCTTCTTTTGATTCCTCATGGCACTACGTGATTTGGGGTCTTCTTTTCTTCTCCCTGCTTCCAATCTAGCAGCACCTAATGGTTTCCAGAAACACTTAGCTACATGCTGGGATTCCGTGCAGTTAGGGCATTTCATCTTCGAAAAACCATCAGTCCAGATGATAATTATTTTTCCCTCCGACATGGTTGAGTGACTGGAACCTTTGAACTCTCTGCGGCCTGTAACCCGTTGGTATCTCTGGCAGCAGTCTCCAGCCCATGTGCTATTTCAAGAGCTCTAGCTGTTGTGAGTCTGTTTTCTACCAACACTTTCCTCCCTATTGATGATTTCTTCAACCCGCACACAAAGATACGACTCTTATTACATTGCCGAGGAACCCGCCAAAGTCACAAATTTCGGACAGTTAAAAACATAGGAAATAGGAGCAGGAGTAGACCATTGGGCCCCTTGAGCCTGCTCCGCCATTGAACAAGATCATGGCTGATCTTTGACCTCAACTCTACTTTCACATCCTGTCCCCATATCCCTTGATCCCCATCGTGTCCAAAATCTGTCAGCCTCTGTCTTGAATATACTCAACGACTGAGCATCCACCACCCTCTGGGGTGGAGAATTCCAAAGATCCACCACCCTCATAAGTTCTGTCAGTAACTGAGAAACATTTCTATCATCTCTGTACCTCTTCTGGTTAAACTTGAACACTTTCCACGATAACGAGTGGCTTCAGGCTCAAATGTTCCTTCACCACTTGGACCAACTCCTCGTGCGCTTTGTCTTTTGGCTGGGCAGGGGAGATCAGATTCTTGACCAAGGTGTGTGTTGCAGGTCCACAGATAATAAGAAAAGCTCCTCTTCTTTTGGCATCTATTGTAAATTTAATTGCCTCAAAATAAAAATATGAAGTCTTGATGTATACTTGCTCCAACTCAAGCCCCTTCGATTATTTCAACTAATACTGACATGATCAAAAGAAATTGCAGCGACCAGGTTGACCACGACCTAAGTAACAAAGATGTCCAATGTCGATGTTCATAACAATGCGGTTGCCTGTTATCCTTGCCGCCAACTGTTATGTCTCATAAATAATCAAGTCTGTGTGGTAATGCAAGGGTTGCCTTTATTTCAGACTCTGGAACATTCTCTCTCGAAATAACAAACAATATACGAGAAGATCCTGAACTGTAATTGGCTTAAGCATCAGCTGTTACTCAGTGGGTCGCACTCTCGCCTCTGAGTCAGAAGGTTGTGGGTTGAAGTCCCACTTCAGGAACTTGAGCATATAAATCGAGGCTGACACTCCAGTGCAGTGCTGAGGGAGGGCTGCACTGTCGGAGATGCCGTCTTTCAGATGAGACGTTAAACCGAGACCATGTCTACTCTCTCAGGTGGGTGTAAAAGATCCCACGGCACCATTTTGAAGAAGAGCGGAGGAGTTATCCAATATTTATCCCTCAAATCAACATCACTAAAACAGATTATCTGGTCATTATCATATTGCTGTTTGTGGGAGCTTGCTGTGCACAAATTGGCTGTCGAGTTTCCTACATTGCAACAATGACTACATTCCAAAAGTACTTCATTGGCTGTAAAGCGCTTTAAAACATCCGGTGGTCGTGAAAGGTGCTATATAAATGTAAGTCTTTCTTTTAAGATGCTTGGTCCCATCAGGGGTCCTCTAGTGTTCAACTTACAAACTGCAAGTAGATTACATGTCACACTCCAAAATTACATCACTATATGTTTCCATCACTTTCACCTCCTGTTGATAAAATACAGCGTAAACTGCTTCCCGCGGATTTAATTTGTGCATGGCTGCTTTGTCCGTTGTTGGTGGATGTCTGAAATAACTCCCTCCGCTTTGAAAAATGGAGGAAAGAGAGATGAAAGCTTTTCTTACGTAGGACCTGATTTGCGAAGTATCATGGAGCCTCCTAAAGCGGCCAGCACCTGCCTGGGGAAACGGTCTGCTGTGCCAGTGCGGTGAGTGTGTGCTGAATGTCAGAAGAGCTGGTGCAGTACACTCAGCTGTTCAGTGCGCTCTCTGCTCATTGGGACAGGGAGGGCATTTCAACAGGAACAGCATTGGGAGGATTTTAAAACCATGTACCAGGGACAATTCTGATTACAGATTGGCTCACTTTTTGCTCCATTAGAAGCAAAGCAAATATAATGATGCTTACAGTTAAAAATAAAGGTGAGCGATAATTATGGTGTTAACACTTCTACAAAGGACAAAGGAAAGCTGTACGAACTCGTGAGTGGTTGGCCACTACGTTTGCCGACAATGACATCTAGTCCTTAATGTTGCTGCCAGTTTTGCACTGGCTCAGGTTCTGAGGATTTGTCCAAATTAACCAATCATCGGCTGTAACCCTCGTACAGTTTAAGTGGAGGCGACTACAGGCCACAGACTTTGCTCTTTGGGTTAAGGCTTAGCTAAAGATGACACCGTCTGGAAATCTGCCCTGAAGCATGACATCACGCACACTGGAGCCAGCCGAGTGTTAACAGCAGAAAGAAGCTCTGTCATCGAGAAGTAAGTTAAGTAAGTTAAAAAAGAAAAACTTGCTTCCGGGAACGGTAGCATAGTGATTATGTTACTGGACCAGTAATCCAGAGACATGCACTAATAATCAGGAGATATGAGTTCAAATCCCACCATGGCAGCTGGGGAATTTAAATTTAGTTCATTAAATAAATCTGGAATAAAAAGCTAGTATCAGGAATGGTGACCATGAGACTACTGTAGTATTATTAAAAACCTAACTGGTTCACGAATGTTCTTTAGGGAAGGAAACCTGCCATCATTACCTGGTCGGCCTATATGTGACTCCAGACCAACAGCAAGGTAGTTGACACAACTACCCTCTGAAATGGCCCAGAAAGCCACTTAGTTGTACCAAACCACTGCGACAAAGTCAACGCTATGGGAGGACCTTCAGCACGCAGACTGCAGCGGTTCAAGGTGGCGGCTCACCACCATCTTCTCAAGGGCAAATTAGGGATGGGCAATAAATGCTGGCCTTGCCAGCAACACCATGAACGAATACATTTAAAAAAAATTATATGGTGTTTTTCACAACCTCAGGATGTCCCAATGCACTTTACAGCCAATTAAGTACTTTTTGAAGTGTAGTCACTGAAGTGTAAAAACACAACAGCCAATTTGCACACAGCTAGCTCCCACAAACAGCAATGAGATAGTGACTAGATAATCTGTTTTTGGAGTGATGTTGGTTGAGGGATATTTGCCAGGACACCGGGGATAACTCCTCTGCTCTTCTAAGAAATAGTGCCGTAGGATCTTTTACATCCGCCTGAGAGAACAGAAGAAGCCTCGGTTTAACGTCTCATTTAAAAGACAGCATCTCTGACAGTACAGCACTCCCTCAGTACTGCACTGGAGTGTCAGTCTAGATTTTGTGCTCAAGTCTCTGGAGTGGGACTTGAACCCACAACCTTCAAACTCAGAGGCAAGGGTGAGGCGCAAGTGCTGCCTCCCCCAGCCGAAGTTCCTTACTCCAGTGCAAGTGCATGACCTTACCCCACACCCCCCCGCCCCCCCGCGCCCTTAGATGGGGCATTGTGTGCGGATTGGTAACATGTTTATTGGGTATGAAGTGAATAGTGAGTGTCGTGACTTCTGGATTTCATCCACTCCAACGATGTCCCTTGTAACACACGCACCGAGCTTTCCAAGAAATCGGGTGTGGATGCAAAGGGGGTTGCAAGAACGCAATCTACCTTTCCTGAGTTCCGTCTTCCCTCCGATCCTCCCCACCCGTGTCTCTCTCTCTCCACCCGCCCCCTCGCCTCCCCCCACGTGTCTCTCTCCCCCACCCCAGGCTCTCTCTCTCTCTCTCTCTCTCTTTTTCTCTCTCTGCTGGCTCCCCGCCGCCCGCCAGCTCTCTCCCCACCCGCCAACTCCCCCCCCCCCCCCCGCTGTAGATTCGGAGAAACGTGGTCGGATAATTGTGGGGCCCCACTTCACTTCCGCTTCCGGGCAGGGGGGGGGGGCGGTGGTCGGGCAGCGGCGGAGTCCAGAGGATGCAGGCGCAGAAGGAACGGAAAAGCGTTAGTACAAATAATCACTTCGAAAAGAAATACTCAGGTGTTCAAGTTCCTCCGTGGCTTTACCGTCCCTGACTCTGCAACGACCTCTGGCCCCAATATATCCCTCCTTTCCTCCTCCAACTCTGGTGTTTTTTATGTCCCAGCTTTGGCGCTGGAGCCTTCGGCTGTCTTGGCTCCAATCTCGGAAGGTCCCGCCCTAAATGCCTTTGCCTCTCCGTATCTCTCCCCTTCAAAACCCATCCTTTCTACCAGATGTAGCTCATCTCTCCAAATCTTCCGTAGCTGGTATCCATTTCCCTATTTCCATGTGTGATTCGGAAAGCCCTAGGTTTGATTCCAAGTCCATGCTGAGTTAGTTGATTTCCGCCAAGCAGCAAAAGAGCTGTTACAATTGGGCTAGGGGTGGGGTGGGAGGAGGCAAAATCCAAGTTTCACTCAATCACAATGTAGTGAACTTTATTGGAAAGTGCGTGTGTGTGTGAGTGTGTGCGTGTGTGTGCGTGTGTGTACGTGCATGTGTGTGTGCATGTGTGTGTGCATGTGCGTGTGCTGCATGTGTGCATGTTGCATGTGCGTTTGCGTGTGTGCGTGTGCGTGTGTGCGTTGTGTGGGAATTGCGTGCGGATGAGATTGGGCTTGGCTGTGATGCCTTCCTAGGTTGGCTAGCCTGCTAACAGCCATGGTCTAGACCCATGCACGCTGAATGACCAATTGGACAATGTACCGAAAGCAAATGCCATCCAAGGAACTGATGCCCCAGCTCGAACCAGTGCCATCAGGAAAGAAATAGTCGGAGAAATGAATTAACAAAATAGAGAAATGCCCCACTGCTGCTGCAGTCTGGTCAGCACAAGGGTTCATCGAATTATACGGCACAGAAAGAGGCCATTTGACCCAATGTGCCTGTGCCGGCTCTTTGAAAGAGCTATCCAGTTGGTCCTACTCCCCCTACCCTTTTCCCATAACCCTGTAAATTGTTTCCCTTCTAGTATTTATCCATTCCCTTTTGAAATTCACTATCGAATCTGCTCCCACCACCCTTTCAGGCAGCGCGTTCCAGATCACAACAACTCGCTGTGTTAAAAAAAAACATTGATGATTGGAAATAAAAATTTGTAGATTGAGTAGGTTTCAATTTATTGATCAACGATTATTGAAGGACCCAATTGTCACAAAAAACGATCATTTCCAAAAGCACTGCACACATCCTTCCCTCCCGCTCACTTCTAATCTGAGGAAGGACAGTCTTGCTATTGAGGGAGTGCAGCGAAGGTTCACCAGACTGATTCCCGGGATGGCTAGACTGACATATGAAGAAAGACTGGATCGACTGGACTTATATTCACTGGAATTTAGAAGAATGAGAGAGGATCTCATAGAAACATAGAAAATTCTGATGGGAATGGACAGGTTAGATGCAGGAAGAATGTTCCCGATGTTGGGGAAGTCCAGAACCAGGGGTCACAGTCTAAGGAGAAAGGGTAAGCCATTTAGGACCGAGATGAGTAGAAACTTTTTCACCCAGAGAATTGCGAACCTGTGGAATTCTCTACCACAGAAAGTTGTTGAGTCCAATTCATTGGATATATTCAAAAGGGAATTAGATGTGGCCCTTAAGGCTAAAGGGATCAAGGGGTATGGAGAGAAAGCAGGAATGGGATACTGAAGTTGCATGATCAGCCATGATCATATTGAATGGCGCTGCAGGCTCGAAGGGCTGAATGGCCTGCTCCTGTACCTATTCTCTATGTTTCTATGTTTCTACACAAAGCTTAGTGCTTGTTGGCCCCAAATGCAACAATATCTGGAAAACAATTCCAGCACTTATGTAGTGAGTGACTCTATTCTGCGATCGTTTGTGAAGCATTATTAAAAGCTCCCTGAAGTCACTCCGATGCATTGCCCTTTACAAGTCATCACCCATCAATTCAGTCCGTCAGACGTGATTAGGAGCTGCCTTCTGAAGCCACTTCCCACCATTAGTTGGATCGAAAAGCTGTATCTCTCTGAGTGCATGTAAATCAACAAGATCACCAGCCCTAAGTCCTGAAATAAAATTAACTCTTATGGTGCTGAGACACATCCTGCAATATCTGATTCTGCTCTCACTGATACATTGGGAGCAATTTTAACCCCAGATTTTTAACCCCAAAAACAGGCAGGTTTGGGTTGGGTGGGAGGCTAGGTTAAACTTCCAGTTTTAAAGGAGGCGGGGTGGGGGCAATAGGGTTTCCAGGAGGCAGGTTGGAATTTTAAATATCATAAAGAGGCTCTGTGCCTTATATTGATCAATGATTTCAAATTTAAACCTGGCTGGGTTGCCCAGGCCTCTGGAAACCATGGCAGATAAAGGGAGGCGAGGACTGCTGGATCCAGGAGGTAAATGCCTTTCCACTTGCCCACTGGATCCAGCGCACCTGTCTCAACAACCCAGCCATACAAGACATTGGTGTGCAAAATTAAGGCACATGGTATTGGGGATAATGTATTGACGTGGATAGAGAACTGGTTGGTAGACAGGAAGCAAAGAGTGGGAATAAACAGTTCCTTTTCAGAATAGCAGACAGTGACTAGTGGGGTACCGCAAGGTTCAGTGCTGGGACCCCAGCTATTTACAATATATATTAATGATTTAATGGCCTCTAAAACCCACCCACCTCCACCCCACCCCCTGCCCAAAGCCTCTGTTCTCTGACCCTATCTGTTATATTTTCAGTACAACGTCACAAAACACACAGGCTCTAAGATGGCTGATAACTTCAGGAAGCCTGTCAGGTGACCTGAACTGTTTATTCTTGTAAACAGCACTGGCTGCAATGCAACAGTAGTCCACTGGGTGGAGCTATATATATTACACTCCCCACCCCCTCCCCGCCCAGGCCCCTCTGACACCCCCCATCGCCACCCCAGCCTCTGTTCTCTGACCCTCCCCTCTCCCCCCACCCCCGCCGCCCCCCACTCCCCATTGATCGCTGTCCCCCCCTCCCTCGGCCTCCACTTTCATACCACCCACCCCGGCCTCCGATCTCCATGCCCCCCCTGCCCTAGATCCCTTCCCCCTTGTCTCCGCTCCCCGCTGTGGCCTTGTGCCGAAGGCCCACTTGCTTCTCAATCTGGCTGGCTGCGGCCGGGAAACGGAGAAAATAAAAATGTTAATCAGGTCCTTCCATTAAATTCGCCCAGGCCTCAGAGAAACCCGTTAATCCTGGTTTCCCGACCGCAAGCCAGCCTCCGCCCCTCCCCCCCCCCCCGCCGCCGACCCCCACCCCGCCATTGCTCCCTCTCCACCTCCAAGTAAAAATCCAGCCCACTGGGAACGTGTCGGTTGGGAGGGTAAAACAATAGCTGGGGAGAGGAGCTTCAGGAGGCCGAGAATGTTGATCCAACCACAAAACCTTTTTCCATGCTTAATCTCTGCTTTCGGTTCAGATTTTCCAAATGCTCCTACTGGAGCTTATTGCAGCTATCCATCCTTCATCACTATGGCGACCAAATTTATCAGTGCACCTCCTGGTCTTGCAACAGGAAGTGAGGTATTTTGCAATTATGATGATAGTGGACAGGGTTATAACAGCTGGCAGGAAAAGAGGGTGTTACTGAGATATACCTTCTTTGTTACAGGTATAACGTGCCTGATATCATACAATGGTAGTATCACATTTCGCTTTACACCTGTTTATATATTCTACAATAGCAGTAGGAGGTTTAATACTCATTACTGGGGCGATATCGCTGGAATGTTTAACATGCTTGTGTCACATCCCACTCTCTGCTATTTGAATAAAGGTGATTTCCTTGCCTATTCTCAATGCATGTTCCAGTTATATTGTTTCCCACATTGTATAAGAACATAAGAACATAAGAATTAGGAACAGGAGTAGGCCATCTAGCCCCTCGAGCCTGCTCCGCCATTCAACAAGATCATGGCTGATCTGGCCGTGGACTCAGCTCCACTTACCTGCCCTCTCCCCGTAACCCTTAATTCCCTTATTGGTTAAAAATCTATCTATCTTTGACTTGAAAACATTCAATGAGCTAGCCTCAACTGCTTCCTTGGGCAGAGAATTCCACAGATTCACAACCCTCTGGGAGAAGAAATTCCTTCTCAACTCAGTTTTAAATTGGCTCCCCCGTATTTTGAGGCTGTGCCCCCTAGTTCTAGTCTCCCCGACCAGTGGAAACAACCTCTCTGCCTCTATCTTGTCTATCCCTTTCATTATTTAAAATGTTTCTATAAGATCACCCCTCATCCTTCTGAACTCCAACGAGTAAAGACCCAGTCTACTCAATCTATCATCATAAGGTAACCCCCTCATCTCCGGAATCAGCCTAGTGAATCGTCTCTGTACCCCCTCCAAAGCTAGTATATCCTTCCTTAAGTAAGGTGACCAAAACTGCACGCAGTACTCCAGGTGCGGCCTCACCAATACCCTATACAGTTGCAGCAGGACCTCCCTGCTTTTGTACCCCATCCCTCTCGCACTGAAGGCCAACATTCCATTCACCTTCCTGATTACCTACTGCACCTGCAAACTAACTTTTGGGGATTCATGCACAAGGACCCCCAGGTCCCTCTGCACCGCAGCATGTTGTAATTTCTCCCCATTCAAATAATATTCCCTTTTACTGTTTTTTTTCCAAGGTGGATGACCTCACACTTTCCGACATTGTATTCCATCTGCCAAACCTTCGCCCATTCGCTTAACCTATCCAAATCTCTTTGCAGCCTCTCTGTGTCCTCTACACAACCCGCTTTCCCACTAATCTTTGTGTCATCTGCAAATTTTGTTGCACTACACTCTGTCCCCTCTTCCAGGTCATCTATGTATATTGTAAACAGTTGTGGTCCCAGCACCGATCCCTGTGGCACACCACTAACCAACGATTTCCAACCCGAAAAGGACCCATTTACCCCGACTCTCTGCTTTCTGTTAGCCAGCCAATTCTCTATCCATGCTAATACATTTCCTCTGACTCCACGAACCTTTATCTTCTGCAGTAACCTTTTGTGTGACACCTTATCGAATGCCTTTTGGAAATCTAAATACACCACATCCATCGGTACACCTCTATCCACCATGCTCGTTATATCCTCAAAGAATTCCAGTAAATTAGTTAAACATGATTTCCCCTTCATGAATCCATGTTGTGTCTGCTTGATTGCACTATTCCTATCTAGATGTCCCGCTATTTCTTCCTTAATGATAGTTTCAAGCATTTTTCCCATTACAGATGTTAAACTAACCGGCCTATAGTTACCTGCCTTTTGTCTGCCCCCTTTTTTAAACAGAGACGTCACATTAGCTGCTTTCCAATCCGCTGGTACCTCCCCAGAGTCCAGAGAATTTTGGTAGATTATAACTAATGCATCTGCTTTAACTTCCGCCATCTCTTTTAATACCCTGGGATGCATTTCATCAGGACCAGGGGACTTGTCTACCTTGAGTCCCAATAGCCTGTCCAGCAGTATGGACATGAAAAATGAAGAGTCCACTATTGCTTCCAGTTCCTCTAGTCTCCTTGTGCTAATTCTATTAGTGTCATGCGTGGCTCAGTTAGTAGCACTCTCGCCTCTGAGTCAGAAGATTGACACTCCAGTGCGGTGCTGAGGGAGTGCTGCACTGCCGGAGGTGCCACTTTTCGAATGAGACGTTAAATCGACGCCCCATCTTCTCTCTAAGATGGATATAAAAGATCCCATAACAATATTTCTAAGAAAAACAGGGGAATTATCCTCAGTGTCCTGTATTTATTCCTCAATCAACATCGCTGAAACAGATTATCTGTTCATTATCACATTGCTGTTTGTGGCAGCTTGCTGTGCACTTTCCTACATTACAACAGTGACCACACTTCAAAAGTACTTCCAAGTGCTTTGTGATGTCCTGGGGTTGCGAAAGGCGCTTTTTAAATGTAAATCTTTTTTTATTACACTCGTATTTTTATGTCATACATATTGTCACCCAATGTGCAATACCTCACACGTGCCACCATTTAACCTGAAAAGCCTACACTTGCTTTCAAAAAACATAGGTACAAGAGGAGGCCATTCAGCTCCTTGGGCCTGCTCCTGCTGATCTGTACCTCAACTTCCGCCTTAGCATCATAGCCCTTGATCCCCTTACCTAACAAGAATCCAGGTCTCTCGGCTTTCTACTTTTCTTATCCCATCTCATGTTGCAGCCTGGGTTCCGATGGCTTTTAGTTTTACATGAAACTTTGTCGAAAATTTTGTGAAAGTAAAAATAATCATGGGGCCTCCGTGATTGAGGATGTTGCAAATTAAACCAAAGAGGTTGGCAAGAATTATCGGGCAGGATCTACCCTTCCTAAATCCATATGGGCTGTTTCTTGTTAAATTATTAATGTGCTGATCATTTGTAGCCCTCTTGTAACAGTGATATAGCAGTGCTTCATATACCATATAACTAACACACACTGCACTACAATAAGACAGAAGAAAGAAAGAACTTGCAGTTATATAGCGCCTTTCACGACCCAAAGCTACCTTTGGTGTAGTCACTATGGTAATGTAGGAAACGTTCACACAGCAATGTCTCACAAACAGCAATGAGATAATGACCGGATAATCTGTTTTAATGATGTTGGTTGAGGGGATAAATATTGGCCAGGACACTGGGGAGAACTCGCTTGCTCTTCTTCGTAATAGTGCCTTGGAATCTTTTACCTCCACCCGAGGGCCTCGGTTTAATATCTCATCTGAAAGACCTCTGACAGTGCAGCGCTCCCTCAGTGCTGCACTGGAGTGTCAGCCTAGATCTCAAGTAGTATAAACACTCCTTTATATGTAATATTTTATACAGATAATGGGGTTGAAATTGTGGCCCCTACGGGCGTGTATGAGGTGCACACACGCCCGTGGGGGCCACGCAAGTTCCGGGTTCAGCCATGCACTGCGCATGCGCCTAAACCCGACACTTGTAATCTGTCAAGAATCCTCTTGGCAGATCGCACGCATGCGAAGGAAAAGGATCTCCAGGGGCGGAGAATTGGGCTATTTGCACAACTGCTGCCCACGAATTGCCTTGAAATTCTTACGCTGGTAACAGCAGGCGTAAGGCCCGATTTTACCAGCGTAAAAGTTTTAAAAAATAGAAAAATAAAATGTTATCACTCATTTATATATTAAAAACCCTGCCCATTTATTTTTAGCACTGGCAAAACATGTTTTTTTAAATCAAAAATTAATTTTTTGTATAAAATATTGAATTAAATTGCATTTTAATTAATTTTAAATATGTGATGTGTTCCCATTCATACTTATGGCAGCTTCGTACATACGGAATGACCATAAGTATGAATGGGGATCCCCCAACTCTGATAGGTTGGGCCGGCCCACGTAATCCTAGTAATCTGTACGAAACCCGAATGACCCTGGGATATGTGAGCCCCTTCGCTCCTGGGATATGAGGGCCTCAACCCTGGCCTTCACACAAAGCCCTAGGACCGCAAGTCGCCGAATCTCCGGGACCACCAGGTACTTTCGTAGAAATCTTTTCCGGTCGGAGACATCTGCCTCCGACGGGATAGCCTCCGACTGCAATTTGTGGTCCAATATTTATTGAGTGGTGCGATGGCTCGAGTATCCGCCAGTTTCCGCTACGGGCTGGATTCTCTCCATGCTAGCGGATGATGAAGGTTCCACTGTACTGTGAAATGAACTGTTGTCAGATTTGTCGTGCCACACAAAAAGGGTTGCAGCCCTGGCAATACTGCTGCACAGCATCTAGCCCCTGGTGACCTGTGCTGTACAGTACAGCCATAGTCACCACCTTATCACGTTACATCAGCCGCATTATGCTTACTGCGCCTGAGAAGAGAAGTACAGAACATTTACTTTTTTAACAAAACCTGCTGTTTGCTGTTTGTTATTGGCGATAACATGTGCAAACGGTGAGTTTAAGGTTGTCAATCAACCTTAAAAGTTCTGCTGACAGCCACAAACTGTCCCTGCATGGTTCACATGGTTTATGATGTCATTAGACTGGCTGGATTGAATTACAGCCTTGGATATCATAACCAGCTGTCTATTCTCAGATAAATGGTTCTGTTCGGTGCTAGCGCTGATGAGTTATTTTCCGTACAGTCAGAAATGGTCTTCGTTCATCTACCATCTTTCCCAACATGCAACATTGATATCTCTTTGCAGATGCTGCCTGACCTGCTGAGTATTTCCAGCATTTTCTGATTTTATTTCGGATTTTCAGTCATTTGCTTTTGTATTCGACACAAATGTAAGTTTGTGAAAGGAAAATTTAAATCAGATATTGGGAACAATTTCTTTACCCAAAGATTGAGGAATGTTTGGCAACGCAATGGAGCCATTATAGACATTCAAAATGTACCAGAGTATGATAATGAGAGAGTTGAGGTACTTTTACCTCTTTGGAGTAGCATCAACAGCAAACACGCAGTATTCTAGTTGTTGATAGCATTCATCAAAGTCAATGGCCTGACTCGAACAGGTGCTTTTGACTTAGTCGTACTGGCCGCAAAATTTTGTGTAGGTTCCACTGATCTCTCGCGGAGAGCGGTAGAAACTCTGGGAATGTGCGGAGACCGGGACTCCGCTGTTCCCGGGAGTTTCTTGACCTTAAGAGGGGAACATCCATCCGCTCTTCACTTATCACCGACTCCATCAGGCCAACATCCCCAGCATCGAAGCACTGACTACACTCGACCAGCTCCGTTGGACGAGCCACATTGTTTGCATGCCCGACACGAGACTCCCAAAGCAAACGCTCTACTCGGAATGCCTACACGGCAAGCGAGCCCCGGGTGGGCAGAGGAAACATTTCAAGGACACCCTCAAAGCCTCCTTGATAAAATGCAGCATCCCCACAGGCACCTGGGAGTTCCTGGCCAAAGATTACCCTAAGTGGAGGAAGAGCATCCAGGAGGGCGCTGAGCACCTCGAGTCTCATCGTGCAGAAATCAAGCACAGGCAGCGGAAGGAGCGTGCAGCAACCCATCCTTTCCCCTAATGACTGTCTGTGACAGAGACTGTAATTCCTGTATTGGACTGTTCAGTCACCTGAGAACTCACTTTTGGAGTGGAAGCAAGTCTTCCTTGATTTCGAGGGACTGCCTATGATGATGATGATGTCACGGACTCCAAAACCAGCAGTTCCCACTCTTGGGGCTGGTACATTAAGAGACTTGAGGTGACCCGGTCTCCGCAGAATCTATGTGAGCCCCCACGGGTAGGGCCCAGGTTACAGGCAAGTGTCAAGTAGGAGGGGGGATGTCCAAAGATTCTGACAATTGTTCATTCTGGGAACATAGCTAGATCAGCCTCCTTGCTCACAGAGTGATAGGAATGTTTGCAGGGTTAGGAACAGGGCGGGTTTTCGGACATCGTTTTCACAGGTGCTGGGTTCACCTCTAATCCATGCTTGGCGTTATATGACCTTTAATCAAGTTGGCATAGAGATATGTCAACAGTGATGTAATGACAGCATCATATCGCTATCTAATTTGCATGAAACAATGCAATTTAATAAAGCTTTTTAAGGTATGAGGATCAGTCTAGTGCAAACTACACTAAGGTCCATCAGTCACATTACATTTGCGACGATACTTAACCACTGTCAATTGACAGGCAAGTCATTCATCAGTGTCCCATATATTTGAATTATTCCAGTCTGTTTGATGGCCTGTGTTAATTACTGTCAATTTTCCCAGTGTTCGTTTGGTTATTGCAAACATTTTCCACAACTATGAGTGCCCATATCAAATGTTTGTAGAGTAATGTACCACACCCAGAGAAACTGCGAGCACAATTAGTTTACATTCTGTTGATTAAACAGTTTTTTAAAATCTTTAGCTATTCAGTGTAAACTCTGACAGCAGCTGTTATCCTATACGTAATGTGCTTCTGCTATTTGTTATCGCATTGCTTGCACCCCATCAATCTACACCTAACACATGTCTTGCTACTGTTTTATCCTGCATGTAACATGTTTACATACATACATAGGATTACATAGGAGATACGGCACAGAAACAGGCCATTCAGCCCAACCAGTCCATGCCGGCGTTTATGCTCCACTCGAGCCACCTCCTGTTTGTCCTCATCTAAATCTATCAGCATAACCCTCTATTCTCTTCTCCCTCATATACTTGTCTAGTCTCCCCTTAAATGCATCTATACTATTCACTTCAACCACTCCCTGTAGTAGCGAGTTCCACATTCTCACCACTCTCTGGGTAAAGAAGTTTCTTATGAATTCCCCACTGGATTTCTTGGTGACTATCTATATTGATGGCCTCTAGTTATGCTCTTCCCCACAAGTGGAAACATTCTCTCTGTATCCACTCTATCAAAACCTTTCATAATTTTAAAGACCTCTATTAGGTCACCCCTCAGCCTTCTTTTTTCAAGAGAAAAGAGACCCAGCCTGTTCATCCTTTCCTGATATGTATACCCTCGCATTTCTGGTATCATCCTTGTAAATCTTCTCTGCAACCTCTCCAGTGCCTCTACATGTTTTTTATAATAGGGCAACCAGAAGTGCACGCAGTACTCCGTGTGGTCTAACCAAGGTTCGATACAGGTTTAGCATAACTTCCCTCTATCTCCCTATCTCGCTATCCTTTACCCTGCGTGTAACATGTTCCTTGTCATCCTTTACTCTATATATAACATGCTCCTAATTACCATATAGCCCAGCATCGAGGCATTGACCACGCTCAATCAGCTCCGATGGGCGGGCCACATAGTCCGTATGCCTAATACATACCCAAAACAAGCGCTCTACTCCGAGTTCCGCCACGACAAGCAAGTCCCAGGAGGGCAGAGAAAACTCTTCAAGGCTACCCTCAAAGCCTCCTTGAAAAAATGTAACATCCCCACCGACTCTTGGGAATCCCTGGCCCAAGACTACTCAAAGTGGAGGAGAAGCATCCGAGAAGGTGCCAAACACTTCGAGTCCCTTCGTCGGGAGAACGCGAAAATCAAGTACAAACAGTGGAAGGAGCGTACGACAAACCAAGCACCCCACCCACCTGTCCCTCCAACCATCATCTGCCCCATCTGTGACAGAGTCTGTAGATCCCGCATTAGACTCATCTGCCACCTTAGAACTCATGTTCGTGTGGAAGCAAGTCACCCTCGACTCTGAGGGACTGCCTCAGAAGACTCTGCAGCCCCTCTGCTTGCTACCATTTGCCTTGCATATAAAGTGCTCCTCGCTATTCTTTACTTTGCGTAACATTCACTACTATTTAGTCTTCTTGCAATATGCTTCCTGTTACTGTCAGGTGTGGCACATTGGTAGCACTCTCGCCTCTGAGTCAGAAGGTTGTGGGTTCAAGTCACACTCCAGACACCTGAGCATATAATCTAAGGCTGATGCTCCAGTCCTGCACTGTCGGAGGGGCATGACATATTAAACCAAGACACTGCGTGCTCTGGTGGATGTAGAAGATTCCACAGCACTATTCGACAAAGAGCTGGGAAGATCCACTGATGTCCTGGACCACTTTTCTCCCTGATACATCTTGAGAAATGAGGTCGCCTGCACATGCTCTAATTGTTCAATTCAAGTTCATCTTAAAGCATCAGAGCTCTGGGCAAAAATATTATTGGGAGAAGCTGAGGATTTCAAGTGAAAACTTTAATGGAAGTATTAAAAGACACTTCAAAGGGTAAACTTTCTTTTAATCTATTTGTTTACAGGCTGTGGGTGTCACTGGCAAGGCCAGCATTTATTGCCCATCCCTAATTGCCCATGAGAAGGTGGTGGTGAGCCCCCTTCTTGAACCACTGCAATCCGTGTGGTGAAGGCAATCCCACAGTGCTGACTTTGACACAGTGGTTTTGTTCAACTGAGTGGCTTGCGAGGACAGTTAGGAATCAACCACATTGTGGGTCTGGAGTCACATATAGGCCAGACCAGGTAAGGACGGCAGATTTCATTCCCTAAAGTGCATTAGTGAATCAGATGGGTTTTTATGACAATTCAGTAGTTTCATGTTCACCATTACTGATAGTAGTTTTTTAACTCCAGATCTTTTTTTAAAATTAAGACTGAATTTAAATTTCCTAGCTGCCCTGGGTGGGATTTGAACTCACGTCAACAGGATTATTAGTCCAGACCTCTGGATTACTAGTCCAGTAACATAACCATGATGCTACTTTTCCCCTCACCATTTAACTCTGTCATTGTAATATATACAATTTTTTCAACTTTTTAATTTTGGTTAAACCGAATTTCTTTGGCATTCGAAATCTAAGTTAATTGAGGCAAAAATTCAGCTCACCTTTTTTTCGGAGGACGTGTGGGAGGCCAGTTGGCAGATTGCACAGAATGGGGAGTTTACTGAGGCATTTCCCATTGCAGTGTGAACAGAGGGATTTATAATGGGAAAAGGCGACACGAAAAGTGTGACAACAGTAAAGTGAAGTGTTGCAGGTCTCAGGCGCATGCAGATGAAAGATTTTTAACATATTAATAGGTAGCTAGACAAACGACAACATAACAATTTTAGTTTTTAGTGAATGGGTCAGCAATTTTTTGCGGAGAGGGATTTGTTATTGGACCGATGGGTAAAGCAACCAGCGTTAGCAGTGCCTCTTTTACATTAGTGAGCAAGAGTAAGGCAACTAATCACACTGTGTGCAGTAAATGTAGAAACGCAAACGATTTGTTGCCGAATGTTGCGCCGATTATAGTGCAACGCTGAAACATATTTTTAATAGAAATACATAATGTGAAAACTGATGCCATTGCCACAGAGATGTCAGAAATGATTACTCTTGGCTGTTTCAGGAGATGACTTTACCCCACCAAAACCTCTCCGCCATAACGTGGACCCTTTAGGAAAAAGTGTGAGTGATTCTCAGGCTAAGCTATCAGCGATTGTAAATCTTGGACAATTCCAGTGACATTTTCGGAATCTAAATCAAGATGAGTAATTTATGGCAAGCGTTTTCTCTCAAAATCACTTAAGGTTTTAAACAAAAATAAAATAGCAGATGGATTCATCTCTTTATTACCCTTTCAGTGCAAAGTTTACTGTTTAACGACGCCCGGACCCGCCTGACTCAGTGCGCTCATAAATATGGCCCACTTTGACAGTGTAAGAGGGCAGCAAGCTGGAGAAATGACTTGTCAAATGGAGTGTTTGATGTGGAGATAAAGGTTTTACAGTCCTATATTACAGGTCTCTTCACCTGGCTTTGCTTTCAAAGGGCAAAGTGGTGCTGGCGTGACTTTTACTGTTTAACCCTTTGATAGCTCAACTTGAGCAACTCGCCTGGAAGTGAGAGTGAGCGATGGGAATGGGCCAAAGCTTGATATGCTCATGCAATCCCTCCCTGGCCGATATTCTAATGCAGGTGTTCATGGCATTAATCTAAAATAGCTCGACAGAGGGATGCTATACAGACAACATCTGCTCACACCACTCAGTCCATTGTCACGGTCAGCGGTTTATGGTGACAGAATAATCAGATTCTATTTTGATCACATGGGATTCTGGAACTTTTAATGGCCTTTCGGAAATTGCATCAAAGAAAAAAGACTTGCATTTCTATAGCACCTTTCACAACCTCAGGTTGTCCCAAAGCGCTTTACAATGAAGTACTTTTTGAAGTGTAGTCACTGTTGTAATGTCGGAAAGGCGGAAGCCAATTTGCACACAGTAAGCTCCCACAAAGAGTAACGTGATAATGACCAGATAATCTGTTTTAGTGATGTTGGTTGTACAATAGATATTGGTCAGAACAGTAGGAGGAACTCCCGTACCCTTCTTCAGAATTTTGCCATGGGATCTTTTGCATCCACCTGAGCAAACAAGACAGGGCTTCGGTTTAATGTCTCATCTGAAAGTTAGCACCTCTGACAGTGCAGCACTCCCTCAGCACTGCACTGGAGTGTCAGCCTAGACTATGTGCCCAAGTCTCAGGAGTGGAACATGAACCCAATACCTTCTGACTCAGAGGCGAAAGACCAACCAACTGAGCCGCGGCTGACACCCTCCGAACCGGTTGGCCTTTTCATGAACCCAGAGACATGACAGACCTCACCTATCATGTAAAGTACGAGGCTGCTGTCATGTATCTTACATTATTATATATAACTGTATCCTAACATGCTATACATGACTGTAATAAGATATGACCTGCAACCACCAGCATACCTTACCACCAGGGGTGCACTTGCAAAAGACAGGTATATAAGGACAGGTCTCAGGCAAGTGCAGCATTCCAGAGCTGTGAAATAAAGGTGCAGGTCCAGAGTGACCTTGACTTCACTACATGCCTCGTGTGAATCTGTACTGAGGGGACAGGACTTTACATGGCGACGAGTTACGGGATTACAGAATCCACAGAATGGCGAACAACGGATCAGATGAAAAGTACAATGCTGGAGACAATTGGGAGGACTTTATAGAAAGGTTCCAGCAAAGTTTTGTAACCAAAGACTGGTTAGGAGACGACAAAGCAGACAAGAGAAGAGCCCATCTCTTGACCAGCTGTGGCTCGAAAACATACGCTTTAATAAAGGATCTGCTGGCACCCGAGAAACCAGCAAGCAAGTCGTTTGAAGAATTGAGCACACTGGTAAGAAACCACCTGAAGCCAGCGAGCAGCCTACACATGGCCAGACACAGGTTCTACAATTACAGACGCTGTGTGGGCCAGAGCATACCCGACTTCGTGGCGGAACTTCGGAGGTTGGCTAGTTTATGTGAGTTCTCCGATGAACTGAGGAGAGAAATGCTGAAAGACTTTTTCATTGAAGGAATAGGCCACACAGGCATATTCCGAAAGCTCATAGAGACCAAGAACCTGACCTTAGAGGCAGCAGCACTGGTTGCACAGACATTCTTGGTAGGGGAAGAAGAAACGAGGTTGATTTACAATGCAGGTACGACAACTAATGAAATATCAGAACAAGAAGTTCACAGCACTAAACAAGCTGCTACCCCCAGACACAGACAAAACCGGGAGAACAGGCCCTCAACAGCAGGCAGTGGCGCCAGAAGCCATCAAGGGCCACAGGAACGGCCGTTCACACCTCATCAACCCACAATGCGAGCAATCAACTACAAACTGAGAGAAGCTCAAGAGAGATCAGCCAGGCGCAGCTCATTCTTTGCAAGCAGTCTGGGCTGGAGGTGTGGGGATGGGCACTCGTCAAGGGGATGTCGATTTCAGCAGGCTGTTTGCAGGAACTGTGAATATACAGGGCATTTGGCCCGCATGTGCAAAGAAACGGCAGCTCGGCTGGTATACGAATCAGATGGGTTGGAAAGTGTACCAGAAGACGGTGGGGACAGTACCCGGGACACCGATGTACAGCGGGTCAACACTATCAATGGCCGCTGCTCCTACAACAGGACGCCTCCTATAATTATGAGGGTCCTACTCAACGGGATACCTGTCAACATGGAGCTGCATACGGGAGCGAGTCAATCTCTCATTGGCACTCAACAATTTGAACAACTGTGGCCGCATAAAAGAGACAGACCAAAACTCACAAGGCTCGACACCAAACTAAGGACCTATACCAAAGAAATCGTACCAAGCCTCAGCAGCGCCGTGCTCTCTGTCACACACAAAGGGACAGTGAACCGACTTCCCCTGTGGATTGTCCCTGGAGACCCCCCAGCACTGCTGGGGAGAAGCTGGCTGGCAAAACTAAACTGGAAATGGGATGATGTCCATGCCATGTCATTAGAGGAATGGACCTCCTGCTCAACATTTATAAAGCGATTTGAACATCTCTTTCAGCCAGGTGTGGGCACTTTCAAAGGGGCCAAAGTCAAAATCTACATCACACAGGATGCTAGACCGGTCCATCACAAGGCCAGAGCTATACCCTATGTGATGAGGGAAAAGATTGAACACGAACGAGACAGGCTTCTGCGGGAAGGCATTATAATCACCTGTGGAATTTAGCGACTGGGCAAGTCCCATCGTTCCAGTCGTGAAGCCTGATGGATCCGTACGAATCTGTGGGGACTACAAATCTACCATAAACAGAGTCTCCCTACAGGACCAGTACCTGCTGCCCAGAGCGGAAGACTTATTTGCCACATTGGCTGGAGGTAAGCTTTTCTCAAAACTAGACCTCACATCTATGACGCAAGAATTGACCGAGTACTCCAAGCTACTCACCACCATCAACATACATCGAGGCCTTTTCATGTACAATCGATGCCCATTCGGCATTAGGTCAGCAGCTGCCATATTCCAGCGCAACATGGAGAGTCTGCTCAAGTCCATCCCGGGGACGGTTGAATTTCAAGACGACATACTTATCACGGGCAGGGACACCAACTCCCATCTCCGTAATTTGGAGGAAGTACTAAAGCGGTTGGATCGGGTAGGCCTACGAGTCAAGAAATCCAAGTGCCTGCACCCGAGGTTGAATTTTTGGGCAGAAGGATTGCCGCTGATGGAATCCGCCCAACAGAGTCCAAAACAGAAGCAATTCGCCTGGCACCCAGGCCCCGAAATGTCTCAGAACTGCACGCCTTTCTCGGGCTACTCAATTACTTTGGGAACTTTATGCAGAACTTAAGCACGCTGCTGGAGCCTCTCCATGTGCTACTCAGGAAGGAGTGCGATTGGTTTTGGGGGGAAGCCCAGGAACGCGCCTTTAATAAGGCACGCAACCTTCTGTGTTCCAACAGTGTTTTGACTTTCTTTGACCCAGGTAAAAAGCTAGTTCTCACATGCGATGCATCAGCGTATGGGGTAGGGTGCGTTTTGCAACATGTCAATAGTGCGGGCAAATTACAACCCATAGTTTATGCCTCCAGGTCACTTTCGCGGGCGGAGCCCAGGTACGGAATGGTAGAGAAGGAGGTGCTCGTGTGCGTGTATGGTGTCAAAAAGATGCACCAATACCTTTTCGGGCCAAATTCACGTTAGAAACCGACCACAAGCCCCTCACGTCCTCCTATCCGAGAGCAAGGCAATAAACGCCAACGCGAATTCAACGGTGGGCACTCATGCTGGCGTCCTACGACAATACCATAAGGCACAGACCAGGCACAGACAACTGTGCCGACGCGCTCAGCAGGCTACCCCTGGCGACCATGGAAGGGTATGACGAACAGGACTGTGCGATAGACATGGCAATCAAGCTTTTGAGTCCACAGGTTCGCCCATGACGGCTTTCCAAATCAGAGCCTGGACGGCCAGCGACCCCACATTATCCTGAGTAAAAAGATGTGTCCTAACCGGTGACTGGGCAGAGGCTCGCGATGCCTGCCCCGAGGAATTAAAACCCTTTTACAGGCGCATGCATGAGCTATCACTACAAGCAGACTGCCTGATGTGGGGCAGCCGAGTAGTTCATGCCTCTGCGAGGCAGAGAGACATTTGTCTGGGCGCTTCACCGCGTTCTCATGAAGGCCATAGTCAGATACCATGTCTGGTGGCCTGGTATTGACGCGGACTTGGAGCTCTGCGTCCGAAGGTGCACCATTTGTGCCCAACTCAGCAATGCCCCCAGGGAGGCTCCCCAGAGCCCCTGGCCTTCCAAACCGTGGTCGCAGGTGCACATAGACTATGCGGGCCCATTCATGGGCAAAATGTTCCTCGTAGTTGTAGATGCATTTTCAAAGTGGATCGAATGCACCATTTTAAACTCGAGCACAACCTCCACCACTGTGGAGAGCCTCGCAACCATGTTTGCAACGCACAGAATCCCTGACATATTGGTCAGTGACAATGGTCCGTGTTTCACCAGCGCAGAATTCCAAGATTTTATAATTGACCACGGCATAAATCATGTCAAGACGGCACCGTTCAAGCCGGCCTCCAACGGCCAGGCGGAGAGAGCAGTGCAAATCATTAAACAAGGCATGCTTAAAATCCAAGGTCCCATGCTGCAGGGTTGCCTGTCGCGACTGCTGCTGGCATACAGATCTCGTCAGCATTCATTGACTGGGATCCCCCCCGCGCAACTGTTGATGAAAAGGACTTTAAAGACAAGGCTCTCATTAATCCTCCCAGACATGCACAAAATCGTTGAGGCAAAGCGCCATAAGCTGACTGAGTACCATGACAGAAATTCGAGGGGGAGATGGAATGAGATAGGGGACAAAGTGTTTATACTAAACTATGGCAGGGGTCCCAAATGGCTTGCAGGGACAGTAACGGGCAAGGAAGGAAACAGGCTACTGGTAGTACAAATGGACAATGGCAAAACCTGCCGGAGGCATGTAGACCAAGTCAAAAGCAGATTTACCAACAACACTGCGGAACCAGAGGCAGACTACAATGTGGAACTCGCACCACACCTGGTGGACAGACAAAGGACAATCCCAACAGACAGTCCAGGCGCGTCAACAACAATCACACCAATCGAAATAGACAGTCCAGGTGAGATACCAACAACCACACCCAAAGAAAAACAGACACCAAGGCAAACAACTGAACCACTACTCAGACGCTCCACGCGAGAGCGTAGACCACCTGAGAGACTGAACCTATAAAGACAATAAGACCTTGGGGGAGGGTAGTGTCATGTATCTTACATTATTATATATAACTGTATCCTAACATGCTATACATGACTGTAATAAGATATGACCTGTAACCACCAGCATACCTTACCACCAGGGGTGCACTTGCAAGAGACAGGTATATAAGGACAGGTCTCCGCCAAATGCAACATTCCAAAGCTGTGAAGTAAAGGTGCAGGTCCAGAGTGACCTTGACTTCACTACATGCCTCGTGTGAATCTGTACTGAGGGGACAGGAATTTACAGCTGCTATTTCCTATTATCCAAACCACCGGTTTACCTTAAACGAATAAGGCAAATTCTGTTGACGGGGGCAGAAATCGCAACACATCGAAGTTAAGTGGTTTAACTATGTCAGCTGTGGCTCAGTGGGCAGCACTCTCTCCCGCCTCTGACACATTTCTTAACTAAAGACATTGTGAAGTTCTCTAATAAACACCTCTCTGCCCCTCTGGGGCATGACTACTCGATTTCCCCACAGTTGGCAATCGGCCTGAATTGAGAGTTCATCCTTGCGCCTATGAAACGGTTTAAATTCCTCAGGGCATGCCCCTTACATGCTTGCCCAGTCCCCATTCAGGACACATTTCTTAACTAAAGACAGTAGCGGGTCTTTACTTGTCCAGACTTTAATCTGACGGGCTGTCACAGGTGATCCTTCGCTTTCGAAAGCTTCAACAGCCATGACCATCTCTGCATCATGCTCAGTTGCCCCTCAGTGGTGGCTAGTGGGAGCCTGCTGAGTGATTTGGCGCAGTTTTCAGTGCCCGGTCTGTGCCTAATTGTGTAATCATAGGCGGCTAACGTAAGTGCCCACTTCTGTACGCAGGCCGATGCATTCGCATTTATGGCTTTGTTGTCGGCCAAAAGGGATGTTAGCCGTTCGTGATCTGTCTCCAGCTCAAATTTCCTGCCAAACAGGTACTGGTGCATTTTTTTTAATTGCATATACACATGCTAGCACATCCTTTTCTACCATCCCGTCGCCCCTTTCTGCCTGGGACAGACTTCTGGAGGCATAAGCTACTGGCTGTAACTGACCATTGGCATTCACATGCTGCAACACACACCCGACCCCATAGTACGACGCATCGCACGTAAGAACAAGTTTCTTACACGGGTCATATAACGTTAACAGTTTGTTGGAGCAGAACAAGTTGAGTGCTCAATCAAAAGCCCTTTCCTGGCTGTCCCCCCAGACCCAATCGTGACCTTTGCGTCGGAGTACGTGTAGCGGCTCTAACTGCGTGCTCAATTTGGGAAGAAAGTTACCAAAATAGTTCAGGAGCCCCAGGAACGAACGCAGCTCCGACATGTTACAGGGTCTGGGTGCTCTCTGGATCGCTTCAGTTTTGGACGCAGTAGATCTGATCCTGCCTGCTGCTACCCTCCTCCCCAGGAATTCTACCTCTGGAGCCAAGAAGACGCACTTTGCCTTTTTCAGTCACAGCCCTACCCGGTCCAGTCTGCGTAGCATCTCCTCCAGGTTGTGGAGGTGTTCTTCAGTATCGTGACCCGTGATGAGGATGTCGTCTTGAAAAACCACCGTCCTTGGAATTGACTTGAGGAGGCTTTCCATATTTCGCTGAAAGATTGCGGCGGCCGAACGAATCCCGAACGGACATCTGTTATACTTAAACAACCCCTTGTGTGTCGTGATGGTGGTCAGCTTCTTCGACTCACTCGCCAGCTCCTGGGTCATGTAAGCTGAGGTCAGGTCCAATTTTGAAAAAAGTTTGTCACCGGATAGCGTTGCAAAGAGGTCCTCCGCTCTCGGTAGCGGGTACTGGTCTTGGAGTGACACCCGATTGATGGTGGCCTTGTAATCGGCACATATCCTGACCGACCCATCCACCTTGAGCACCGGCATGATTGGGCTCGCCCAGCCACTGAATTCGACTGGCGAGATGATGCCTTCCCTCAGCAGCCAGTCCAATTCGCATTCTATCTTTTCCCGCATCACGCACGGCACCGCTCTGGCCTTGTGGTGTACTGGCCTGGCATCCAGGTTTAAGTGAATTACTACCTTGGCCCCCATGAAAGTGCTGATGCCGGGTTGAAATAATGAGTCAAATTTGTCCAGGACCTGTGAGTATGATACTCGCTCCACAGAAGAAATTGCATTGACATCGCCCCATTTCCAGTTCATGACAGCAAGCCAACTCCTCCCCAGTAGTGCGGGACCGTCCCCCAGGACAATCCAGAGTGACAACCTGTTCTCCGAATTTTTGTGGGTCACGACTACCGTGGCACTGCCTAGCACCGGAATGATCTCCTTTATATATGTCCGTAGTTGTGCGTCAATCGGCAATAATTTTGGCCTCCTGGTCTTGGACACCCACAACCTTTCGAACTGTTTGATATTCAGCAGGGACTGGCTGGCCCCCGTGTCCAGCTCCATTAATACTGGGATGCCATTGAGGAGCACTTTCACCATTATCGGTGGCGTCCTGGTATATGAACTATATATGTGCTCCACATGAACTCGCTAAACTTCAGCTTCCAGCAATTTCCTCCAGTATTCATTTGGCCTCGTAGGGCTTACATCGGGCCCGTCCTCCTCGTACTTCAACCTGGCTGCAGGCTTCCTGCACATATGCGCCAAGTGACTGCTGACGTTGCAGTTTCTGCAGGTATATTGCTGATACCTGCAAGCTCTGGCTGGGTGTTTGCCTCCACACCTCCAGCATGAGCTGGAGGCCCCATTGTTGGAAACAAAAGGTCCATTACCAGTCGATCGTCTCTGACTGTCTCTGTAACTGTCCTTAAGCGCACCATTAACAGGTGTGGATGGCCCCATTACTGACCACATTGTCCATAGCGATGGCATGAATCGCCGTTCAGCTAGCCATTGTCTCTTTGAATTCCCCCTTTGGGTTCGACTACATGCTGGGGCATGTCGGATTGTCCTTGTCTGCCTAGAGAACTGTGTGCCACGTTAACAATGTTGACTCCCTGGTCGCATTTGAGCCAAGATTTTTGTCATACATCATTCTGGTCTCTTCCTCCCCTGAGATCAATGTCTGGGCTATCATAGCCGCCGCTTCCAAGGTCAAGTCTTTGGTCTCAATCAGTTTCCTGAAAACCCCAGCATGCCCGATGTTCTCAATAAAAAAGTCTTGCAGCATCTCTGCTCTGCATGCATCTATGAACTTACATAGGCTCGCCAGTCGCCGGAGATCTGCCACGAAGTCTGGAGCGCTTTGCCCTTCTCGCTGCCAGTGCGTATAAAACTGGTGTCTCGCCATGTGCATGCTGCTCGCCGGTTTAAGGTGTTCCCCGATTAACTTACTGAGCTCTTCGAACGTCTTGTCCACCGGCTTCTCTGGCGCTAGAAGATCCTTCATCAGGGAATATGTTCTGGATCCACAAACCGTCAGGAGATGAGCCCTGCGTTTGTCAGCCGAATGCTGTCCCAACCATTCCTTAGTGACAAAACTTTGCTGTAGTCTCGCAATAAAGTCGTCCAATCATCACCAACACAGTACCTCTCTTCTGTGATGCTAGTGGCCATGCTCGCGTGGTTTAAATCCCAGTTTCTCGTCGCCAATGATATGTCCTTACTATACAGTATAAATGCACACGAGGCCCATACTTGAGAGAAGGTCACTCTGTGACCAGCTACCTTTATTACCAAGACCTCAAGTGATGAAGGTGGGTGGAGCTTCCCCTTTTATACCTGAAAGTCCAGGTTAGGAGTGTCTCCCACAAGTTCACCCCCTTGTGGTCAATGTTCTCAAGGTGTACAACTTAGGTCAGCTTATACATGGGTTGCAATGATAGTTGAATACATGACAGGTTCAAGTCCCACTCCAGGGACTTGAGCACGTAAATCTAGACTGACACTCCAGTGCAGTACTGAGGGAGTGCTACACCGTCAGAGGTGCCGTCTTTCGGATGAGACGTTAAACCATGGCAATATTCAAAGACCAGCAGGAGTGCTATCCCTGGTGTCCTGGCCAATATTTATCCCTCAATCGACATAACAAAAACAGATGATCTGGTGATTATCACATTGCTGTTTGTGGGAGCTTGCTGTGTGCAAATTGGCTGTTGCGTTTCCCATATTACGACAGTGACTGCACTCCAAAAGTATATAAAGCGCTTTGAGACATCCGGTGGTCGTGAAAGGCGCTTTATAAATGCAAGTCTTTCTTTTTACCGATAACCCATGGTTCATATGATCTCCTGGACTGGTTTCGATCGCCCGAAGCGGAGGGTCGGAGAGGAATTTTACAGAGTATTTTTCCCCTTAAAGCCTTGGGTGTATTCTCTGTTAGTTTTGCCTCTCCCAGGAGATTACATGGTTGTGGGGACGGAGTGGGGCTGGTTGGGAGTGTCTGGTCACGATGCTCCAGGCATCATGAGTGGGGGGAAGGCTTGATGGACCAGCTGGTCTTTTCCACTTTCGTAAGTTTATATGTATTTATTAAATGGGATTCTGTGATTGCGGCCTACATTCTGGACCTTGCATTTCACAATTCTGGCTGGTTTTCTGTCGAAACCACGAACCCCAGGGGCTTAACCATAGCCTCCCGAATCTGATTCCCAGTTTGCGCTGCGATGGGTAATTTCAGCCGGTGCAGCTGGCCTCAATGCTACATTTGGCCTCAACACTTGAGAAGGGAACTAATCCATTTGGTTGTGGCATTCTTGAACCCTACCCCTGCTGGGATATCAGACAAGGGCGGTGTCGGAGTTATGTAGGATTCCTTCCGTGCTTGAATAGCCTACAGATATAGAATGGACGCTGTGGCGAGGCAGCCATGGCACCATATCCCAGCAAGAGGGGGCGGGATAGAAATTCATCTCGGGCGCCAGCGCAGAACTGGCAGTATGGCGTGAGCAGGCGGTTTTACGTCTGTTTTATGTCCTGCCCCATATTCAGTTTGACCAAAGTCAATGGAACTGAACATAGGGCAGGGTGTCTAAAGTACAGCCAGAGCGCTACTGTCCGCTTTACCCCACTGCCCGAGCCGACGTTCTGCATAAGAACATAAGAAATAGGAGCAGGAGTAGGCCATTGGGCCCCTCGAGCCTGCTCTGCCATTCAATAAGATCGTGGCTGATCTGATCATGGACTCGGCTCCACTTCCCTGCCTACTCCCCATAACCCTTTACTCCCTTATCGCTCAAAAATCTGTCTATCTCCAGCTTAAATATATTCAATGACCCAGCCTCCACAGCTCTCTGGGGCAGAAAACTCCACAGATTTATTTTGAGAGAAGAAATTTCTCCTCATCTCAGTTTTCAATGGCTGACCTCTTATTCTTAAACTATGCCCCCTTGTTCTAGATTCCCGCAGGAGTGGAAATATCCTCTCTGCATGGAACTTGTCGAGCCCCTTCAGTATCTTATATGTTTCAATAATGTGTTTTACCCCAAGTGTCTTTCAGAGAGACAGCAGGAAACAATGGAAAACAGAAAGCTTCTGGAAATCGACCTCCCGCTCGGCAGCTGCCGGTACAGGAGAGGCTTGTTTATCAGGTGGGCAGGTGCAGGATGTGAGGGAGAGGTCTCAGCCAATATTTGGATATGTGCGCAGCTGCCTACTGAAGCTGCTTTGGGAAAATGTTATTGTACCTCATACACAAGCACCAAATTTCCAATACCGAGCTGGGATTTTATTCTAAAATAAACCGCGCTCTCAATCGCGTCATCACTGGCACTGTGGCCCACCCAGTGCCAGACAATAGTGGGAGGTTCAGTCACAAAGCAAAGCATCAACTTCCAGCTGAATCAGTTTCTCCAGCTCGGGTCTCTCTTACTTGAGCACAATTTGTAATCATTAAAGGAACTTACCCTGTGGTTGGTGAGATGATGCTTCATAAAAGAAAGAGAGAAAGAAGAGAAAGAAGAGAAAGAAAAGAAGAGAAAGAAGAGAAAGGAGAGGAAGGAAGGAAGGAAGGAAGAAAGAAAGACTAAGGTCTGCCTTCTCAGGTGGACATAAAAGATTCCATGGTAAAGAAGAGCAGGGGAGTTATCCCCGGTGTCCTGGCCAATATTTATCCCTCAACCAACATCACTAAAACAGAATGTCTGATAATTATCACACTGCGTTTGTGGGAGCTTGCTGTGTACAAAATGGCTGCCGTGTTTCTTCCATTGCAACAGTGTCTGCATTCCAAAAGTACTTCATTGATTGTAACGCGCTTTGGGACATCCTGAGGTCCTGAAAGGTGCTATAGAAATGCAAGTACTTTCTTTCTTTTCAAGTTCTCTGCACTTTTTATGAAAAATCCCCTTTGCTTAATTTTTTTTCTGCTAGGCCACACGAGGGATATCAATGGTGAGGAACCGCACATCACAAAGCGGTTTCCATTGCAAACTGCAAGACGGGTGGGGGCGGGGGGGAAAGAGAGGCAGCTCTAGATAGGCCTGAATTCAGGAGATCCGCAGTACAGGCCGAGAAATTTGCATCCCTAAGTTCTCAGCTCCGGAGCGGTGCTCAGGCTAGTTTTAAATTGCCTTCCCTTCCCGCCCCCTCCCCAGCTCTTCGGTATGGAGGCTTTCTGGGACATGTTGTTGTCTTGGCATCATTAGGCCTCCTTGGCAAGGAAGGAAATGCCACTTGAGGGTATCCACGGCGAAGGGAAAACCAACGCTTTATATTTAGGGAAACGTCCAATAATTACCTGATAAGCGGACGATTTTCTTCTCTGAAAAGAGGAAGTATTTTAAAGTGAAAAATATTCACCCTCTACCTTTGATTGGGTAGAAACTGATAATCTACAAAGGAACTGTATTGGATCTTGGAGGATCTATGAATACCCACCCCCCCTCCCCCCACCCACAGGCATCACTACAAATAATGTTCACAAAATGACGCGAGTGGGAAATGAGATGAGTTATGAGGTATGGAGATGGAAAACGGCAATGAATAAGGACTGTTGTCTTCTAATAAGGTCTGTTCCCAGTAATTACTCCGACAGAATTTGATCAACCAAGGCTAAGTATCTTCATATGAAGGGGATCGGATGAAATTAGTCCTGATGTAATAAGTACCATTTGTCAGCATTAGCGAGAGGTGCTGACAGCTCCTGCCATCTCCGTAGCAACGGGGGGTTCATACATCGCTGTGGAAACAAGCCATAGCCTCCGAGATGCTGCGCTAAAAGGTTAGCAGCTAGGCTTGTTTGAATAATCAAATAAAAGTTATTGGGTTGCCACAATCAGCTCCTTTATTTAAAAGAAAACTGGTCAAAGTTGGTAAGATTATCACAAAACAGGATTAAACTAGTCTGCTTCATAACATTATGGTAGGCCACAGGTTACCACATGACCAAATAAGCCAATGGGAATGTGAAAATAGCCAATTATTTCATGATGAGACTGCCTTCCTCTGGGGCAGCCGGCAACGATATTACAAGTGCCTTTTAGAGATGGCTGGCAGTGTGTAATGAGGAGTTAGAAAAATTCCATGAACTGAGATTGCGGGACTACTGACCGAGGAAATGTGGCTAATTTTCCTCTCCCCCTCCCTTTTACTAACCTAATCGGATTTACTGAGGGAACACTGCACTGTCTGAGATGCCAGCTTGCAGGTGAGACATTAAAAATGGAGGCCCTGTACACCTACTTTCGTCGGTTCAGGTGGAAAGTTAAGATCCACTGACACTATTCGGAGAAGAGGAGGCCTGTCCTGGTAAATAATCCTTACTTGACCCATGCCACCCAGAAAAGCTGATCAACTGGTTGCTCATTGCATTGCTGTCTGTCGATCAAAATGGATGCCACATTTGGCTACTTACCAATTGTGACTGCAGTTTGGAGCAATTCATTGCATATCAAGCGCTTTGAGATGTTTCTGAGAGGCGTGACAAAGTGCTATATAAATGCAAATCATGTCTTTCCTTCATTGGTGCCCCTGTCATGACCAGAATGTGGCTTGTTGCCCCATGGAGAAGGAACCATGCCATAGAATGCATAAGATTTGGCATTGTCACCAATCTATCAAAGCGATCTGTCCTGAAAGAATACCATCTTCATCCATACACATTTGTAAAATCACAATGCAGTAGACACGGCATCTGCTGCAGCCTCAACTACTACTGCAATGCAGTTTTCAAAGCGCCGATTAGTTTGTTTTTTCCTCCAGACTTTCGAAAAATAAATTGTACAGGCACATGTTGATGACATAATCAGAAGATAGAGATAGATGGGGAAGGACATTCGTGACAGGACCTACAGTCTGCCGGACGCACCATCCATCTTTCTTTTGAGTGATTCCATGGTTTTTATCTCCACTGGATGTTGACACCACATGCCAGTCGCTCAGTGTGTCTGGAACGCTCTGATATCAGCCCCTTCGGCTGCCCATTCACTCTCTCCCTTTTTGCGTGTTAGCCAATGACCAATTTCACCCAGTCCTCTGATGCTAGGAATATGCCTCATCATACAGCACAGAAGGAGGCAAATCTCACTTCCCATTGTCACAATTTTTGGTCATGCTTTTCAGGCAACATTTAATATTATAAGATGCTGCGTCAAAACTTCCCATTGAATTTTTCTGTCACTGATCATGATGGAATTACAGGCTCTGGCCACCAGGTGGCTCTATAGATTGGGTTTCTGAAATCTGTCTCACATAACTCCGTCGTCATGTATAAAACCCAGACCATAACTTCAGGATTTAGCGCATGCGCAGATAAACACGGATATCTAGACATTGTGGTCAGTCATTCCCTGCTTCACTACAGGTTACCCTGTGGAATTCCCCAGAGCTGAAATCAATTCAACACTGAACTGACGAAACCTCCCCCTATTATGCTGGAATATCGCTGTTAAACCCCCACCCGCATCCCAGCCCCGCCCCCGCCCCCGCCCCCCAACCCCCACCGAAAGTTAAGCCTTGTTGAAAGAGATGTAACTGGGTTTTTAACAGCGTACTGACTGATGAATAACCATTCTGGCCCTGAAAAACTAATTTTAGATTTGTGGAATGTAAATTTTTCCATTAACATGATAAGCACTGCATGGCTTTTAATATAATATATTATATTTGTTTATGATATTTCAGCTTCTACCTTAATCCTACGTGTATGTTCCAATCTTTATTTTTGTTCTCTGCAAAATTTATAAAAAGTAAATTAGAATCTGTGCACTTTACTTCCTGGTTTGCTGTCTGTGAGAATTGTTTAACGTGATTGGCTGCTCAGCCTGCTTGATGACATCACTGTTGTTGGATGCTGGAGATACGCTTGATTTGGTGCCACATTCAAACTAATGTCGGGAGAGCTGGAATGCACACCACAGAGATCACTAGATCTTTGTGGGCAGGTTTCTTTCAGGTCAGTGGCAAGTGATGTCGCTTCACCGCTGACTGCAAATTCCGGGCCCTTGTGTTCATCAACTGACTCTGAGCAGTGCCACATGCAATTTACTAGCAATATAATTAATACAGTACAGTTAGTGCAAATTTTGTATCCATCACACAAGTATCACAATCAAATCTCAGTCTTAGAATTCAAAAAGGTATAAAAATTCTTGCATTTATATAGTGCCTTTTGTGACCTCTGCTCATTTCAAAGCGCTTTACAATCAATGAAGTTGTTCTGAAATGTAGCCATTGTTTTAGTAATTATGAAACAAAACAATTTGCAATGTACAGAAAAACATCCCAGCAACAAATGATACCCGACAGTAATAGTCTTGTAATTGACCTCACCAGTCTCACTTTAAAAAAATACCCCAAACAAAGCCAAGGTTTGAGATTGCAGTTTGCACAACAATAAAACTCTGAATGACCTCACCCAGTGGTTACTTAACAGCAGTTAGACTTTGCAGCCATAAATTGGCACCTTAGCAGCAATAATATATTTTGCATTGCACAGTACAATGCTTTTGTCTTTATAAAACAGCATAAACCAACAACAACTGATGTTTATATAAGCACCTTTAATGTAGTAAAACGTCCCAAGGCGCTTCACAGGAGTGTTAAAAGACAAAAGTATTTGACACCGAGCCACATAGGACAAATTAGGGCTGATGAACAAAAGCTTGATTAAAGAGGTAGGTTTTAAGGACGGTCTTAAAGGAGGAAAGAGAGGTAGAGAGGTGGAGGGTTTGAGGGAGGGAGTTCCAGAGCGTAGGGCCTTGGCAGCTGAAGGCTACCAATGGTTGAACGATTATAATCAGGGATGCTCAAGAGGCCAGAATTTGAGGAGCGCAGATATCTCGGAGGGTTGTGGGGCTGGAGGAGATTACGGAGATAGGGAAGGGCGAGGCCACGGAGGGATTTGAAAACAAGAATGAGAATTTGAAAACCAAATTACATGCGAAATTGAAATGACCTTAACTGACACGAGCCAGAATGTCTGCAACTCCTGACGGATCTAACCAATCACACTGAAAAATATAAAATGGACGCCAGAGGAGTGAAATTCCCCTATTCTGTGCCTCACATTAGCGCCTCTGGAGGGCGCCAACGGGGAGCGAAACTGTTTTTGCCCGGGGTGGGGGATGCAACCGGCTCCTGCGAAATTGTGTAAAAGGAAATGGAGGGCGCAACACTGCGCTCCACTTCCTGTGAGGGGGCGTTAACCGCAATTTTGCAACCGGGGCGTGACTTCCGCTCCGGGTGCTGAAGGTCCCGCCTCCTCTCGGTTACCGCATCCAAATGGGGCGTAACCCAGCTTCGCCCCCCCGCCCAGGATTCTGGTGTATAAAGTAATTAAACTCTCACCCAGTGCTACGTTATATGCAGTTTGAAACCTTAAAGTGGCACAGCTTCACCTTACCATTGGAACAATTGTGAATGAAGGGCTTGCATTTCCATCGCCCTCCCGGCACACACCCAGCACAGCTCCAGTCGGAGTGCAGGGAAACTGCTGAGCAACTAGCCGGTCCTGCACTGTCAGAACATGAGGGATGCAAACACTATCCGCCCTTTAAAGAGACACCCATGGGGCCGAGGGTGGCGTTCATTACGATGGGAAGTCCTCAGTCTCATAGGAACCCATCATAACTTTGGAGGCAGGCAGACCAACTAGCTTCCTGAATGGCAGGTGGGCCCTGAGAGAGGGGAGGGGGGAGTCCAGGCTGGGATAATGGCTTAAACCCCTGATGATTGAAGGATACTGCTCTACAAAGGTAATCATCTGATAAGTGATTTTTTTGAGGGTGGAGGGGGTTGTGTATCCTGCACTGCCCCTCCCTGGAACAGACAAGTCTGGCCAAACTTTCTGGCCTGTGGGGCAAAGCATTTGCCTGAGATGCTTTCCAGTGGCACAGGCACCCACCAGCCTCAGACTAATTAGATGCATGTCACTGACCCCATATACTTTGACTCCACTGGATATAATCCTCGAATAAGTGCCAGGATCGTAACCCTTGGCACATGCAGATGTCACACTCTAGATATACTACTCCAGATGTCACACCACAGCTGTCACACTCTAGATGTCACACTCCAGGTGTCAAACTCTAGGTGTCACACTCCAGGTGTTACACGCTAGTTGTCATACTCCAGGTGTCACACGCTAGGTGTCATACTCCAGGTGTCATACTCCAGGTGTCACACTCCAGGTGGTCACATGATGTTACACTCCAGGTGTTACACTCCAGGTATCACACTCCAGGTGTCACAATCCAGGTGTCACAATCCAGGTGTCACAATCCAGGTGTCACACTCTGTTATAAAATACAAATAAATTGTAAAATGCTGTAAGTTCCTGATTCACAGACTGAAATTTTACAAACATGTTCCCATCTGTAAAGTTCTTTGTCTGAATGATAATTAATCTACGATTGACCTGAGCCAGTGTTTACTTAACAGCAACTAGATTTCATGGCTATAAAGGGACACAGTTTCTTATTGTCAGAAAAATATGTTGTGGTATAACAAGCCTGTCCTTAGAAACCAGCAAATCATCTGCATCAGGTGATCCGATTGGGTATTAAAAGTCTTCTGGTTGGTTACATTTCTCAGGAAACAATCAAAAAAACACCACAATTATCCACTTATCTTTGAGCCAATCAAAAAGTACTTATCTACTATCCATTTACTTCAGTGTCTCTTACCACATTTCTCACAAATGTCTGTCGTAGCTCTCGACTCACCGTGAGCAATGCCAGGGGAGATCGGCTAGTGTACATTGTTAGGTTTGTGACCGGTCTAACTCTTTCTGGCTATAAAGTTAATTCCTAATGTTGACAGCTCTCAATATGACAGGGTAAAGCCTCTCACGACCAAAGAGCCAACCAACTCGCACTGTCCGGACTCACACATGAAGAACGGCCATTTAAGAGTAGTTCCAGAGGGCGACTCAGGGGCCACCCAGCATCAGTCATTACTTGCAGATAAAGGCGTCAAAAACTGGGGCAGAAATATGACCAGCTTCAGGGGAGGGGAGTGCAAGAGTGTGTTCTGTTTAACTTGAATTTCTACAGGGGCATAAGCGGCGAGACTGCTTTAAGATTTTCGGCAGCTGTGGGTTCTGGCAACAAGTGGCATGTACAAGGCCTGCAAGTTGTCTGCATTTAGTATTTCCTTCTTTGCTGTGGGATTTTCATCACTAGCATTACTTCGCTGACAAGCCAACCCATTGTTTCATTACCATCAAAATGTACGTTGTTTGGGAAAATTGCTCTGGCACAATATCCACTGGGAGCCTGGTGCATTCCTACTTACACTGTCACCGGATTACAGTCGGTGGCGAAATCTTGAGGCCCCAAAGATTTAGATGATATTGAAAATATAATTACAGCAGAGTAGTTAATTTAGTCAGAGTCGACTGCACAGAAAAGAGATTCTACCACAAGGGAGGAGATCTTTAGGCTGTCAGGAGCTATGGCACTCCATTTTTAGCACAGTCAACCATCGCTGCGATAATTTGGGGGAGGGGAGTCTTTCCACCCCTTCAGCTACACATTTGTATTTTGACAGCAGCGAAATAGCGAATCACAGCATGGATTAATGTTACAGGAATTTGCAACACTTCTGTAACAGAACAAAAAACTGGTTGCACTTTATGCGGGGAAATTATACTCTTCCGGTGGAGTGACGAGTATGTGGGATAGAATTCCAGATAAAGCAGCTCATTCCCTGTTGATTAACAACATTAAATAGAATGAATATCTGCTTAAGGACAATTTTGAGGACTATAACAGTAGAGATGATTAATGTTGCATTGAACGTGATGGTTCCTGGGCTGTTGGGATCATGGGAATGGTATGATGAGGAAGTAAGATTAAATAGGGGAAGCTACAAAATGGCTGTGGGTGAAGCACCGATCTCCAGTTTCATTGTTCAACAGCTAGGTGACCACTGCAAGAGTGTGAAAGTACTGCTCAGAAACTGCAATTGCCTATTTCCCATCTAATAGCCCAAGACATGACACCTTCATGGGTTCTTTGCTTAAGAATTCAGAGCAACACATTGCTATAAAGAACTAGTTGGTTTATTAACAACAGTTTAATAATCACACTACACATTACCAGTTCATCCACTAGGCTCACAACTGCATACCTCATCGTGATGACCTAGACCCAATTGACTGAGGTTTTATTGAGTCTTGTGAACATCACGTGACTGGATAAACCACTCACAATGCAACAGCTCTACAAACCTGTGAGCATACCTCACGGGGCAGACATTGCAACATTCATTTTATCCACCTGACAATAGACTGAATAAACCATACCACAATTTGACCCCAAGTCTTTCTAGCCTCGAATCCAATACTCAACTAACTGAGTTACTCAATTATTACCATTCGCGAGGTTTGCTTTATTTACTTGCGAAGATGTGGGGATGTGTGGCGGGGCAGGGGCGGGGAGAATATAAAGAATCTTTACAAAAGCTTCCTTTGTAGATGAAATGTATTCGGTAGAGTCGATGATGGGACAGGTTTGTACATGGCTCCTGGAAGGAATGGGTTTGAAGAATTGAATGAGCTATTCCCTTTCCGTACTTTCTAATGCTCTTGATTCACAGTATTCCAAGAGTAACAGTGATGGATTTGCTTCAGAAAAGGACAGGAACCGATACTGCAAAGCCCAATGCAGAATGGCTGTGAAATGCCAGGATAAGAACATAAAAAATAGGAGCAGGAGTAGGCCATTTGGCCCCTCGAGCCTGCTCCACCATTCAATAAGATCATAACTGATCTGATCATGGACTCAGCTCCACTTCACTGCCCGCTCCCCATAAACCTTTAGTCCCTTATTGCTCAAAAATCTGTCTATCTCCGCCTTAAATATATTCAATGTCCCAGTCTCCACAGCTCTCTGGGGCAGAGAATTCCATAGATTTACAACCCTCTGAGATCAGAAATTTATCCTCACCTCAGTTTTAAATGGGTGGCCCCTTATTCTGAGACTATGTCTCCTAGTTTTAGTTTCCCCTATGAGTGTAAATATCCTCTCTGCATCCACCTTGTCAAGCCCCCTCATAATCTTATAAGTTTCAATAAGATCACCCTCTCATTCTTCTGAACTCCAATGTGTATGGGCCCAACCTATTCAATCTATCCTCATAAGTCAACCCCCTCATCGCCGGAATCAACCTAGTGAACCTTCTCTGAACAGCCTCCAATGCAAGTATATCCTTAAATACGGAGCCCAAAACTGTACGCAGTATTCCAGGTGTGGCTTCACCAATACTCTGTACGGTTGTAGCAGGACTTCTCTGCTTTTATATTCCATCCCCCTTGCAATAAAGGCCAACATTCCATTGCCTTCCTGATTACTTGCTGTACCTGCAAACTAACGTTGTGTGTTTCATGCACAAGGACCCCCAGGTCCCTCTGTACTGCAGCACTTTGCAATCTTTCTTCACTTAAATTAGAATTTGCTTTTCTATTATTTCTGGCAAAGTGGATAACCTCACATTTTTCCACATTATACTCCATCCTCCAAATGTTTGCCCACTCACTTAGCCTCTCTATATCCCTTTGCAGATTTTTTGTGTCCTCCTCACAATTTGCTTTCCCACCATTCTTTGTATCATCAGCAAACTTGGCTACATTACACTTGGTCCCTTCATCCAAGTCATTAATATAGGTTGTAAATAGTTGAGGCCCCAGCACCGATCCCTGCGACACCCCACTTGTTACTGTTTGCCAACCTGAAAATGACCCATTTATCCCGACTCTATGTTTTCTGTTCATTAGCCAATCCTCAATCCATGCTAATATAGTACCCCTATATTACATTTATATTATAGATGTAAACACATTGGATGAGAGCCAAATGGATGAAGGGATATTTTTAAGAAGCCATGTTGAACTACAACAATGTGGAACGATTCTCTGACCTATGCTCCCATCGAACACGCTTCCCGGCTGGGAGCACAAGATCGCTGAATAAACCCAACTTATTTACTAAACATATAACTGCCAGACTCATAAAAATCATTTACTAAAACTGTTCCTGAGGTAAAGAAAGGTGACCCATCTGATATTATATGGGTTAGAACTGTTACCTGTCTGTTGCGGGTTCCAATCCTACCCCAGAGACTTGAGCACATAATCAAGGACGTCGTTCGGCTGAGACATTAAACCAAGGCCCCGTCTGCCCTCTCGGGTGGACGTAAAACATCTCATGGCACTTTTCAAAGAGGAACAGGGGAGTTCTCCCTATGTCCTGGCCGATATTTATCCCTCAATCACAATGACTAAAAAACGGATTATCTCAGTGCTGTTTATGGGATCATGCTGTGTGCAATTTGGCTGCTGCATTCCCCACATTACAATAGTGGCTATACTTCAAAAGTGCTTCATTGGCTGTAAAGTGCTTTGAGGCATCCTTAAATGATGAAAGGCGCGATATAAATGCATATGTCTCCCATGCAACTCATGCATAGTATGCCAGATTAATGAATGTAAAGATTTACTGAGTGAACAGGCATAGCTGAATAACACAGTCGCTGCGTGTATCATATTGAAATAAATCCGTCCGTTCATGGTTATTAAGCCCACAAAGTGGAGCTCTTTCATACCACAACTGATGCAGTCACAATGGTGTGTGTTAGAATGTTAATTGAAACGTTGTTGTATAACACGTGCATTTATTGAAGATTCTGCAGCTGTTCTCAACATCCATGAAGGACAGGTTTAAGAACAAATCTGCTCTTCACGCTGCTTTTCACTAAAAATTCTATTAAAAGGGGAAGTGTGCTCTTCTGAATTGTTACATAATCCCAGGGGTTATCAAAGGAGATATCTCTGCACTTACTGGTGTCTCTCAATCACCCTGTGTTTTACGTTGCAATAGTGATGGTTGGAGCAGATGATCGATGTTAACTTTTTCCTCATGTGACATCAAGATGTTTCGCTGCAGCGACATTAGGAGTGGAGAGTCCTGCCTTCAGCCCATTGCCCCATGAATGGAGAGCATGCTTTGGGCCTATTGCCCCATGAATGGAGAGTCTTCTTTGGATCCATCAACCTATGAATGGAGAGCCTGCTTTGGACCCAGTTATAGGTTTGGTTCAGGAGGCTGGGCATTCAAGAAGCAAGTTACAGTGTTAAGAAAGTTGAGCGACTTCATGGTGCAACTGGCCCTTCACATGCACGGTGATTTCAGACTAACAGCAAAAGCTCCAAACTTTCCTCAGGATGGATATGTCAGGCTTTACATAACCTGGTGTGGACATGTGAAATGAACCACCACCTCGTTGCTCTGGGTTACTGAGAGTCCAGAAAAACTTTGGAGCGCTTCCTGAGTGTAAGTTATTCACTTGGTCGAATATCAAACTCAATATTCTCGCCAATTATATCTGTGGATTCTAGTGAGTCAGTGTAAACAACTTAGAGCATCCCAATTAATTGGAACATTACGCAATGGAAGAGGAAAACAAACCAGTTCTGATAAGAACTCTTATTAATATTTTCCATCAGTGTGATAACCAACACTATTTATAGAAGGCACTGGCAAACTTGTTTTCCAAGGGCTCAGGAATCTATCTGAGAGCCGTGATGTGGCATTACCCGATGGCAAGTTCTGCCTTTCTCAGAACCACCCTATTAGAGTTTGGACTGGGAAGTCTTTCAAGTTAGGAGTATGGTTGCAATTTAGCAATCTCAATTTTGAGGAAAGGGAGGGAGGTCTAGTGCTGAACAGATTCATTAACAAAAAAACACATTGTGAAATGACTTTTTACAAGTATTAACATGCTGAGCATAGTCGTATGACATTTGTTTACCTAGTATTTTAATGGAGGTGCTGCTCATTCATTCTAAGCTGGGTAACACCTCTCTTAAAAGGGAAGGCAAGGTCATTTAATATTAATACATTAACGGGGAATAATTGAGTAGCGGGAAATTGGGGTTACCGCTCCTGAAAGGAAGTGGCGCACAAAATAACGCACTCCAATTCCTCTCTGGGGCGCAGTGGGAGTGGGGTGCAGCGGGAGCAGGGCGCTGCGGGAGTGGGGTGCAGCGGGAGTGGGGTGCAGCGGGAGCTGGGTGCAGCGCTACGCACCGGACTGTATAGCGCTACCGTGTAGGAGGGGCTTGTTCCTTAATTAAAGGGAAGGGCCAAGTCGCATACCTTGCAGCAACAAAAGGGTCCTACCTGGACCGGTGAGTGGGGCTGCCGAGCCAACAGACCAGCATTCAGGCAGAGTGCCGGTCTGACCGATTGTGGCACGGACCCCCGCGTTCAAAGCACCAACGGGACGCAGAAAGAAATCGCAGCTTTTTTTTTTTGACAGCAGCGCACCTCTCCTTTAACCTGAGCCGCGCGAGCAGCCGACCACCTGGCACGCGTCCCCTAATGCTGTCGCTGTCATCGCCCGGAGCAGCTGCAGGGGGCCATACCCAATTTAGGGTCCGGGTCGCTAACAGGGCGCTGTGCATGGTGATGACGGTAGAGGTCACTAACAATATTCCAACAATGGATAGTCAAGGAGCTATAGAGGGGAAGGAACTTAATACAATCACAATCACTAAGGAGGTGGTACTCAGTAAGATAAGGGAACTAAAGGCGGATAAATCCCCTGGACCTGGTGGCTTGCATCCTAGGGTCTTAAGAAAAGTAGCAGCAGGGATTGTGGATGCATTGTTTGTAATTTACCAAAATTCCCTGAATTCTAGGGAGGTCCCAGCCAATTGGAAAACTGCAAATGTAACGCCCCTATTTAAAAAAGGAGGTAGGCAATAAACAGGAAACTATAGACCAGTTAGCCTAACATCTGTGGTTGGGAAAGTGTTGGAGTCCATTATTAAAGAAGCAGTAGCAGGACATTTGGAAAAGCAAAATTCGGTCAGGCAGAGTCAGCATGGATTTATGAAGGGGAAATCATGTTTGACAAATTTGCTGGAGTTCTTTGAGGATATAACGAATAAGGTGAATAAAGGGGAACCAGTGGATGTGGTGTATTTGGACTTCCAGAAGGCATTTGACAAGGTGCCACATAAAAGATTACTGCACAAGATAAAAGTTCACTGGATTGAGCAATATATTAGCATGGATAGAGGATTGGCTAACTAACAGAAAACAGAGAGTAGGGATAAATGGTTCATTTTCTGGTTGGCAATCAGTAACTAGTGGGGTGCCGCAGGGATCAGTGCTGGGACCACAACTATTTACACACTATATTAATGACTTGGAAGAAGGGACTGAATGTAACATAGCCAAGTTTGCTGATAATACAAAGATGGGAGGAAAAGCAATGTGTGAGGAGGACACAAGAAAATCTGCAAAAGGACATAGACAGGCTAAGTGAATGGGCAAAGATTTGGCAGATGGAGATAATGTTGGAAAGTGTGGTCATGCACTTTGGCAGAAAAAAAAATCAAAGAGCAAGTTATTATTTAAATGGAGAAAGATTGCAAAGTGCCGCAGTACAGCGGGACCTGGGGGTACTTGTGCATGAAACACAAAAGGTTAGTATGCAGGTACAGCAAGTGATCAGGAAGGCCAATGGAATCTTGGCCTTTATTGCAAAGGGGATGGAGTATAAAAGCAGAAATGTCTTGCTACAGTTATACAGGGTATTGGTGAGGCCACACCTGGAATACTGTGTGCACTTTTGGTTTCCATATTTACGAAAGGATATACTTGCTTTGGAGGCAGTTCAGAGAAGGTTCACTAGATTGATTCTGGGGATGAGGGGGTTGACTTATGAGGAAAGGTTGAGTAGGTTGGGCCTCTACTCATTGGAATTCAGAAGAATGGGAGGTGATCTTATCAAAACGTATAAAATTATGAGGGGGCTTGACAAGGTAGATCTAGTTTCCACTGATGGGGGAGACTAGAACTAGAGGGCATGATCTTAGAATAAGCGGCCGCCATTTAAAACAGAGATGAGGAGAAATTTCTTCTCTCAGAGGGTTGTAAATCTGTGGAATTTGCTGCCTCAAAGAGCTATGGAACCTGGGACATTGAATAAATTTAAGACAGAAATAGACAGTTTCTTAAACGAGAAGGGGATAAGGGGTTATGCGGAGCGGGCGGGGAAGTGGAGCTGAGTCCATGATCAGATTAGCCATGATCTTATTGAATGGCAGAGCAGGCTCGAGGGGCAGTATGGCCTACTCCTGCTCCTATTTCTTATGTTCTTATGTTTTTATGACGTCAGCATCGCCGGCACTGCGGAGCAGGGCGCTTCGGGTTAAACAGAATTTAGCTGGAGTCGTTAGCGACACTCGCCCGGTCGCCAAGTCGTTTCCGCCCCGTAAATGACCCGAATTTCTAAGCTTAAATGTTGGAAGCTAATATACACCCAGTGTGATTTAACGGTCTAAGCAACAGTGTTAGGTAAACATCCGAGAATGACGGGATGGGAAAAGACCCCATCCCACATAACTGTGATGCTCAGCGCATCACAATACAGACGCTCCCCATCCACCCAGCGCCGTGTAATCTCCTGATCCATATTCAGGAAAGTAATTGTTTTCCAACAACACGATTGTGGCAGATTCCAGCAGTCTCTTTAAGGACCGCTGGTTTGGCTGCAGTAGGCTGCAAAAAACTGACCACAGCATGCAAAACACATGGCGTGAGCCAATATGGGAATAGGGCCTCAATTAGGCCCTGCATTTGCATAGGAAACGGAACTAGTGATAGTTTCAAGCATGCAGCCTGGATGACTCTACATAAGAAATAGGAGCAGGAGTCGGCCATTAGGCCCCTCGAGTCTGCTCTGCCATTCAATAAGATCATGGTTGACTCTGGGGTACCCTTACTAATTTGACACGTTTCGACTCTCCTGGTGCGGAATGAGGGTGTAGCAATATCTAACATTTTGGACAAGGTTTGTAAAAATCAACTTTACTGGGGCAATATCATCTAGTGCTGTGTAAGATGTGGTTAAAAGGCCTATATGGTGATTTAATGGTGTTAGAGCATCACTGACTAGGTCTGGCATTGTGATTTTTAGAACACTAGCTTGGCCTCAACTAGAATTGTGTCCAATTCTGGGCACCACACTTTAGGAAGGATGTGAAGGCCTTCAAGCGGGTGCAGTAAAGATTTACGAGAATGATTCCAGGGATGAGGGACTTCAGTTATGTGGATAGGCTGGAGAAGCTGGGGTTGTTCACCTGAGAGCAGAGAAGGCGGAGAGGATTTCAAAATCATGAGGGGTCTAGACAGAGTAGATGGAGAGAAACTGTTCCCATTGGTAGATGGGTCGAGAACCAGAGGTTACAGAATTAAGGTGATTGGCAAAAGAACCAAAGGCAACATAAGAAAAAACATTTTTTACGCAGCAAGTGGATAGGATCTGGAATGCACTGTCTGAAAGGGTGATGGAGAAAAAAAAATTCCAAGACTACAGGGAAAGGGACTAGCTGAAATGCTTTTGCATAGAGCCGGCACGGGGCTCGACGGGCCAAGTGGCCTCCTTCTGTACTGTAACCATTCTATTAATTAGAGGGGAGTATTGGAAGATTTCTCTATTTCATCCTGAGGGATGGCAATCAGCACTCGAAAAAACAAGCGTTCTCTTGGGGCAGATAAAATGCATCATTTCATTCAACACAAATTCATTCTTGGGATGTGGACACACTGGCAAGGCAGGCATTTATTGTCCATCCCTAGTTGTCTTATTTAATACAACCGAGCAGCTCGCTTGTGTGCATCAGAGGGCGTGAGAGAGTGAGAGAGAGAGAGACTCTCTCTCCCCCGAGAGCGAGAGAGAGAGAGAGAGTGAGAGAGAGGGAAAGAGAGAGAGAGAGACTCTCTCCCCCTCACAACCCCCCGCCCCCCCGATAGAAAGAGAGACTCTCTCTCCCCCGCCACCACCCACCGATAGAGAGAGAGACTCTCTCTCCCCCGAGAGCATGAGAGAGAGTGAGAGAGGGAGAGAGAGAGAGAGAGAGAGAGAGACTCTCTCTCCCTCACAACCCCCCACCCCCCCGATAGAGAGAGAGACTCTCTCTCCCCTGCCACCACCCACTGATAGAGAGAGACTCTCTCCCCAGAGAGAGAGTGAGAGAGAGACTCTCTCCCCCCCGCCACCACCCACCGATAGAGAGAGAGAGAGAGAGAGAGAGAGAGAGAGAGAGAGAGAAAAAGAGTGAGAGACTCTCTCCCCCCCTTCACCATCCACCGACAGAGAGAGAGAGAGAGAGAGAGAGACTCTCTCCCCCCCGTCACGATCCACCGATAGAGAGAGAGAGAGAGAGAGTGAGAGAGAGACTCTCTCCCCCCGTCACCATCCACCGACAGAGAGAGAGAGAGAGAGAGAGAGACTATCTCCCCAGAGAGAGAGTGAGAGAGAGAGAGAGAGTGAGAGACTCTCTACCCCCCGTCACCATCCACCGATAGAGAGAGAGAGAGAGTGAGAGAGAGAGACTCTCTACCCCCCCCCCCGTCATCATCCACCGATAGAGAGAGAGAGAGAGTGAGGGAGAGAGAGAGACTCTCTCCCCCCCGCCACCATCCACCGATAGAGAGAGAGAGAGAGTGAGAGACTCTCTACCCCCCCATCACGATCCACCGATAGAGAGAGAGAGAGAGAGAGAGAGAGAGAGAGACTCTCTACCCCCCCGTCACCATCCACCGACAGAGAGAGAGTGAGAGTGAGAGAGAGACTCTCTCTCCCCGTCACCATCCATCGATAGAGAGAGAGAGTGAGAGAGAGTGAGAGAGAGACTCTCTACCCCCCGTCACCATCCACCTACAGAGAGAGAGAGAGTGAGAGAGAGACTCTCTACCCACCCGCCACCATCCACCGACAGAGAAAGAGAGAGAGTGAGAGAGAGACTATCTCCCCAGAGAGAGAGTGAGAGAGAGAGACTCTCTCCCCAGAGAGAGAGAGAGAGAGAGAGAGAGACTCTCTCCCCTGCATCCCCCCCACCGAGAGAGAGAGCGAGCGAGAGAGACTCCCCCTGCCCCCCCCCATTGACATGGGACTGGAGTCACACACAGGCCAGACGGGGTAAGGACGGATGATTTACTGACCTAAAGGGCATCAATGCACCAGTTAGATTTGTACATCACTCCAACAGCTTCATGATCACTTTTATTTTTTACAGGTGCCAGCTTTTTATTTCCAGATTTTTTTTTTAAAACTGAAATCAAATTCTCAAACTGTCATGGTAAAAGAAAAAAGAAGACTTGGATTTATATAGCACCTTTCACGACCACCGGACATCTCAAAGCACTTTTGGAGTGCAGACATTGTTGTAATGTTGAAACGCGGCAACCAAATTGCGCACAACAAGCTCCCACAAACAGCAATGTGATAAAGACCAGAGAATCTATTTTTTTGTTATGTTGATTGAGGGATAAATGTTGGCCAGGACAGCGGGCATAAGCCCCCTAGGCTTCTTCGAAATAGTAACATGGGATCTTTTACGTCCACCAGAGCACGCAGATTGGGCCTCGGTTTAACATCTCATCTGAAAGACGGCACCCAAGTGCAGCACTCCCTCAGCACTGCACTGGAGTGTCAGTCTAGATTTATCCTGGAGTGGGACTTGAACCCACAACCTTCTGACTCAGAGGTGAGAATGCTGCCCACTGAGCCACAGCTGACACTAGGATTTGAGCTTTTGTTCTCTGGATTAGTTTCTACTTTGACAAATCTTTAATTTAAGCAGTGGCCAAGAATAAAATCCAGGACATTGGAAAGATGCTCTGGCATTTGATATTTCAGCTAGGAAAATATGTGCTCTCATTTAACATCTCCAAGAGGAATTTTCTGTCATCCATTACCCACATTTTTTAAGGTGATGAAGATGAGGCAAGTCATAAAATATTGATTAAGGGACACCAAGCTTGTGAGTTAAAAGCCTGTCAATTCAGGGAGGAATGGAAGCCTTGGGCAGGTAAGGAATTCGACAGTTTTAAGTCTGGGCAACCAATGAGTTTGAGTGAGAATTTGTGCAATGAATTTGAGAGGCAGTCTGTACAACGTGCCTTGTTTTAACACACCTAAATTACAAAAGTAATGATCTATGTGGTAAAATATAACTTGAATTGGATTTGAAAGAATCGCACTGCAGGTCCGGTAACTCTCGATCACTCAACAAGCATCGCCTGGAACTGCCGCCTACGAGTTACAGTAAACTGAAAGTTTCCTTGTCGGCACAGTAACTTTTTTGTGAAGCTTGGCTGAGTTATTCCGATAGGACCGCCAGGCAGGATGGAATTGGGAAAAACACAGAATCTAGGTCAACAAAAAGAGATGCTCCACCAGAGTCTCATTTCAATCTGCTGACTCCCAGCCTCTCAAACTAAATTATTCATTTTGTGCATGTTTTATTAAATTGGAACAGGTTGCCACAGTGTCCATTATCGGTAAGAACACAGCGGAACTAACTGTGAGCAGCACCACTAGCCAGGTATTCAGCTGCAGCGAAAGAGAGCGAAAGTGACGTTCTTGCATTTTGACATCTCTCTCCGTCTGCATTCATTCAAGCCTGGTTGTCACAAACTTGTGGTCAGCAATTTGGCGCTTATGCTGAAGGGATAGAGCTTTAGCCTAGAATATCATAAAACACCTGGAACATTGAGGTCACAAAGGAGGTCCAATGTAGTGCAGAAATTTCTGTTAGTGCACAAACGAATGACTGCACATAAATAACATACACAGGGATGGAGTCCAGGCATGCTAAGCGAACTTTGCTGATTGGGAGTGCTACTCTGCTGAGAAACTGATCGGCACGGACACGATGGGCCAAATGGCCTCCTTCTGTGTCATAATTCTTCTATAATTGTATGAAAGTTAGGTGTTGGGGCCAGACCCTCAGCACAGGGTCCCACCAATGTTCTAAAGAGGAGGAGAGAAGATCATGCAGTATTTCCATGACACCAAGTTTTCACTTTACAAATTGTAGATTGTTGGAGGGAAAAAAGACTGAATTGGGTGGGGTGGGGGGGCGCGGACCGAGCATGGAGAGGCAAAGAGTTTTGAGATCCTGGGAAAAAATGAGTTACAAGAGGCGACAGTGCCCTCCATTTGCTGATTTCAATCTAAATATCAGCCTGATTATCAAGGGGGTTTTTTCATTTTATATTCACACTGTATTTTTCACCAACATTTGCAAACAGAAGAAAATATAGCCTGCCATAACGTCTCATATGTACTTGCAACATCGGACATCAGGAGGGCACAGGCTCCAATCCGCTTCATGTTGCCCCGTATGTTTACAAATCACAAACTGATGCTGAGGTGGGGCTGGATAAGGCAGGTTCAGCAAGGCAAGTTTCAGCATGGTGGCCCATGGAGCGAGTCCATAGCCATGTGTCTGTGCTCAACATTCCCATCACAATGAGGACTGCTGCTTCCTTGTTCACACTCCAACATGGGGAAAGCCAAATGCTTCTCCCACCAGCAGAGAGAAAGCAACCACTAGGGCAAGTCACCATTGCTTCTTCTTGTGACTGCAGGCATTGACTGAGGACAGCAATCAGCTGATCCCAGGTAGGGAGGAGGAAGATGAGCAACAATGGAAGATATTTTAATAGAAGCTCCCCCAATGGCTTAGCAGGCACAGAAACAACCTTGCTGGACTAAACCCCGGAAAGGTTACAGGTCAGACAGCTGACCTCAGTGGAAGCCATGCCTGTTGCAATCGATCATTCTGCTCTTGCTTGAGGGCGAATGTCAAATTCATCTAAGGTTCCTGCTCTCCGTCACCAACCAATGGCTCGTTCTGGATAGTGTGTGATGTGTGTGGACGTGGGATGAGCAAAGAATAAGGTATGAAGGGGAATCCATCATGAGCAAAAACTCAATCTTCACACAATGAGGAGTGCAGAAGAGCATGCACCAGGCATACCTAAAAATGAGGGGCCAACCTGGGGAAGCTGCAATACAAGACTACGTGCATGCTAAACAACGGAAGCAGCATGCTATCGACAGAGCTATGCGATCCCACAATCAACGGATCAGATCAAAGCTCTGCAGTCCTGACACATCCAGTTGTGAATGGTGGTGGACAATGAAACAACTAATGAGAGGAGGAGGCTCTATGTATATCCTCATCCTCAATGATGGCAAAATCCAGCAGCTGAGTGCAAAAGACAAGGCTGAAGTGTTTGCAATCATTGTCAGCCAGAAGTTCCGAGTGGATGGTCCATATCGGCCTCCTCCTGAGGTCCCCACCATCACAGAAGCCAGTCTTCAGCCAATTCGATTCACTCCACGTAATATAAAGAAATGCTTGACCGCATCGGATGTAGCAAAGACTATGGACCCCGACAACATCCTGGCTGTAGTGCTGAAGACTTGTGCTCCAGAACTAGCCACGCCTCTAGCCAAGCTATTCCAGTACAGCTACAACACTGGCATCTATCCGACAATCTGGAAAACTGCCCAAGTATGTCCTGTCCAAAAAAAGCAGAATAAATCCAATCCGGCCAATTACCACCCAATCAGTCTACTCTCAATCATCAGCAAGGTGTCATCGACAGTGCTATCAAGCAGCACTTACTCACCATAACTTGCTCACAGATGCTCAGTTTGGGTTCTGCCAGGACCACTCGGCTCCAGACTTCATTACAGCCTTAATCCAAACATGGATAAAAGAGCTGAATTCCAGAGGTGAGGTGAGAGTAACTGCCCTTGACATCAAGGCAGCATTTGACCTAGTGTGGCATCAAGGAGCCCTAGTAAAATTGAAGTAAATGGGAATCAGGGGGGAAATCTCTCCACAGGCTGAAGTCATACCTAGCACAAAGGAAGATGGTTGTTGTTGTCGGAGGTCAATCATCACAGCACCAGGACATCGCTGCAGGAGTTCCTCAGGACAGTGTCCTAGGCCCAATGATCTTCAGCTGCTTCATCAATGACATTCCCTCCATCATGTCAGATATGGGGATGTTCACTGATAACTGCACAATGTTCAGTGCCATTTGCAACTCTTCAGAAAATGAAGCAATCCATGCCTGAATGCATTAAGACCTAGATGACATTCAGGCTTGGGCTGATAAGTGGCAAATAACATTCACCCCACACAAGCGCCAGGCAATGACTATCTCCAACAAGCGAGAGTTTAACCACCACTCCATAACATTCAACGGCATTACCATCGCTGAATCCCCCACCATCAACATCCTGGGTGGTCACCATTGACCAGAAACTTAACTTGACCAGCCACATAAACAGTGTAGCTACAAGAGCAGGTCAGAAACTGGATATTCTGTGATGAGTGTCTCACCTCCTAACTCTCCAAAGCCTTTCCACCATCTACAAGGTGCAAGTCTAGGAGTCTAGGGGGAATCAAGGGATATGGAGAATGGGCAGGAGAGTGGAGTTAAGATCAATGATCAGCCATGAACTTATTGAATGGTGGAGCAGGCTCAATGGGCAGCATGGTCTATTCCTGCTCCTATTTCTTATGTTCTTAAGTTAGGAGTTCGCTGGAATACTCTCTAGTTGCCTGAATGAGTGCAGCTCCAACAACACTGAAGAAGCTCGACACCATCTAGAACAAAGCAGCCCGCTTGATTGGCACCCCATCCACCACCTTCAACATTCACTCCCTCCACCACCGGCGCACTGTGTCTGCAGTGTGTACCATCTACAAGATGCACTGCAGCAACTCACCAAGGCTTCTTCGGCAGCACCTCCAAAACCCGCGACCTCTACCAACTAGAAGGACCTGAGCAGCAGGCGCATGTGAACACCACCACCTCCATGTTCCCCTCCAAGTCACACACCATCCTGACTTGGAAGTATATCGGTCATTCCTTCATCGTCGCTGGGTCAAAGTCCTGGAACTCCCTCCCTAACAGCACTGTGGGAGTACCTTCACCACATGGACTGCAGCGGTTCAAGAAGTCGGCTCACCATCATCTTCTCCAGTGCACCTTGGGATGGGCAATAAATGCTGGCCTTGCCAGCGACGCCCACATCTCAGGAACGAATAAAAAAACCCTGAGTGGCACAGAAGTCTGGGTATCAGGAGAGGTGGGGGAGAAAGCCAGAAAATAGATCCAATAAAACAGTTTAAAACAAAATGAAACTTTGAACAACCTCCCACAGCTCAGGAATAATTATGTAAATTCTGCTGCAAGTCATTTGCATCTTAGTGCCTGAGCGAAAGGCTGACACAATGCAGACTGCAGCAGTTAAGTGAGCTGAGCGGAACAGGGGCCAATTAATTGACACCTACGTTGTTGAGCTTGCAGTAATATTTAATTGCTCCTGGCTCCTTGTGCAGAAAGCTCTGTCGCTCCCCTCTGAATAAAGCCCTTTTACAACATCCAGACAAAAACACCGGCCCCGGATTTAAAGAGGGGATGGCGCGGGTACTTGGCAAGGTCAGAAGCGGGCTGCGAACCCGGGGAGGTCCGAAAATGTGGTAACCCGTTCGGGCTCAACCGGCATTTGAATGAACGTTCCCCCGGAGTCCCTCCCCAAACCTCTAACAAGAAGTTGCTGCCTGTGGGAATGAGACCCCACAGTTTGCATTGTTGAGGGGCATTGCAGGAACATAAATCTCCTCATTAAAAAGGATCCTTACGCTGTTAAGTTCCAGCCCTAACTTTCTGCGGCGACTTTAAATCGCAATTAATGCAGCAATTTCTTGAAAGTCACCAGGAGGTTCCGGGCGAGCTTCTGCTTTCACGAGGCTAATGGTGGCGCGACACAAATGGTCCGGCGACTTGTGGCGATTCGCAACTCACGGCGTATCTGTGCCTCACCGCAAATTGCTAACACATTTTTTTTTTAATTCGTAGCCAATCATTCCAATTCTTTGTCAAATCACAAACGCCAGAGGTCACCTTGCACATGCCAAGGATCACTCTGCACCAATGCTCTTAGCCAAAAGGCCTAGAGCCACTGCACCGTTCCTGGAAGTACTGCAATACCAGGTTCGTGCCATGGAGGTGGATGGGTCAGGTCCCCCACACACCTCCGTGGAGGTGGATGGGTCAAACCTCCCCACCCACCTCCTGTTTCCAAAAATGCAAGCATATACCTTCCTGACCAGGGAGAAACCACCCGGAGGTCATGGTGGCTGGTCAGAAACGGTACTACACTTGATCTTAGCCATTAATAACGGCGAGCGCCCGTCAACTCGGCAGCAAATTCTGGCCCGATGTCTCGGCTGGTAACAGTGTCCCACGACAACCAACCCCCTCACCCCGCCCCCGCCTCAGCATGAAGCATTAAAACATTTCCAGTTGTCAAGTTATTACACGTCGTTCGTTAGGAGAAGATAAGAGGGGGTGGTGGGGAATATAATTTATTTTCTCTCTTTCTGCTTCGCATCTCTTATTCTGCCTTGCTGTACGCTTTCGAAGCGTAATCAGTTGCAAATGTTGCTGTGCAAACCCCGAAGAATCTCGCAGTTGGCTGAATATGCCCATAGGGACTCTGTGTAAACGCAGCGTTTAGCGGCTGCACATTCATAAAAGAGAAGGGAAAGGGAAAATAAAATCTCTGCATCTGCTTCCAGCTTTAAATTACATCTTCGGGGCGAAAAGCCATTCCCAGTCCCACCACGTGGCTGAACAATGGATAATTTCAACCTCAATTTCCCCTGAAATTGATGGATTCCCACTCCGGTGAATGTGCGTACTGGTTAATTGGCATGCGTTAGATTCAACTCATTAAACCCTTGATGTCTGCGGTGAGACGGCCTTTCTCTCTCGCACACAACTGCCTTATCTCCAAGCCCCCGGCGCAGCCCATATGAATATGCATGAGGGCGCTTCGTACGAGAAGGAGCGTCAGCCTAATTTGTGAAGGATAAATAAGAGTTTAACCCGTCGGGTGCCGAGTCTGATTGACAAGTTCCTCCACGCTCCAACTGCCGCCTTTTCCGGCAACTGACATTCAATTAAATATTGAATTAAAGACATTGAGATTAATCGTTCTCCCCGAAAGGATCAGGAGAGGGAGGAGGATGGAGGTGGGAAAGTTGAGGCAACTTTTGGGGAAACTCTGTTGAAAATCCATACGTCACACGTCACTTTGCTTTTCATTTCTTAAAATTTGTGAAGTATGGAAGTGTTTAAAATTAACCCGAATGAAATCATTTTTAAAGAACAAACTCTATTTTCTGGAGAACTATGTCCCTTTACCCCTGCCTTTCGAAATGGGCCACCAATTTTGTTCCTGTGACATCTGGATTTCTCCCTTCGGGCTGCAATATAATTGTGTCTTTTTTCTCCAATACAAAGTGAAGGAACATTGGTTTTGCCTACAGCTTAAGCTACAAAACTCATGTAGCGCCTTGTTTACACACAAGTGCTCTTCTTGATTTGTCAGCTCATTAGGGAGTGTGACAGTTTTGGCTCATTGGTATTGACTCAATGGGTAGCATTCTCTCTCCGATGGGCATGCATTAGATTCAATGCAGGCGGGGGAGCAGGGGGAGTGGCGTGACGGCCTGGCCCAGCGGAGTGGGCGGCCCCCGGCCTGCGAGCATCATCGGAGCAGGCCAGGGAGCGGAAGGAGCAGCACGGCAGCATACCACTCCAGGGAGCAGCACGTGCTGGAGCAGGAGAGCAACGGCAGTGAAGAAGGACGTTACCAAGATCCAGCTTAGTGATTGGAGCGTGGGCAGGTACAGCAGGAGCGGCGAGGTCGGGGCGAAGGAGCGACGAGAGGTTGTAGAGGGATATGATCGGGGCCCAGGAGAGGCGCGGATTTGGGGCCCTTAGGAGGCGAGGGCCCAGGGCCAGCACAGGCCAGCCTACACTGCGATATGTGCGCGCACGAGGTCCGTGCAGCAGAGCTGGTCTCCAGTCATCTTGGTTAATCCTTGCCAATGGATCAAGACCTAGCTCTGTCAAGTCCATGTGATGGCTGGTGTGCAACGGCCACCACACGTTAAAAAATTCCACGCACAGGCATCTTCCACTGTAATGTCTGCAAGCTTGTAATGTTTGTAGCTTCACACTGTGGATGTGGACGTATTGTGTACTGCAACTGCAGAGTTAATAGTAAACAGAGCCAGACAGATTCCGGAGGCTTCCGAGAGAGCTGCCTGCCATGTTAGGAGCTGTGTGTGCTGTGCTCTGTAAATATATCACATTTGGCGATGAGATTGGATTTTTCGGATGATTTAAAGCTGAAATTTTGTTGGTGAAGGATTCAGCCAGCCAACAGAGAGACTTTGGAAGTTTCTGTCTTTGGAAAAAGCTACAAAAATCCAAGGTAAAATACAGCACACGGTGTGAATAGCTGGAGATTAAAATGGCAGATGTAATCGGACATTTGGGGGAATATAGACACGACTGGGAACATTTTAAAGATTATGTGGAATGGCTAGAATGTATTTCACTGCAAATAACATAATCGAGGTTCCAGACAATGCAGTCCAGAACCGGGCTGTTTTGGAACGTAAGAAAGCGAGGCGGGTCCGGCATTGTACGAAACCCTTGTAAATCTGCTTTTGTCTGATGAGCCAAAGGACACAATGCTGAAAGAGATTTTAACGAAGCTGGAGCAGCACTATAACCCCAAACCGTTAGAAGTTGCTGAAAGCTATCGTTTCAGGATTCCGAATCAAAAGGCTGAATGAAGTATCAGTGATTACATCGTAGCATTAAAAAAGCTATCGATGCACTGTAATTTTGGAAACTTTCAAAACCGAGCATTACAGGATCATTTTGTTTGTGGGGTTTAAAATTATGCGATCAGAAGGAAGTTATTGACGACGGATGAATTGACGTTTGAGATTGCTTGTCAGACAGCGAGGTCGATGAGCATAGCCCACCAATATTCCCAAGAATTAAATAATGATTACGGTTGTCAGTCAACCGAGGTAAATCACCTGCAGGTTCAAAGTAAAAGACGGGCATGGCCGAAAGTCTCAGAAACTGGAAATTCTAAGAGAGCGTTGAAGTCGTGCTATAGCTGCCTGGGACAACACGTTGCTCAAAGTTTCAATACGTGAAGGCAGAGTGTTTCTTCTGCAGAAAGACTGGGCATCTTGTGAAGGCATGCCGACTGAAGGGTAAACCAGCTTTTAAAGCTATGAGCCCAGCGTTCAAAGCTATGAGTAGAAATCCCAAGAGACTACATAGCATGGAAGAACAACAAGAGGATGAGGAGATGTTAGAGTTACACGTCATCAGGAGCACGAAGTTAACGGACAGCGATTCGGAAAGCATCAAAATCCACATAGATGTTGCGGGATTCAATATACCAATGGAAATTGACACGGGTGCATCCATGAGTGTAGTACCAGAGTACCTATATCACGACAAATTGCATGATTTTCAACTGGAGAAATCCAAGATAGACCTGCGAGACTACTCGGGAGAGAAAATTCCTGTGGTAGGTTGTATGACCATACCGGTGAAATGTAAAGATCAATTTCAGAACTTGCCTCTAGTATAGTGAAAGGAGACAAGTCTGCCTTACTAGGAAGAAATTGGTTGAGCTCACTGAAGCTGGATTGGAGTAAGATTTTCTGTGTGGAAGCGAGATTTTCATCAACGGATGAGGTTATCAAGAAGTATCCGAAGGTGTTCTGCGAATCGGGCAGTCCGATCCAAGGCTACAAGGCGAGTGTCAGGGTACAGAAGGACACTATATTGGTTTACTACAAGCCACGTTCCGCACCATATGCATTCAAGGAGAAAGTTGAGCAAGAACTCAAAAGACTAGAGACTGAGAACATTATTTGTAAGATAGATCGATGTAATTGGGCTACACCCATTGTTGTTTTACCTAAGTCCGATGGTAAGGTAAGATTGTGTGTGATTATAAAGTAACCTTCAACCAGGTTCTAGAGGGTAATGTCCCCAATAAATTGCCAAATATAGAAGATTTGTTCACAATACTGACAGGTGGTCAGATCTTCTCAAAACTGGATCTTACGAATGCCTACTTACAGTTTGAACTAGATGAGGAGTCCAAGTCATGTTTGACTACAAATACTCATCTAGGCCTATATCAATTTAATAGGCTACCGTTTGGATTGTCTTCTGCCCCTGCCATATTCCAAGGGGTGATGAACCAGATTTTGCAAGGTATTGAAGGGATAGTATGTTATTTGGATGACATACTAATTTCAGCACCAAATAGGCAAATTCATAATAACATATTGAATGAAGTCCTCAAACGGCTAGAGAAGCACAGAGTACGAGTGTCTGCTCGTAAGTGTGACTTATTTAAAAGCTCAGTGGAGTACTTAGGGTACAGAGTAGACAAAGATGGTTTACATCCAACCATGGAAAAACTGGATGCAATTAGAAATGCACCCACTCCCAGGAATGTCACTGAACTTCGTTCATTCTTGGGTCTTTTGAACTATTATGGGAAGTTCCGACCAAATTAGGCTACAGTATTACATCCACTGAATGAACTATTGAAAAAACAGGTCCATTGGAAGTGGTCAAAAGAATGCGATACAGCATTCAAAGAGTGTAAAAGCAAATTGGTAGAGAGCACCATGTTAGTTCACTATGACATATCTAAAGGGATTAAGCTAGCATGTGATGCCTCTCCGTATATAGTTGGGGCAGTGATCTCTCATGTATCACGTAGTGGGGAGGAGAGATCAATTGCTTTTGCTTCACGCACTCTCAGTGCCAGTGAGAGTAATTATGCACAAATTGAAAGGGAAGCTTTGGCATTTATTTTTGGGGTCAAGAAGTTCCACAAACACTTGTATGGTCGTAAGTTTACTCTCGTTATCGACCATAAGCCCCTGACAGCAATCCTCCATCCAAAGTCCCCAGTTCCAACATTACTTGCAGCCCGAATGCAGAGATGGGCTTTGATTTTGTCAGCATATACATATGATATTGAATACAGATGATCAGCTGATCACAGTAATGCTGATGCAATGTCTAGATTGCCTTCCCCGTCACAAGTTACACCCGATAGGGAAGAAGTGTTTTATTTTTCATACATTGATGAACTGCCAGTCACAGCTGAAGAGATTGGTAGAGCAACCAAACATGACCCAGTTATGTCAAAGTTGTATGAGTATATGGCAAATGGATGGCCAAACCAGGTAACAGATAAAGAGACACATCCATTCTTCATTCATATGAATGAATTATCAGTCGATAAAGATTATACCAAATAAATTCAGGTCCAAATTATTAGGAGATCTCCATGGCCAGCACCTGGAAATGAGCTTGACCAAGAGTTTTGCACGCAGTTATTTATGATGGCCAGGTCTGGATAAAGATATAGAGTACACATGAGTCATTGTACGACATGTCAATCGGTAAGCAAGCAACCACCACCAGTACCATTACAGCCATGGAAATGGCCTCCTAGGGTGTGGCAAAGGCTACATATTTATTTTGCTGAGTTAGAAGGACAACAATTGAACATTGTGATTGATAGCCATTCGACGTGGGTTGAGGTGTTTCTAATGTGGAAAATAACAACAAGTAAAACATTGGACATTTTGCGAAAATTATTTTCTTCATTTGGCCTCCCTGAAGAAATTGTTTAGGATAATGGACCACAATTTCATTCTGAAGAATTTGCAAAATTCACGAGCAAAAATGGTGTGAAACATACCAAGGTTCCACCATACCATCCTGCTTCGAGTGGTGCAGCAGAGCGCACTGTACAAATTGTAAAACGTGCCCTCATAAAACAAATGTTAGATCCAAATCCAAGGAAATGACATTTGTCATTGGATCACAAATTGGCTAATTTTTTGATTACATATCGAAATACTCCTCATACAACTACAGGTAGAACACCAGCAGTGTTGTTTCTCAAACGACAGCCACGAACCAGATTCTCATTGTTAAAACCAAATTTGGCACAGTCCGTAGAAGAGACACAATTAAGACAGAAAGAGAATCATGATAGAGGTAGAGTAAAAGAGAGAAGTGTGAAATTAAACCAGAAGGTGAGAGTGAAGAACCCTCACCATAAATGGTTAAAGTGGTTACCAGGAAGAGTGGTGAAGATATGTGATCCTCGCACATATTTGGTAAAGATGTTTGATATGGACAGGTTAGGTTTGTTCATATTGATCATATTTTACTTACAGACGTGGAAGGAGTTGAAGGTGGGAATGATTCAATTATTTCTGACTTATCAGATAGTTTTGATATACCAGTAGCAAATCCTAAATCCAATGTACTGGAAACAAATCCAGGAGCGAATCAGAATGAAAGTCTTGAGTCCGAGTCAGGAAAACAAAGAGCCTGAAGTAAGAGTGAGTTCAAATGAAAATCAAGGAAATTCCTTATGGAGAGAAACATTCCTCAGGATGAGCCTCAAATGAGTGTGAAATCAACACCATGTTTGAAAGGTTCTGTTCGAGAGCGAAGGTATCCTCTTCGAAACAGAAAACAAGTGGTAACGTTAAATTTGTAAATATGGAAAAAAAAGAAGTTTATATCCTGTGTTATGTATAAACATGAAAGTTATGTATGATGTTTGTTATAATAACTTTTTCATTAAGGAGGGAGAAGTGTAATGTCTGTAAGCTTGTAATGTTTGTAGCTCCACACTGTGGATGTGGACGTATTGTGTACTGCAACTGCAGAGTTAATAATAAACAGAACCAGGCAGATTCCGGAGGCTTCCAAGAGAGCTGGCTGCCATGTTAGGAGCTGTGTGTGCTGTGCTCTGTGAATATATCACATCTACCCTTCAAGATTTAGTTTGGGACCTGGAATATTAGGTCCTTCATTGAAACACCTGTGAACTTTCTGACGTGGAAGCAAGTCATCCTCGATTTGAGGGACTGCCTATGATGATGAGCACTCTCGCCCATGAGTCAAAAGGTTGTCTCACTCCAGAGACTTGAGCACAATAATCTAGGCTGAAACTCCAGTGCAGTACTGAGGGAGTGCTACACTGTCCGAGGTGCTGTCTTTTGGATGAGACGTTAACCCGTCTGCCCCCTCAGGTGGACGTAAACAATTTAAAGAAGAGCTGGGGAGTTCTCCCTGGTATCCTGGACAATTTATCCCTCAACCAACAGCACTAAAAACAGATTATCTGGTCATTATCATATCGCTGTTTGTGGAACCTTGCTGTGCAAATTGGCTGCTGTGTTTCCTACATTATAACTTGGACTACACTTCAAAAGTACTTCATTAGCTTTGGGACATCCAGGGGTGGTGAAAGATGCTTTATAAATGCAAGTCATTCTTTTAACGCTATTGGTCAGCTAGTTTTCTAGGTTGTCACATCTGGTGCTGGAAAGTGAACATGGTTCAGGTGAAGAACTGATCTGGCTCAGCTGAAATGCTCCTCAATTGAATATCCTGCTAATACCTGTAGTATTTTTGCTTCATGGGTTCTTTGCTTAAGAATTCATAGTTACACATGTGCTGTAAAGAACTAGCAGGTTTATTAGCAAAGGTTTAACAATCAAACTGAACGCTATAAGTTCATCCACCACATCTCATCATGGAGAACCTGAACTCCATTGACTGGGGTTTTATTGAGGATTGTGAACATCATGTGACTGGCTAAGCCACTCACAATGCAACAGCTCTACAACTATTTTGTTGTAATCAGAAAATCAAGTGCCCCCTGATTAAAGGGGGGGGGGGGGGCACACTCCAAAAACTTTTCAAGTGCCCCTTTTTTGTTTTTTTCTTTTTTTTTTTGAGGGCACTAAAATACAAATTATACAAGTGCCCCCTGGCTAAAACGGGGGTGCGGGTGGGGCACTAAAACCGACAACTAAAACAAATTAAACTTTAGACATTAAAATCAAATTTAAATTTGGTTGCCGGAGTGATGATGCACTCCAGACCCTCCGGCGCCCAGCTCTTGCGGAAGGCCGCGAGCGTACCCAACAGCTCCACAATACTGTAATGCCTTCATTCACACATGGTTAATGCCAAACGGCAGGGAAAGGAAGGGGATAAGAAAGGAAGGATGGTGGGAAAGAATGAAAATGAAGGGAGGAAGCAAAGGAATCAGCTGGGCTTATTTAATAGGACCTTTGCTGAAGGTTGTGGGCTCAAGCTGCCCTCTAGAACCTGTGTGCATAATCTAGGCTGATGTGCACTGTTGGAGGTGCTGTCTTTTGGATGTGCTGGTGAATTGAGGCCCTGTCTGCCTGTTCGACTGGACATAAAAGACACCGAAGCACGAATAGAAAAGCAGTGAATTCTTCTGCCAAATATTATTTTCAAACTGTTATCACTGGAGAATGAAAGAAATGAAAGTAAGCATTGCCTGCACTCATCATTGGCTCGAGGTCCTAAGGCAAGCATGTTCCTCACATCTGCACCAGTAACCCCCACCCTGCCAAACAAACTCAAACTCCATTAAATTAAAGAGTGTCATTAACATCACAAGGGCTCAGCTGCAATTCTCCACCGCCTTACTTTTGGTTGGGCAACGAATCGATTTAAAAATTCTCATCCTTGATTTCAAATCCCTTCATGGCCTCGCCCCTCACTATCTTTGTAACCTCTCCAGCCCTTCAACCCCACGAGATCTCTGCGCTCCTCCAATTCTGGTCTCTTGTGCATCCCCGATTTTCATCAACCCACCATTGGTGGCTGTGCCTTCAACTGCCTGGGCCCCAAGCTCTGGGATTCCCTCCCGAAACCTCTCGACCTCTCTCTCATCCTTAAGGCGCTCCTTAAAACCTACCTCTTTGACCAAGCTTTTGGTCATCTGTCCTAATATCTCCCTACATGGCTCAGTGTCAAATTTTGTTTTATAATCGCTCCTGTGAAGCACCTTGGGACGTTTAACTATGTTAAAGGCGCTATATAAATGCAAGTTGCTGTTTCTAAGAATGCTTTCTGAGAATGACTCCGTGCTCCGAGTCTTCAGAAGAAGTTTTGACTTGCTCGATGTGTTTATTAACTGCAGATCTGCTTGAGAAGTTAGAATCACAGGTGCATCCCACTGGGGCACTGTGTAGGGGAGGACGAAAACCCCCTCATTTTACCCAGAAAGAAAAGGGCTGTGGGATCGGTCTGTGCTGTGAATTGAAACCAAGACGGTTTGACCTTGGCAGAGCAGTGATTGGACGGGGGGAGGACACCGAAGGGCCAATGATGGGACAGAGTCAGCCCGAAGCATGGGGCTTTCAAGCCAATGGGAGAGCACTTGCTCGAAAACTGTGGGACTGACTCATAGCCATTATCGGGCTATTGTCTTCCCCATGTTTACATTATGGAAGGAAATTATGCAGACCTTTAGAAAACTAGGGAACCCAAAACAAACCAAGGGCCTACACAATGGCTACAGGAGGCCAACCCAATTAACACCTACTCAAACCTTGAGTAGGTTAGAAAAACTGAATTGGAGGAAAATTATGCAGACCTTCAGAAACCAGGGAACCCAAAACAATCCAAGGGCCTACACAATGGCTACAGGAGGCCAACGCAATCAACACCCACTCAAACCTTGAGTAGGTTAACATCAGTGGAAAAAACCCGCAATAATCTAAAACTGCTGCATTTTTCAAAATCACAAAGCCCACCAATGGGAAGAATCGATTTCAGCAGGAGAGGCGGACTGGATAATCTGGCTATAAAAAGGGGTTTCTGACGTAGTGTGGGTGATTCCCTGCCCTCGTGATCCAACAACCAGCAAGCCTCTTGACACTGAAGGAAAACCAGTGTCCGAAGACACTGAAGATAGAAGAAACAAACCACCAGACTGCAGAAGGCACAGTAGTGAGTATAACCTTTGGTCCCCGGAACTCCCAACTCAGTTAGGCCAGGAAAGGTGGGAGGTTGGGCATTGTACTGCTAAACTTGTGTAAAGATTTTCGTTGTGTCCGTTTAGTGGGATTTAGGGGGATTGTTTTGTTGGTGTATTGCTGTTTGTTGAGATACACCTTGTCAAATAAATTGGAAGCCTAAGTTCCTCTTGGAATCATCTTGTCTCAGTTCTATTGTATTACATCTCCTGATCGTGAGTCTTATGTCAGAATAGTGTAAGGGAAGCTAGGAGTGCCTCGAAAATGCTCAACTGTGTGTCACAGGCTAGGGAAGAAGGGGTTAGGAGTGTTTGACACTCACAGGTGCCTCACAGGCTAGGCATAAGCTGTGGGAATGCACGAGTCTCAAAACCCCCTTCATAAGCTGTGGACACAGTCTCTCCAGGTGTGCTCTTGCAGCACTCAGGGTACCTCACAGGCCAGGCATAAGCTGTGAGGGCAGAAGCCCAGAGAGAGACACCCAAGGCACAACAACACTCCCTGAGAACTCCTTACAACTGACACGCAGCCAGCCCTTAATCACCTCCACTCTAAATATGATGCCGTCATCGAAACATTAACTGGTACCCTTAATATTGTCTTTCTCCTTTTTTTGACATGAGTTATTTACAGAAAAGGACATCATGTAGCAAAGGAAGGCTTGATCATAACAAGATGTTGTAAAAGTTAAACAGTTTTATTGTCTATTGCGATCCATGGAATTGTTAACTTCACTCATTCACCACATTGATGCGGACTTATTCTCCGTCATTCCTATAAATGCTGTAATCAGTTTTTCTCCCCCCTTCCTTGCATTGATCACTGGAAAAATATTGCGGCTTGGAATCCCAAAGAATTTTATCCCTTTGGGTACTCAAAGTTTTCAGCAGGTGGACCTTTCAGTCACTTAGGGGCCGATTTTAACCTGACTCGCTCAGAAGAAACCTGGCAGGCGATCAGTTAAAATCGCCCTGTCCGAAAGCCGCCATGGTCGCAATATCTGCAATTTTAACCTGCTCTCCTGAGCAGGCAGCAAGGACACATGTCCGGAGCTAACGGGGTCCTTCTTTACAGGTGCATGTGGCGGCCCGATTACATCATTGAGACTCGACTGTAATTTTAACTCTGGCCTGAGTGGGAAATCCACTTGGAATTAAAATCAGGGCCACTGTTCTACTCTGTGCCTAAACCACTTTGCCTGGCTACCTCTCTCCTTTTCTTCAAAAGTCTTAAAAATCAACCTCTGTGACCCCATGCTCATCTGCCCTCCTTAAGCTTTTTGCTCCTGAGTGTAGCGTTCCCACTCTGAGATGTACTTCTATGTGTCAGACTTGATAGAAATACATGTTTCTGCGATCAGGTGCACTGCTTTTAGCTCACATAATCTGTATAATCTCTTTGACTGACCTTTTGCTTACTGCTCCTAATATCTCCTTCTTTGTCTTGGCATCCATCTGTTACATGATTATGTCTCTGTGAAGCACCTTTAGACATTTTTCGATGTTAAAGGCGCTTACTATGTAAATGGTTGTTGTTCACACCTGGAGAACTGTGCCTGGTTTTGGTCTCCTTATCTAAGGAAGGATATATTTGCCTTAGAGTCAGTGCAGCGAAGGTTCACTCGATTGAATCCTGGGATGAGAGGGCTGTCCTATTAGGAAAGGTTGAGCAGGGTGGGCCTATACTCTTAGGAGTTTAGAAGAATGAGTGGTGATCTCATTGAAACATAAGATTCTGAGGGGGATTGACAGGGTAGATGCTGGGTGGCTTCTGCCCCTGGCTGGAGAGTCTAGAACCAGGGGGCACAGGATAAGGGGTCGGCCATTTTGGGTTGAGATGAGGAGATATTTCTTCACTCAGAGGGTTGTGAGTTTTTGGAATTCTCTGCCCCAGAGGGCTGTGGGTTCTCAGTTGTTGGGTATATTCAAGGCTGAGAGAGGTAGATTTTAGGACTCTAAGGGGATCAAGGGAGATGGGGATCGGGCAGGAAAGTGGAGTTGAGGTCGAAGATCATCCATGATCTTACTGAATGGCAGAGCAGGCTCGAGGGCAGTATGGCCTATTCCAAATTCTTATGTTTTTATGTGGTGGTGATGGTACTGGTAGTAGCAGTGATGATGGATGGGTAGATATTAAGCCCTGTGTGAGGGGCAAGTGAACTGCTCTGTCCCGGATTGTTGAGCTTCGAGTGTTGCAGAGAAGCCTTGTGTGGGATATGTGAAAAGCTGGCGCCGATGCCACAGGGCTTGTCTCTCTCAGGTTGGGCCAGAGACCCATTGTTGGGGTCAGAATAGCGGGACCTGGGAATGCTCGATGCTGACGCTGGGTGCCTGAAATGGAAAGTGATCCCTTTCCCAACACTAACACCCTTCACCTTTATGAGCAGAAAAATTCATCAAAAAAAGTAAAGTTTAGAAAAAACACACATGAATTATTGATCCAGCTGAACCGGGCCCAAAGAGAAAATTTACGGCCCGCATGAACTCCACTATGTGTTTCACTGGCTACTTAATGACATGCAGCAAATATTTCGGTCACACTGGGTTAAAATGTTATTTTATGGGGTTCAGTATACAACATACACAGATCCTGCTCTAATTGATTTGCTGCTCCTTCATTATGGTTGAAGGGTTCTGGTAATATAGCAGCATTAAATATTCAAGGTCTGTGCTGATGGAAACCTCCTTTTGGGACTATTTTCACCGCTCCAGAGTCAGTGAGAGTCCAACCTTGGGCCAGTTCATGTATGCAAATTCCGCTCTGCTTTAACTGCCTACATTAAAGACTGCAATCCGAAGCTGTAATGTGAGATTATCTAATAAATTAGCACTCTTAAATATTTCAGGGGACTGCTACATTTTCAAACCTCTGTACTTTTTCTCAGCCAGCATGAATTAATCAAACCCATCACCTCTCTCGAGATCATGAAAGCTCATTTAAGAATATGGAGTCCTCTTTTTTTTTTTACACACAAACACTATTATCGCAATTACTTTCTCTACTGAAATAATAAAAGCAAATTTGTTCTGTGGTGCTTTGGGTCAGAGGTCAAAACACTGACACTTCACCGCCCGAGTCCGAGGAGTTTAATTCATTGGCTTGAGGAGTTCTAAGTGAAATGAGTTTGCCAAAACTCAGTCCAGTTCTCAGTGAGTTTGATAGTATAAAACTACTCATAATTTGATATAAATTGATAGTTTCATTCAAAATAATTATAAGGATAGTTGGCGTGGGAACTGGAAATGTCAAAATGATGCGGTAATTGTCGCTCCGCTGAAGACAGGGTTATGGGTGCATGACTAGTGCAAGTAACTGGAGCTTTACATACACAGTCAGTGCTGGGACACTCAGTCCTGTTATAACACACAGTCAGTGCTCGGACACTCAGTCCTGTTATACACACATGGTCAGTGCCGGTACACTCAGTAATGTTATACCTCCAGTCAGTGCTGGAACACTCAGTCCTGTTATACACACATGGTCAGTGCTGGGACACTCAGTCCTGTTATATACACAGTCAGTGCTGGGACACTCTGTCCTGTTATACACACACAGTCAGTGCTTCGAAAGAGCCACGCCAACTCGATGGGCCGAATGGCCTCCTTCTGTGCTGTAGTCCATGATTCTATGCTCCCTGCCCCATCATCCAACCACATTTTTCTGGAGGGAACCTGGCACAAACTGTGACCTTACCTCAGACAGTACTGGCTGGGCAAAGAGCTAATTAAGAAACGAGCTTGGAGCTGAAATGTCAGGTTCTGCTGTCCAGTGTGTGACTTCAAACAATTGCTGAAATAGAGCCCATTCCCCCAAATCAAATTGACAGTGTTATCGGTGTGAAAGACACAATGTTTCTGCATCAGCATGTCACCGATTTTAAGGTTGTATCACTGCATGTTAAAGCGGATTCACATCTCTCAGGATTTTATAACCGACCGAGCATGGTGTGACATCTTTCTAAATTGCCGTCTGGATATCTTCAAGAGCTGGTCCCTTTTATTCCTTCATTGCATCCTTGCTAATTGTATATACATTTTGTCTGTTAATCTGATGCCGCTATAAATGTGGAGATCAATGAAGAAATATGCGGGACGAGCAGCTCCGGTCACTACGTATATAAAAAAATTGTTAAATAGGTCAGTAACTATTTTTGATTTAAAAAAAATACTGACCAGAGCATGTCTGCAGTGACCAAGTTACTACATACAACAACAGGGAAACACCAGCTCTACCCCTGTTCTCCAGGAGCTGGTTAAGGAGTCTTTCAAAGCATACGGTCAACGTGCTTAGAGCAGAGAAGATTAAGGTGATATTTAACAGATGTGTTAAAAAATATGAGGGGTTTGGATCGAGGCGATAGTGAGAAACTTTCCACTGACAGGCAGGTCGGTAACCAGAGGACACAGAGTTAAGATCATTGGGAAAAAATCCCGAGGGGGAGATGAGGAATTTTCTTTTACGCAGCAAGGAGTTGCCATCCGGAAGGCACTGTCTGAAAGGGCGGTGGAACCAGATTTAATAGTAACTTTCAAAAGGTAATTGCATATTTACTTGAAAAGGCAAAATTTGCAAGGCTATGGGGAAAGGGCAGGGGAGTGGGACTAATTGGGGAGTTCTTTCAAAGAGCCGGCACAGACACAAAGGGCCAAATGGCCTCCTTCCGTGCTGTATCATTCTGTGATAAGTTGGAAGATTTTTCTTGTTACACAGGATTACCAGGAAGCTTGCACTGGAAGAGTGTTTGATGGACTGTTATTCAAACCTGTAAATGGAATGGAAAGAATGGACAGAACTTGCATTTATATAACCCCTTCCATGAACTCAGGATGGCCCAAATCGCTTCATGACCAATGAAATACTTTGACAGAGCAGGCAATCTTGGTTTGTGGACAAACTCAGCAGCTGATTTGAGCACAGCAAGATCCCACAAACACCAATGAGATAAATGACCAAATAATCTGTTTTAGTGATACTGGCCGGGGTGAACTCCCCTACACTCCTTCAAATCGGGCTGTGGGATATTTGCCACGGGAGCAGATGAAACAAAATCCCATGTTTTGTGGAAGCAGAATTTTTGGAGTGGGTAACTTAACCCCTTGTGATCTCTGTAAACATGATACATAAGAACATAAGAACTATGAGCAGGAGTAGGCCATATGGCCTCTTGAGCCTGCTCCACCATTCAATAAGATCATGACTGATCATCGACCTCAACTCCACTTTCCTGCCCGATCCCCATATCCCTTGATTCCCTGAGAGTCCAAAAATCTATCTATCTCAGACTTGAATATACTCAGTCAGCATCCACAGCCCTCTGGGGCAGAGAATTCCAAGGATTCACAACCCTCTGAGTGAAGAAATTCCTCCTCATCTTGGTCTTAAATGGCCAACCCCCTTATCCTGAGACTGTGCCCCCTAGTTCTAGACACTCCAACCAGGGGAAACATCATCATCATAGGCAGTCCTTCGGAATTAAGGAAGACTTGCTTCCACTCTTAGAATTGAATCCTTAGGTGGCTGAACAGTCCAATACGAGAGTCACAGTCCCTCAGGTGGGACAGACAGTCATTGAGGGTAAGGGAAGGTGGGACAGGTTTGCCGCGCCTTCCTTCTGCTGCCTGCGCTTGTTTTCTGCATGCACTCGGCGATGAGACTCAAGGTGCTCAGCGCCATCCCGGATGCCTTTCCTTCACTCAGGGCGGTCTTTGGCCAGGGACTCCCAGGTGTCGGTGGGGATGCCGCACTTTATCAGGGAGGCTTTGAGGGTGTCTTTGTAACGTTTCCTCTGTCCACCCTTGGCTCGTTTGCCATGAAGGAGTTCCGAGTAGAGTGCTTGCTTTGGGAGTCTCGAGTCTGGCATGCGGACAATGTGGCCTGCCCAGCGGAGCTGATCAAGTGTGGTCAGTGTTTTAATGCTGGGGATGTTGGCCTGGTTGAGGATGCTAATGTTGGTGCATCTGTCCTCCCAGGGGATTTGTAGGATCTTGCGGAGGCATCATTGGTGGTATTTCTCCAGCGACTTGAGGTGTCTGCTGTACATGGTCCTCTGAGCCATACAGGAGGGTGGGTATTACTACAGCCCTGTAGACCATGAGCTTGGTGGTAGATTTGAGGGCCTGGTCTTCGAACACTCTTTTCCTCAGGCGGCCTAAGGCTGCACTGGCGGATTGGAGGCGGTGTTGGATCTTTGTCTTACGGATGTTTGGCATAAGGCCCATGCTTTCGTATGCCTCAGTAAATACGTCGACTATATCCTGGAATTCAGCTTCTGAATGTGCGCAGATGCAGGCATCGTCCGCGTACAGTAGCTCGACGACAGAGGTTGGGGTGGTCTTGGATCTGGCCTGGAGGCAACGAAGGTTAAACAGCTTCCCACTAGTTCTGTAGTTTAGTTCCACTCCAGCAGGGAACTTGTTGATTGTGAGGTGATGGCAGCAAGGAAGATTGAGAAGAGGGTTGGAGCGATGTCGCAGCCCTGTTTGACCCCGGTCCGGACGTGGATTGGGTCTGTAATGGATCCATTGGTAAGGATCACGGCCTGCATGTCATCATGGAGCAGGCGAAGGATGTTGACGAACTTTTATGGGCATCTGAAATGGAGGACGACGCTCCATAGACCCTCGCGGTTGACAGTGTCAAAGGCCTTTGTAAGGTCAAAGGAGTCCATGTATAAGGGCTGGCACTGCTCCCTGTATTTTTCCTACAGCTGTCGCGCTGCAAAGATCATGTCCGTTGTGCCCTGTAGGGGACGAAATCCGCACTGTGATTCCGGGAGGAGCTTCTCGGCCACAGGGAGAAGACGGTTGAGGAGGACTCTAGTGACAACTTTCCCAGTGGCTGATAGCAGGGAGATTCCTCTGTAACTGCCGCAGTCGGACTTGTCCCCTTTTTTAAAGATAGTCACGATCACTGCATCGCTGAGATCTCCCGGCATGTTCTCCTCCCTCCAGATGAGAGAGATGAGATCATGTATCCGCGCCAACAGCGCCTCTCCACCATACTTTAGCGCCTCAGCAGGGATTCCATCCGCTCCCGTAGCCTTGTTGTTCTTGAGCTGTCTTACGGCTTTTCCTACCTCGTGCAACATCTCAGCATCTACCCTGTCAATCCCCCTCAGAATCTTATATGTTTCAATGAGATCATCTCTTATTCTTCTAAACTCTAGGGAGTATAGACCCAATCTACTCAACCTCTCCCCATAGGACAACCCTCTCATCTCAGGGCATTTCCAAATGATCATTATACTCCATAAATTGTCCTTCAATTTAATTTTAGTTTGTCTTATTTGTGCTTTTTAATTTGTCAATAAGATAGCCTGCAAATGTTTGGACCTGTGTAATAATATTCCATTCACTAAGGTGAATAAAAATGTGAGATGGGCCTATGTAAGGCATTGACTGCAACGGTGTTAATTAATAGAACTAAATCCAGGAGAAGACAGGTTATGTTGTTTCAGATATTGGCCCTTTGTCAAAACTGCTGCGTATTTCCAGCATTTTCAGACTTTATTTCAGATTTCCTGCTTTTCCTCTTGAATTTGTGGATTAATCATTAGATCTGGGTCATGTCACCCCTGCAAGGGCAGGTCAAGTAAACTGTATCGCTTCCATGTTGGGCATTCGCAACTGAACTTCACTGATAATGAAAATGATACGTGGAAAAACCTGAGTAATAGCGGATTTGGACAACCACATATATCCCACTGGGGAGCAGGTCAATCTGACGCCGCAGGTTAACAAATTTAGTGGATCTGCTATCCACCACGTATCATGCAGAATGGAGGAAGGATAACTGAGGGCAAGTCATCCTTTGGTTATTTTTGTCTTGTAGTTTCCTGGTGTCATTCAGAGACGTGTGGGAATAGGTCGCCACCCTCACGGTTGTGAATGCTGCACGATGAGGAGACCTTCAGGGAGAAGATAACTTTAAAAGCAGAAGAAGCATTAATAAAAATTATGAAGGGATTTGATAGCGTAGATAGGAAAAACTGTTTCCACTGGCAAGAGGGTCAACAACCAGAGGACACATTTAAGATAAATGGCAAAAAGTCCAGGGGGAGATGAGGGAATTTTATTTTATGCACCGAGCGGTTATAGTCTGGCATGCACTATGAAAGGGAGGCAAAAGCAGATTCAATACAGGTTGAACCTCCTTTATCCAGAACTCCCTTATCCAGAACCACCCCTCGTCCAGAACCATTCCTGGCCACCGGGTGGCGCATGCACAGAACTCTGACATAAACAAATTGAAGTCCTTCCTCGCTGCCGACTCCCGCAAACGCTGGACTGACCCCGCGATCCACCCCCCAATCCCCACGATCTTTCTGCCGCGCTCCCAGCCCCAAGCCAGCCAGCCCCGATATCCCCTTGCTCAGTACCTGTACCATCCAATTTAACGTGACCACACCTCGTCCAGAAAAATCCCTTATCCAGAACAGGTCATGCCCCGAGGGTTCTGGATAAGGGAGGTTCAACCTGTAGTAACTTTCAAAAGGAAACTGGATATATCCTTGAAAAGGAAACATTGGTAGGGCTATGGGGAAAGAGGGGGGGGGGGGAAGTGGGACTAACTTAATAGCACTTTCAAAAAACGGTGCATGCACAATGGGCCGAATGCCCTCCTGTGCTATAAGATTCTTTGGGGCGAAATTTCCCCCTTTTATAACCCCGTTATTGCCTCCGGGGGGTGCTAACAGGGCGCAATGGCGTTTTCGCCACAGGGGAAATTGCTCTGGAAAGTGGGAGCATTGTCTCAGCACTATTAGCACCCTGGGCTGGCGCGCAACTGGGGATGACATCATTGGCGTGCGCATCGACCCCTCGCCGCCCCGCGCGAACTTAGTGACTTTGGAGGCCATCTTTATTTGTCAGCCGACTCCTGGGTCAGTGCAACAATGGTAACCCTAGGGCAGACTGGGCCACGGGGGAAGACCCATGAAGGACCTGGCAGCACTCTTTTTTGGGTGCCGAGCTGCTTGCCTGGTCTCACGCGTCCCTGGTGGCCCAGTAGTGGCCCCCAAAGGGACATAGCGGCCCTCCCCTTTAATGGAAGGGGAAGGGCATTGTAACTCATCAGCGCTACGTAGAGCATTTGTGTAGCGCTGGCCTGCTCCACCAAGTGCTAGACTCAACACCGCAGAGGAAGCAGAACACCGGAGACAGCGCTCCGCTTCCTTTGAGGGGTGCGCGGCCCAATTCTGCTTCGAGGGCGGGGTCTCCAGGCTGGACACAGGCAATCATGGCCCTGGAAGGTTACCGCCCCTAATCGGGGCGAGGGGCAATTTAGCGCCCCCACATGAGTATTAACCTCACCACAACATCAACATGACAGATGATTTCAATTTATTGTTTACTGAATAGTTTTTTTTTTTCTTCTTCGTTCCTGGGATGTGGGTGTCGTTGGCAAGGCCAGCATTTATTGTCCATTCCTAGTTGCCCTCAAGAAGGTGGTGGTGAGTAAACCTTCTTGAACCACTGCAGTCCATGCGGCGAAGGTGCTCCCACAGCGCAGTTAGGGAGGGAGTTCCAGGATTTTGACCCAGCGATGATGAAGGAACGGCGATATACTTCCAAGTCAGGATGGTGTGTGACTTGGAGGGGAACTTGCAGGTGATGGTGTTCCCATGCGCCTGCTGCCCTTGCCTTATTTATTTCCCTTTTTCCCATTGCACAGTCATCAATGAGATTCAAACATTGTTCAAGAGAGGCAGTGCTTGGGTTTTTATTGCTGAGCCACTAGGAAGTAGGGGCAATGATTGTATCAGTATGTTTAAGGTGCATCAAGTGTCATTAACACGGTACATTCATTCGGGAACAGCACCAACCCTTGTACATGGCCTTCTTTGACCTCACAAAGGCTTTGAAACTGAGGGACTATGGAGTGTCCTCCGCTTTGGCTGCCCCCAAATGTTTGTCACCATCCTCCGCCTGCTCCACGACGACATGCAGGCCGTGATCCTGACCAACGGATCCACCACAGACCCAATTGACGTCCGGACTGGGGTCAAGCAGGGCTGCCACATCACGCCAATCCTCTTCTCGATCTTCCTTGCTGCAAGGCTCCATCTTACTATCAATAAGCTCCCCGCTGGAGTGGAGTGGAACTAAACTATAGAACCAATGGGAACCTGTTCAACCTTTGTCACCTCCAGGCTAGATCCAAGGTCGTTCCATCCTCTGTCATCGAGCTACAGTATACAAATGATGTTTGTGTCTGTGCACATTCAGAGGCCAAACTCCAAGCCATCATCAACATCTTCACCAAGGTGTACGAAAGCATGGGCCTTTCACTAAACATCCGTAAGACAAAGGTCCTCCACCAACCTGACTCTGCCTCACAGCACTGCTTGCTGGTCATCAAAATCCACGGCACGGCCTTGGTCAATGTGGACCATTTTCCATACCTCGGGAGCCTACTATCAGCAAGGGCAGACACCGTCTCCAGTGTGCCAGCGCAGCCTTCGGTCGCCTGAGGAAGAGAGTGTTTGAAAACCAGGATCTCAAATCTGGCACCAAGCTTATGGTCTACAGGGCAGTAGTGATACCCGCCCTCCTATATGGCTCAGAGACGTGGACCATATACAGTAGACACCTCAAAGCACTGGAGAAGTACCAACAGTGCTGCCTCTGCAAGATCCTGCAAATCCACTGGGAGGATAGATGCACCAATGTCAGTGTTCTCGCTCAGGCCAACATCCCCAGCATCGAAGCACTGACCACACTCGACCAGCTCCGTTGGCCGGGCCACATCGTCCGCAAGCCAGACACAAGACTCCAAAGCAAGCGCTCTACGTGGAACTCCTACACAGCATGCGAACCCCAGGTAGGCAGAGGAAACGATTCAAGGGCACCCTCAAAGTCGCCTTGATAAAGTGCAATGTCCCTACCAGCACCTGAGAATTCCTGGCCCAAGACCAGCCTAAGTGGAGGAAGAGCATCCAGGAGGACGCTGAGCACCTCGAGTCGCGTCACCGAAGGCATGCAGAAAGCAGACGCAGACAGCGGAAGGAGTGTGCAGCAAACCAGACTCCCCATACACCCTTTCCTTCAATGACTGTCTGCCCCACCTGTGACAGAGATTGTGATTCCTGTATTGGACTGTACAGCCACCTGAGAACTCACTTTTAGAGTGGAAGCAAGTCTTCCTCGATTTCGAGGGACTGCCTATGATGATGATGGAAGCCACACTTGATGCTCCGCTGAAGTCCATTGTGCCTGCTGAGCATTGGAGTCTAATTGTGGGCCTCAGCCTGAAGGCCTGCAATTAGACTACAACTCCCAGCATGCATAACAGGGCCTCCAACCAGCTTCTACAGAATGGGGGCAGAGCTGTCTAATTTCTTCCTGTTACTATGACCACAGTGGAGTTGCCAGTTCAATATATTTATAGTAAATACAGCATTATCAAAATATAACTTTGGTATTTTTTTGGGGCTAAAAATATTTTAATTTACTCCTGATAAAAAAAAATCACTTCCTAAATGTTATATTTATTGGCTTTACATTGTAATGAAGCCTATCCTGTGTGGCAATACTTCAGAATTCAAGGTTAATTTCGGAGGCCTATGAGTATAATAGAGCACTGCTGTCTAATATTAATCAGAGACTTTCCAACTCACCCCCATTTCAAGGGTGACAGCTTTACTTCTGGACAGTCACCGACTCACCCACATACGACTGATTGTCATCCGCACATTTTTAATATAATGGCACTTTTCTCCTTGTGTATTATTTTGCTTGCTGCTGTATTTTTATATCAAACAGAATAGCCAAGCCTGGTCATTTTAACCGAACTCGCGGTGGGAGGGGGGGGGGGGACCCAAGAAGGTCCCCGGCAGCTGTGCTAACTGCCTGCACAGAAGCGGAAGGGAGCAGGAAGTCGGCAGGAAAGTCTCCTGGGCGATTTTAACTGGCCGCCTTGTTTCTGCCGGGCGGGTGGGGTTAAAATCGTCGCTATAGACCCAGAAAGTAGCGGAGAAAAAGAACTTCTACTTTAAATCTCAGACTAGTGGTGTGTGATATTTATTCGGAGCCGTGAAGAGAGTGGGGGTGGGGGCAGGATTTCCAGATGGGAAACCCGACCCAGAAGGGTTTCCAAGACATCCTGGAAGATTTAACGGCAGGATGTCTTTTTAACTTTTTCGGTGGGTTTCCAGCCTGACGGGGAAAGCAGCCCAAGAGTGGATCCCAGGTAAGGAGATCGTAGCTAGTGGGGTGGGAGTGTGGGGGGATGGTGGGCAGGAGACGGGGCTGCGGGATCAGAGATCGCAGGGAGCGGGTGATGAGATTAGAGATCACAGGGGTACAGATGTAAGCACATTGGGCCTGGAAGATGAACTCCTGCTTCTCCTGGCCCACAAGCAGTGCTGCCAAGGCATGTATGTCCCTTATAGATCCAGCCCTTCTGCCTGCCAGGATTCCTGAGCTTCCATAAAAGATTTCAGTGACCGCCCCGCCCCCTGAGAACGGATTGGTTGCCCGCCCCCGACCTGCCTCCTTCAAAACCGGAACTGGGTTGGTTGGGGCCGACTTTGAAATGTAACTTTTTTTTTTAACCTCCCACCAGACCCAAATCCACCCATTCTTGGGTGTTAAAATGAACATCTTGGTTTCCTGTTTACATTTTAGTAAAGCTCACCCCCCCAAAAAAACAGCCAGTTCAGTCCAAAACCAACTATGTTCTGCAGTCTTTTTAAAAAATGTATTCATTCATGGGATATGGGCGGCATTCATTGCCCATCCCCAATTGCCCTTGAAAAGGTAGTGATGAGCTACCTTCTTGAACCGCTGTTTTTTGTAGCAGTTTGGTACAACTGATCGGCTCGCTGGGCCCTTTCAGAGGGCAGTTAAGAGTTAACCACATTGCTGTGGGTCTGGAGTCACATATCGGCCAGACACAGCAGATTTCCTTCCCGAAAGGACATTAGTGAACCAGTTGGGTTTTTACGACAATCAGGTAGTTCCATGGTCACCATTACTGATACTAGCTTTTTATTTTAGATTTATTTAATGAACTGAATTTAAATTCCCCAGCTGCCATGGTGGGATTTGAACTCATATCTCCAGATCATTAGTCCAGGCCTGTGGAAAGCACTGTGCTATGTTTCCCATTCCCGTCATTGAATACCGCCATCACCGAGCGTAGGCTGGCACCAGTTGTTTCACGGCTCACACGCAGACAGCAAGCAGATTAACAGTGAAACACTACGGAAGAAGCACACTGAAAAAGCAGCAGATAGAGGTGGAGGTACTTCATCAAAATGTTGGTCAGATCTGCAAACCATCCCAACAGCAGCAGCATGTTCCTGAGCACCACTGTTTCAACGGATGTCTGTTATCATAATGATTATGTTGCCTGCAAATGAACACTCTGTGCTGACCCAATTAGTCATTAGCAACTTTTTTTTGAAAGATCCAAGTTTGTGTATTTAGTCCCAATTTATGTCAAGGATAGCCAGGACTTGTAGATTTTTAATTCAATGAGTCTATTAATCAAAGTACCATCTGCTTCAAATAATGAATAGAAACTGTAAGTGTGCGGCCTGCTTTCTGTTACTGGAGGCCACCTATTAGGATGAAATAAGACTCTAACAAGATATTGGTTAAAGCCCATAACTTCTATACAGATCAATGAAGGGGATTGGTAGTTGGCATCGGGCTTTGTCACGGAAAGAGTCAATTTAACTGAATTTAAGTTGCTCTGATGGCTTGTTACTTCAATGCGTGGCACGCGCCAGAGCCATGCAGTCTGAGAGATTGCAGGTTCCAGCCACAACCTGTGCTCAGATACCCGATCTCAGCTGGGGAGGTGGAGCAGGCGTGCTCTGACTGACGACAATACCTGTGAACTAGGGTGGGGAGGGATGCGCGTGATACTGATCACTTTCCATCGATCCTAGCTGGAATGGTCGTGTAAAGAAAAAAAGAAAGACTTGCATTTATATAACACCTTTCATGACATCAGGGCATCCAAAAGCGCTTTACAGCCAATGAAGTACTCTTGGAGTGTAGTCACTGTTGTGATGTAGGAAATTGGCAGCCAATTGCACACAGCAAGCTCCCACAAACAGCAATGTGATATTGACCAGATAATGTTTCTGTTATGTTGATTGAGGGATAAATATTGGCCAGAACACCGGGGATTACTCTCCTGCTCTTCTTCAAAATAGTGGGATCTTTTACCTCCACCTGAGAGAGCAGACACAGCCTCGGTTTAACATCTCATCCGAAAGATGGCACCTCCGACAGTGCAGCACTCCCTCAGCACTACACTGGAGTGACAGCCTAGAGTTATGTGCTCAAGTCTCTGGAGTGGGAGAACCTTCTGACTCGGAGGTGGGAGTGCTGCCCACTGAGCCACAGCTGACTCATAGACATCAAGTGAGGGCAGGAGTCGGTGCATTTAGGATGTGTTCACAATGAAATAGACTGCTGCCGCTAACTCTCCAGACTCATGCGTGAAGGGTGGCCCCTCAGGTGAGCTGCTGGAGCTGATGAATGTAGAGTGGAATCATCAAGAGCAGAATAGATAGGGTTACATGATGCATGGCGGAGGCCGTTCATCTGACGAAGCAGCAGAGCGGGACAGAGCACCCCTGAGTTAACGGAAAGAGTCAGAGGACGAGCCAGTAACTGCAGTGCTGTTGGGGAGACTTGAGAGGAAACTAGACAGCCGCGAGTATAGTTTTGAAAGGCCTGCCAGATGATGATAATGGTGCAAACAAGCTGCGGGACGCGGTCTTGGCATTTACGCCAGGAACGTGCCTCCCAGGGCCCTTCAACACTGACCCCCACTAGAGCAGAGAGAGAGAGAGAGAGCACCTTTATTGCATGGAACTTGACAGGTCCTTGTGCCACTATGGGCACCCACGTGCCCCACACTGCTAAAAACTCTAGTGCCCACTAACTCTTTGGAGAAAGGTTGCCCAGGTTCACCCCTCCACCCCGTCCCACCCCCAGAAGCCTCATTCACTGCCCCCCTTTGCCCGCCTGTATTAATATACATATATATTATGTATAAATGTTTGAAAAGAAATGTTGCCATCTTCAGGGGTCTAGGCTGTTTTCCTGGCTTGCATCCCCCTTCCAGTATGACCCACTTGCACCTTTCCGGAGGCCAGTATGCCTAATGTGACTTAGTGCACTGGCCTGCATGTTCGCGAGCCTCTGCCACCCTGGCCCTGCTCCCTCAATGTGACTGGCCATGTAAGAGGTGAGCAAAGGCTCCACACCTTACAAGGCCAAGTGGGAAATCCCAGTTCAGGTCAGGATCCAGCACCTGGCCTTAACCTGAGCCATTCCACCTGACCACTGCCAGAGTTATGGCGGGAGTCAGGTGAAATGGCCGAGAAAGTTCAGCCCCAACTTGTTTAGAGGTTCACAGTGCTTGACCCTATCAAAGGCTTCGGAGATACCATTGACAAAGGGTTCAGCAACTGCCCTTAACTGCAAATTGGTACTAAAGTGGCAGTATATCAGAGCCCACAAGGTGCCAGGTGTGGGAAACCGAAAAATGGCACAACAATAAAAGAAAGACAGAATAAACTTGCATTTATATAGCGTCTTTCACGACCTCAGTATGTCCCAAAGCGCTTTACAGCTAATAAAGTATTTTTGAAGTGTGGTCACTGTTATAATGTAGGAAATAGGGCACCCAATTTACAAACAGCAAGCTCCCACAACTAGCAATATAATAACGGGCAGAAATTCTGTTTTAGTGATGTTGGATGAAGGATAAATATTGCCCACCTGAGAGGGAAGACAGCCGGGGCCTCGGTTTAATGTCTCATCCAAAAGACGGCACCTCCGACAGTGCAGCGCTCCCTCAGCACTGCACTGGAGTGTCAACCTGAATTATATGCTCAAGTCTCTGGAGTGAGACTTGAACATAGGAACAAAGGAATGTGAGTAGGCCATTGAGCCCCTCGAGCCTGTTCTGCCATTCAATGAGATGATGGCTGATCTGTGACCTAACTCCATATACCTGCTTTTGGCCCATATCCCTTAATATCTTTGGTTAACAAAAAGCTATCAATCTCCGATTTAAAATTAACGAATGACCTCGCACCAATTGCCGTTTGAAGAGAGTTCTAAACTTCTACCAGCCTTTGTATGTAGAAGTGTTTCCTAATTTCACTCCAGAAAGAGCTGGCTCTAATTTTTAAACTATGCCCCTCGTCCTAGAATCCCCAACCAACGGAAATCGTTTCTCTCTATGTACCCTATCTGTTCCCCTTAAAATCCTGAAAACTTTGATCAGATCACCCCTTAGCCTTCTAAATTCTAGGGACTTTAACCATAATTTGTGTAATCTCTCCTCGTAATTTAACCATTGGAGTCCCACAACCTTTGGACTCACAGGCAAGAGCTCTACCATTGAGCCACAGCTAACAGCTAGGTCGCGATTTCACCTACTGAGGCAGGCTCAGTGCGACTGAGGTAGGTGGCAGGTTGTGACCCCGTTCCTAGCTCCATCCTGCTCTGTGAAAATGATTTTCCGTTGATGGGGCATGTTAAGCCCGCCCTGCGAGGTTCCCGGCCAATTAAAACGAAGTCGGCCTGATGATGTCACTTGATGACCTATCATCAGCTGGTTAACTTACAAGGACCATACCCACATCATTTTGACAGCTGTGCTGTCAGTGTTCTACAGCACTGAGTGCTCTACAGCATTGAGGTACTGCAAACACTCTCAAGCACTGCACAGAGGTGTACGGCTGCACCCAGGCTCTCTCATGACTCCCTCCACACGCTTATGGAGTAAGTCACAGCACGCAGGGAGGTTCTCTTCTGTTCTAATAGGCAGAAGAGACCTCCCCAGGACACTACGCAGCCTGGTTGCACATTACACAGGAAGACACAAGCAGGAATGTGGTCAGGAGGACCAGGCTGCAGTGGCGCAAACCCTTCAATGATCTCAGTAGATCACGAAATGTTACTGCAAAGCCACACTCAACCTCATCCTGCTGTGCCACTCATCACATCCCCATCACCCTGCCTTCCCTACCCTACTCCTGCATATCCTTACTCACACCAACTTACCTTGCACCTCCACCCATCTCTCTCTCTCTATCTACATTATCACTTCTCCATCTCACTAGCCACCCCTCACACTCACCCTCATCCTTGTGCAATCATACCAACCAACAACACACAAGGGTTGGCATTTGGGGCTTTTAGCCAATGCTCAAGTAAAGTTTCTATTAATATGTTGCCAAACATTGAAATCTTTATTTTCAACACTTTGCCTTCTTGGACAGATTTCTGTGCCCCTTTGGAAGTGGCTCAGTGAGTTGCAGTGAATGGTGAGACATAATGGTACCCCCGCAATGGTGATGAGTGTGAAAGTAATGGCTTGAGCATTGTAGGGATGCTTTATTGTTGGTATAGGGTGGTGCCAACCTGGCACATCATGTGACAGCCAGGGTGTACAGCATCAAGTGAAGTAAATCTGGCTGTGGTGAGGCCAGCCCTGGGCAGCAACATGATCAGGTGCTGATGCCCTGTATCCTGTGCAGCATCAGGTGATTGCGGACAAGGTTGGTGCTGCTGGTGTGCCCGGTGCTGCTGATGTGCCTGGTGATGTTGGTATTGGGGCTGTTTGTGGTGGGATTCTGAGGACCAAGCTGAGATTTTTTTCAAGGGCATCGATGCTGCTGGATTAGATGGCAGGTGAAGTTGAGATGACAGAAGCGATCTGTCAATGGTGAGAGAGCATGCTCCAAGGTGGTGACCGTGGATAGAGAGTTTACTCCAAACACTTCCAACTTGCATAATGCTGAAATGTATATTCCGAATCCTAAAGGCTCCGGCTTCTAACATTGGAAAGTGAACAGCTGTGAAATGGTAGCTCTTATGCCACTTTTGCAGCTGTCACCTATTCAGAACAATGGAGTAATTGCAAACCCAATCTACTTACCTGACGTGATCCCCGAGCACCGGGAACCTTGTGAGGAAGCTAGAAAAATGGTAAGTACGTGGTAAAATGCAGTTTAAATAACTGTTTACGAGCTCTTAATGATGCCAACTGGCTCCCCCGCCGCTTGGTAAAGTGCTGACACTTGGGAGACTAGCGTGGAGGTGGGTTGATAACGGGCTGCCGACCCGTGTCAATCTTTTTTAGTTTTTACAGCGGACCCGCCTCTGACCCCGCCCTCTGAGTGGTGACAAACTCCAGTGTGCAGTAGTGGGAGCTCTGCTGAGGTTGGAACTGAGTGCGTTGTCAAGGTAGAGGCAAGTGAGCTTTACTCTGCATCGAATCTAAAAAATGATGTTGACATCAAAAGCTTTCAGTGGGGAAAAATGCTTCATCCCTCAACTTGATGGGCGCAAAACTTATAAAAAGACCACATTACAATCCTTCACAGAGCAAAGATTTACAGCAGCAAACAAATATTTTTCAAGCCGTGATCTTACTCTTAAGTTGAATCCAAGGAGCGGTTTTAAGAGAATTGCAGAGAGCTGAGATTGAGTGCGATTGCTCAGTTCTAATTTATGTTGACTATAATCATAAAACTATGTTAAACACATCATCACTCAGTCGATAAAAGGAATAATTTCAGTTTGTTTAACATATTTATTTAATTTGAATGATTGTCATCTGAAAATCTCCATTGCTTCTGTTCGTGGATGATGCACTGTGTAATTAAATGCAACTTACAGGCACAATGGCTATTGGATTACAAAGGAAAGGGGGAGTCCGAATCCCGCTTCCCAGCTGCATTCAGACGTGCTGGGCGTGTGGGTACGTACACATGTATAGTGTGCCAGGGAGAGGAGAGCTGGATCAACACACACATACTCCCAGAGATAGAGAGAGAAAGACACACACACACACACACACACCATACACTACCATAGAGAAACTCACACACTTGGATTGAAACATATACACACTCAAAAGAGATACAATCACACAGATAGAGAGATAATCACCAGTCACACACCGTCACGACTTGGAAATATATCGCCCGTTTCTTTATCGTCGCTGGGTCAAAATCCTGGAACTCACTCCCTAACAGCACTGTGGGAGTACCTTCACCGCACGGACTGCAGCGGTTCAAGAAGGCGGCTCACCACCACCTTCTCAAGGGCAATTAGGGATGGACAATAAATGCTAGCGACGCCCACAACCCAAGAATGAATTTTTTTAAAAGACAGACACACCCACGAGAGTCACACTCCCACAGATATTGAGAGGCACAGATACGCAGACAGTGTGGGAGGGAGAGAGAGACAGATAGACAAGAAAAAGAGACAGAAATGCTGAGCGAGACATGCATATACCCACAGTCACAATGACATGGGGATCAGTGCAGCTGTACAGAAATGAGAAGAAGAATTCTAAGAATAGATATTATCAAGTTACGCTCCTGACATGAAGCTTCAAGGGCCAGGAGTGCGCAGGTTAGGAATTTGGGTCCAGAGGCAGAAATAGCCAGCCACCAAAATTAACTGGTAGTGTAAATTCGTAAAATTTTACCCTATAATCTAGAGGGGCAGTTTAATGATTGCAAAGCAGTCCTGAAACTCACTTTAATTCACACTATCAGGTTAGGCCGGATTTGCAACTGCACCATTAGCAAAGAATTGCTTCTCATTTTGCGCCTGCTCCCTTTTGATTTAGTTATTTTTGTCCTATTATTTTTCAATTGATTATTTTCTCTCTCTCTCTCTCTCTCTGAAATATATTTACAAACTTTGGGCAGGGCAGCTCAACACAGCTGTATAACGAGGGCCCGTGGAAGAGATTGGACTGGAGATGATTGATAGCAGTGTAAACAGAAGCCCAGAACAGCCACAATAAAACACAACCAACCGCATCATAAAGAAGGAAGAAAATAAATAACACAACAGAACAAACAGCGGAGGAATATTAAGTGGCACAGTACGTCAGTTGTGATTAGAGGCCTGGCTTCCATTGGAAGCAACAATATATAATGAGCACTTTAAACACTGAGCACAATTGTTTGATATCAATAGACATTTTTCCCTCTTCTCAGCCTCTGCGGGAGCAGTAAAATTGACCAGTGTTGAGAGTGGAATCAACGTAAGCAACTCATACAAAGGCCCTGAAATTATATGGTGCTGTACTAGCGCATGAATACTGAAAAGTGCTCGACTGTAACTCCTCTTTCTATATCATACGCGTCCCATTTTTAAATGTTTGAACCAGACTGTTCGCAACCTTCATCTCATATTTGACCCTGAAATGAGCTTTCGACCACATAGCCGCAGCATAACTAAGACCGCCTATTTCCACCTCCATAACATTGCCTGTGTCCGCCCTTGCCTCAGCTCATCTGCTGCTGAAGCCCTCGTCCATGCCTTTGCTACCTCTAGACTTGACTATTCCAACGCACTCCTGGCTGGGCTCGCACATTCCACCCTACATAAACTAGAAGTGATCCAAAACTCGGCTGCCCGTGTTCTAACTCACACCAAGTCCCGTTTATCCATCACCCCTGTGCTCGCTGACCTACATTGACTCCTGGTTAAGCAACGCATCGATTTCAAAATTCTCATCCTTGTTTACAAATCCCTCCATGGCCTCACCCCTCCTATCTCTGTAATCTCCTCCAGCCTCACAACCCCCGAGATGTCTGCACTCTTCTAATTCTGCCCTCTTGAGCATCCCTGATTACAATTGCTCAAACCACTGGTGGCCGCGCCTTCTGTTGCCTAGGCCCCAAGCTCTGGAACTCCCTGCCTAAATTTCTCTGCCTCCCTACCTCTCTTTCCTCCTTCAAGACGCTCCTTAAAACAGACCACTTTGGCCAAGCTTTTGGTCACCTGTGCTAATTTCTACTTATGAGGCTCGTGTCAAATTTTTATCTCATAATACTCCTGTGAAGTGCCCTTCCCTCACCTTCACATGGTCCATCTCTGACTCTTCTCCTCCCTTCCTCGACTTCTCTGTCTATCTCTGGGGATAGGTTTTCGACCAGTTTCCACTATAAGCCCACTAACTCCCACAGCTACCTGGACTACACTTCCTCCCACCCCGCATCCTGTAAGGACACCATCCATTCTCTCAGTTTATCCGTCTCCATCGTATATGCTCTGACGGTGCCACCTTTCACACTAGCGCCTCTGACATGTCTTCCTTTTTCCTCAACTGAGGATTCTCCTCCTCTGTGGTTAACATGGCCCTCGACCGTGTCCATTCTATTTCCTGCACCTCTGCTCTCACCCCTTCCCCTCCCTCTCAGAACCATGACAGGGTTCCCCTTGTCCTCACCTTTCACCCCACCAGCCTCCACGTTCAACAGATCATCCTCCGCCATTTCCGTCATCTCCAGCGTGATCCCACCTTCCCCTCCCCTCCCCTCACAGCATTCCGAAGGGAGCGCTCCCTCCGCAACACCTGGTCCATTCCGCAGTCACCACCAGCACCCCCTCCCCTTCCCACAGCACCTTCCCGTGCAAACGCAGGAGATGCAACACCCTTTTACCTCTTCCCTTCCCACTATCCAGGGCTCCAAATACTCCTTTCAGGTGAAACAACGATTTACTTGTACTTCTTTCAGTTTAGTATACTGTATTCGCTGCTCACGATGTCTCCTCTACATTGGGGAGATCAAGTGTAGATTGGGTGACCGCTTTGCTGAACACCTCCGTTCAGTCCGCAAGTGTGACCCAGAGCTTCCGGTCGCCTGTCACTTTAATTCTCCACTCCACTCCCATTCTGACCTCTCCATCCTTTGACTCTTGCATTGTTCCATTGAAGCTCAAAACAAGCTTGAGGAACAGCATCTCATCTTTCGTTTAGGCACTTTACAGCCTTCTGGACTCAAGATCGAGTTCAACAATTTCAGAGTATAACCTCTGCCCATCTTTGCCTTCCTTCCGCCGCTCCCCCCACGCCACCCCCCTCCCTCAAGCTTATGTTTTTTTTCTCTTTGTCTCCAATAGCAGCTGGTCACTATTCTGCCATTTACACCCTATCCAGATTAACCTTTTTCTAACTTCGGCAATTGCCATTTCAATTCGGACCATCATCCCTTTTGTCTCTCTAATCTCTCCTGCGTTCCACCCTACCATAGAAATAGAAACAAAGAAACATAGAAAATAGGTGCAGGAGTAGGCCATTCGGCCCTTCAAGCCTGTACCATCATTCAGTAAGATCATGGCTGATCATTCAGCTCAGTACCCCCTTTCCTGCTTTCTCTCTATACCCCTTGATCCCCTTAGCCGTAAGGGCCATATCTAACTCCCTCTTGAATATAACCAATGAACTGGCATCAACGACTCTCTGCGGTAGGGTATTCCACAGGTTAACAACTCCTCATCTGAGATGAGAAGTTCCTCCTCATTTCAGTCCTAAATGGCTTACCCCTCATCCCTAGACTGTGTGCCCTGGTTCTGGACTTCCCCAACATCGGGAACATTCTTCCTGCATCTAACCTGTCCAGTCCCGTCAGAATCTTATACATTTCTATGAGATCCCCTCTCATCCTTCTAAACTCCAGTGAATACAGGCCCAGTCGATCCAGTCTCTCCTCATATGTCAGTCCTCTCATCCCAGGAATCAGTCTGGTGAATCTTCGCTGCACTCCCTCAATAGCAAGAACGTCCTTCCTCAGATTAGGAGACCAAAACTGAACACAATATTCCAGGTGAGACCTCACTAAGGCCCTTCTCTTTTGTTCTTTCGTCCCCTCCCCCTTTCAGTGCTTCTTAAAAATGAGCTTTTTTCGAATATTCATCAGTTCTGATGAAGGGTCATCGACCCAAACCGTTAACTCTGCTTTCTCTTCACAGATGCTGCCTGACCTGTTGAGAATTCCAGAATTTTCTGTTTTTATTTCAGATTCCAGCATCTGCAGTATTTTGATTTTGCTCCTGTGAAGCACCTTGGGACGTTTCACTATGTTAAAAGCAATATATAAATACACGTTGTTGTTGTTTGAGCTAATATAGCAGAGAGAAGAATTTCAGAGGAATACGGAATAAGTTTTCACATGCTAGAAGGGTCGAGAACCAGAGGACACAGATTTAGGGTGATATGCAAAGGCGAAATGAGGATAAACGTTTTTACGCAGCGAGTGGTTAATGTTATGTATTTAACCCCTTGTAACTTATATTACACTACCACCAGAGAGCCTACCTGTTGGAGTCCCAAGGGATCCCAGCATCCCTTGGGAGCACAGTATATTAGCAGGCCACCCACGAGGTACCTGCACTCTGGAGTCGCATTAAAGGAGCTAAGGTCACACTTGGTCATTGTGCACAGTACTCAATTTTATCCTTTATTATGAGATTAATAGTTAGGATCTGGAATGCACTGCCTGAAAGGGTGGTGGAGGCAGATTCAATTGTGGCCTTCAAAAGGGAGTTGGATAAATACCTGAAGGAAAAAGATTTGCAGGGCTAAGGGGAAAGGGTGGGGGAGTGGGACTGGCTGAGGTGCTCTTGCAGAGAGCCGGCACAGGATCGATGGGCCGAATGGCTTCCTAATGTGCTGTAACCATTCTATGATTCTATCCCTTAAGACTTGTATAATTTCAAAAGCAAACCATTTGCAAGGCTATGGGCAAAGAGCAGGGGGAGTCGGAATAAATTGTTTCAGAGCGCTGGCACAGGCACGACGGGCTAAATGGCTGCCTTCTGTGCTGCATTATTCTATGATCCCAAGCCAAAATATGAGGACCAGGAAATATTAGTCAGAATCGTTTCAAATTCCTACTCAAGATCATGCTACAGGAAAGAAGTGTCGGCTATTTCCTCCCCAAATGTATGACAAAAGAAAATGTTGTTGGGGCAATTTACTACAGTTTACCACTATTAATGGCAGTCAAGAATGATTTTCTCTTGGCAGTTATTATTTCCTACTTGAAAGGGGAATAACTTTCAGTCGGGGATTTATTTTCCTCCCCCCCCCCCCCCTCACAGAATGTTTCCACCTGCAGATCATTTCTCTCTCCCGCTCTTTGTCTGCAGCAGAGCACCAAGTAAGATGTCAGTTTGCTCACCGCTCCGTCCAGCCCATCTCCCTCCCTGGGTTTCGCATAATATTGTGGCTATTTTTGGTTCGAGTGCAGCGGGAGAAGGAGCCTCTAGGAGCTTTCGCTTACTGCCAGAGCCTCTGACAGCTGATGTACCTGCAGGATCGGAATTGACATTGCTATGGTGATTAAATCAGTCCCCCTTTTGGTTCTGTCAGGGCTCATCTCCATCTCCGGTTCGATGGGGGAGGGGGGGGCGGTCACCCTAAGAAGGCACTGGAAGGTGGATGCGAGTGGATAGCATGGTGTGCGCGTCTATGTATATGAGCAAGAGAAAAAGAGAGCGAGAGGCAGAGACATTACCAATTTATTTTCTGATTGAATTGTATTTTAATGATCTGTTGAGTTATTCCATTTCATTCATAACGAGATCACATCAGCAAAACGAACTGCAGGCCTGAGTTATTCCACTCACGTTACTTGCAAAATAAAAGTCAGGGCTGCAGTGTTCATGTGGCTAATATGTATTCCAGCCACAAAACAAAAGCATTAAATGGTCAAGGACAGCAACAGACTATTCGGCCCATCTAAACGCAGCCTTCTAGACCCCAACGCTCCCAATCTGACTTCCAGCTACATTTTGAACATCAATACTTTCCCCTCCACCCCTCAATGGACAAATTGCTCCTTACATTCATCACTCACTAAAGACATTTTCTCAATGTCTGTCTTAAATTTATTTTTCATCCGATTAAATTTATTACTTCTGGTCCTACTGGCCCTGACATTCCTCAGGCCCAATGGTGCCCTCCAGCGCGAATCCCAATGGAGGGTGGGTCTATCTCACAGGATCATACAATCATAGACATTCATGGCACAGAAGGAAGCCACTCGGCCCATTGTGTCCGTGCTGGTCAAAAAAAAGCTATCTAGCCTAATCCCACTATCTAGCTCTTGGTCCGTAGACTTATAGGTTACGATACTTCAAGTGCACATCCAAGTCTGCATGTCAAATCTGTTGATGTCCAGCTGAATTCTACTATGAGAATTATCACCAGTACGCTTTTATCGACACCAACACATTGGCTGCCCGTGCTTGCAAACATCGCACCATCACACCTACACGGCAAATATACAGTCTCCAGAGAATACAACCGCTACACCAGCAAAGACATGCTGACCCAGGCTTGAACAACCTACCACCAACCCGTCTCAAATCTAGAAGGCCATTTTGGACCGCCGCCGAAGCCCTTCAGCAATCTCCCCTCAGCCTTGATGACCGATGGCGAAATGCTTGGAAAAACTGTGACATACGGAATGGATTCCTTATGGAGGACCCACAGTACAAGCTGAAGGATCAAACCTTCCTCGCAAATGGGATAACCATCAACCACCTCAGAACCGGTCATGGTAAATGCTGCCACCTTCTCCATAGGTGGGAGATTAAAGCATCCCCATCATACGACTGTGGAGCTCCTAATCAGACCCTGGAGCACTGCCCTCAGAGGGAATTCACAGGCAACCTACAAGATATCCACGCTGTTACACCGGAAGCTTTGGTCTGGATATCTGACAGATAGTGACATTTGATTTACTTTGCTATCACCATATGAAGAAGAAGAAGACTACTTTTTAAATGTGATGAGGGTTTCTTTCTCTACCACCTTTTCAGGCCCCACCTATATTCTCGGTGAAAAAAATAGCTGCTTAAATCCCCTTTAACCCTTCTACCTATTACTTAAAATCTGTGCCCCTTGGTTATTGACCACTCTGCTAAAGGAAATAGGTCCTTCCTAACCACTCTATCTAGGCCCCTCATGAATTTATACACCTCAATCAAGTCTCCCCTCAGCCTCCTCTGTTCCAAAGAAAACAACCCCCCGGTCTATCCAATCTTTCCTCATAGCTAAAATGCTCCAATCCTGGCAACATCTTTGGAAATCTCCTCTGTATCCTCTCTAGTGCAATCACATCCTTCCTGTAATGCAGTGACCAGAACTGCACACAGCACTCTAGCTGTGGCCTAACTCGTGTTTTATGCAGTTCAAGCATAACCCCCTCAGCTCTTGTATTCTATGCCTCAGCTAATAAAGGCAAGTATTGCGCATGCCTTCTTAACCACCTTATCTACCTGGCCTGCTACCTTCTGTGGACATGCACTCCAAGGTCCCATTGTTCCTCGACACTTCTCAGTGTCCTACCATTTATTGGAGCTGCATGGCACTCTCCATGGAGCGAGGACACCACCTGAGGCAATGCGGTGGCCCAGGCCCCTCGTCCCTGCCTGCACCTTGGCTAGCAACAGCAGCAAGCCAAAGGTGAGTGTGCACCTCACGTTGGCACACAGTTCCTGTGGGGCCCGTCCAGCATGACACAATCTGGGAGGTAACATTTCGAGAAATATTTGGCCCTTTCACATTCGCATTTGTTGTGCCCAATATCTTGCCTAGAAGCATATATTTACTTCTTCAAACTGCACAATTTCTCCCGAGTACATCAAGTTGCCCATAGCAATCATGTTTGATCTCTCACATGCTTTTCGTTATTTGAAAAAGAAAGACTTGCATTTATATAGCACTTTTCACATCTACCAGACGTCCCAAAGCGCTTTACAGCCAATGAAGTGCTTTTTGACGTGTAGTCACTGTTGTAATGTAGGAAATGCGGCAGCCAATTTGTGTACAGCAAGCTCCCACAAACAGCAATGTGATAATTCCATTCTCTGTCATTATCTAGCCAGATCTGTATGAGGCCCATGCTATTATGATGTTCTTACTACATCACTAATGTTATTCCAGAGATTCCTGGTGTTTGCACAGAAAATTCTGAGGCATCTGGTTTCCTCCACTCCTTAACCTGATAGGGTGTTCTTAGGTTCTTATTTCCCAGTATGAATTGTATCCATACGCTCAGCCTAATTCATCATCATCATAGGCAGTCCCTCAAATTGAGGATGACTTGCTTCCACGTCAAGAAGTTCACAGGTGTTTCAATGATGGACCTAAAATTCCAGGTCCAAACTAAATCTTGAAGGGTGGAAGATGCCTGTGCTTGGATTTTTTTAACGTGTAGTGACCGTTGCACACCAGCCAGCACACGGGCTTGACAGAGCTAGGTCTTGGTCCAGTAGCAAGTATTAACCAAGACGACTGGAGACCAGCTCTGCTGCACGGACCTAGTGCGCACACAACATATCGCTGGCCCTTGCCTAATTACTAGTTATATCACTACACTACACTCCAACCACCTGTCCTCGGAACTATAATATCTACAAGGACTTTCATGGAATTTCCAGCACAGAAGCAGACCATTCGACCCAATTGGTTTCTGTTGTATATCTGTAAAGCATGCACTCCCATGTTCCGCCATCAGGGAGCGTATCCCCTGAAGTCCCAAGGGACCCCAGCATCCCTTACGAGCACTGTATATAAGCCAGCCCCTAAGGCCTATTCCTCATTCTGGAGTGTCTTAATAAAGACTGAGGTCACTGTTACTTTAACCTCCCTGTGTGCAGTCTCATCTGTGTAAGGAACACAATAACTGGCGATGAGCATATGAATCCAACGCAAAGATGCAGCAAACTGTGAGCATCCTGGAGAAGTTCTCGGAGGGTGAGGACTGGGAAGCCTATATCGAACGGCTAGAGCAGTACTTTGTAGCCAACGAGCTGGACGGAGAAGGAAGCGCTGCAAAAAAGAGAGCGGTACATCTCACGGTCTGCGGGTCACTGACCTACAGCCTCATGAAGAATCTTCTGGCTCCGGTGAAACCCACAGATGAGTCGTATGAGGAGCTGTGTACACTGGTTCGGGAGAGCGTGCTGATGGCAAGGTATCGGTTCTACACGTGCCAGCGATCTGAAGGTCAGGAAGTGGCGAGCTACGTCGCCAAGCTAAGGCAACTTGCAGGACAATGCGAGTTTGATGGCTACCTGGAGCAGATGGTCAGAGAATTTTTTGTACTGGGCTTTGGCCACGAGACCAACCGACGAAAACTTTTGACTGTAGAAACACTGACCCTCAGTAAGGCCATTGCGATAGCACAGGCGTTTATGTCCACCAGTGATAACACCAAACAAATCTCTCAGCACACAAGTGCTAGCAATGTTCATAAATTAACTGGAACTGTGTTTGCGAGCAGAAATGTACAAGGCAGAAACCATGACTCTACAACTGCCAGCAGGCCTCAGGTGACCCAGATGACTCAGAGTCCGCAACAAAGGATGAATGCAAGGCAAGTCACACCTTGTTGGCATTGTGGAGGCTTCCATTCAGCCTATTCATGCTGCTTCAAAGGATATGTTTGCAAGAGCTGTGGAACAATGGGGCACCTCCAACGAGCTTGCAGACGAGCTGCAAGCTCTGCAAAACCTGCACCACGTGGCAGAGGAAGATCGGTCCATGGTAGATCAAAGCAATTCCGAGCCTCACAGAGAGGAGGCAGATGCTGAAGTACATGGGGTGCACACATTTTCGATGAAATGTCCACCTATAATGCTAAATGTAAAATTGAATGCCTTACCCGTAGCCATAGAACTGGACACTGGCGCTAGCCAATCCATCATGAGTAAAAAGATGTTTGAGAGACTGTGGTGCAACAAGGCACTCAGGCCAGTCCTGAGCCCCATCCATACGAAACTGAGAATGTACACCAAAGAGCTCATCACTGTCCTGGGCAGCACCATAGTCAAGGTCACCTACGAGGGCACGGTGCATGAACTACCACTCTGGATTGTCCAGGGCGATGGCCCCACACTGCTTGGAAGGAGCTAGCTGGGCAAAATCCGCTGGAACTGGGATGACATCCGAGTGCTATCACATGTCGTTGAAGCCTCATGTACCCAGGTTCTTAAAAAATGTCCCCTTTTTGAGCCAGGCATTGGAAACTTTTCCGGGGCGAAGATGCGGATCCACTTGGTCCCAGAGGCATGACCCATTCACCACAAGGCGCAAGCGGTACCTCACATGATGAGGGAGAGAGTGGAAATCGAGCTGGACAGGCTGCAACACGAGGGCATCATCTCCCCAGTGGAATTCAACAAGATGACATGGTCAGGATATGCGGCGATTATAAAGTAACTATTAATCGTTTCTCGCTACAGGACCAATACCCGCTACCTAAAGCAGACGACCTATTTGCGACGCTGGCAGGAGGCAAGACATTCACCAAGCTCAACCTGACTTCGGCCTACATGACGCAGGAGCTGGAGGAGTCTTTGAAGGGTCTCACCTGCATCAACACGCACAAGAGACTGTTCATCTACAACAGATGCCCGTTTGGAATTCGGTCGGCTGCAGCGATCTTCCAGAGAAACATGTCGAGCCTACTCAAGTCAATACCACACACGGTGGTTTTTCAGGACGACATATTGGTCACGGGTCGGGACACCGTCGAGCACCTACAAAACCTGGAGGAGGTCCTCCAGCGACTGGATCACATAGGGCTGCAGCTGAAGAGGTCGAAATGCATCTTCATGGCAACAGAAGTGGAGTTTTTGGGGAGAAAGAGCGCGGCGGACGGCATTCGGCCCACAGACGCCAAGACAGAGGCTATCAGGAATACGCCCAGGCCACAGAACGTCACAGAACTGCGGTCGTTCCTGGGACTCCTCAACTATTTTGGTAACTTCCTACTGGGGTTAAGGACCCTCTTAGAGCCCCTACATGTGTTATTGCGTAAAGGTGAGAACTGGGTATGGGGAAAAAAACAAGTAATTGCTTTTGAGAAAGCCAGAAACATTTTATGCTCCAACAAGCTGCTTGTATTGTATAATCCGTGTAAAAGACTCGTGCTAGCATGTGATGCGTCGTCGTACGGAGTCGGGTGTGTATTACAACAAGCTAATGTTGCGAGGACGTTGCAACCTGTCGCCTATGCCTCCAGGAGCTAGTCTAAGGTCGAGAGGGCCTACAGCATGATTGAGAAAGAGACATTAGCGTGTGTGTTCGGGGTAAAGAAAATGCATCAGTACCTGTTTGGCCTCAAATTTGAGCTGGAAACCGATCACAAGCCCCTCATATCGCTGTTCGCTGAAAACAAGAGGATAAATACTAATGCCTCAGCTCGCATACAAAGGTGGGCACTCACGCTATCAGCGTATAACTATACCATCCACCTCAGGCCAGGCACTGAGAATTGTGCTCTCAGTCGACTACCATTGCCCACCACGAGGGTGGAAATGGCGCAGCCTGCAAACTTGTTGATGGTGGCACAGCCCGCAGACTTGTTGATGGTCATGGAAGTGTTTGAAAATGATAAATTATCTGTCATGGCCCGCCAGATTAGGACTTGGACCAGCCAAGATCCTCTGCTGTCCCTAGTAAAAAAACTGTGTACTTCATGGGAGCTGGGCCAGCATCCCCGTTGAAATGCAAGAGCTAATCAAGCCGTTCCAGCGGCGAAAGGATGAGTTGTCCATTCAGGCAGATTGCCTGTTGTGGCATTACCGCATGGTGCTACCCAAAAAGGGCAGGGAGACATTCATTTCGGATCTCCACAGCACACACCCAGGTATAGTAATGATGAAAGCGATAGCCAGATCCCACCTGGTGGTGGCCCGGTATTGACTCTGACTTAGAGTCATGTGTACAGCAATGCAGCGTGTGTGCTCAGTTGAGCAACGCGCCCAGAGAGGCACCACTAAGTTTGTGGTCCTGATCCTCCAGACCATGCTCGAGGATCCATGTCGACAATGCGGGCCCGTTCTCGGTAAAATGTTCCTGGTGATGGTGGATGCTTTTTCAAAATGGATTGAATGTGAAATAATATCGGGACGCACCGCCACTGCCACCATCGAAAGCCTGAGGGCCATGTTTGCCACCCACGGCTTGCCTGATATACTGGTCAATGACAACGGGCCATGTTTCACCAGTGCCGAATTTAAAGAATTCATGACCCCCAATGGGATCAAACATGTCACCTCGGCCCCTCTTAAACCAGCCTCCAATGGGCAGGCAGAGCGTGCAGTACAAACCATTAAACAGAGCCTTAAAGGAGTCACAGAAGGCTCACTCCAAACCCGCCTGTCCCGAGTGCTGCTCAGCTACCGCACGAGACCCCACTCGCTCACAGAGGAGCCCTCGGCTGAGGTACTCATTAAATGGCCACTTAAAATCAGACTCTCGCTGGTTCACCCCAATCTGCATGATCAGCAGAGAGCAGGCGGCAGCAACAAAATATAAAGGATGGTCGCGCCACTGTGTCACGGGAAATTGATCTGAATGACCCTGTGTATGTGCTAAACTGTGGACATGGTCCCAAGTGAATCACGGGCACGGTGATAGCTAAAGAAGGGAGTAGGGTGTTTGTAGTCAAGCTAGACAATGGACACATTTTCAGAAACCACCTGGACTAAACGAGGCTACGTTTCACAGACTGCCCTGAACAACCCACAGCAGACACCGCCTTATTCGAGCCCACAACACACACCCAAAGGATCAACTACATCACCCCGGACCAGGAAATCAAACCCATCACACCCAACAGCCCAGCAAGGCCAGGCTCACCCAGCAGACCTGCAGGGCCAACAACACACCAGCCCAACGAGGGCACAGCCAACACACCAGAATAGACATTTGTACCGAGGCGGTCCACCAGAGAAAGAAAGGCTCCCGACTGCCTCACCTTGTAAATAGTTTTCACTTTGACTTTGGGGGGAGTGATGTTGTATATCTGTAAAGCATGCACTCCCATGTTCCACCACCAGGCAGCGCATCCCCTGAAGTCCCAAGGGATACCATTGGGAGCACTGTATATAAGCTGGCCCCTAAGGCCTCTTCCTCACTCTGGAGTGTCTTAATAAAGACTGAGGTCACTGTTACTTTAACTTCCCTGTGTGTAGTCTCATCTGTGTTAGGAACACAATAGTTTCCATCAGGCACATAGGGTTAAAATCGACCCCTTCGGATCTTACTCTCTCCTCAAATGATCCAGCTGCTACCGTTGAAAGTAATGCTGAGATTATTACCATGGAGTTTTAGGCTTCAATCTATTCCCTATTGTGTCAGCTGAGACTCAGTGGGTAGCACACCTGCCTCTGAGTCAGAAGGTTGTGGGTTCAAGTCCCTCCCCCAGACATTGAGCAAAAAAAATCTAGGCTGACACTCCAGTGCAGTACTGAGGGAGTGCTGCACTGTCAGAGATGCCATCTTTCAGATGAGACATTAAACCGAGGCCCTGTCTGCTTTCTCAGGTGGATGTAAAAGATCCCATGGCACTATTAGGAAGAAGAGCAGGGGAGTTATCCCCGGTGTCTTGGCCAATATTTATCCCTCATTCAACAAAACAAAAAACAGATTACCTGATCATTACCATATTGCTGTTTGTGGGAGCTTGCTTGTGTGCAAATTGGCTGCCATGTTTCCCACATTACAACTGTGACTACACTCCAAATGCACTTCATTGGCTGTAAAGCGCTTTGAGACTTCCGGTGGTCGTGAAAGGCGCTATATAAATCCAAATCTTTCCTTTCTTTTTACCTCCTGAAATGCCTCCAGCCTACTATTTCCTGTCTTGTTGGTTCCTACCGCAGTCCTGGATGATCTTCCAACCCTTTCCAGGTGTTGCTCATTCGGATACATGAAAGCCACACTGGGTCATGGTGATCTGTCCCCCGATTGCCAAACTGCCCACCTGCCTTCCTTTCCTGTTTCAAACTTCCACGCAGCAGGACAGGGAGTGCATGTGAGAAAGAGAGTGAGCGAAAGAGTGCGGGAGAAAGAGAAGAGGTGAAAAAAGGGAGAGAGAGAATAAGTGAATGAGACGGGAAAATCGAAAATCCACAGAAGCTCCTAGTACTTAAAGTCAATTCATTCGATTCACTGCCACCAATCAGCTAGTTCAGCCGTGTAATTGCTGCAGAGTACCCTGATACTCAATTGGCAGCATTTTCAAATTACACACAGCAAATATTTTTCTGTCAGTTAAATCATATTCAGCAAACAGTGGTCGAGGCACTGACCAACCCATTGAGCCCCAATACGGATGTGAAGCAACTAAGCCCCCCAACTGACTGAATTGACATTTAAATATACTTACATTGGAGGCAGTTCAGAGAAGATTCACTAGGTTGATTCCAGAGATGAGAAGGTTGACTTATGAAGATAGATTGAGTAGGTTGGGCCTCTACTCATTGGATTTCAGACAAATGAGAGGTGATCTTATCGAAATATATAAGATTATGAGGGGGCTCGACAAGGTGGATACAGAGAGGATGTTTCCACTCATAGGGGAAACTAAAACTAGGGGACATCATCTCAGAATAAGAGGCCGCCCATTTAAAAATAAGATGAGGAGAAATTTCTTCTCTCATAGGGTTGTAAAACTGTGGAATTGTCTGCCCCAGAGAGCTGTGGAGGCTGGATCATTGAATATATTTAAGGCAGAGATAGAAAAATTTTTGAACAATAAGGGAATAAAGGGTTATGGGGAGCGGGCAAGGAGGTGGAGCTGAGTCCATGATCAGGTCAGCCATGATCTTATTGAATGGCGGAGCAGGCTCGAGAGGCCAAATGGCCTACTCCTGCTCCTATTTCTTATGTTCAAGTGTTACCATCCCAGTGCAGCGCACATATTATTGATGCATTTCTTGTGGGACGGAGGTGGAGTAAGTTTGTGGTTCAAGTCCCACTCCACAGACTTGAGCACAAAAATCTAGGCTGATACTCCAATGCAGTGTTGAGGGAGTGCCGCACTGTCGGAGATGCCGTCTTTCGGATGAGACATTAAACCACACACTCTCAGGTGAACGTAAAAGATCCTATGGCACTATTTCAAAGAAGAGCAGGGGAATTATCCCTGGTGTCCTGGCTAATGTTTATTCCTCAATCAACATCACTAAAACAGATTATCTGGTCATTATCACATTGCTGTTAGTGGGAGCTTGCTGTGGGCAAATTGGCTCGCATTTTTCCGGACATTACAACAGTGACCACACTTCAAAAGTGCTTAAGTTGAGACAGCCGGTGGTCGTGAAAGGCGCTACATAAATCCAAGTCTTTTTTTAATATATATGTATTGTCACTAATCGTAAACTATTAAAGACTTGGTGAGTGAGGTGGGGAGATGGTGCAATAGGTTACACTCTGCCCTTTCAGCTCTGGGGCTTGGGCTGGAATCCAGCCCAGACTGGTGGAATTGAAGTCTCCTCTGTCCTGCTGACTGTAATCTGGACAAAGCCAACATAGAGTGAGTCTGTTTGGTCACTTGGATCAATGAAGTTACCCAAAACAAAGAGAATAGGAGGGGAGAAAAGAATGATTGGATGAGAACAGGTTTCTTTATTGTTATGTCGAATTGTGTTTGCGCCCAGGGTTACTATTACGGTAATACCTCTGCTCCTGGTGTTTGAATGATTTAATAACTCTACTATTAGTGGCTTTCCATATCTTGTGTGAAAATGGAAATTATATTAAAAACTAGTTAGCCCAGGGAGGTGGGAATTTCTTTCAAATTTAGACCTTCCAGCCAGTTCTTTGTTTATTCATTCCTGGGATGTGGGTGTCACTCACAAGGCTGGCATTTATTGCCCATCCCTAATTGCTCTTGAGAAGATGTTGGTGTAATTAGTGGCTTGTTAGGCCATTTCAGAGGGCAGTTAAGAGTCAACCACATTGCTGGGAGTCTGGAGTCACATATAGGCCAGACCGGGTAAGGATGGCAGATTTCCTTCTCGAAAGAATATTAGTGAATCAAATGTTTTTTTCTTAATGACAATCTGATAGCTTCTTACTGATACTAGCTTTTTATTCCAGATGTATTTAATTGAATTTAAATTCCTCAGCTGCCATGGTGGGATTTGAACTCACATCTCTGGATCGCTAGTCCAGTAACACAACCACTATGCCACCATTCCCATTTAATTACTGGTCAATTATAGCATCCATTCACTTACCGGAGATTTGTTTTAAGTTGGCTCTCTGAAGTTGTACCCTGAAGTGGTGCGTTTGATTGATGTGGAGGCCATTCAATGCTATTTGAAAATTAGGGCAGAGCTGCATGAAGCAGGGTAGTGGTGCTTACAACACAGCCTGCAGGCCACATATAGCTCCTTCTTCCATACCTGAGGCCCCCAGAAAACCTACAGCTTCTTCAGTATTTGGACCTCCATCCCCTTGTCTGAAAGAACATAACGACATAAAAATTTGGAGCAGGAGTAAGCCATATGGCCCTTGGTGTCTGCTCCGCCATTCAATAAGTTCACGGCTTATTTTCAACCTCAACTCCACTTTCCTGCCCGAATCCTATATTCCTTGATTCCCCGAGAGTCCAAAATTCTTTCGGTCTCAGCCTTCAATATACTCAGAAACCCAGCATCCACAACCCTTTGGGGTAGGGAATTCTAAAAATCCACAACCCTCTGAGTGAAGAAATTCATCCTCATCTCTGTCTTAAATGGCCGACCCCCTTATCCTGAGACTCTCCAGCCAGGGGAATCAACCTCACAGCTTCTACCCTGTCAATCCCCCTCAGAATCTTATATGTTTCAGTGAGATCACCACTCATTCTTCTAAACTCCAGAGAGCATAGACCCAGTCCACTCAATCTCTTCCCAAAGGACAATCCTCTCATCTCAGGGATCAAGCTCGTGAAGATTCCCGAAGCCATGCACAGAGAAAGAGCATGAGAGAGGAGAGAGCAAGAGAAAGAGTGACAGAGGGAGAAAAAGGAAGAGAAGGACAGAAAGACAAAGCAGCAGAGAAGAGGGAGAAAGATTGAAAGAGATATATAGAAAGACAGACAGAGCAAGTGAAAGAGAGAAGGCAAGAAGGATAATCTGGGAGAAATAGAGGCAGAGTGGGACGGGAAGTGAGAAAGTCAGATAAATAAATAAAATCTGGATCTGTGGCCTGATTGATGTTGAGTAGGACAAAGCGTTTTTATTAGTTTTGACAGGGGACTTGAAGTCACACTGGATCAAGAGGCAAGTATTAGATTACTGCAGCTTATCTTAACAGCATTTTACAGGGAAATCCATCTTCTTGCAAATATTATACAGTTTTTGTCATACTGCATCTTCCAGAATGTTCTCAACTATTACCTGTACTTGTTTCGTGGGGGAGAAAAATCGCACATCCAGTGCCTGCTTCTTTGAGAAATGCGCACATTTGTTCCACCAGTACATCTGATGGTAACATTTTATAACATTTTCATGCATACACAGCTCAATGAAATAGCCTCCAGTCAGATATTTTCCATCTAGTTTCATCTTATTACAGGCCAAGCGTGCAAACCAGCTCCTCAGGAACAAGCCAGGGTTTCTCTGCGAGCTCATATCCGAAGCTTACAGATGGTAAGATCACAAGATAAATACAGTATGAGGGAGGCCAATTTGACCCATTTCAGCTCATCCATCCAGAAAAAAAAAACGACACTGCCCTTCCTCGTGGCATCCAACGGAATCTTAAATGACTCCCGGATTCTGCTTCTACTTCAGGATTCACTCCAACTCACCAAGGTTTCTTCGGCAGCCCCTCCCAAACCCGTGTCCTTCCCCCATCGAGAAGGCATGGGAACGCCATCACCACCCCGTTCCCCTCCAGGTAACACGTCATTCAGATTTGGAAATATATCACCATTCCTCTGTCGTCGCTGGGTCAAAATCCTGGAACTCCCTCCCTAACAGCACTGTGGGAGTACCTTCACCACACAGACTGCAGCGGTTCAAGAAGGCGGCTCACCATCACCTTCTCAAGGGCAACTAGGGATGGCCAATAAAGGCTGGCCTTGCATGCGACACCCACATCTCGATAATACATTTTAACACACTCCCCTACCTGAAAGTCCATTCCATGTGTTGATCACTCTTTGATTGAAGAAGAGCTTCCTCCCATCAATCTAAATTTGTCTTTCACCAGTTTGATGCCATCATGTCCCACTGTTACGGTTAATAGTGATATGTCTTTATTATATTGTATAAATGTATATGAGGCCCATACTTGAGAGAAGGTCACTCTGTGACCAGCAATTTTTATTAGTTAGTATTGAAGTGATGAAGGTGGGTGGAGTTTCTCTTTTTATATTTGAAAGTCTAGGTTAGGAGTGTCTCCCATAAGTTTATTATCTAGTGGTCAATGTTCTTATAGTGTATAATTTAGGTCAGTTATATATGGGTTACAATGACAGTTAAATATATGACAAATAGTGCTACACATTTACCCTTTAATATCTCATATATTTCTGTAAGTATCCTTTCAGCTGACTTCTTTTAAGCTTGAAAAGCCCCATTTTCTCCAGACATTCCATGTATTTCAGTCCTCCTACGTTAGAGATTAGCTTCCTGCCTGTTCTCTGCACTGTCTCCAAGGTTTGGTTGCCTTCTTTGTGTTTCAGTGGCCAAAGCTGGACATAGTGCTCAAGGTGCCGTCTGATCAGGGCACAATACAGTTTCGGCATGACATTTTTCCAACTTTATCTGAGTTAGCAACATTCCGTTACCTTTGTTCATTGCTGCTCCTGGTGTCTGGAGATGTCAAGTGTCCAGTTTACAAACAGCTCTTATTAGAACATAAGAACATAAGAAATAGGAGCAGGGGTAGGCCATACGGCCCCTCGAGCCTGCTCTGCCGTTCAATAAGATCATGGCTGATCTGATCATGAACTCAGCTCCATTTCCCCGCCCGCTCCCCATAACCCCTTATCCCCTTATCGTTTAAGAAATGGCCTCTTTCTGTCTTAAATTTATTCAATGTCCCAGCTTCCACAGCTCTCTGAGGCAGCAAATTCCACAGACTTACAACCCTCTGAGAAGAAATTCCTCCTCATCTCAGTTTTAAATGAACGGCCCCTTATTCTAAGATGATGCCCCCTCATTCTAATCTCCCCCATCAGTGGCAACATCCTCTCTACATCCACCTTGTCAAGCCCCTTCATAATCTTATACATTTCGATAAGATCACCTCTCATTCTTCTGAATTCCAATGAGTAGAGGCCCAACCTACTCAACCTTTCCTCATAAGTCAACCCCCTCATCCCTGGGATCAACCGAGTGAACCTTCTCTGAACTGCCTTCGAAGCAAGTATATCCTTTCGTAAATATAGAAACCAAAACTGCACACAGTATTCCAGGTGTGGCCTCACCAATAACTTGTGTAACTGTAGCAAGACTTCCCTGCTTTTATTAACCATCCCCTTTGCAATAAAGGCCAAGACACCATTGGTCTTCCTGATCACTTGCTGTATCTGCATACTATCCTTTTGTGTTTCATGCACAAGTACCTCCAGGTCCCACAGTACTGCAGCACTTTGCAATCTTTCTCCATTTAAATAATAACTTGCTCTTTGATTTTTTTCTGCCAAAGTGCATGACCTCACACTTTCCAAAATTGTACTCCATCTGCCAAATTTTTGCCCACTCACTTAGCCTGTCTATGTCCTTTTGCAGATTTTTTGTGTTCTCCTCACACATTGCTTTTCCTCCCATCTTTGTATCATCAGCAAACTTGGCTACGTTACACTCAGTCCCTTCTTCCAAGTCGTTAATATAGATTGTAAATAGTTGGGGTTCCAGCACTGATCCCTGCGGCACCCCACTAGTTACTGGTTGCTAACCAGAGAATGAACCATTTATCTTGACTCTTTTCTCTGTTATTTAGCCAATCCTCTATCCATGCTAATATATTACCCCCAACCCCATGAACTTTTATCTTGTGCAGTAACCTTTTATGTGGCACCTTGTCAAATGCCTTCTGGAAGTCCAAATACACCAAATCCACTGGTTCCCCTTTATCCACCCTGTTCATTACATCCTCAAAGAACTCCAGCAAATTTATCAAACATGACTTCCCCTTCATAAATCCATGCTGAATCTGCCTGACCGAATTTTGCTTTTCCAAATGTCCTGCTACTGCTTCTTTAATAATGGACTCCAACATTTTCCCAACCACAGATGTTGGGCTAACTGGTCTATAGTTTCCTACTTTTTGTCTGCCTCTTTTTTTTAAATAGGGGTGTTACATTTGCAGTTTTCCAATCTGCTGGCACTTCCCCAGAATCCAGGGAATTTTGGTAAATTACAACCAATGCATCCACAATCCCTGCCGCTACTTCTCTTAAGACCCTAGGATGCAAGCCATCAGGTCCAGGGGATTTATCTGCCTTTAGTCCCATTATCTTACTGAGTATCACCTCCTTAGTGATTGTGATTGTGTTAAGTTCCTCCCCCCCCCCATAGCCCCTTGACTATCCATTGTTGGAATATTGTTAGTGTTCTGCACCGTAAAGACTGATACAAAATATTTGTTCAGAGTTCCTGCCATCTCCATTGTTGTGTCCTTAGATACTCTAATAATGAATCCACGAGGCAGTGTGTTGTAATTGAACTATAGTGACATTAGTCCTTTATTTTTGCCATGTAGGATACATGACATCACTCTCCCCTAAGCCTTTAGTGCAAATTGCCTCAGCATTGACTGTGCTCTGGGCTTAGCACTATCTGGGCTCTATCTGATTGACCCTTGGCAGGTCGTTTCAATCTTGGGTGAGTGGTTGGTGCAGTAGAGTGCTGGTAGTTGCTGTTTGTATGCGTCCCTGACCACTCCATTCTCCTCCCCCACGACCCCCCCCCCCCCCCGCCCCCGCCACATATAGATTATGCCGGAGGCTCATTGCATTCATATACATTCAAGTTCAGAAAGACAAGGTTGCATTACATTTGTGGTTCTATTGTGAGAGAAGTATGTTAGACTGGTGAGATACATTATCAATGGGGTGACCAGTGCGTAAGGACAAACTAGTTGCAGAACTGCTGGATAGTGTCCCTGCAGTCTGGTGGCGGTGCAGTGCCCAGTGCTGGCAATGGGAACCCAGTTGGCTCAAGTTGCCTGCTCTTGCCGTGGTTCCTAATGTTGGGCAGATTCAAAGATGTTTGTGACCTCCCTGTTCTTTCTTTGTGCCCTGGGTCGCTGCTGCTCCCTGAGGAGCTGTCGTCTAGCAGTGCACAGGGAACTGCTGACTCGCTGGCCTGGGCATTGTTTGCTTTGGGATCCTGGCTGGTCCCGGTCCCCTTTGGGGGGACTGTAGCGGGTGACCCTTCATTTCCGGGTATGGCCTTGGCGATGGGGTCTGGGGACTGTGCCTTAGCACAGTTTGCTCTTTCAGGCTCGTAGTGATTGGTGCCATCGGGTGCCTGAGAGGTGGAGCCGATCAGGGGCAGGGTATCGATACCGGAGCCATTGCCCTGCTGAGATCGCTTGCTCTGCAGCTTGTGTGTGTTGGCTGCTTGCTGCCACACTCCATGGTACATAACTCTGGTCCCTGGGACACAGGCTATACCATTGGGTAGCTCGCTGGACCTGTGTGCTCCCGATGGGTGTCTGCCCGCTGCATTGGCTGCGTGCAGTTGAAATCCTACATTGCACGACTTTTCATTACTTATGATGGATACTCTGTAGTTCCAATTGCGATCGCACGACTTTTCCTCGCTGGTTGCATGTACATAGTTCGGATCATCAATTACATATTTTACATGATCGCGTGACTTTTCCTTGCTTATTGCATGTACACAACTCTGATCATCACTTACACATTTTGTCTCTAACTTACAGTTGCTATTACATTGCTTGAGTGTGTGGAACTGTCCCTTTAAGTGCGGTGGGTTGCAGGCCTCCTTTAAGAGAGCCTTGCTTGCTTTACCCCAATCCTCTTCTCCGTTTGGTGCCATGTGGTGCTCCATCAGTGCTGCACCTTGTGATCTGGCCACGACCATATTTTTCTTCAGCGCCTCACCTCATGGTTTGGGAGCCATCTTTCCTCCATCCACGATGTCGACTGCGGTGATCTTCTTCTCCCCGGGTTCTGCCACCAAAGCTGGGAAGTCGCCTTTGGATCCGATTTTCTTCCTCCGGAGTTCTGTTGTGTCCTTAGGTACTCTAATAATGACTCCACGAGGCAGTGTGTTGTACTTGAACTGTAGTGACCTTAGTCCTTTATTTTTGCTAACTCCAGAGTGAGGATCACACCTGGTGGTCTGCCTTTTATACTAGGCCATGCACACCTGTACAGGTAAGCTACAAGTATCCCACTGCTGTGCCCTCTGATAGCACACCTTGTGATAGTACCAACAGTAGCCATGTAGGATACATGCCATCCATGTTCCCCATTACTAATTCCCCGGTCTCATCCTCTAAGGGACCAACATTTACTTTAGCCGCTCTTTTCCTTTTTATATACATATAGAAACTCTTGCTATCTGTTTTTATATTTTGTGCTAGTTTACTTTCATAGTTTATCTTCCCTTTCTTAATCATGTTTTTGGTCATTCTTTGCTGACTTTTAAAAGCTTCCCAGTCTTCTGTCCTCCCACTAGTTTTGGCCACTTTGTATGCCCTTGTTTTTAATTGGATACTGTCCTTTATTTCTTTAATTAGCCACGGATGGCTATCTTTTCTCTCACACCCTTTCCTCCTCACTGGAATATATTTTTCTTGAGAGTTGTGAAACATTTCCTTATTCTCCATGTCCTATTTGCTGCGAATCCAGATCTCACCCTGGACCTCAACAAATGTGCTCGGAACCAATTGTGCTCAGCTGGGGTATTTTGGACAATTCTTGGCACCACCTTCAGGAAAGATGGAAAGGCCTGAGGATGGCTACAGAGGAGGTTTACCAGAATGTTCCCAATGACGAGGGACTTCAGTTATGAGGTGAGGTTAGGAAAGCTCGGACTGTTCTCCTTGGAACAGAGAAGGTTAAGAGGTGACCGAATAAAGGCTTTAAAGATGATGAGTGATTTTGATGGGATAGAGAAAAACTATTCCCTGTGGTGGGTGGATCAATAACTAGAGGTCATAGGGCCCGATATTGGTGGCCTTACCACCCACTGCCGCTTGCTGCCGCCGACTGCCGCCGAGTTTTGCCTGCGTTTTCCTCTCGCTCCCAATTTCCACTTGGGCTGGAGCGGGCGGGAGGGAGCACTGCCGGGAACCACCCGCTGACATCCTCTGGCGGTCAAGTAGCACAAGTGGCCTCCCATTGGCCAAGATGCCAGATTGGTGTGGGCGGGAGTCGGCGTCAGCAGGGGGAAGGACCACTGTGTGGAGACTGGTGTAACCCCGACGGTAAGTACGAAGAAGGGAAAAAAAGGTTCGTGAAAATATTTAAAGTGTTTTTTTTACAGCGACTTACCTGGATGGGATCCCCTCAAGGTGTTCCGGTGTCTTTTTTTTCCGATGATTTTTATTTGCAGGTATTCTCCCCGCTCCCTGGGCCCGATTCCATCCTTTGGGGCACTTGGACGGCAAGAGCCTTCGATGCCGAGATTGAGAGCTCCTGCCCGCCTGCTGCCGCCCAGGTTGACGGCGTAAGCTGCTGTTTGGCCGCCGGGCGGTACTGCATCTCTTTTAGAGGAATCTTCCTGGCCAAGTACCATCCGGTCTCTCGGTGGCCATCGGCGGTCCTTTGGGTGGCAAACGGGCGGGTCTTGGTCTTCACCGATTTCGGCCCCATAAATTTAAAATCATTGGTAAAAGATAAAGAGGGGAGCTGAGGAGAATTCTCTTCACTCGGAGAGTTATCAGGATCTGGAACGCTCTACCTGAAGGCTGATTCCCTAAATAATTTGAAAAGGGAGTTGAGCGGGTATATTTGAGGATGAGGAACTTACACGGTTACGGGCAAAAAGCGGGGGTGTGGGACTAAGCACAACTGCTCATTCAAAGAGCCATCACAGGCACGACGGGCCGAATGGCCTCCTTCTGTGCTGTGAATTTCTATGATTCTATGAAGGAATACACTTTGGGGTCCACAGCTCAATCTTGGTTGTACTGTAAGATGCAGTGTCTGCACAGCATCCTAAAACAGAGAGAATGAGACGGACAAAAGGAGCAAGGAAGAAGGAGACAGAGCAACAGAACAATGGTGCACGGTCACACTGACTGAGTCAACGGGCTGCCCTTTTATTAGTTGCTTTATGAGATAACTTACCAACAGGGAATACCCCTTTTATTGTATTTTTGTGACACAGCTTAATATGAAGTGCACGTGAGGATTATTTTTGTGTAATTACATTTTTTTCAGAAAGAAATCATTTCACTGAAGCCTGCCAGTTAAATGTCTTTCACCTTGGTGGGTGGCTGCCACTCAGAAATGTTCTGCTCATTAAATGAGATTGAATGGGAGTGGACTGCTGCTTAGCTACAGTAACAGTCAGTGAAAATGAGAGTAATGTTGACATTAGCGGCCAGCCTGATTCACGACTGAACATACAAGAGGAGCAAGCTGATGATCACACACAACACTTGGCTCGCAGAGCAGCTACTTCATTTTGTTTTTAAATATCGCTCGCAAAAATGGAAATAAATACAGAAGAACTGGAGCCAATTCCCTCGGCATTCATCGTGTACTTAACTCCTGTGGAGCATGCAAAATGCTACTTGTGATGAAGGGTAACAAACATAAGAGGAGGACTGAAAGCAATCTGCACTGCTGCAGTTCTACGAGAAAAATAAGCCAATTGTTAGGCTGTTCTGAGTATCACACAGTAGTTCCAGCACAGAAACAGGCCATTTGGCCCAACTGGTTCATGCTGGTGTTTATGCTCTACACAAGCCCCCTCCCACCCCTTTTCATCTAACCCGAACAGCGTTACCTGCTATGCTTTTCTCCCTCGTGTGTTTCTCTAACTGTCCCTTAAATGCATCTATGCTATTCATAAGAACATAAGAAATAAGAGCAGGAGTAGGCCATACATCCACTCGAGCCTGCTCTGCCAGTCAATAAGATCATAGTGGCTGATCTTCGACCTCAACTCCAACTTCCCGCCCGATCTCCATACCCCTTGATTCCCCTAGAGTCCAAAAAGCTATCTATCTCATCCTTGAATATACTCAATGATTCAGCATCAACAGACCTTTGGGGTAGAGAATTCCAAAGATTCACAACCCACTAAGTGAAGAAATTCCTTCTCATCTCAGTTTTAAATGGCCAACCCCTTATCCTGAGACTGTGCCCTCTAGACTCTCCAGCCAGGGGGAAACAATCTCTCAGCATCTACCCTGTCAATCACCCTCAGAATCTTCTATGTTTCAATGAGATCACCTCTTATTCTTCTAAACTCCTGTAGGCCCAATCTACTCAATCGCTCTTCATATAACAACCCTCTCATCCCAGGAATCAAGCTATTCACCTCAACTACTCCTTGTGTTAGCGAGTTCCACATTCTAACTGCTCTCTGGGTAAAGAAGTTTCTCCTGAATTCCCTATTGGATTTGTTGACGACTATCTTCCGTTTATGGCCCCTAATTTTGGATTCCCCACAAGTGCGGGAGTCCAAAACATCTTCTGTACGTGTATTAAAGGGGAATTGCTGTCAGGGTAAAGGATCTTGCAAAATAATGCTTCCTATTTATTTGAATTTTTATTTATCTGAATGCACACAGCATTCGTAACAAAATAGATGAGTTGACGGCACAAATGGGTATGATCTGATAGCCATTACAGAGACGTGATTGCAAGGTAACCAAGGCTGGGAACTAAATATTCAGGGGTATTTGACAATTCGGGAGGATAGACAGAAAGGAAAAGGAGTTGGGGTAGCTCTGTTAATAAAGGATGAGATCAGTGCATTAGTGAGAAACAATATTGGCTCAGAAGATCAAGATGTTGAATCAGTTTGGGTGGAGATAAGGAATAATAAGGGGAAAAAGTCACTGGTGGGCATAGTCTATAGGCCCCCTAACAGTAGCTACACTATTAGATGGAGTATAAATCAAGAAATAATGGAGGTTTGTAATAAAGGAACGGCAATAATCATGGGTGATTTTAACCTTCATATTGATTGGACAAAGCAAATTGGTCAGGGTAGCCTTGAGGAGGAGTTTATAGAGTGTATCTGGGATAGTTTCCTTGAACAGTACATTGCAGAACCAACCAGGGAGCAGGCGATCTTAGATCTGGTACTGTGTAATGAGACAGGATTAATAAATTATCTCCTAGTAAAAGATCCTCTAGGAATGAGTGAATTTCAAATTCAGTCGGAGGATGAGAAAGTTGGATCTCAAACCAGTGTCCTAAGCTTAAACAAAGCAGACTACAAAGGTATGAAGTAGTACTTGGTAAAATAATGGGACTAAAGGTGGACAAGTCCTCTGGACCTGATGGCTTGCATCCTAGGGTCTTAAAATAAGTGGTTGCAGAGATAGTGGATGCATTGGTTGTAATCTACCAAAATTCCCTGGATTCTGGGGAGGTCTCAGCAGATTGGAAAACCACAAACGTAACGCCCCTATTTAAAAAAGGAGGCAGACAGAAAGCAGGAAACTATAGACCAGTTAGCCTAACATCTGTCGTTGGGAAAATACTGAAGTCCATTATTAAGGAAACAGTAGCAGGACATTTGGAAAAGCATAATTCAATCAAGCAGAGTCAACATGGTTTTATGAAAGGGAAATCATGTTTGACAAATTTGCTGGAGTTCTTTGAGGATGTAATGAGCAGCGTGGATAAGGGGGAACCAGTGGATGTGGTGTATTTGGATTTCCAGAAGGCGGCACATAACAGGTTACTGCACAAGATAAAAATTCATGGGGTTGGGGGTAATATATTAGCATGGATTGAGGATTGGCTAACTAACGGAAAACAGAGAGTTGGGATAAATGGGTCATTTTCCGGTTGGCAAACAGAAACTAGTGGGGTGCCGCAGGGATCGATGCTGGGGCCTCAACTATTTACAATCTATATTAATGACTTGGATGAAGGGACCGAGTATAATGTAGCCAAATTTGCTGATGATCCAAAGATGGGCGGGAGAGCAATTTGTGAGGAGGACAGAAGAAATCGGCAAAGGGATATAGACAGGCTAAGTGAGTGAGCAAAAAATTGGCAGATAGAGTATAATGTGGGAAAATGTGGGGTTATCCACTTTGGCAGAAAAAATAGAAAAACAAATTATAATTTAAATGGAGAAACATTGCAAAGTGCTGCAGTACAGAGGGACCTAGGGGTTCTTGTGCATGAAACACAAAACACAAAAAGTCAGTATGCAGGTACAACAATTAATCAGGAAGTTAAATGGAATGTTGGCCTTTATTGCAAGGGGGATGGAGTATAAAAACAGAGAAGTCCTGCTACAACTGTACAGGTTATTGGTGAGGCCACACCTTGCGTACAGTTTTGGTCTCCGTATTTAAGGAAGAATATACTTGCATTGGAGGCGGTTTAGTGAAGGTTCATGAGGTTGATTCCGGAGATGAGGGGGATGAAGGGAGTTTGAGTAGGTTGAGCCTATTCTCATTGGAGTTCAGAAGAACTTCACTCAGAGAATTGTGAACCTGTGGAATTCTCTACCACAGAAAGTTGTTGAGACCAGTTCATTAGATATATTCAAAAGGGAGTTAGATATGGCCCATACAGCTAAAGGGATCAAGGGGTATGGAGAGAAAGCAGGAGTGGGGTACTAAAGTTGCAAAAATGATCAGCCATGATCATATTGAATGGTGGTGCAGGCTTGAAGGGTCGAATGGCCTACTCCTGCACCTATTTTCTATGTTTCTACGAATGAATCAAAACATATAAGATAATGAGGGGGCTCAAAAAGGTGGATGCAGAGGGGATATTTCCACTCATAGGGGAAACTAAAACTAGGGGGTATAGTCTCAGAATAAGGGGCTGCCCATTTAAAACTGAGATGAGGAGGAATTTCTTCTCTCAGAGGGATGTAAATCTATGGAATATTCTGCCCCAGAGAGCTGTGGAGGCTGGGTCATTGAATATATTTAAGGCGGAGATAGAAATATTTTTGAGCGAGAAGGGAATCAAGGGTTATGGGGAGCAAGCAGGGAAGTGGAGCTGAGTCCATGATCAGATCAGCCATGATCTTATTAAATAGTGGAGCAGGCTCGAGGGACCAAATGGCCTACTCCTGCTCCTATTTCTTATGTTCTAATGTAAATGAATAGTTAATTTCAGATTGTCTTAATGTTGTCCATTCAATTAGTGAGTCCACTGCTCACTGAGCCAGAGATCACGATGTCCCAGGTTCCACCCGTTGTCTGTGCAGAGTTAACTGATCTCAGTTGAGGTGAGCAATGTTGCCACTGAGTCAGAAAGTCATGGGTTCAAGCCCCATTCCAGCGACTTCATGCCATTATCTAAATTGACGCATCGGTGCAGTGCTGAGAGATGAGACATTAAACCGAAGGCCCAGCTGCCCTCTTGGGAGGACAAATACTCTGGCACTATTCAAAGAAAAGTAGGGATGATCTCCCGGAGTCCTGGCCACCATTTATCATGAAAACAGATTATCTGGTCATTTAACCCATTGCAGTTTGTGGAACCTTGCTGTGAGCATATTGGCTGTCGTATTTTTTAACATGTAATGTACATATCACACCACCAGCTATTGCTCCACACATAACATACTACCAGCTATTGCCCCACACATAACATACTACCAGCAATTGCCCCACACATAACACACTACCAACTATTGCCCCACACATAACACACTACCAACTATTGTCCCGCACACACTACTAGCTATTGCCTCACACATAACACACTAACAGCTTTTGCCCCATACATAACAGACTTGTGATGGAATAGTCCTCATAAAATAGTCCCCCTGATCCCCAAGGTAATCGATTTTCTTTGAAGTTCAGGGAGTATTCATGTTGGACTTTCTCTCTGGAAATTAAGCAAATTGAGCAGAATTGATTACGGTGCGGATTGTGTGCTTTCTGTGGAAAGAGCAGCGTTTACGGGCCAAATATGCTTTTCTTATCAAACATGTGTCTGTAGGGCAACGAGAGAGAAAGAGAAATAGGTGGACAGCAGATACACACACACACACACCGATACATGATTACGCAGAGATGTATACACACACACATACATACATATATGCACTCACACGTATGTGCACAAACTCACGGGTACACACATGCAGAATCACAGGGACATGCACACAAGTGTAAATTCACTGATTCCATGCCTCCAGTGGAACACCATGCTCAAGGAGAGCACTGACTGGAGAATTGATGTTAATGTCGTAGCCCTATTTGCAACCTGCACTTCTTTCAAACGTGGCTCCCTCCGTGAGATCGCCGGACTTACTCTAGTGATACATTATGCCTTTGTTTTATAGACGGCAATCTGATCAGGTTATCACACCTGGATATTATGAAGTCTATGTTAAATACTGACTGTAGTTCCTATTCTCTATGGGTTCTGGTCGATTTGCTTTATAGGTAATGTTGTACTTTTGGGCCTTTCCTCTAGATATTTTTCACAGGTTCTATGTCTCAAACTATCACCAAAGATGACTCCTTGCTCCCTAGGACCTGGAATGTGTTTTTAATGAAGAAAGAACTTGCATCTATATAGCGCCTTTTATGCCCTCAGGACATCTCAAAGTGCTTCATAATCAATAAGTTACTTTTGAAGTGTAATCACTGTCATAATATAGGAAACATGGCAGCAAGATCTGACAAACAGCAATGTGATAATGACCAGATTATCAGTTTTAGTGATGTTGGTTGAGTGATAAATATTGGCCAGGAGACCGGGGAGAACTCTCCTGCTCGTCTTCAAATTAGTGCCATGGGATCCTTTTAACACTGCTTTTCAAGAAAATGTTATGAGTATGATTTAGAATCAAGAAGAGTGAGCAAAGTTGACAAGGAGAGAGGAGAAGAATCGCTCTGGTGAAATCAAAGACGTGTTAGCCTCAATATGACTTAGATTGTGCTCCAGCAGTTATCAGGGGTGTCTCACCTGTCCCATGCTATTGATACCCTGGCCTTATTTGGCCCTTGGCGGAGCAGGGTAGCGATCTCGTTGCAATTTAAGAAAAACATTTATGTTACCTCATCAGATACAGCTCACCTCTCTGAGCAAACCAATTGCGATTGCAAGCCTGGGACCCCTTCCTGGTTCCACCAGCAAGAACCGCTGCTTTGGCCACAGCAGGCTCTCCGTGGTTCCCCTGGGTGTTAGGCCGATCTCCTGCCAGAGTTGTGGCGAAAGGCTAGCGGAATTTCAATCCTGTTCTTTTTTAAATGTGCATAAAATCATACAGGGTAGAGGGAATCCATTCGGCCCATCGTGCCTGTGCCGGCTCTTTGAAAGAGCTATCCAATTAATCCCACTCCCCTGCTCTTTCCCCATAGCCCTGCAAATATTTCCTTTTCAAGTATATATCCAATTCCCTTTTGAAAGTTACTATTGAATCTGTTTCCACTGCCCTTTCAGGCAGCGTGTTCCGGGTCATAATAACTCGCTGCTTAAAAAAAATACTCTCTTCGTCTCTCCTCTGGCTCTTTTGCCAATTATCTTAGTTTTACCAGAAATACTGGCCGGAATGAAATCATCATGAATGCCTTTCAAATGATACTGCACTCGCTGCCTGGAACAACTCTTCTCCCTGGCGAGCTGCGTTTATTTTTATTAACTTGAGATACATGAACCAAAATGGATGCATCTCCAAATAATTGAGAGTTGATAGATCAGACATTAATGGCATTGAATTCTGAAAAACAGGCCGTTTTCCTTATAATCTCAGTCCTTTCCAAGTGATCTCCTGCAACCTTGAACCTTTGAGCCCTGTGAACTATTACACAGCCCTTAAGTGACTCAGAATCACATAAGAAGGCCCTTAGAATGTGATAATGGACTTTACTGAGAAAAGTGTCAAAAGGAAGTTGAGATGTTATCTCACTTCAAATCAATAGTACTGCATGTGTGATGGGAAGGATAAGAGGAGGAGAAAGGGTTTCTCCTGGAAAATAATGGACACTTTATGTGGTCTCGTAAAAATAAATGTATCGCACTGAGTGATAGCTCAGGAGGTAGGAATTATTGGTTTATGACTGACTTGCCCCTTTCTGCTGACCATAGGGATGTGGATAGATGAAGTTTAGTCAAATGGAATTCCTTCCCTCTCAGAAGTTTGGTTTTAATCATATCAAAGAGGAGTCAACATTGAGGGACAGGATCTTCCTCCGCACTACCCAGAGATGTGGGCAGTAAAACCCTTCACTTCTGCTTGATTTGCTTTTCCTCATTGGCTATAAGCAACAGAATAAATTATGCAGATTCCTATCGCCCCTCCCTATCTCTGTAACCTCCTCTGAGATCACTGCACTCCTCCAATTCTGCTCCCATGAGCATCCCTGATCATAATCACTCCACCATTGGTAGCCGTGCCTTCAGCTGTCTGGGCCCCAAGCTCTGGAACTCCCTCCCTAAACCTCTCCGCCTCTCTACCTCTCTCTCCTCCTTTATGTCGCTCCTTAAAACCTACCTCTTTGACCAAGCTTTTGGTCATCTGCCCTAATATCTCCTTATGTGGCTCGATGTCAAATTATGTTTGATAATCGCTCCTGTGACTTGGGGCATTTTGCTACGTGAAAGGTACTATATAAACACAATTTGTTGTTGTTGTTGGTGGTCTGGAATGTCTCATCCAGAAACATGGTCACTTCCTTATTCAGTTGGCTGGATTCCTCAACCTTTCCTTCCCACCTGAATAAGCAGGATACCGCAATAAAGAACCATTCTTGTGCTCCGGTTCCTCTCCCCTCACTGATAGGCACCTGATAGGGTTGAGTCCTACCTCACCAATCCAATTTAATTTAATTCTCCACCCATTCCAATTTTATCTCATTGTCCCCTAAAAGTGCGGACATGTGTGAGATTGTTGTTCCATGGAGAATGAGTACCTACCAGTGTAACTATCCTAACTTCCACCAAGTCTAACTCACCTATCACCCCAGTGATAATAATTATCTTATTTGCCTGTTGACTGCCATTCATTGATTGACATAGCTTCTCGGCCTTTTGGCTAAGATCATGCGTAACTGACCTGACAGGGGAGTAACCATGACCCCAAAGTGGTTCTCCCTGGATCAGGAAGGTGGTTCTCCTATGCTTTTTGGAAATAGGAGGTGGGTGGTGTGGATTGACCCATTCACCTCCACGGAGGTGTGTGGGGGGCCTGACCCATCCACCTCTATGGCACGAACCTGGTATTGCAGTACTTCCAGGAACGGTGCAGTGGCTCTCGGCCTTTTGGCTAAGAGCATTGGCGCAGAGTGATCCTTGATGTGTGTAAGGTAACCTCTGGCGTTTGTGATTTGACAAAGAATTGGAAAGATTGGCAACGAAAAATAAAAAAATAAAAAATGTTTTAAATTCATTGATTGACATAGCATCACCACTCTCCTTCTTCTTAGGCAGTCCCCTGGAGTCGTGGATGACTTGCTTCCAGACTAAAATGAGTTCTAAGGTGACTTGTGAGACCAATGCGGGTTTGACAATCCATGTCCCGAACGTCAAAAGGGTGGAAGATGCCTGTGCACACCGGCAACCACACTGGCTTGACAGAGCAAGGTATTGGTCCAATGGCAAGGGGATCCAAAAGGATTGGAGACCACGCTCTGTTGTATGGGCCTAGCACACACACACACGTGCTCCTACTGACCCCCTCCCTCTCTCCCTCCCTCAGGTCCTCTCTCTCTGGTTTTCAAAGATTACAGTGTAGGTGAGCGCAGTGATTTTGGAGCAGCTTGCGAATTTGTCCTTAAAATACTGACACTACACCCCCCCCCCCCCCCCCCCCCCGCCCCAGCTCCTGCTCCAGCGCGCTGCTCACAGAGATAGAGAAGGCAAGGCCATGAAAGGAATGAAATTGAGGGACTGAATTCCCCCCCCCCCCCCATAATCTCCCACCGGCCCGACACTTCTGAAACCATTGTTTGACTGACACCACACGCCTGTTACAATGGGATTATCAGTCGCTGATCAACATCGCGTTTCCCATTACCGTGGGGCTGCCATTTGCTGTCCAGCAATACACCTCCAATAACAATGGAACCTGTCAGCCGCTGACTGACATCAGACCTGCTGTCACAGTGAGACTGTCACTCACTCACCGTCTCCGCGATTCCCGATACCTTGGGACTCAGGTCGCGGACTGACATCACACCTTCTGTTTCAGTGATGTAAATGAGCTGGCCTCGTGGTTTTGGTGTGCATGTCAAGAGAGGGAAACAGAGGGAAAGGCAAACAGAGGACAACATAGGCAGAGAGAGGCAGATGTAGATGAAGAGACAGATCTACCCAGCTAGAGAGGGAGAGATTTACTAAAGATCTCACAGACTCATAAGCTACCAAACAGCCTGCAGCAGAAAGCATAATGTTGTTTGCAGGGATGAAAAGCGTTAATTAGATACTTTAAAAACATTTTGGGGAGCTTTTATATTGCACTCAAATTTGATTTTGAGTTCTTACTCTGGATTTATTTCCTCCTTATTTTAATTTTTTTAATGCATTTTTATTCTTGCTCCATGATCTTTTTATTATTTCTGTCGAACAATATTTGTTAATATTGGTTCACTACGGGAACAACTTGCACTGATAAGGTCCGCGACATAATAAAATGGCCAAAGGTGCTCCACGTAGGAGAAAACATCACCGAGCGGTGGGAACAGGCTTGGGAAAGATCACCACAATCCTGTTTAGAAAGGTTTTGAGAGATTTCTAAAAGCAAAGAGAGAAGTTGAATTCAGGAGGGAGTTGCAGAGAGTAGAGCTAAGGTCACCGAAGGTTCTGCCACAGATGGAGGAGTGGCAGGAGGAGGAGGAGCTTTACAGGGTTTGGGGAGACGAAGGAGGTTGAGAAGGTTGAGACGTAGGGCTGGAGGAGGTTGGAAAGGTAGAGTGGAGTGAGATCCCGAAGTGATTTGCAACATAGGACAAGAATCCAAAATTGGAGGACAGGAGCCCAGTTGGATGTCTTCAACATAAGAGCATAAGAAATAGGAGCAGGAGAAGGCCATTTGGCCCCTGTGCTCAGATCACAGCGTGAGGTTGTAAAGAATTTACCTCACCCCCTAATGGTCCGGAGCTTTCAACAACAACAAACTAAAACTGAGAAAAATACATTCTGCTTACAACAAACCCGCTGGAAGATGTCTGGGTGACCGAGATAAAAGCTGTCTTTAAAAGCCTTTCTGGAACTGTCCTTTTCAATACTAATTATCGTCACTGCACGACATAGTCTGAGAGAGCAAAATCTGACACCACAGGCAACTAACTTCAACTAATGAGGCGGGGGGGGGGGGGCGGGGGGCGGACAAAAAGGATTTTTTAAATAAACATGACTGAGGGGCGGGTGGTGTTGGCGGGGTGGGGGGGTGGGGGGGAGAATAAACAATCCCTTTTACACCAGGCGGCACGGAAATGGCAAGTGATGTGGGGCTCCGCAAGGCGCGATTCCTGCCGATCACTCGCCCAGGGCTGGCATATGCTGCCAATTTCACCCACGGTGGAGAAGCTGTGGATTGTTAGCATTAGATAAAGCCTTGATCACGGATAATGAAGCAGAATCTAATTAGACGCCAGCTGTTAAAGGCAACCTTTTGAATTTCCAAAAATCCCAATCCCTTTGTGTGTGAGTCTGCATTCTCACCCCAGACTGGGGGCGAGTGGTGTCAGTTAACCCTTCGAACGCACCCCCCCCCCCAACCCCCCCTGACCCCCCTGCGCCCAGCACAAGTATGTCCGATGAACTTTAACCAAAAAAATCCCATTGATATTTATCTTGTTAATCACACATTAAGAAACCTTTTAACAATCTGCATAATAATTTATTTTTTGCACCTCAGCATTCAACATCAACCACATAAAATACTTTGCAGGCGTAAGTGATTAAAAACATGTTTGACCTGAAAACTGAGGCTAGGAGGGTGGGGGCAGCGCTGGGACGGGGGGCTTGATCAGTGCAATGAAATGGAAACTAAGTCAAGGGGGTTAAATCCACCTGGATCTGCCTGTCTGTCCGTCTTGGTTGCGAGTTGTCTCTCCTCAGCCGATCTATCTGTCATCCCCCCCCCCCCCCCCCCACCTGCCCACCGCCGTCCTTGGTTGGTCTCTCTGTCCATCTCCCTTTGTTTGATGTGTCTGTGCCTTTTTCTCCAGTTCCTCCCAGTGGGCTACTGGCCACGGCACTAAATTGCTTATGAATTTGTCACTAATTAGGCAGCCTCGCTGCGGGAAGGCTCACGGACGCCGGGATAGGAAACGGAACATCTCACTGTGCTCGAACGGAAAGCTGTTTTTTCCCCTCCGTCGGGGTGGGGGAGGGGAAACCGCCTTGAGAAAGAAAGATAGAACTTGCCTTTCGGTAGCGCCTCATCCTACCCCCCCCCCCCCCCAACAGGATGTACCAAAGCACTTTACAGCCAATGAAGTACTTTTGAATTGTAGTCCCTGTTGCAATGTGGGAAACACGGCAGCCAATTTTCAGATAGCAAGACCCACAAACAGCCATGAACTAAAACTAGTTCCTTTGTTGGCTGTAAGGCTCTTGGGACATGCTAATGTTGTGAAAGGCGCTATATAAATGCAACTCTTTCTTTCTTTTCCTATTGAGTAAAACTTACTCTCTTGCCTCAGCTCATCTGCTGCTTAAACCCTCATCCATGCCTTTGTTACCTCTAGACTTGACTACTCCAACACACTCCCGGCTGGCTTCCCACATTCTACCCTACGGTAATAGAGGTCATCCAAAAATTGGCTGCCCGTGTCCTAACTAGCACCAAGTCCCACTCACCCATCACCCCTGTGCTCGCTCCCGGTTGAACAGCACCTCGATTTCAAAATTCTCATCCTTGTTATCAAATCCTGATCTCACCCCTCCCTATCTCTGTAATCTCCTCCAACCCTCCAACCCCCCTGAGATCTCTGCAGTCCTCCGATTCTGGCCTTTTGTGCATCCTCGATTTTAATCGCTCAACCATTGGCAGCCATACCATTAGCTGCTGAGGTTTTGAACTCTGGAATTCCCTCCTTAAGCCGCTCCACCTCTTTACCTCTCTCTCCTCCATTGAGACACTCCTTAAAATCTACCTCCTTGATTAAGCTTTTGGTCATTTGCCCCAGTATCGCTTTATGTAGAAAGGTGTCAAATTGTGTTTGATGGTGCTCCTGTGAAGCACCTTGGGAAGTTTTACGATGTTAAAGGTGCTATATAAATGCAAGTTGTTGTTGTTGTTGATGGGCTCCTCTTTGGCTGGACTGCTAGCTGATAATGGGCAGAACGTGTGCCTGCCATTACTGCCCTAAAATGTCCCACAGGGTCCTACGTATGTCGTCGACAATGATTTGCATATTAAGAGGGCCTACCCACCAACTCAGGTGGATGTTCTAACCGCCTGGCGGTGGGCCCGGAACAAGACTGCAGCTGCCACAGCGAGGTCAAGGGCAGGGTGGTAAGCTATTCCCCGCCAGTTCCGCTGCACTACTGCCCTGTTTCCGTTGAGCGGGAAGCCTTATAATCTCTCCCGTACGGTTCCTCTGGTTGGCCAACCAATAGATGGAGGCCATCAATTTTAAATTGGCACTAGGAGAGATTAGAAGAGATTTCTTTACGCAGTGAGTCATTGAAGTTTGCAACACTTTGCCACTGGAGGTGGTTGAAGCAGTCGCTATTGCAGGTTCTGAGAAAAGAGCAGTTTTTTTTACTCCCTCTCTCACAAAATGGAGAAACTCTGCTTTAAAAACATGTACCATATCATTTTACCTGAGTACAGCCTTTGAAACTAGTCTTTTAGCTGTTCTAGCAATATAGGATTAAAAAGCTTTGTTGCTGATGAAAATGTATCAAAAACATCGAGACACAGAAGTGGGAAAAATGGACACCCATTTAAAAACAAGTTTTTGATGTCGTATATGACCTTAGGTAACTCTAAGCAACTGCGAAGGCTCCCTGTGTTGGAAAAACTGGTCACTTTTTAGAATTTGATTGCGGGGCCAAAATTGCCCCCCTTTTTAAGGCCATTATGGGGCGGTAAGGCCTGTCCAACCGGGGGCAGGCGGGTGCGCCAATCCATCAGAAATTGCCCCCATACCGGGGGGTGGGGGTTACAGGTTTCCGCTGAGCCCCCGTGTTCCCGTCCTATCAGCCACGCACTGACTCCTTACCGCCAAGCGACGACCTCTTACCCCCCAGCAACGACCTCTTCCGCTCGGTGCCAGTCCCTTCTGCCCGTGGTGACCCCTTACCACCCAGCGCTGACCCCTTACCGCCTGACAATGGCCCATTCCACCTTGTGAGGGAAATTGCCAAGTGGGAGCACTGCACTGCCGGAGGTGCCATCTTTCAGATGAGTCATTAAACCGGGGCCTCGTCTGCTCTCTCAAGTGGACGTAAAGATCCCACAGCACTATTTTCGAAGAAGAGCAGTGGAGTTATCCCCAGGTGGCCTGGCCAATATTTATCTCTCAATCAATATAACAAAAAACAGATTATCTGGTCATTATCACATTTCAGTTTCGGGAGTTTGCTGTGCGCAAATTGGTTGCCGTGTTTCCTACATTACAACTGTGACTACACTCCAAAAGTACTTAATTGGCTGTAAAGTGCTTTGAGACGTGCGGTGGTCGTGAAAGGTGCAAGTCTTTCTTTCGTCTTTTCCTTCATCTCCTTGCGAGGCTGAAGAGTCCCAAGTTATTCTAATCCTTCATGATGGCTCAGTCATCTGACGCTGGTGATCAGCCTCTTGGCACTTCGCTGCACCACTTCAAGGGCTGGAATCTTCCCTTTCATTTCTCCCCGCGACTAGGACAGAAGACAGCATTGAAGGTGCTGCCTGACTAGAGTACGATACAACTCTAGCATGATCATAGAATCATAGAATATTACAACACAGAAGGAGGCCATTCGGCCCATCGTGCCTGTGCCGGCTCTTTGATGGAGCGATCCCATTAGTCCCACTCCCTTGCTTTTCCCCATTACCCTGCTAATCAGTCCTGTTTGAGTACATGACCAATTGCCTTTTGAAAGTTCCTCTGGAATCTGATCCCAGCACCCTTTTAGGTCGTGCGTTCTAGATCTTAACAACCCTGTGTGAAGAAATGTCTAATTTCCCCTCTAGTTCTTTGGCCGATTATTTTACGTCGATGACCTCTGGTTACTGACCCGCTTGCCAGGGGAAACAGTTTCTCCCGATTTGCTCTATCAAAAGCTCTCATGATTTTGAATACATCGATTAGTTCTCCTCTTAACCTTCTCTGCTCTAACGAGAACAATCCCAGATCCTCTAATCGTCCCACATAACTGAACTCCCTCGCCCCTTGTACCATCCTGGTAAATCTCCTCCGCACTCTCTCCAAGCTCTTGTCATCCTTCCTAAAATGAGGTTCCCAGAATTGGACACAATATTCCAACTGAGGCCGAACCAGTGATTTGTAAAGGTTTAGCAAGACTTCCTTGTTTTTGTACTCGATGGCCCTATTTACAAAGGCAAGTATCCCATACACTTTCTCACCCGTCTTATCAACTTTCCCTGCCACCTTCAAAGATTTGTGAATATGCTCTTGCAATCCCCCCCTTCCCCAAATAGTACCATTTAGATTATACTGCCTCTCCATGTTGTTCCTCCCTAAGTGCATCACTTCACACTTATCCGCATTAAATTGAATCAGCCATGTGTCTGCCCATGATGGCCTCATACTGATTGGGAAATACAGCTCAGCAATCTATTTGTTTTGTTAATTGCTAATCCACAAATTATAGAGTCTAATATCTTTCCCAGATCTTTCAGTCTCTCCCCCAGCCAATTTGACACTGTTTAATATGTCCCTCGATTTCTTCCGAAATGCAAGACTTTCTATTTTATTTGTACTGAATTTCTTATGTCACAGTTCTGCACACTTTCAAAGATTGCCCACAGGTCCTAGACAATGTGACAACATTTACAAGTGGGTAAAATCCCTCCATGGCCTCGCCCCTTCCTGCCTCTACACCTACAACCCTCCGAGATCTCCGCGCTCCTCCAATTCTGGCCTCTTGCGCATCCCCACTTTACATAGCTGCAACATTGGCGGCCGTGCCTTCGGCTGCCTGGGCCCGAAGCTCTAGAATGTACTCATTAAACCTCTCCGGCTTTCTCGCTATATCCAAGTTTGCTGATGACACAAAGATTGGTGGTGTAGTACTATGGTTCTCAAACTGAGGGCCGCAGACCCCTGGGGTTGGCGGGGGGGTGGTGGGGGGGGTGGTGGGGGTGACCAGGAAATAATGTTTACCGAGCAGGGCCAGCCTTACGGGTGGGTAACATGGGTGACCGGGCAGGGCATTGTGGTCACAGGGCGCTGTGGTCAAGAGTAAGTGAATGAGCGGCGGCTAGAGGCGGACTTGGTGGGGGCAGGGGGGAGCGGGACCGGAGTGCGATCGCTACATGTGCAGTACAGAGTGGGCTGGCTGGCTCACCTCTGAGGGGAGCACACACGTGGAGGAGCGCTGAGAGTGCCAGGTAGATCCACCATTACCAAGGCTGGTCGCTGAAAGTGCCAGGTAGACCCGCAGTTACCAAGGCTGGTCGCTGAAAGTGCCAGCTAGACCTGCAGTTACCAAGGCTGGTTGCTGAGAGTACCAGGTCAACACACAGTTACCAAGGCTGGTGGTGGGCCCCAAGTGAGTTCAGTCTCGATCAAGAGAGGGGAGTTTTTGAATATTTAAGTACGACATACTAAAACTCAAAGAAAGGGTGCCAAAATAAAAGTTAGCCCAGGGCGGCATTTTCCCGAAGGCCAGCCCTGTTACAGAATATAACCAACTTCTCCTTAACCCGAAGACTCCACAGTAGTGCAGTGCAGAAGCTCACAGTTACCACATACAGCAAACAAAAATAAATGCAGATATACATATCTTCTTCTTCTTAGGCGGTCCCTCGAACTGAGGATGACTTGCTTCCACACCAAAAAGGGATGAGTTCACAGGTGTTTCAATGAAGGACCTAATATTCCAGGTCCTGAACTGCATGTTGAAGAGTGGAAGATGCCCATGTGTGGATTTTTTTTTAACGTGTAGTAGCCGTTACACACCAGCCACCACACGGGCTTGACAGAGCTCGGTCTTGGTCCAGTGGCAAGGATTAACCAAGATGACTGAGACAAGCTCTGCTGCATGGACCTAGTGCACACACATAGTGCACATATACATATACACTACCTTTGAGCACATCTCGTATTTTTGTCATTGTGGCAACCATGTGCATTCTGTACAACACAGGGACCCTTAAAAAGTTGATTGATGTGAGTAAATTACTTTAAAATGGAAAAGTATTTGAAACGACCTTGTCCTGCCATTGCAAGTACTTGAGCTGCAGCCATGGACAGCGCTGAGCCCAATAGCAAGAAATAAACGAAAGACGGAAAGCATGAGGTGAGTTAGATAGAGTTTGGATTTATCGAGCTCCGTGACAGACTGGCGCAATGTGCTGAGTGCTTAAAATGTTATCCAATGAAGCAACAGAACCCGCAAAACTAAAGCGACACCTCACAACAAAGCATCTGGAATCTAAAAATAAATCGAAAGACTTCTTTGAACGAGAAAAAACAGCACAAGTTGCCAGAAAACTCAAATGACAAACATAACGTCGGTTCCGGGAAAGGCCCGGATTGCATCCTTCTCCACAGCGTTTCGGATTGCTAAAAGCATGAAAGGCCAGATTATCGGTGTTATATATGCAGACTATAGACATACTCTCTGTGTGGTCACTGTATAGTTGCATAAGATGGAGACTTGTTACCTGATGTATTATCAATAAGGTTTACAGTGTGTATATACTATGCTGGCACCACTAGAGGGTGCAACTGGTAGAGACTGGGGTTTCCTGCCCCTGTGGCAGAGGCTGTCCACCAGAAGGCACTGTGGTGGGAGACCTGAGGGTCATCTGAATAGGTGCGCAGGGCCCAGTATAAAAGGCTGCTCACCATGCTTATGCCTCACTCTGGAGTTATGAATAAAGGACCAAGGTCACTACAGTTTGAGTACAACACATTGCCCCGTGGAGTCATTCATAACAATCAGAGAGGGGCGGATTCTTCCAGCTGATGTAGAAATGTGCAGAGTGATGGTGAGTGAAGACACAGCACACAAGTTGATGGCCGTGCCACTTTCCAGTGAAACAGTCAGTGGAACAATTGAGGAAAAATGTCAAGTGATATAAAATACCGATTGGCGGAAAGGCTTTGTGAATTTGAGCAGTTTGCAGTTCAGCTCGATAAGACAACTTATGTTGATAATTCAGTGCCATTATTGGCTTACGTTGGTTAGGTTTGGCTGGGGGATATTTTGGAAGATTTTCTTTTTTTATCAGGTGTTACCAGAACCGGCGACGTGTGTGGAAATATTCAAGTTACTACATCATTTCAGGGAATCAGTCTTGCTTCACTGGTAGAACCGTGTTGCTGTTTGCATTGACGGTGCTGCCGCAATGACAGGCATTAGGAATGGCGTTGTTGCAAGAAGGAGAGCCGTAAAGCCACAGGTAACCGCAATGTAGGTTGCATCGCCAAGCCCATACTTCGAAAAGAATGGAAGCCGAATGGCATGCTGTGTTAAATGCCGCTCTGAAATCCAGACCTGTGAATTCAGGTCTGTTTGCAAAGCTGTGTTGAGAAATGGATGTGGGTCGTGAATATTTGTTGTTTCACACTGAAGTACGTTGGTTATCTCGCGGCAGAATCTGAGAAATAGTTTTTTGAGCTCAGTAAAGAGCTGCTGGTTTTCCTTTCTGTGCACAATCCTGGCCAATTATGGACAATAAAACTTGTATTCCTTGCTGACATTTTGAACCTGTTAAATACACTGAATTTAGAGAGAGAGAAAGAGAGAAAGACTTGCTTTTATATAGCGCCTTTTATGACCATTGGATGTCTCAAAGCATTTTACAGCTAATGAAGTACTTTTGGTGTTGTAATTTAGGAAACGCGGCAGCCAATTTGTGCACAGCAAGCTCCCACAAACAGCAATGTGATAATGGCCAGATAAATCTGTTTTTTTTGTTATGATGATTGAGGGATAAACATTGGTCAGTACACTGTGGCAAAACAATTATATTTGGATAGACAAGATTGCAACATTTAGGAAGAAAATTGAGATTTGGAAAACTAGACTGAGCAATGGAGTTTCAGACATGCTCCCGCAACTGACTGAGTTTCTGCATGCAAACACAACGACAGTTTGAGTGTGTGAACGAAAGGACCATTGTTCATCTTGGAACATTGGCAGAATACGTCAGCATTTATTCTGAAATATATATACACAGATAAGTGCGATTGGGTATGTTATTTTGTTGTCTCAGTGCAAAAACAGAGGAGGAGCTGGCGTGTCACCGCTCGCCGAAAATGAAGTTTCGGGAACAAACGCCTTCTCAGTTTTGGCCACCTGTTACCGCGGAGTTCCCAGAATTGATAAAAGACGCACTGAAAGTGTGGCTACCTTTCCCAACGACATACATTTGTGAAGCATAATTTCCTGCTATGGCAGCAATGAATACAAAGTGCAGGTCCTGTCTGGAAGTGGAGAGTGATTTACGAGTGTCATTGTCAAACATCACCAAGGATAGATGGGACTGTGCATTGAGAAGCAGGTACACCCATCTCACTGATATCTGTAAGTAAATACCTCTTCTTAAAAGGATCTTTAAAACATGCAGCACTTGCATATTCTGAGTGTTGTATAGTATAGCATTATGATTTAGATGGGGGGGGCTGTGATTACTAATCCATTTGAAAAGGGGTCCTTCAACCCTAAAAGTTTGAGAACCACTTGGATAGCAAGTAGCGTAGAAAGGAGCATAACATTAGAGAGACATTGATAGATTAAGTGAGTGGGCGAAACCATGGCAAATGGATTTCAACGCAGGTAATTTTGAGATCATCCATTTTGGACCAAAAAAGAATGGATCCAAGTATTATTGAAATGGTGAAAAGTTAGGAACAGTGGAGGTCCAAAGAGGTTTATGAGTCCAAGTACACAGATCATTAAAATGTAACAAAAAAGAATCAAAACGTCGAATGGAACATAACTAGAGGGCTAGAATATAAATGGAAGGATGTTTTGTTACAGCCATGCAAAGCCTTGTTTAGACCACATCTGGGGTACTATGTACATTTCTGGGCACCACAGCTGAGAAAGGATATATTGGCCTTGGAAGGAGAGCAGTGCACAGATTCACCACAATGTTACCAAGGCTCCAAAGGTTAAATTATGAGATTACAGAAACTAGGCCTGTATTCTTGGATTATAGAAAGTTAAGGGAGATCCGTTTAAGATTTTTCCGACTGTGAAAGAAATTGATCGGGAGCGGGGTGCCATGGCATCAGCCCCACGTCCCACGATGGAACGGGCCGTGACCGGTGAGTCGGCCGAATTTCTTTCTGCGAGCCACACCTCCCCTTTATGTAGTGCCCCGCGAGTGGCCTACAGCCCGGTATGCGCCCCCTTAAGCTGTCGCCCCCATTGCCCAGCCCTGGCCCAGCTTCAGGAGGTGGGGGCGGGGGGGGGGGGGGGAGGGGGGCAGGGGGCTCCCGAATCTTCGTTCCGGGCTGAAAACGGGTCGCTGCGCACGGTGATGCCGTCATCATCGTCAATGCAGCCAAGCAGGACGCTACCGGTTACCGCCGCCGCTAAACTTAGCGGGAGTCGTTAGCGGCACTGTGCCCGGGCAAAGAGGCACAAATGACCTGAAATACTCCCCTAAATTTTGCTGCTAGTGGGAGAGTCTGGGACAAGGAGACATAACCTTATAATCAGAGCCAGGCCTTTCAGGAGAAAAGTTAGGGAACACTTCTTCACGCAAAGGGTGATCGAAGTGGGCAACTCTCCATCACTAAAAGCAAGAGATGCGAGCTGACTTCATCATTTTAAATCTGAGATCAATAGCTTTATTGCTGGACAAGGCTATAAAAGGATTTGGGGCCAAGGCGGTTGGATGGGGTTCAGATACAGATCAGCCATGATCTCGTTGAATGGCGGTGGTTCAGGCTCGAGGGGCTGAATGGCCTACTCCTGTTCCTGTATTCCTCCTTTAAAGACGGTCCTTAAAACCTGCCAGTTTGACAAAGCTTTCGGTCACCAGTCCTAATATTTCCTTATGTGGCTTGGTGCCAAATGTTAATTAACGCTATATAAATGAAAGTTGTTGTTGTTGTTGTTGTTGCAGTATGGCAGGTTCAATAGGGATATGTGCAAGTGGTCAGCAGGGCACAGTAAGATACCAGATCATGGACACATGCCCCGATAGACATACAAATGGACAAAATTTCCATTTTTGACATAAGGACAAAAATAAAACAGCAAAAAATGATTCCAGCCCAGAAAGCGACTAGGTACACACCTGTCTGTGATGGTCCGCTCCCACAGGTGTCCTTTTACCTTTGATGTACACCTGGACACATTATTGGAGGCGAGATTTCTAGAATCATAGAATAATACAGCACAGAAGGAGGCCTTTCGACCCATCGAGCCTGCACTGGCTCTTTGGAAGAGTAATCCAGTTAGTCCCACTCCCCTCACTCTTTCCCCATATCCCTGTACTTTTTTCTCCTTCAAGTATTTATCCACTTTCCTTTTGACGGCTACTATTGAATTTGTATCCATCTCCTCTTTGGAGAAATGGAGCAATGCTGTTTTTCTCCGTAATTCACAACTCACTAATGATTCTCGGAACTGACATCTTCCAAAGGTGGACGTTTCCAGAGGTTGTTAATTACAGAGAATTCTTCTGTTGCCGTTTGCTGAGAAACCCCATGTAATGTATTTGCTTGATGGGTTCTTTGCTTTAGAATTCATAGCAGCACATTGCTATTAAGAATGAATTGGTTTATAAGCAAAGGTTTAACAATCACACGACACATGACAGTTTATCCACCAGACTCAGGAACACCTGCCTCATCGTGGATCCCCAGAACCCAACTGGATGGGGATTTATTGAGTCTTGTGAACATCACGTAACTGGCTAAGTCACTCACAACTCAGCTCTACAAAGCTGTGAGCATGCTCACAGGGGCATTCATTACACTCCATGTTATCTCCTGCACTCTCCATTGATTTTCTGGAACAAAGGATTGAAACTACAGCAGTCCACAATTCATGGTCCTCCTGATTAAATCCCAGAATTCCACCATTCCAATAGGAACTCCCATGATACTGACCTGATTCACACAAGTTCCCAATAATCCTGGTCCAAGCATAGAACTGTCTCTATTGTTGAAGATGTTCCTTGTTTGGCAACACCGTATCATGTTGTCAGCTCAGAACCTGCTGAATCCTCCATTATTGACACTAACTGCTTACAGAACATCAGTTTTTGTCAAATAAATTACACAGCAACCAGTACCTGTGAGTAATTATAAAGCAATAAGATCATCAAGGAAGGCCAGTAGTCATAAATCACAGGAACAAGGATCAAGTGCTTTTTAAAACCAACCCCTGAACTATTCTATAGCTTTAAGATTGCAAGAGAGGTTCAAATGAGGAAGACCCTTTGGCCCGTTTAATCTCCTCCTTCCAGTTATCAACCCCCTTCCAATAATCCTGTCATGTATGTAACCCGTATGTAACAACACTGCAATACTGTATATACGTAAGAAATGCACACCTTTACCACAGGGGTTGAACTTGTGGGAGTCACTCCTCACCTGGTCATCCAGGTATATAAAGGGAGGTCCCACGCAGGATCATCACTTCTTGGTCCTGTGAATAAAGGTTCAGGTCATGGAGTGACCTTATCCATAGAATGTGCCTCGTGTGGATTTGTGGTATTGTGTAAGGACTTTACATTGGCGACGAGGATCTAGGATCTTGCCCCCAACCAGCCTTGCACGCAACCCCTTCCAACTGTTGCTCACTCCCGTGTATCTATCTGTAATATATTAGAATACCATGGAGTAACAGTGAGTTGAGATTAATGTATAGCAATAATATATGTTGGCATTTACCCTCCATGTGAGCAAGTAGTTCTGATCACATTGATCCAGCCTGTTCTCATATCCCTTTATCCCCCTCCCCAATCTAATCTTGAATGGGGGGAGCGCGGAAATTTAATTTGTGGAAAAATGGACACAAAATAGGCACAGCAAGTGTAATGTATGCCCCTGTGAGTGTGCTCACAGGTTTGTAGAGCTGTTGCATTGGGAATGGCTTAGCCCATCACGTCATGTTCACAAGACTTAATAAAAACCCAGACAGTTGGGTCTAGGTCATCCACGATGAGGTATGCAGTTGTGAGCCTAGTGGATGAACTGGTAATATGTGGTGTGATTGTTAAACCTTTGTCAATAAACCAATTAGTTCTTAATAGCAATATGTTGCTCTGAATTCTTAAGCAAAGAACCCATGAAGCAAATACATTACAGTGACCTGTACGAGTGGTCGATGATGTCGGCAGGGGGGAAGGGAGGGGGCACAAGTCAAACTGGTGCCCATGCCTGATTGGATTGACAAACTGCCAATGCCACTCATGCTGCTTATTGACAGCTGCTCGCCAACCGGGTTGGGAATCGTCTGGCAGTGATGCCATTTAATGGCAGCTTTAAAGGGGAGGCAGACTTTGATTGTCTCCAATCAGTGCTGTAAAATGAAGATGGCAGTTAGAAACTGTTCTCCCAGCAGCTGCAGGTCTCTGCATTCTGACTTGCTGCTCTTCACTTCCCCTCTTCCTCCAGTCACAATGGCGGAGCAAGCAACACACCCATTGTTGGCGGAGTAACTGTGTGCACAAACCCCAAGGGGCAGAGACTGCCCTGCACCTCCAAAAATAAATAGCTTGCCACAATTTCTATCATCCCCATCGCTTAAAATGGCCGCGTTCTTGCGAACGCGATTTTCCCATTACACGCGATGGTCGGGATAATGGAATAGCGCTGTACAAACGTTGTCGCTCAGCTGCATCTGCAGCTCCCTGAACCGCCACCTGAACAAACCCCCTTATGTAAAGGAACCAAGGGATATGGGGAGAGGTCGGGACAGGGGAGTTGAGGTAGAAGTTCAGCCATGATCTTATTGAATGGCGGAGCAGGCTCGGGAGGCCGAATGGCCTACTCCTGCTCCTATTTCTTAAGTTCTTATGCACTGTCGGACCCTTGATCTGACCAAGGATCTCCGACCTCACCCTGGTCACGCTCATCAGGACACTAGAGGAGAAGGGAGCAGGCCCCACCATTCAGACACAAGCTATTTAAACCCCCCAAATACCTCATTGGGATTATTGTGATTGAAGTTCTATTTTTATTTATTAATTCTTGGGATGTGGGCCTTGCCAGCATTTATTGTCCATCCCTACCTGCCCTCAAGAAGGTGGTGTTGAGCTGCCTTCTTGAACCGCTGCAGTCCGTGTGGTGAAGGTACTCCCACAGTGTACTGAGACTACAGAGGATCTCAGTGTTGGAAATGAAAGATATCTCACTGGTGCACTAAGAGGTGCTTTTGCCAGGTTACAGGTTGGGGGTGGGGCTGGGGTAGGCCCATTATTGGTTCAGAGCAGAGGGAACTGGACTGGGTGCTGGAAATGCAAAGTGTCCAATTTCCACCCCGCCTCCCTCCCCCCAGCCCTAACATCCGTCAACATGAGCCAGCGTATAAAAAAAAAAGAAAAAAATATTGCGATTTTATTAACAAGTTGCTATCAACCGTCTTTTGGGATGGTGTGGTGGCGGTGACAGCTCGCTTGCTCTTTTGCAAGAAGTATTACAGCAGATCTGTCAAGGCGAGGGCTGCCTGGCAGATTGCACCGTTTTGCAGTTGTAGTTTTCATGTGGCTGGGTCTTGGCAGCCTCCGACAGAGATCTAAATATCTCGAGCCGCTTTGAGCTCGGGCATCTGCGCTGGTGCGACTGGATATCTTGGCAGCGCTACAGCGCTGGCGAAAAGATCTGAAGATACACAGCAAAGCAAATGCTGACTCAAGTTCCGAGCTGCGACAGGCGATGCGTTACTTTGTGACACCGTATCAGGAAGATGTCTGCTAATTGCTCCCCATTGCTCACACCTCCCCCCGCCCCCACCCTCCCCCACCCCCAGGCAGAATCCTTTTTATTATTTTATGCAGGTGAACGTGTAACCGTTCCCTCCGTTTAACTAACAAACTGAGCCACTTCCTAACTGAACATCAACACAGCCCGCCCCAGGGCCCTGGCACTTTACATTTTGAGTGTGTTCCTATTTAAAGACGTCCGCTTTAGCTCTGCATCGCCACCCACATTGCACGTTAATTAGCATATGCATCAAGGCCCAACGAGAGGTCGTAATTGAAAGAGCTCTCTCGGGTCTACAACTATAAATAACAGAAGGCACTGCTGGAGGATCTTACATATATATAACATAATATATGCAATGTGTATATTATATCTATTAACACATATGTGTGTGTATATATATATATAATATAATGATATATATGCACATAATATATACATATAACACATACTATAAACACGTGTATGCTTCTAAACACACATATACACATACATATATATATATAGATATATAATATATTGTGTGTGTGTGTTTGTGTATATGTGTGTGTCTGTCTGTGTGTGTGTATGTGTGTGTATGCGTGTGTGTGCATGAGCGTGTGTACGCGCATGTGTATTGGTGTGTGTATATGCTCGCGTGTATGTGTGTGTGTGTATGTGCGTGTGTGCGTGTGTGTATTTGTATGTCTGTTGCCCTCCTGCACCAGCTCGCACTGCTCCCTGAAGTGGTCTCCACGCTGTTCCTGGGCCGCTGCGCTTCACTCCTTTTGCAGGAGGGCGACGATTTGGAGAAGGGCGACTGGATTGGCCGTCACCAAAATCAAGGTCACTGATTGGAGCTTGGGCAGGTAGAGCAGGAGAGGCACCAAGCAGCAGAGGAGCGGCGAGGCCGGGGCGAAGGAGCGGCGAGAGATTGTAGCGCAACGTGATCGGGACCCAGGGGAGGCGTGAGTTCGGGTCCCAGAAGAGGCGAGGGCCCAGGGGCAGCACGGGCCAGCCCACGCTGCAATATGTGTGCTCACTAGGTCCATGCAGCAGAGCTGGTTTCCAGTCGTCCTGGTTAATCCTTGCCACCAGACCAAGACCTAGCTCTGTCAAGCCCGTGTGGTGGCTGGTGTGCAATGGCCACATGTTAAAAAATCCACGCACAGGCATCTTCCACCCTTCAATATGTATTTTGGGTCCTGGAATGTCAGGTCCTTCAATTAAACACCTAAGAACTTATCCCTTTTTGATGTGGAAGCAAGTCATCCTCAATATGAGGGACCGCCTAAGAAGAGAAGTGTCTGTGTGTGTGTATGCATGTGTGTGCGTGTGTGTGTGTGTATATCTGTGTGTGTGTATGTCTGCATATGTGTGTGTATGTCTGTGTGTGTATGTGTATGTGTATGTGCGTGTCTGTGTATGTGTAGGTCCGTGCAGCAGAGCTGGTCTCCAGTCGTCTTGGTTAATCCTTGCCACTGGACCAAGACCTAGCTCTGTCAAGCCCGTGTGGTGGCTGGTGTGCAACGGTCACCACACATTAAAAAAATCCACGCACAGGCATCTTCCACCCTTCACGATGTAGTTCGGGATCTGGAATATTAGGTCCATCATTGAAACACCTGTGAACTTTTTGACGTGGAAGCAAGTCATCCTCGACTGGCTATGATGATGATGTGTATGTGTATATGTGTGTGTCTGTGTGTATGTGTGTGGGTCCTGCTAAGCCAACACTCACTGGCTCTGTACGGAATGTAGAATGAAATGCATTACTTGTGAAGCACAATTTTTACGATTCCTTCGAGTCAATCAGCTGAAAATGTTATCAACTGAAATCCGCAGTCTTATGAAAAACCCCATCAGTCCCAATCCCAAAGGAAAAGCTATGTTTAAATTATCACCATAGATAAGGGTGCAAATATTCGCTGACAGCGTCTTTACAATGGGTGCATTGGGGGGAGTTGCTTTTCTTTCTGCTTGAAGAATTTAAATCAATGAGAATCCACTTCTTTTTGAGGAGTTAATCAACAATGTATTGACTGGTTTTCACTAGTTTGTGGGGTTGGGGATCTTTCATTGCAAGACGGGAAGATGAATTGTCCCGGTTTCCCTCGCTCTCTGCTTTCATATCAGGGATTGCCGTTAGAGGAGATTTGGAAAGAAAGACCAGGAAGAAAAGCTTTCTCATGTGAAAGCACGGTCATATTGTAATACTTCCAATCATCTCCCCAGTACAGAGTACAGAAGCTGATATTAGGAGATGGACATTCACAAAATCACCAATCAGCAGGAACTTGGAATACAGACCATGAAGGAGGCAGCTCTCCTTTCCCAGGAGAGAGTAATCATAGAATTACAGTACAGAATGAGGCCATTCGGCCCACTGTGCCTGTGTCGGCTCTTTGAAAGAGAGATCCAATTATTCCCACATGTCCAGTCTTTTTCCGTCGCCCTCCAAATTTTTCTCCTTCAACTATTTAGCCAACTCCTTTCTGAATATACTATTGAATCTATTTCCACAGGCCTTTCAAGCAGTGCATTCCAGATCATAAAAACTCGGTGCGTAAAAAATAATTCCCTCTTCCCTATCTGTTCTTTTTTTATTCATTCCTGGGATGTGGGCGTCGCTGGCAAGGCCAGCATTTATTGCCCACTCCTAATTGCCCTTGAGAAGGTGGTGGTGAGCCGCCTTCTTGAACTGCTGCAGTTCGTGTGGTGAAGGTACTCCCACAGTGCTGTTAGGGAGGGAGTTCCAGGATTTTCACCCAGCGACGATGAATAATGGTGATATATTTCCAAGTCAGGATGGTGTGTAATTTTGGAGGGGAACTTGCTGATGATGGTGCTCCCATGTGCCTGTGCCCTTGTCCTTCTAGGTGGTAGAGGTCCCAGGTTTGGGAGGTGCTGCCGAAGAAGCCTTGGTGAGTTGCTGCAGTGCATCTTGTAAATGGTACACACTGTAGCCACGTTGCGCCGGTGGTGGAGGGAGTTAATGTTGAAGGTGGTGGATGGGGTGCCAATCAAGCGAGCTGCTTTGTCCTGGATGGTGTTGAGGTTCTTGAGTGTTGTTGGAGTTGCACTCATCCAGGCAAGTGGAGGGTATTCCATCACACTCCTGACTTGTGCCTTGTAGATAGTAGAAAGGCTTTGAGGAATCAGGAGGTGAGACACTCGCCGCAGAATACACAGCCTCTGACCACTTTTGTAGCCACAGTATTTATGTGGTTGAAACAGTTAAGTCTTGAGTCAATGTCAACCCTCAGGATGTTGATGGTAGGAGGATTGGATGATGGTAATGCCACTGAATGTCAATGGGAGATGGTTAGACTCTCACTTTTGGAGATGGTCATTGACTGGCACTTGTGTGGCATAAATACTACTTGCCACTTATCAGCCCAAGCCTGAATGTTGTCCAGGTGTTGCTGCATGTGGGCAGGGACTGTTTCTTTATCTGAGGAGCTGCGAATAGAACTGAAAACTATGGCCCAGAAATCCCTCTGGGGGTCTTCCCGCGGGCAATTGCCTCCTCGCTGGATATTTTTTACGAATTTACCTGGTGGTCTCGGAGGCGCCCTGATTTCCGATGGGGAGGCCTTCTCCTCCCGCACTGCGAAGCGTGCTCCCATGCAGAGGGTCCCGACGCAGAGGATGCAGCCATGTGTGACTGCTTCGCCAATCAGGTAAGTATTTCACAGGTTCCCATTAATAGCACTGAGACTTGTATACCTACCAGTTCTCAGTGCTATTAATGGGAACAAAAGCAATCACACAAAATAATAAAAAAAATAAAAAACAGACCACACATATTTAAAATTAATTGAAATTAAAGTTATTATGTATTATAAAAATAAAATAGTTTCCTGATTTAAAAAAAAAGTTTTTTTAATTATGGTTAAAAATAAACATACCGTAGTGGGGAGGGTTTTAAACAATAAACTATATGTTTAGAATTTTATTTTACAATTCTTTTTGTGTTTTTTAAAACACTTGCGCCTGTAACAGTAGGCTATGCGCCTGCATTTTCAGGCGCAAGATTTTTGAGGACACTTGCTGGGCAAGATATGGGTAAATCCCACAATAGAAACATAGAAACATAGAAAATAGGTGCAGCAGTAGGCCATTCAGCCCTTCGAGCCTGCACCACCGTTCAATAAGATCATGGCTGATCATTCAACCTCAGTACCCCTTTCCTGCTTTCTCCCCATACCCCTTGATCCCTTTGGCTGTAAGGGCCATATCTAACTCCCTTTTGAATATATCTAACGAACTGGCCTCAACAACATTCTGGGGTAGAGAATTCCACAGGTTAACCACTCTCTGAGTAAAGAAGTTTCTCCTCATCTCGGTCGTAAATGGCTTACCCCTTATTTTTAGACTGTGACCCCTGGTTCTGGAACTCCCCAGCAACGGGAACATTCTTCCTGCCTCTAACCTGTCCAATCCTGTCAGAATTTCATATGTTTCTATGAGATACCCTCTCATTCTTCTAAACTCCAGTGGATACAAGCTCAGTTGATCCAGTCTCTCCTCATATGTCAGTCCTGCCATCCCAGGAATCAATTTGGTGAACCTTCGCTGTACTCCCTCAATAACAAGAACGTCCTTCCTCAGATTAGGGGACCAAAACTAAACACAATATTCCAGGTATGGCCTCACTAAGGCTCTGTACAACTGCAGTAAGACCTCCCTGCTCCTATACTCAAATCATCTAGCTATGAAGGCCAACATGCCATTTGCTTTCTTCACCACCTGCTGTACCTGCATGCCAAACTTCAATGACTGATGTACCATGACACCCAGGTCTCGTTGCACCTCCCCTTTTCCTAATCTGTTGCCAGTCAGATAATATTTTGTCTTCCTGTTTTTGCCATCAAAGTAGATAACCTCACATTTATCCACATTATACTGCATCTGCCATGCATTTGCCCACTCACCTAACCTGTCCAAGTCACCCTGCAGTCTCTTAGCATCCTCCTCACAGCTCACACCGCCACCCAATCTTGCCCATGCAAATGTCCTCGCTCCCGATCTGGCTACGATCTGTCAAGCTCCAGCTTGACAGATCGGAAAAGCCGGTTTTCCGCACATGCACATTGCGCGTTGAAAACTGGCTTTTCCGATGCCTTCCCTGGTCTGTAGAGATTTCGTACAGACCTGGGATGTCGGAAATTCTGCTGCTATGCCATCATCAGTGACCTTATGATGGAGGTAGGGCAATGATGAAGCAGCTGAAGATGGTTGGGCCTAGGACACTCCCCTGAGGATATCCTCCTGGGGCTGAGATGATTGACCCCCAATAACCACAACCATCTTCATTTGTGCTAGGTACGACTCCAGCCAGTGGAGAGTTTTCCCCGATTCCCATTGACTTCAATTTTACGAGGGCTCCTTGATGCCACACCCGAGGGCAGTCACTTTCACCTCACCTCTGGAATTTAGCTCTCTTGTCCATGTTTGGACCAAGGCTGTTTTTTTTGTCAATTACCTTAAATCTACGTCCTTTGGCTACCGACCCTTCTGCCATTGGGAACAATTACTCCCTATTTACTCGATCAAATAATTTTGAAGACCTCTATTGAATCTCCCCTTAACCTTCTCTGCACCAAGGAGAACAATCCCAGCTTCTCCAGTCTCTTCATGTAACTGAAAGTAATGAGGCGAATAATTGTGACAACAGCTCCTAACAACTTGAGCTGTAAGACAGACAAGTGTAAAGTAGAACATATAGGAAGTGAACATGAATAGTGAATGGATAAAATTGGAATCCATGAATTGTGTATAAGTAGCTAAAGAGATGTCAAAGCTGCCTCAGGGGATAACTAGACTTGGTTCTCAACATATTCAATTACTGTGGAACAGCATCAACAAGGCAAATGGAATGCTTAACAATATAACAGAAATAGCAAAACACACGTCAAAGTAAGTCATAGTAAAACTGCACTGACCACATCTTGAGTTCTGATCACCAAGACAGGTCACAAGGGAGACGTACAAGCCCTGAAGGCAGTGTTGAGCACAGCCATGAGACCGACCCACAGCGTCAGGGGATGAGCTACGAGGCAGAGACTGGGGAACTGGGCTTCTCGGCCCTGACAGGAAGTGACTGAGAGCCTACAGAGAAAAGTTTTTTTTCCGATAGCAAATGATAGAAGAAAAAGAAAACCTGGAGCACAACTTCAATTATTCATGGTCACCCCCGCTTCAGTCAGCTGAGAAATCACCTCCACCGCCATGGTCCAACACTGCGACGCCAAGGAATTTGTAACACATGCCTACCTAATATCCCAAAAGCTATTGTCCGTGTGTCACCCAACCATGAGCTGTTTAGGCTGTCAGCAGCAATTCAACTCATGTCTCTGTTTGTCAGTGTTTTACAAAAAAAAGAATAGCCATTTTCACTCGGATAGGAGATTGTCAGTGTAAGCCACACAGATCATTTGAATGTCATATGCAGATAGGTTTGAGGACAGCACTAGAATCATTAGGGCAGTTTCTAAAGGCTGGATTTTCCGGTCCTGTCCGCCTCTGTTTTCGCCCCGGATACGTGGCAATGAGCTCTTCCAGGCGGGCGGCCAGCTCCCAGCGCCCCACCAGGGTTTTCGGTGTCGGTTTCGGCGAGGCGCGGAGCATTACCGCCCGGAACAGGTGAGCCGGTGTGCAAGGCCCCTGGTTGCAATACCGGATCGATTTTTGCCTCCCACTTGACCCGTAGCGCTCCATAGAGCACCATGCTGGGACCACCTGTGAAAGTGGGCGGGTCCGACTTATACTGACTGCAGTGAGGTAGGTAATGTCCACCTCAGGTAAGTGTGATTGTTGTTATTTTTGTGATTTATGTAGTGATGGCGTGAGGTATTTTTGGGGAATGTTTTTGATGTTTTTTTTTTCCCCCTAGGCCTCTCTTAGAGCGCTTCGAAGCCGGCTGTTTCGCTCAGGATTTTCACTTGCTCATCCAGCTTAACGCCCTAAGAGAGATGTACAACGCCTCCATTAGCGCTACGCCCCACACTCAGAGCGCTGCTGCCCAATTCTGTTGCCTGAAGCGCAAACCTTTTCCAGGCGGTATCGGGACCGATGCAAGAGATGCCCCAAATCATATGACAAAAATCTAAATGTTCTGAAAGTGGCATGTCTTGTTTAGAAATTAAATCTCCTGCCTTCAGCACTCACATCCCCCTTCAGTAATTTTAAAATCAGCACCAACACTAACTGAGCTTTTGTCTACTGCAATAACAGTGATCGGATGTTGGGTACGCCCACTCATGTCTCACTGCACTCTCTGTCTAACTTCTCGTCTTCACATGTCTTAGAGCTGGCTTTGAGCTGTCAGCTATTTGGAGAGCTGCCACATTTTCTGAAGCTATTGGTCAGTGTTTACAACTTTTCTAGGTTGGCGTGTATGTTCCAAACTTGCTGGCTGTCTCTTCAAAATCCTTCCAATCTCAATACACAGCTGAGCAACACCTAACACTCTGTCTCATTTAATTGCTTGCGCCTGTGGCAATTTGGAGCTTCCCATGTCCACACATTTGGGGGCCGAAAATGCCACCCTCTATAAGCTCCATTACCGTCTCTCAGAAGCGGGAGTGGAGCGGAGAGGCCTTAACCGACCGGGGGCGGACGGATAGGCCGACCCGTCCGAAACGGCAGGAACGGGTTACCCCACCGCCCGTTTTCCTGCCACATCGGGCACGCGCTGGCCCCTTACCGACCGGTGGTGACCCGCTTTCCAACCCCCATGGGAAATTGCCCCATGCGGAATTGCCCCATGCGGAATTGCCCCACAGGAGCATCGGCGACGCTGGTCGGTGCCCCCGACAGTTTTCCCCAGCGGGGAGCTGCCTGTGGCTGGGCGGAGCATCCGCCCTTAAAGGGCAGGTCGCGCTGCCGGCAACTCCATCTTATTTTTTTATTGTCGGCCGACTGCCAGGTCGGGCCGACAATTATGCCCACGGGTTCAGCCGGGCCACCAAAAGGCAACCTGGCAACTTCCTCTTGGGTACCAGGCTGCCAGCCCGGCCGCAACGCTCCCTGGTGGTCCGACGGATCCAACTAAAAACTTTGCAGAGTTCGCAACAGCCCTCCCCTTTAACTGAAGGGGAGGGACGTTGTGACGTCATCAGCACAGCGCCAATAACTTGGAGTGACGGCCGCTCCAACCCGCCTGCACTTCCGCCCCGCAACTCCGCTCCGACCGGAAAAAAAATAAAGTCCTGAATTACGCCGGATTCTCCGCCCCATGCATTGGGGCAGACAGAAGACTGACAAAACGGTGTGCGCACGTTTGGGTCGAGGTCTCTGGAAATAGATGTCCTGTCCAAAAAAGGAGCAGGGAGCCATAAGACCCCCTTTTCCTGCCCATGATGCACCAGGAACTTTTATATGTGAAATGTTATGGACAAGAGCTTTTAGCCCCTGCCCCACCGATTATCGCCTTGGATAGCACCAAATATATTACCCTTGGCAACAGGTCATGGTAGTCCAACTTGGTTACCGCGTCTGCTTAGCTCCCTGCTCCCCTGTCACACTGAGCAGACATTTTGCTTTGCTTGAAAGCCAAAGGTGTCTTTTGACACGGCCCTCTTCCGATTGGTAGCCAATATTCTCAGTCGCTTAGCATCATACTTGGGTTTGGATTATATTTGGCTGGTACCAGAGATTTAATTCATGTAGGCGGCGCTTTTCAAAACTCAAGTTTTTGCTTCTACCCATATGTGGCAATTCAATATTGGCAAAGAATTTCCTGCTCAAAGATATTCCCCCGCAATTACAGTTTTCATTACTGACACCAGTAGCAAGGTGATGTGATAGAAACCCTCTGTGGCCAAATCAATCATTATCTATCAAGGGGAAACCAATATTCCTTTGCAATAACTTGCATTTATATAACGCTTTTAACGTAGTGAAATGTCCCAAAGCGCTTCATAGGAGCGTTATAAAACAAATATGACACCGTGCCACATAAGGCGCAATTAGGACAGGTGACCAGAAGCTTGGTCGAAGAGGCAGGTTTTAAGAAGCATTGGGTCTAGGCAGATTAAGGCATGGCCGCCAGTGGTGGAGCGATGAAAAATGGAGATGGGCAAGAGGCCAGAATTGGAGGAGTGCAGAGATCTCTGAGGGTTGTGGGGCTGGAGGAGGTTACAAAGATAGGGAGGGACGAGGCCATGGAGGGATTTGAACACAAGGATGAGAATTTAAAAACTGAGGCATGTCCGGACCGGGGAGCCAATGTTGTGTCAGCGAGCACAGGGGTGATGGGCGAGCAGGACTTCGTGCGAGTTAGGATACTGAAACAGCAACTGGAATTGTACAACTGGCCTCTGGTTGTCCTTGGCTACGCAGTGGGACATGAGTGGGTGTTTGTAACTCATGCTACACCTGAGTGGTAAAAATCAGCCAGGATTGCTATTCAGCTATCCCTGCTGGAAAGTCGATGTGTGTGGATTCAGTTTTGATGCCCTTGCTGTTCAACTCAAGTGTCGCATCGGTTACAAACATAAGAACAATGATCACCCTTCGCGAGATCACTCACAAATACACTTTCTCAGCTGATCGCATCTCTCCTCTGAGTCAGAAGGTCGTGAATTCAAGTCCTGCTCCAGAGATTTGAGCAGAAAATCTCGGCTAACACTCCAGTGCAGTACTGAGGCAGTGCTGCACTGTTAGAGGTGCCGTCTCTCGGATGAGACGTTAAACCGAGGCCCCGTTTGCCCTTTCAGAAAGGACTTCAAAGATCCCAGGGGACTATTTCAAAGAAGAGCAGATGAGTTCTCCCCGGTGCCGTGAAGAACATTTATCCCTCAACCAACATTACTAAAACAGATTATCTGGTTGTTATCCCATTCCTGTTTGGGGGAGCTTGCTGTGCGCAGATTGGCTGCCACGTTTCCCACATTACAACAGTGACCATACTTCACAAGTGATTAATTGGCTGTAAATCGCTTTGGGACATCCTGAGGTCGTGAAAGGTGCTATAGAAATGCAAGTCTTCCTTTCTGTTGTTTTACTTTGAGATTCTGCCTAATACAGTGGCATACTGCATCTGACATTGTGCCTAAGAGATTAAACCAGAGTCCCATCTGTGTGGCCCTGGCGTTGATAAAGGATTTTTTGTAAGTATGTGGGGCTGGGGGAGAGAACACTTGTGCCCTGGCTTTTATTTCCCTCAAGAAAACAGTCCGATTCCCTACTTCCTCAAAGCCCTCATGAATATGTGGTGCTCAACCTTCCCCAGCCTTCCTGCTCAGATATCTGGAAAGAAATAAATGTAACACACAGCACATAAACTGAACTAAAAGAACTGGATAGAAGAATGAGGGAATTTGTCCCGCGGAACACTCCACGCATGGATTACTACAGAAATCCGACCTGGAAATTAGATGAGGCCGAAATGTCCCTCCTTATCAGCATTACAGCCAAAACCATCTGTACATATTATTTAAACAGCACATTATACAGCGATCAGCAGGGATTTGCTGCAAAAGCTTCTTACTAGCAATTTGCATCAGTGCAACAAGGCGGCAGGAAAATAGACGCAAATAGCTCCAAATTCACAGGGTAATGGTCACAGGTTTAGTTATAACCTGCACTGGTCTGAATTAAATACTTAAAATTACAAACAAGAGAAAAAAAATGACTATGATGCATTTTCATTCTAAAACTGTTCATTCATTTTATTGTGGGGATTTGAGACATGAAATGTGGTAATTCTTGGGGATAAAAGGTGACTTTGGACCTATAGATCCCAAGGCTCTCCACCACTGGGTTTTCCTCATGTCATGTCTGGGTCTGTTACAGACTAATTGATAGAGCTGTCTCGGCTCAGAATTTCACCATGTCTATCTCCATAAACTTCAACTCATCCAAAACTCTGCTGCCTATACCCTAACTTGCACTAAATCCTGATCAATCCAACACCCCTGTGCTCGCTGACCTGCCTTTGGTTGCAGTCCACCAATGCCTCACCCTTTGTGCTCAAATCCCTGCATGGCCTCACCCCGCCCTATCTCTGTAACCTCCTCCTACCCTATAATCCTCTGAGGACACTGCATTCCTCCACTTCTGGCCTCTTGCGCATCAACAACTTGCTCGACTCCACCATCGGTGGCCGTGCCTTCAACTATCTCGGCCTAAGCTATGGAACTTCCTCCCTAAACCTCTCCGCCTCTCTGCCTCACTTTCCTCCTTTGAGACACCCCTTAAATCCGACTTCTTTGACCAAATTACTTAATATCTCCTTTTAGCTCAATGTTAATTTTTGTCTGATCAGGCTCCTGTGAAGCGCCTTGGGACATTGTACTCCAATATATATCAATGCAATTTGTTTCTGTTCTTGTTATTAATTGCTATACTTAGTCTACAGCTCTGTTATCACTGTATCATGTGACTACCAGGATGGTTGAAGGCGATCTAGATGGACCTTGGTCTTTTATCGTCCAGCAATTCCTATGTTCCTCCGTAAATGGATGAGTCACGTCGTCAGGCTTCGTTTTTATTTATCAGGACAATGCAGTTTTATTGGGAGCTGGTGTACTTGGTCACTGCCTTTGTCCCTTCCGACACAGTGTGCTTGGCCAGCTCCCCGGGCAGCAGCAGGCGCACGATGGTCTGGATCTCCCGGGAGCTGATGGTGCGGCACTTGTTGCAATAGACCAGGCAGGATGCCTCACCCGTGATGAGCTCGAAAATATCATTCACAAATGAGTTCATGATGCCCATGGCCTTGGAGGAAATGCCGGTGTCGGGGTGAACCTGCTTCATCACTATGTAGATGTAGATGGAGTAACTCTCCTTCCTCGACTTTCTGCGCTTCCTGCCGCCCTTCGGTGGTGTTTTCTTGATTGTTTTCTTGGCGCCTTTCTTGGCAGCAACTGTTTTCTTTCCATCACCCATCGTCTGGTTCAGTCCGGCGCAGATTTACGTCAGGCTTAGTTCCCAGACCCACTGAACCCCAGTGACCAGAACCAAATGAGTTACTACAACACCTCCACACACACAGCCATGCCAAGATAGCCAATGCATCAATGTGCCCTACTTTGCAACTAAAATGTACAATGGTCTAACAAGATAGGTAAACTCCTGAATATTAAATAACAAGATAAGCTACTCTTTTGCTCTGACATTCCACTCACAGCTTATGCCTCCTGCTGCAACAGAGAAGCTAGATATAAACATCAGCATCACTATAATTATAGCTTTGAACATGGCTCCCACACAGAGTTTCACAGTGGTTCGACTCGACTGCAAACAGCTCTATACATAACACTTGCACACTGTGCATTTCTCCTGCACAGTTAGACACCACACAACTTTCCTCATTTTGGGGATTAAAAGGCTTTTAAAGTATAATTTTTGGACATAAATTGGTCTTTTAAATTATTGCGATCGCAATTTCTCAGTTGCCGACATAACAACAGTCAATGGACTCCCATTAATTGTGGAAAATGCATGGAGACATTAGAATAACATGATGCGGTACGACAGTCTTCCTTCCCTCCTTTCTTTCACTGTACATTGAACCACTTTACCGGTACGCAGTTACCCCAGGCCCACTTTTAACTTGAGGCATGCATCGGGTGGGCGGGGTGAGCAGGAAGCCTCCTCTGACATTGCTATCATGAAGCCCGGGCATTAAAATCGACTCAATAAGATTGATGGGCTTCCCGCAGAATCAGGTCAGGAAACGGGATTGGGAGCTTCGAGAAAATCTCCTATCAGATGACAAGAGATGCCCAGGCCACAGAGAGGTCTCGGAAATAAAGAAAGACTTGCATTTATATAGCGCCCTTCACAACCTCAGGATGTCTCAAAGTGCTTTATAGCTAATTAAGTATTTTCGCAGTAAAGTCACTGTTGTAATGTAGGAAACATGGCAGCCCATTTGTGCACAGCAAGCTCCCACAAACAGCAATGTGATAATCACCACATCATCTGTTTTTTGTGATGTTGGTTGAGTGATACATATTGTTCAGGACACCAGGGATAACTCCCCTGCTCTTCTTTGCAATGGTGCCATGGGATTTTTTACATCCACCTGAGAAGGCAGAAGGGAGCCCTCGGTTTAATGTCTCATCTGAAAGACGGCACCTCCGATAGCGCAGCCCTCCCTCAGTGCTGCACTGGAGTGTCAGCCTGGATTTTTTTGTGCTCTGGTTTTACTGGAGTGACACTTGAACCCACGACCTCCTGGCTCAGAGGCGAGAGCGCTACCCACTGAAACACGCTGACAGCTAATTGAATGAATGAGTTAGTGTAGGAACCCATGCGATTTCAGTACAGTGAGGATGCAGGGAAGAGGAAGAGTCTGTAGATGACATATTTTGAACTTAAGAGGAAGAGGAGAACAAAATTCATGGAGCAATAATGGCCCTGAATTCGCGGCCCCTACAGGTGGGTACGAGGCCGCGCTATTTTTGTGAGCCCAAGGTGGGCAGAGGAAATGTTTCAAGGACACCCTCTAAGCCTCCTTGATAAAATGCAACATCCCCACCGACACCTGGGAGTCCCTGGCCAAAGACTGCCATATGTGGAGGAAGTGCATCCGGGAGGGCGCTGAGCACCTCAAGTCTCGTCGCCGAGAGCATGCAGAAACCAAGCGCAGGCAGCGGAAAGAACGTGCGGCAAACCAGTCCCACCCACCCCTTCCCTCAATGACTATCTGTCCCACCTGTGACAGAAACTGAAATTCCCATATTAGACTCTTCAGTCACCTGAATACTCACTTTCAGAATGGAAGCAAGTCTTCCTCGATTTCGAGGGACTGCCTGTGACTGACTGATTTCCTTGTTTAGGCCTGTGGAGTGCATGCGCCTAAACCCAGAACTTGTGATCTGTCAAGAATCCTTTTGACAGATCGCACGCATCCGAAAGTAAAGGACATCCACGGGCGGAGAGTTGGGCTATTTGCCAAACTCCCGCCCAGCGAATGCCCTTCAAATGCTTATGACTTTTAATAATTTAAACACTTAAACTCCTATTACATAAGGTAAATTCATTTTTAGACCCTTTAAATTATGTAGATTTCTTTTTCAAAATATTTAATTTTTGTTTTAAATAATTAATTAAATTCCATTTTGATTCATTTTAAATATGTGATGTTTTATTTAAATTTATCTTAAGTGCTTGTGTGTTTTGGGGATAATCCCATTCATATTATAGTGATTGTGGAATCACCATAAGTATGAATGGGAATCCCCTACTCTGATAGGTTGGGCCGGCCCACATGATCCCAGTGATGCGTACAAAACCCTTGCGCTCCTGGGATACATGGGCCTCTACGCAGGCCTTCACATGGAGGCCCAGGACCAGTAGTCTCCGAAACTCCGGGAATAACAGAGGCTTTTGTGGAAATTTTTGCAGTCGGCGACATCCGCAAATTCTGGGCCAATATTTTTGTGACAGCGACATATTCCAGCATGGACTGGAGAGTGGGCTAGTTCAGAGGGCTGGAAATCCAGTCTAATGCTTAGCTAACAGCTACGAGACCCATTTAATTCTCACTGGCTTCAAACTGTATCAGTATTAGCCTCAAAATATCTTTGCATTAATATCAATTTGTTTACTCAAAGCTGTAGTTATTAGCGTAAAAGTGGCTCATCACTGAAAGGAATACTATGGGAGTGAATGTTACTTCCAGTGCCCAGACAAGTGATAATTCACTTGAGTGAAAAATAAACACAATTATACACTCGAGCGCTTTATCACTTAACTTTATGCATCACATTCTATAGTGTATTTAAAGCACTTCTCCGTAGCGTTAATGGAGCATCACACCGGCCTAGCACATCGTAAGTAGTGATGAGCTCAACTGTGGGTCACCAAACAAGCTGAGTGTATTACTTTGGTTTGACAATGCCACAAATCAATTGTGCCTTACAATTTCAGTGCTGGAGGACCAGCCAGTAACAGTGTGCTAGGACACCGGCCCTTTGAACTCTGAGACCCATGTCCAAGTCCTACCACCTTCCCCCAGGCCTAACTCATTTTTCTCTTTCTCTCTTTCTCTGCAAAGCTCTGAAGTGAAATGAGTTTGGGGAATATGCAATTTGGTTCCTGGTGGACGACAACCCACTCTGGGAGTGAGGCCAGTGATGTATCTGGCTGTGTAGTGACAATATGAGTGAAACAGATAAATCTGGAAATCTCAGTGGGTCAGGCAGTATCTGTGGAGAGGAAGCAGAGTTAACGTTTCGGGTCGATGACCCTTCGTCAGAACTGGAGAGTGTTCGGAAAGAACAGATTCTGAATAAGCACTGAAAGGGGGAGGGGAAGAAAGAACAAAAGGGAAGGTCTGTGATAGGGTGGAAGACAGGAGAGATTAGAGAGACAAAAGGGATGATGGCCCAAATTCAAATGGTAATCAAGAGTTAGAAAAACATTAGTCAAGAAAGGGTATGAATGTTGGGATAATGACCAACTGTCTTTAGAGACATGGCGAAAAAAAGAAAGAAACAGGCTCTGCGGGGGGTGGGGAGCAGGGAGGGGGGAAGGGTACCAAAGATTGGCAGCGGTTATGCTCTGAAATTGTTGAATTCAATGTTGAGTCCAGAAGGCTGTATCAAAAGATGAGATGGTGTTCCTCAAGCTTGCGTTGAGCTTCATTGGAACAGTGTAGGAGACCGAGGACAGAGCGGTCAGAGTGGGAATGGAGTGGAGAATTAAAGTGACAGGCGGCCGGAAGCTCAGGGTCACACTTACGGACTGACTGGAGTAATTCCAGTCTTGTAAATTGGCAACCGTCCTAAACGAGTCCTTAAGGACAGAAATAACGTCACATTGGTAGGAGCAGGGGCTGCTTTTCTGCCATTTGTAGATAAGGCTCCACATTGGGACTGAGTGGAGGGGGCATTGCTCCGTGTGTCACCGTCCTACCTCGCCTGGGATGCTGACACTGCGTGAGAAAAACGTCCCAAGGCACTGAAAGCCCTTCTCTTCGTTAGCACAAAAACATTCCTGAAAATAAAAATGTACGAGCTTGGTGCGGGATCTTTAGGGGTTTCCTATCGTAATAAATTATTGCTGTGGTCGATATGTTTTGTGGAGCTCATTATACTATACAGGGCTTAGAGCACCACAGGGTCCCTGAGATTGAGATTAGAGGCAAGGGAACTTCTTCCCATTCCTCACACGAGCAGCACTGCTATGGCCCAATATTTATCCCTCAACTAAAAAACAAATGATCTGGTCATTATCACCTTGCTGCCTGTGGGAGCTTGCTGTGCGCATATTGGCTGCCGTGTTTCCTACATCATCATCATCATAGGCAGTCCCTCGAATTGAGGATGACTTACTTCCACGTCAAAAAGTTCACAGTTGTTTCAATGAAGGACCTAATAGTCCAGATCCCGAACTACATGTTGAAGGGTGGAAGATGCCTGTGCGTGGATTTTTTTTTAACATGTGGTGGTCATTGCACACCAGCCACCACATGGGCTTGACAGAGCTAGGTCTTGGTCCAGTGGCAAGGATTAACCAGGACGACTGGAGACCAGCTCTGCTGCACAGACCTAGTGCGCACACATATCGCAAATAAAAGCAAACAAGCCTACACCCTGCGTATTCTCACCTGCACCATAGCTGCTGGCAGGACTTGTGGCAAACTCATCCACTCCCAAACATCCCAGGAAAGATAGGTTATCGACAGCTTGCCTGCATTACAACACTGACTGCACTTCGAAAATACTCAATTAGTTGTAAAGTGTTTTAGGATGTCCTGAGGTTGTGAAAGGCGCTATGTAAATGCAATCCTTTCTTTCCTTTTTCTTTTTCATGGGCACCCGACCCAATGATCAGCTGGAAGATCAGAGTGGCTTGTGTCCAATCTGTGGACTCTGCAGCCGCCAGTGTGGCTGCCCCTCCCTCAATGTTAGGCTGAGAATCAGACATTCTTTAGTCCCTCTCTATTTCACAATGGTGTCTGCTTGTGGGCCAGAATGGCATCAACAGGTGAGAGTGTCCTGGGCCTTTACTTGGTTTCCTGGTGTAGCCTGGGGAACATCTCCAGACACGCGGCAGGTTAAAGAGGCATCCATTTCGCTCTCTTCCCCCGCACCCTACCCCATCTTCCAATTTATTGATGAATCTCTGAAGGGGTATAAAACTAGAAGAGCCAGGTTCCACCCCAACTTCTGGTCCCTCAGGCTGAGATTGCACCCAAATTTCACCCCGAGAAGGGCTTAGAGTGTTTCTTTGTTTACATAGCTGCCGACGTGTAATGTCTAAGTGAATTATGGAAGGGGGTGAATATAGACTTGAAAAAAAAATGCAGGTTATGGGGAAAGAGTAGGGGGTTGGAACTTATTGGATCGCTCTTTCAAAGAGCCAGAACAGGCATCATGGGCTAAATGGCTTCCTTCCGTGCTGGATGATTTGATGATTCTATGAGTGTGTAGGATAAAGTTGGAAGATTTCCCACTAGACTTTGTGATGCTCATGTTATAACTATTGGTCTTGGATACTGGCCTTGAAAGTAGGCTGTTCAAATAGTAGGCAGTTGGGAGGCGGGAGTTCGAGGTACGTGGAGAGGCCTATAAAGGCCCAGTGGCAGCGAGAGGCGGCGGCAGTCGGTAGGTTGGAGTTTGCAGTCGAGGAGAGGCCTATAAAGGCCCAGTGGCAGCGAGAGGCGGTGGCAGTCGGGAGGTGGGAGTTCGCGGTCGAGGAGAGGCCTATAAAGGCCCAGCGGCAGCGAGAGGCGGCGGCAGTCGGGAGGCGGGAGTTCGAGGTGCGTGGAGAGGCCTATAAAGGCCCAGTGGCAGCGAGAGGCGGCGGCAGTCGGTAGATGGGAGTTTGCGGTCGAGGAGAGGCCTATAAAGGCCCAGTGGCAGCGAGAGGCGGTGGCAGTCGGGAGGCGGGAGTTCGAGGTGCGTGGAGAGGCCTATAAAGGCCCAGTGGCAGCGAGAGGCGGCGGCAGTCGGGAGGCGGGAGTTCGAGGTGCGTGGAGAGGCCTATAAAGGCCCAGTGGCAGCGAGAGGCGGCGGCAGTCGGGAGGCGGGAGTTCGAGGTGCGTGGAGAGGCCTATAAAGGCCCAGTGGCAGCGAGAGGCGGCGGCAGTCGGGAGGTGGGAGTTTGCGGTCGAGGAGAGGCCTATAAAGACCCAGTGGCAGCGAGAGGCGGTGGCAGTCGGGAGGCGGGAGTTTGCGGTCGAGGAGAGGCCTATAAAGGCCCAGCGGCAGCGAGAGGCGGTGGCAGTCGGGAGGCGGGAGTTCGCGGTCGAGGAGAGGCCTATAAAGGCCCAGCGGCAGCGAGAGGCGGCGGCAGTCGGGAGGCGGGAGTTCGAGGTGCGTGGAGAGGCCTATAAAGACCCAGCTGGTGCAACTCCAGCTGGGAGAAAAGGCAAAGAAGAAGTAGAAAGAAATCGAAAGGTGACATTACAGTCAAGGGGGTAAGTGATTGGCTGGTGAGTGGTGAGTAGTTTTTCTTTTTCTTTTCTATATCAGTAAGTAACATTTCGCATTGTTGTTGCCAAATTAAGTTTATCTAAGGGTTAAGTCATGCAGGACAGCTCGGACAAATGTTATGCTCCTCCTGTACTATCTGGGAAGTCAGGGACGCTTCCGGTGTCCCTGACGACTATGTGTGCGGGAAGTGTATCCGCCTCCAGCTCCTGACGGACCGCATTGTGGCACTGGAGCTGTGGGTGGATTCACTCTGGAGCATGCACGAACGCTGGGAATGATGTGAAAAGCACGTTTAGCGAGTTGGTCTCAACACAGGTAAAGGGTACACAGCCAGATAGTAAATGGGTGACCAACAGGAAGAGCAGTGCAAGGAAGGTAGTGCAGGAGTCCCCTGCGGTCATCCCCCTGCAAAACTGACACACCACTTTGGGTACTGTTGAGGGGGATGACTCATCAGGGGAGGGCAGCAGCAGCCAAGTTCATGGCACCGTGGGTGGCTCTGCTGCACAGGAGTGCAGGAAAAAGAGTGGGAGAGCTATAGTGATAGGGGATTCGATTGTAAGAGGAAGAGATCGGTGTTTCTGCGGCTGCAACTGAGACTCCAGGATGGTATGTAGATGTAGACTCCCTGGTGCAAGGGTCAAGGATGTCTTGGAGTGGGTGCGGGACATTCTGAAAAGGGAGGGTGAACAGCCAGTTGTCGTGGTGCACATAGGTACCAACGATATAGGTAAAAAACGGGATGAGGTCCTACGAGACGAATTTAGGGAGCTAGGAGCTAAATTAAAAAGTAGGACCTCAAAAGTAGTAATCTCAGGATTGCTACCAGTGCCACGTGCTAGTCAGAGTAGGAATCGTAGAATAGCCCAGATGAATACGTGGCTTGACGAGTGGTGCAAAAGGGAGGGATTCAAATTCCTGGGATATTAGAACCGGTTCTGGGGGAGCTGGGACCAGTACAAACCGGGCGTCTGCACCTGGGCAGGACTGGAACTAATGTCCTAGGTGGAGTGTTTGCCAGTGCTGTTGGGGAGGAGTTAAGCTAACATGGCAGGGGGATGGGAACCTATGCAGGGAGACAGAGGGAAATAAAATGGAGGAAGAAGCAAAAGATAGAAAGGAGAATAGTAAAAGTGGAGGGCAGAGAAACCCAAAGCAAAAAACAAAAAGGGCCACATTACAGCAAAATTCTAAAGGGACAAAGTGTGTTAAAAAGACAAGCCTGAAGGCTCTGTGCCTCAATGCAAGGAGTATTCGGAATAAGGTGGACGAATTAACTGCGCAGACAGCAGTTAACGGATATGATGTAATTGGCATCACGGAGACTTGGCTCCAGGGTGACCAGGGCTGGGAACTCAACATCCAAGGGTATTCAACATTTAGGAAGGATAGGCAGAGAGGAAAAGGAGGTGGGGTGGCGTTGCTGGTTAAAGAGGAAATTAATACAATAGTAAGGAGGGACATTAGCCTGGATGATGTGGAAGCGGTATGTGTGGAGCTGCGGAATACCAAAGGGCAGAAAACGCTAGTCGGAGTTGTGTACAGACCACCAAACAGTAGTAGTGAGGTTGGGGACAGCATCAAACAAGAAATAAGGGATGTGTGCAATAAAGTTTTAGCAGTTATCATGGGTGACTTTAATCTATATATTGATTGGGCTAACCAAACTGGTAGTAATGTGGTGGAGGAGGATTTCCTGGAGTGTATTAGAGATGGTTTTCTAGACCAATATATCGAGGAACCAACTAGAGAGCTAGCCATCCTAGACTGGGTGATGTGTAATGAGAAGGGACTAATTAGCAATCCTGTTGTGCGAGGCCCCTTGGGGAAGAGTGACCATAATATGGTAGAATTCTTTATTAAGATGGAGAGTGACAAAGTTAATTCGGAAACTAGGGTCCTGAACTTAAGGAAAGATAACTTTGACGGTATAAGGCGTGAATTGGCTAGAATAGACTGGCAAAGGATACTTAAAGGGTTGATGGTGGATAAGCAATGGCAAACATTTAAAGATCACATGGATGAACTTCAGCAATTGTACATCCCTGTTTGGAGTAAAAATAAAATGGGGAAGGTGGCTCAACAGTGGCTAACAAGGGAAATTAAGGATAGTGTTAAAACCAAGGAAGAGGCATATAAATTTGCTAGAAAAAATAACAAACCTGAGGACTGGAGAAATTTAGAATTCAACAGAGGAGGACTAAGGGTTTAATTAAGAGGGGGAAAATACAGTACGAGAGGAAGCTTGCAGGGAACATAAAAATTGATTGCAAAAGCTTCAATAAATATGTGAAGAGAAAAAGATGAGTGAAGACAAATGTAGATCCCTTGCAGTCAGAGTCAGGTGAATTTATAATGGGGAACAAAGAAATGGCGGACCAGTTAAACAAATACTTCGGTTCTGTCTTCACGAAGGAAGACACAAATAACCTTCCGAATGTATTAGGGGACAGTGAGTCTAGTGAGAAGGAGGAACTGAAGGATATCCTTCTTAGGCGGGAAATTGTGTTCGGGAAATTGATGGGATTGAAGGCCGATAAATCCCCGGGGCCTGATAGTCTGCATCCCATAGTACTTAAGGAAGTGGCCATAGAAATAGTGGATGCATTGGTGATCATTTTGCAACAGTCTATCGACTCTGGATCAGTTCCTATGGACTGGAGGGTAGCTAATGTAACACCACTTTTTAAAAAAGGAGGGAGAGAGAAAACCGGTAATTATAGACTGGTTAGCCTGACATCAATAGTGGGGAAAATGTTGGAATCAATTATTAAAGATGAAATAACAGCGCATTTGGAAAGCAGTGACAGGATCGCTCCAAGTCAGCATGGATTTATGAAAGGGAAATCATGCTTGACAAATCTTCAGGAATATTTTGAGGATGTAACGAGCAGAGTGGACAAGGGAGAACCAGTAGATGTGGTGTATTTGGACTTTCAAAAGGCTTTTGACAAGGTCCCGCACAAGAGATTGGTGTGCAAAATCAAAGTGCATGGTATTGGGGGTAATGTACTGAAGTGTATGAAGAACTGGTTGGCAGACAGGAAGCAGAGAGTCGGGATAAACGGGTCCTTTTCAGAATGGCAGGCAGTGACTAGTGGAGTGCCGCAGGGCTCAGTGCTGGGACTCCAACTCTTTACAATATACATTAACGATTTAGATGAAGGAATTGAGTGTAATATCTCCAAGTTTGCAGATGACACTAAACTGGGTGGCGGTGTGAGCTGTGAGGGGGACGCTAGGAGGCTGCAGGGTGACTTGAACAGGTTAGGTGAGTGGGCAAATGCATGGCAGATGTAGTATAATAGGGATAAATGTGAGGTTATCCATTTTGGGGGCAAAAACACGAAGGCAGAATATTATCTGAATGGTGGCAGATTAGGAAAAGGGGAGGTGCAACGAGACCTGGGTGTCATGGTTCATCAGTCATTGAAAGTTGGCATGCAGGTACAGCAGGCAGTGAAGAAGGCAAATGATATGTTGGCCTTCATAGCTAGGGGATTTGAGTATAGGGCCAGGGAGGTCTTACTGCAGTTGTACAGGGTCTTAGTGAGACCTCACCTGGAATATTGTGTTCAGTTTTGGTCTCCTAATCTGAGGAAGGACGTTCTTGCTATTGAGGGAGTGCAGGGATGGCTGGGCTGTCATATGAGGAGAGACTGGATCAATTGGGCCTTTATTCACTGGAGTTTAGAAGGATAAGAGGGGATCTCATAGAAACATATAAGATTCTGACGGGACTGGACAGGTTAGATGCGGGAAGAATGTTCCCGATGGTGGGGAAGTCCACAACCAGGGGACATAGTCTTAGGATAAGAGGTAGGCCATTTAGGACTGAGATGAGGAGAAACTTCTTCACTCAGAGAGTTGTTAACCTGTGGAATTCCCTGCCGCAGAGAGTTGTTGATGCCAGTTCATTGGATATATTCAAGAGGGAGTTAGATGTGGCCTTTACGGCTAAGGGGATCAAGGGGAATGGAGAGAAAGCAGGAAAGGGGTACTGAAGGAATGATCAGCCATGATCTTATTGAATGGTGGTGCAGGCTCGAAGGGCCGAATGGTCTACTCCTGCACCTATTTTCTATGTTTCTATGTTTCTCTGTAATATTAACAGCCACGGTTTAATGCATTCTATGAAATTCCTGTCTCTGCTATTGTAAAAGAGGTGCTAACACATTTATTTTTTTTTTTAAGCAGATAAATGCCTCAGTTCAAATAGTGAGAGAGAAACTGGCACATTACAACAGCGACCACTCTTCGAAGTAGCTCATTGGCTGTAAAGCACTTTGGGAAATGCTGAGCTCGTGAAAGATTATATGTATGCAAATTCTTCTCAAACAGGCTACATGTTTATGCGCTAATATTCAAACTGCCGAACTTTCAACCGTGCTGTTGAACATTCCATGTTTTTCAGTCTAAAAGGTAAATTCAATTTTATTAAAAAGTTCTGCGCGGCAAGATTGAAGGGACGGTTTTAAACCAGCCCGCCTGACGTAAACCAGGCCTGGGGGGGCAATTAAAATCGCCCGGGAGATTTACCCGCCAATGTAATAGACACAGAGAGAGTGTTTCCACTTGTGGGGAAGGTCAAAACTGGAGGTCATCCAACAAAACCAAGAAGTCAAATTGGGAATTCGGAAGAAACTTCTTTACCCACCCAGAGAGTGGTGAGAATATGGAACTCGCTACCACAGGGAGTGGCTGAGGTAAATAGTATCGATGCATTTAAGGGAAGACTAGACAAGCATATGAGGGAGAAGGGAATAGAGGGTTATGCTGCTAGAATTAGATGAGGAAAGACGGGAGGAGGCTCGAGTGGAACATAAACGCTGGCATTGGACTGGTTGGGCCGACTGGCCTGTTTCTGTGCCGTATATCCGGTGTAATCCTATCTCTGTAATAAGAGAACGTTAGAGGAAAGCAAACCCAACTGGCAGAGTTTCATTCAGCATTGATGCAGGTTATGAATGACCGAACAACCCTACAGCTGCATCAGAATTTTCAGCAAACCAGAAAGGAAGACCAAGTGTAGTAAATCTACAGGAAGGCTGCAAGGTCTGTGTGTCGCGCCAATTATAAAAGGATTGCAACCCGTCCAGGCGGGCAGCCATTATGAGCGGCACAGTCCTTTGTCGATTTTTTAAAAAGAAATTGGAACTAAACACCACGTCTTCGCCAGAGATTACAATGACGAGTCATCCCAGCTGCAATTGTCCAATTTTCCCCGCTGACTCTGTGCTGGCACAGAAAACAAATATTGCTGATTCCGCGTTCAGCGTTCGAGTGAATTGTTGACCGTTTCGCTTTGAAAAAGAAAAACCTTATTATCCCTTCCTTTCCTTTTTCTTCCCCCATTGTTGCTTGAACCATGAAGTGTGGCCTGGTGTGGATTTTGTGTCAAGCTTCCCCCATGAAGAGCTGAAATGCTTCTTAACCTGATTACAGTTATCTGCTTGAAGCAGGCAAAGACTTGAATGGTGGTTTATTGCTGTATAGGTCAGCAGTCGCTCCAGACCATCAAGTGCAAACAATACTCTCCCTGACTTGTGTCCTTTAAACTCCAGAATCCGGCAAAAGCTCCACCGCAGAAGGCACCGGCAGAATGGGGAGATGGCGGGGGAGGGGAAGGAGGAACCCTGTATCTGGTGCAAGTGCAGCCTAAGAGTTTCTTCAAGGCAATGGATCTTTATCGCGAGGTACAAAGCCCTCCCCCCTGCCGCCACCTCTGTAACCTCCTCCAGCTCTACAACTCTCTGAGATCTCTGCACTCATCCAATTCGGGTCTCTTACCCATTCCCCAATTTTCATCGCTCCACCATTGGCGGCCGTGCCTTCAGCTGCTTAGGCCCCAAACTCTGGAATTCTCACCCAAAACCTCTCTGCCTCTCATCACAGGCGGTCCCTCGACCAAGGATGATTTGCTTCCACATGAGTTTATAGATGTGTCAATGAAGGACCCGATGTTCCAGTCCTGAACTCCAATTGAAGGGGTGGAAGATGCCTGTGCGTGGACTTTTTTAAAATTGTGGTGACGTTGCAGAATTGGAGCTGAAGATGGTTTCACTCTGGAGCATCCACGATGCTGACAATGACGTGAGTAGCACGTTTAGTGAGTTGGTCTTACAGCAGGTAAAGGGTCCACAGCCAGATAGGGAATGGAAGACCAACAGGAAGAGCAGTGCAAGGAAGGTAGTGCAGGAACCCCTACGGTCATCCCCCTGCAAAACAGATACACTGCTTTGGGTAATGTTGAGGGGGATGATTCATCAGGGAGGAGCAGCAGCAGCCAAGTTCATGGCACCGTGGCTGGCTCTGCTGCACAGGAGGGCAGGAAAAAGTATGGGAGAGCGATAGTGATAGGGGATACAATTGTAAGGGGAATAGATCGGCGTTTCTGTGACCGCAACCGAGACTCCAGGATGGTATGTTGCCTCCCTGGTGCAAGGGTCAAGGATGTCTCGGAGCGGGTGCAGGACATTCTGAAAAGGGAGGGTGAACAGCCAGTTGTCGTGGTGCATATAGGTACCAACGATATAGGTAAAAAATGGGATGAGATCCTACAAGACGAATTTAGGGAGCTAGGAGCTAAATTAAAAAGTAGGACCTCAAAAGTAGTAATCTCGGGATTGCTACCAGTGCCACGTGCTAGTCAGAGTAGGAATCGCAGGATAGCTCAGATGAATACTTGGCTTGAGCAGTGTGCAGCAGGGAGGGATTCAAATTCCAGGGACATTGGAATCGGTTCTGGGGAAGGTGGGACCAGTACAAACCGGACGGCCTGCACCTAGGCAGGACCGGAACCAATGTCCGAGGAGGAGTGTTTGCTAGTGCTGTTGGGGAGGAGTTAAACTAATATGGCAGGGGGATGGGAACCAATGCAGGGAGACAGAGGGAAACAAAATTGAGACAGAAAGGAGATGAATAAAAGTGGAGGGCAGAGAAACCCAAGGCAAAAAACAAAAAGGGCCACTTTTCAGCAAAATTCTAAAGGGTCTAAGTGCGTTAAAAAGGCAAGCCTGAAGGCTCTGTGCCTCAATGCGAGGAGTATTCGGAATAAGGTGGACGAATTAACTGTGCAGATAGCAGCTAACGGATACGATGTGGTTGGCATCACGGAGACATGGCTCCAGGGTGACCAAGGCTGGGAACTCAACATCCAGGGGTATTCAACATTTAGGAAGGATAGACAGAAAGGAAAAGGAGGCGGGGTGGCGTTGCTGGTTAAAGAGTAAATTCATGCAATTGTAAGGAAAGACATTAGCTTGGATGATGTGGAATCGGTATGGGTGGAACTACGGAATACCAAGGGGCAGAAAATGCTGGTGGAAGTTGTGTACAGACTTCCAAACAGTAGTAGTGATGTTGGGGAGTGCATCAAACAGGAAATTAGGGGTGTATGCAATAAAGGTGCAGCAGTTATCATGGGTGACTTTAATATGCATATAGATTGGGCTAACCAAACTGGAAACAATACAGTGGAGGAGGATTTCCTGGAGTGCATAAGGGATAGTTTTCTAGATCAATATGTCGAGGAATCAACTAGCGGGGAGGCCATCTTAGACTGAGTGTTGTGTTATGAGAGAGGATTAATTAGCAATCTCGTTGTGCGAGGCCCCTTGGGGAAGAGTGACCATAATATGGTGGAATTCTACATTAGGATGGAGAATGAAACAGTTAATTCAGAGACCATGGTCCAGAACTTAAAGAAGGGTAACTTTGAAGGTATGAGGCATGAATTGGCTAAGATAGATTGGCGAATGATACTTAAGGGGTTGACAGTGGATGGGCAATGGCAGACATTTAGAGACCGCATGGATGAACTACAACAATTGTACATTCCTGTCTGGTGTAAAAATAAAAAAGGGAAGGTGGCTCAACCGTGGCTATCAAGGGAAATCAGGGATAGTATTAAAGCCAAGGAAGTGGCATACAAATTAGCCAGAAATAGCAGCGAACCCGGGGACTGGGAGAAATTTAGAACTCAGCAGAGGAGGACAAAGGGTTTGATTAGGGTAGGGAAAATAGAATACGAGAGGAAGCTTGCAGGGAACATTAAGACGAACTGCAAAAGTTTCTATCGATATGTAAAGAGAAAAAGGTTAGTAAAGACAAAGGTAGGTCCCCTGCAGTCAGAATCAGGGGAAGTCACAACTGGGAACAAAGAAATGGCAGACCAATTGAACAAGTACTTTGGTTCGGTATTCACTAAGGAGGACACAAATAACCTTCAGGATATAAAAGGGGTCAGAGGGTCTAGTAAGGAGGAGGAACTGAGGGAAATCCTTATTAGTTGGGAAATTGTGATGGGGATATTGATGGGATTGAAGGCCGATAAATCCCCAGGGCCTGATGGACTGCATCCCAGAGTACTTAAGGAGGTGGCCTTCGAAATAGCGGATGCATTGACAGTCATTTTCCAACATTCCATAGACTTTGGATCAGTTCCTATGGAGTGGAGGGTAGCCAATGTAACCCCACTTTTTAAAAAAGGAGGGAGAGAAAACAGGGAATTATAGACCGGTCAGCCTAACATCGGTAGTGGGTAAAATGATGGAATCAATTATTAAGGATGCCATAGCAGCGCATTTGGAAAGAGGTGACATGATAGGTCCAAGTCAACATGGATTTGCAAAAGGGAAATCATGCTTGACAAATCTTCTGGAATTTTTTGAGGATGTTTCCAGTAGAGTGGACAAGGGAGAACCAGTTGATGTGGTGTATTTGGACTTTCAGAAGGTTTTCGACAAGGTCCCACACAAGAGATTAATGTGCAAAGTTAAAGCACATGGGATTGGGGGTAGTGTGCTGACGTGGATTGAGAACTGGTTGTCAGACAGGAAGCAAAGAGTAGGAGTAAATGGGTACTTTTCAGAATGGCAGGCAGTGACTAATGGGGTACCGCAAGGTTCTGTGCTGGGGCCCCAGCTGTTTACATTGTACATTAATGATTTAGATGAGGGGATTAAATGTAGTATCTCCAAATTTGCGGATGACACTAAGTTGGGTGGCAGTGTGAGCTGCGAGGAGAATGCTATGAGGCTGTAGAGTGACTTGGACAGGTTAGGTGAGTGGGCAAATGCATGGCAGATGAAGTGTAATGTGGATAAATGTGAGGTTATCCACTTTGGTGATAAAAACAGAGAGACAGACTATTATCTGAATGGTGACAGATTAGGAAAAGGGGAGGTGCAACGAGACCTGTGTGTCATGGTACATCAGTCATTGAAGGTTGGCATGCAGGTACAGCAGGCGGTTCAGAAAGCAAATTGCATGTTGGCCTTCACAGCGAGGGGATTTGTGTACAGGGGCAGGGAGGTGTTACTACAGTTGTACAGGGCCTTGGTGAGGCCACACCTGGAGTATTGTGTACAGTTTTGGTCTCCTAACTTGAGGAAGGACATTCTTGCTATTGAGGGAGTGCAGCGAAGGTTCACCAGACTGATTTCCGGGATGGCGGGACTGACATATCAAGAAAGACTGGATCAACTGGGCTTGTATTCACTGGAGTTCAGAAGAATGAGAGGGGATCTCATAGAAACGTTTAAAATTCTGATGGATTTAGACAGGTTAGGTGCAGGAAGAATGTTTCCAATGTTGGGGAAATCCAGAACCGGGGTCACAGTCTAAGGATAAGGGGTAAGCCATTTAGGAACGAGATGAGGAGAAACTTCTTTACCCAGAGAGTGGTGAACCTGTGGAATTCTCTACCACAGAAAGTTATTGAGGCCAATTCACTAAATATATTCAAAAAGGAGTTAGATGTGGTCCTTACTACTCGGGGGATCAAGGGGTATGGCGAGAAAGCAGGAATGGGGTACTGAAGTTTCATGTTCAGCCATGAACTCATTGAATGGCGGTGCAGGCTCGAAGGGCCGAATGGCCTTCTCCTGCACCTATTTTCTATGTTTCTATGTTTCTATGACCCTTGCACATCAGCCACCACACAGGCTTAAAACCTACCTCTTTGACCAAGCTTTTGGTCACCTGTCCTAATATCTCCTTGTGTGCAGATGACACTAAGCTGGGTGGCTGTGTGAGCTGTGAGGAGGACGCTAAGAGGCTGCAGGGTGACTTGGACAGGTTAAGTGATGGGCAAATGCATGGCAGATGCAGTATAATGTTGATAAATGTGAGGTTATCCACTTTGGTGGCAAAAAGACGAAGGGAGAATATTATCTGAATGGCGGCAGATTAGGAAAAGGGGAGGTACAACGAGACCTGGGTGTCATGATACATCAGTCATTGAAAGCTGGCATGCAGGTACAGCAGGCGGTGAAGATGGCAAATGGTACGTTGGCCTTCATAGCTAGGGGATTTGAGTATAGGACCAGGGAGGTCTTACTGCAGTTGTACAGGGCCTTGGTGAGGCATCACCTGGAATATTGTGTTCAGTTTTGGTCTCCTAATCTGAGGAAGGACGTTCTTGCTGTTGAGGGAGTGCAGCGAAGGTTCACCGGACTGACATATGAGGAGAGACTGGATCGACTGGGCCTGTATTCACTGGAGTTTAGAAGGATGAGAGGGGATCTCACAGAAACATAAAATTCTGACGGGACTGAACAGGTTAGATGCAGGAAGAATGTTCCTGATGTTGTGGAAGTCAGAACCAGAGGACACAGTATAAGGATAAGGGGTAAGCCACTTAGGACTGAGATGAGGAGAAACTTCTTCACTCAGAGAATTGTGAACCTCTGGAATTCCCTACTGCAGAGAGTTGTTGATGCCAGTTCATTGGATATATTCAAGAGGGAGTTAGATATGGCCCTTATGACTAAAGGGATCAAGGGGTATGGAGAGAAAGCGGGAAAGGGGTACTGAGGTGAATGATCAGCCATGATCTTATTGAATGGTGGTGCAGGCTCGAAGGGCCGAACGGCCGAGTGGCCTACTGCTGCACCTATTTTCTATGTTTCTATGTTTCTATGTTTTTAAATGGCAATTATTCATGTCCGGCCCTTGAACATGGGTGTCAGTAAATGTTCGCGCTCAAATTTCCAACGGGGGCCATTGCACTGATTAGGACCCCGGGGGTCATGAGGTCAATTGGAAGTAGCCCTACCAGTGCTACAGATCTTTTTCTTCTTCTTCTTCCTTCTGGTAGTAGCAAAGCAAATCAAATGTCAATATCTAAGTTAGATATCCAGGCCAAAGCTGTAACAAAGAGTAACAGCATGGATATCCCGCAGGCTACCTGCGAAGTTCCTCTGAGGGCAGTGCTCCAGGGTCTGATTAGGAGCTCCACAGTCGCATGATGGGGATGCTTTAACCTTCCACCGATGGAGAAGGTGGCAGCATCTACCATGGCCGGTTCTGGTTCTGAGGCGATTGCTGGTTATCCCCTGTTTGCGAGGATGGTTTGATCCTTCAGGTTGTACTGTGGGGTTCTCTATAAGGAATCCATTCCATAGGTCGCAGCTCTTCCAAGCATTTCACCATCGGTCGTTAATACTGAGGGGAGATTGCTGAAGGGCTTCGGCGACGGTCCAAAATGGCCTTCTAGATTTGAGACTGGTTGGTGATAGGTTGTTCAAGTCGGCCTGGATCGGCATGTCTTTGTTGGTGTAGTAGTTGTATTCTCTGGAAACGGCATATTTGCGGCGTAGATGTGGTGGTGCAATGTTTGCAACATGGGCAGCCAAGTGTTGGTGTCGATAAAAGCGTACTGGTGATAATTCTCATAGTAGAATTCAGCTGGACATCAACAAATTTGACATGCGGACTTAATGTGCTACAGAAGAGATCAGCTCACGCAGTTCAGACTAATAATCAGGCCTGGTGCCTTCTAGTAAGGCTGACAAGAAGAATTTAAGAACATAAGAAATAGGAGCAGGAGTAGGCCATTAGGCCCCTCGAACCTGCCTGCCATTCAATAAGATCATGGCCGATCTTATCATGGACTCAGCTCCACTTCCCTGCCCGGTCCCCATAACCTTTTATTCCCTTATCGCTCAAAAATCTGATGAACTTGATGAGCTATTGTCTGAATTTCTCTCACGTATTGGACTGATCCACGCTATTGTTTTAAGCAACAAGGTCAGCTGCTCTTTTCATTGAAAAGGCTTCTCTCTCCTAAACCCTCCCCAACTCACATCATCTAAACACCCCCTCCCCACCCCACCTCTCCCCCACATTTCCATCTTGAAGTTAGACAGAAGAAAGTAAGCGGCATTCGCAGGGAACATCTGGAGAGGCAAGTGATTGGGGGAGGGAAAGGAGAGAGATGGAACCTTAAAAGATATGAAGGGCAAAAGATCTGTGGAATATGTTAAGAGTAAAACCCATTGAAGTCGATGGTATACATCGGTTGAAAAGGCAATTATATTCATCTCTAGAGAGAGGGAATTAAGTGATACGGTGAGAAAAGGGATAGATGGGGCTGACTTATTGAATTGACTTGTTGCATGTAAAAAATCTTTTTCAGTCATAAAAATTGTTGTGCTCCAGTTTAGATGTGGAAATATTATTAAAGCAAATTGGTATTCCACAATTTAACTTACACGAATGATCTTGGAACTGATGGCTAAATGTGAGCTGTAGGTCAGTTGGGAGTACTCTCGTCTCCTGAGTCAGAAGATTGTGGTTTCAAGCCCCACTCCAGGGCCTTGAGCACAGAAAAAATCTAGGCTGACTCTCCAGTGCAGTGCTGTCGGAGGTGCCATCTTTCGGATGAATCGTTAAACCGAGGCCCCGTCTGTTTGCGCAAGTGGATGTAAAAGATCCCATTTCCTACGTTACAACAGTGAATACACTCCAAAAGTAATTAATTGGCTGTAAAGTTCTTTGAGATGTCTGGTGGTCGTGAGCGGCGCTATATAAATCCAAGTCCTTCTTTCTTCTCTGACACTATTTCGAAGAAGAGCAGGGGAGTTCTCCCCGGTGTTGTCTGGCCAATATTTATTCCTCAATCAATATAACAAACACGATTACCTGGTCATTAACACGTTGCTGTTTGTGGGAGCTTGCTATGCGCAAATTGGCTGCCACGTTTCCTACATTACAACAGTGACTACACTCCAAAAGTACTTCATTGGCTGCAAAGCGCTTTGAGACGTCTGGTGGTCGTGAAAGGCGCTATATAAATGCAAGTCTTCCTTTCTGTTCTTTAAACCCATTTGAGATAGAAGAAGGGATGCAGATAATCTGAGTGTTTGTAACTTTAATTTGGGCCAGGGGTTTGGGCTCATTGGTCCTGAAATCCCGTGGGGGCGTCTCCCCGGGTCTTCTGCTGTATCTTCAAGGACAGACCAACCCAACCCCCAGAAAGATGCCGTTCAATAGACAGTCCTTTTACCCCATTTCCCCGGCAGTTCCATCAATCTCCCACCATGGTTATGGCAAGAGGCGGAGGAATTCCCTACGGAATTTCAAGGCCATAGTTTTTAGAAGTCACAAATTCAGGAGTTAACAGTCATACAACCAGAGTCCTGAGAAAAAGGGCAGATGTGTTACTGCATTCACTACATCCTTCCTCGTAACCTTGTGTCAGCCGTGGCTCAATGGGTAACGCTCTTGCCTCTCACTCCAGCCACATGAGCACAAAAATCTAGGCTGATACCCCAATGCAGTGCTGAGGGAGTGCTGTACTGTCGGAGGCCCCGTCTGCTCTCTCAGGTGGATGTACAAGATTCCACGATTTTGATGAAGAGCAGGGGAAGCCTCCCCTGGCAAAAATGTACCTCTCAACCAACATCACTAAAGCAGATTATTTGGTCATTATCACTTTGCTGTTTGTGGGAGCTTGCTGTGCGCAAATTGCTTGCTGCGTTTCCCACATTACAACACTGACCATGTTTCAAAAGTACTTCATTGGCTGTAAAGCACTTTGGGACGTCCTGAGGTCGCGAAAGGCGCTATGTAAATGCAAGTTCTGTCCTCTTTCTCTTGATATTATCACTTCATGTGCTCATCCGATATTCCTCCCTCGGCTTTTTAGTGGCACTTTAGCCAGCTTAAAACAAGGGGGTTAACACCTCCACTAAAACAGTGGATGAGGAAAGGTCAGATAAATACCGTACGTGTTTATTCACTAATATCTCACATCACAATTTCCAGGCCAAGGATTTAACTCCCACACCCCCGTCCGCCATATGAGGCAACAACATTACATTGAGAAGCAGCTTTGAAAATAATTGCTGAATAATATGGCCACGGCCCTGTCCCGATGCAGCAGTAAAATTCTATTATAACAGCCTGAGTAGAAGCCTATTACATAACATAGAAAGGCCTGGGATAACTGTTATTCCCACAGCAGCGAGTCAATTTGGATTTTTTGAAGGATTGAAGATTTATACTATTGGTTAAGCAGTTCAGCGCAGTTTAATTTATTTCTTTTTACTCCTCCTTGCTAATTCCTTGTCCATATGCTGAGGGAGATTAACACACACTAGCAACGTCTGCCTGAATGAGGTTTGTGGTAATTACTCTGGATGGCTGTCATTCAGCATCTGAGTATTAAATCCTCTGTATTGATTTCTGCCCAGCCTGTGAAAGCAGCTATATCTGGTTTTATTAAGAAGAAGTCAATGCCAAATGAGAAATTTTACACAAAATAAAAGACGGTGGGTCATTGTCGAGGGCACTGGCTCTTGGTATTCAGGGAAAAAACAGAATCAAGCAATGTGATCGCCTTCGCTTGTGCGTATAGGTCAGCCTTTTATTAAACAGGAAGTACAATAGGGACCTGTCAGAATTGTACACCAAATGACCAAAACCACAGTGCGATTTGAAATGTCAAAATGAACAGTGGCACCCTGGGGTGATAGAGGGGGGCACCCTGGGGTGATAGAGGGGGGCACCCTGGGGTGATAGAGGGGGGCACCCTGGGGTAATAGAGGGGGGCACCCTGGGGTAATAGTGGGGGCACCCTGGGGTGGTGATAGAGGGGGCACCCTGGGGTGATAGAGGGGGCCATTGTGGGGTGATAGAGGCAGGCACCCTGGGGTGATAGAGGGGGCACGGTGGGTGATAGAGGGGGCACGGTGGGGTGATAGAGGGGACACCGTGGGGTGATAGAAGGGGCACCCTGGGGTGATAGACAGGGCACCCTGGATAATAGTGGGGTCATTGTGGGGTGATAGAGGGAGCACCGTGGGGTGATAGAGAGGGCACCCTGGGGTGATAGAGGGGGCACCCTGAGGTAATAGAGTTGCACCCTGGGGTGATAGAGGGGGGCACCGTGGGGTGATAGAGGGGGGCACCCTGGGGTGATAGAGGGGTCACCCTGGGGTGATAGAGGGGTCACCCTGGGGTGATAGAGGGGGGCAGCCTGGGGTGGTGATAGGGGGCATTGTGGTGTGATAGAGGGGTCACCCTGGGGTGATAGAGGGGCCACCCTGGGGTGATAGAAGGGGACATTGTGGGGTAATAGAGGGGGGGCATCATGAGTTGATAGAGGGAGGCACGGTGGGGTGATAAAGGGGGGGCACAGTGGGGTGATGGGGGGGCACCCTGGGGTGATAGAGGGGTCATTGTGGGGTGATAGAGGGGGGCACCCTGGGGTGATAGAGGGGGCACCATGAGGTGATAGAAAGGTCATTGTGGGGTGATAGAGGGGGTCACCGTGGGGTTATAGAGGGATCATTGTGGGGTGATAGAGGGGGGCACTGTTGAGTGATAGCAGAAGGGCTCCGGTTGGAATTGCCTGATGGAGACTATGGGAGTAATGTTAAACTAACCCGTCGAGCAGGAAATCCCACGTGATCGGAAGGATCGCCGGTTTTACACTCCACCCAATGACCAGTGGAGATAAAATGCACAGGGTGTGAAACCAGCGGCATGCCCGATCCGGTCGGTGTCCTGACCGGCGGCTTAGCTTAAAATTGCCCCTAGTTTGAGTCACACCAAGAGTGGCTGCTCGTCTGGCTTCGGGCCAGACAGTCTGGCTTTGGTTGTGGCTGTCTGGCAATTTTCAGAACTAAACAAAAGACACAAACAGTAAAGTGGCCAGATTTCAACTACTCTACGTGAACGGGCAAGCAGGCAGACCTCTCATTCGCTCGTACACAGGTCTGTTTCATACAGGTGCACAGTGCCGCCAATTTCTGAACCTACCAAATGGTAACAATTCTAGACATACCGTCAACCGGAGGCAAAAAAACAAAAGGCCATGTATTTCCCCACCAGAATGAAGGAATTTCTTTTGTTAAATCACAACAGAATTGCTGCTGAGCTTACGTAAGAACATAGGAACTTCTAGAGGAGAAAAGATTGAGGTCCACCTAGTTCCCCTTCTATTATCCTGGTAGTTGTATGATACAGTGATCACGGAGTTGTTCAATAATCACAGCAATCAATTTCCATCAAGGATTCTACAACAGACCCAGAAAAGACACAAACCCCAGTGGGGGAGAGCTTAGGGAACCACAAGTCCAAAGCCACCTGTTGCTCCCGAGCACATTTACCACGTATCATGTCTCAAATTATTCGCATGCTGTATCCCAAAATATTATTTTCTGATTAGGATTTGAATCAATCACTCACTGCTTACACCATCTCCCGAAGAGGTTTGTTCCATAGATTGATCGCTCGCTCACTGAAATATTGTTTGCACACACTTCCCACATCTCCCAGCTGTCGGCCTTGGAGCTGCCCATACAGATGCCAGCCCAATCACTTGGTCAAGGGTCTTTCAGTGACAGGGGCATCAGTGAGAGGGACGTAGTTCAGGACGGAGCATGAGAAAACCGTCTTTAAAAAACAAATGGATGCAGAGGTAGACTAGCGGTGGCTGTAGTTTCCTCATCAGCTGAAAGGCTGGCTGTAAGACCACTGGGATCGACGATAACACCCCTACCAGTGAGTGTACCAGCTGAAGTGTCAACCATGGCTCAATGGGTAACACCCTCACCTCTGAGTCAGAGGGTCGTGGGTTTAAGCTCCACATCAGAGACTTGAGCACATAAATCTAGGCTGACACCCCAGTGCAGTACTTAGGGAGGGCTGCACTGTCAGAGGTGCCGTCTTTTGGATGAGGTGTTAAACCGAGGCCCAATCTACTCTCATCTGAAAGACAGCACCTCTGACAGTGCAGCGCTCCCACAATACTGCATTGGAGTGTCAGCCTAGATTTATGTGCTCACGCCCCTGGAGTGGGACTTGAACCCACAACTTTCTAACTCAGAGGCGAAAGTGCTACCCACAGTTGACACTGAGCGGCAATGACTGGTATCAGTGATCATGAAGAGAACGTTGTTTCATCTGGCACTTCACAACTTTGATGAGTGCATAGTCACAGTGCAATAGGGAGAATGCCACTCACCATGCACTCAGAATCCCATTGATGAGCGAGAACTGTGCAAACCAAATATTGGGGCCAATTGATTGTTCCAATCATTGTTGGACTCACTCAACTGTTGCGACATAAAAAGGAAGCATTCATTAACTTTATCATGGTTTTTTATTTATTTACTCCTCTCTTCTACTGTAGGCACTGACTGATCTGGACCACCATCTTCCTGCATGTAAAAGCCTAGATAGTGAATTCCTTCATGGATGATATTACAGTTGGCAATAACAACTTGCATTGATATAGCATAACATTTTTCACATAGTAAAACGTCCCTATGCCCACAGGAGCGTTATAAAACAACATTTGACACCGAGCCACATAAGGAGATATTAGGACAGATGACCAAAGCTTGGTCAAAGAGGTAGGTTTTAAAGAGCGTCTTAAAGGAGGAAGGAGAGGTCGAGAGGCGGAGAGGTTTAGGGAGTTGCAGAGCTTGGGGCCCAGGCTGCTGAAGGCATGGACACCCGATGGTGGTGATGAAAATCAGGGATGCTCAAGAGGGCTGAGTTAGAGGAACGCAGAGATCTCGGGGGGTTGTGAGGCTGGAGGAGATTACAGAGATAGGGAGGGGTGAGGCTGTGGAGGGAATTGAAAACAAGGAGGAGAATTTTGAAATCGAGCCGCTGCGAACCGGAACCCAATGGGAGGTCAGCAAGCACAGGGGTGATGGGTGAACGGGACTTGGTGCGAGTTAGGTACAGGCAGTAGAGGTTTAGGTGAACTCAAGTTTACAGAGGGAGTAAGGTGGGAGGCCAGCCAGGAGAGCATTGGAATAGATCATTAGTTTGATTCTGTCGTCACCCAATATCATCATCATCATCACCATCATCATAGGCAGTTCCTCGGAATCAAGGAAGACTGGCTTTCACTCCTGAAGTGAGTTCTTTGGTGGCTTAACAGTCCAATACGAGAGCCACGGACTCGGTCACAGATGGGACAGACATTCGCTGAGGGAATGGGTTGGGGGGGCTGGTTTGCTGCACACTCCTTTTGCTGCCTGCACTTGACCTCTTCACGCTCTCGGAGTTGAGATTCGAAGAGCTCATCGCCCTCCCGGATGCACTTTCTCCACCTAGGGCAGTCTTCGGCCAGGCATTCCCAGGTGTCAGTGCTGATGTTGCACTTTACCAGGAGACTTTAAGGGTGTCCTTGTAACGTTTCCGCTGCCCACCTTTGGCTCGTTTGCCATGAAGGAGCTTCGCATAAAGCTTTGCTTGGGCAGTCTTGTGTCTGACATGCAAACTATGAGCCTGAACGCCAGGATATAGTCGATGTATTCACCGAGGCATATGAAAGCATGGGCCTTACGCTTAACATCCGTAAGACAAAGGTCCTCCACCAGCCTGACCTCATCCGATATCAATACACAAGCGTATCCAGATGGGAACACTAGATAGTAATCAGGAGGAAAACATCGAGCTGATGTATCCCCTCCTGAACCCACGGTTGCTGAGGCCAACTTTGCATTTCTCTACCTGCCTATCTTTCTCAATAACAACAAGTTGCATTTATATAGTGCCTATCTGCATCTCCATCTGTTATTTTTTCTGTCATTTGCTTGCTCGCTCGCTGTCTCTCTCTATCTCTATCTTTGTCTGTCTCTCTCGCTTACATTCTATCTCACTCTTTGTTTCTCTCTTTGTTACTTTTTCTTTTTTTGATTAATAATCAAATATTGTCCCTAGCATTAGCCTCTGGTAAAATCAGTTAATTTAGCACAAACCAAGTGTCAAACTAGGGGACTTCCAGGTCTATCCTACGTTACAACTGTGTCTGCACTTCAAAAATACTTCAGAGGCTGCAAAGCACTTTGGGATGTCCTGAGGTTGTGAAAGGCGCTATAGAAATGCAAGTTCTTACTTTCTTTTCTTTATTGTGTCTCAGTAACACATAGAAGATATTTATCCACCCAGTCTTTAGAGAAATAACTTTGTTGTGTTTGCCAGTTATTTAAAGGTATATGAGTTTGGCGAGGGGCTGAGAGACTTTGAGGCAGAATTTAAACATAAAGCATTAATGGTGTGACCAGAAGCTTATTTCCTTCACAAGGATATTCTGACAATAATCTGAAGTGCTAGGATTAATCTGCTAAAGCAGCAGATGCCAGGGTTCTGGTCTAATCTCAGTCATTTCTGCAGAGACATAGTACTTATCATCTATGTTGTCGCCCAAATCCAGGTGGTTGATTGCACTGTGGGCAGGGACAGCAGGAGCGGTGAGATTGGGGCGGAGGAGTGGCGAGTGATCGTGGAGTGATGTGATCGGAGCCCAGGGGAGGCATGAGTTCGGGGCCCAGAAGATGCAAGGGCCCAGGTGCAGCATGGGCCAGCCCACCCTGCAATATGTGCGCGCGCTAGGTCCGTGCAGCAGAGCTGGTCTCCAGTCGTCCTGGTTAACCCTTGCCACTGGACCAAGACCTAGCTCTATCAAGCCCGTGTGGTGGCTGGTGTGCAACGGCCATCACACATTAAAAAAATCCACACACAAACATCTTCCACCCTTCAACATGTAGTTTGGGATCTGGAATATTAAGTCCTGTGAACCTGTGAACTCATCCCTTTTTGACATGGAAACAAGTCATCCTCGCTTTGAGGGACTGCCTATGATGATGATGATCACCTATGTTGTACAATTCATCAGCCCTTTCGTGGACGAGCCCGAAAACATCTCCCTTGCTGAATGGGTTAAACTCTGAATTTGCAAAAGTTCCATTAACTTTTATAACCGTCCTGAAGAAATATTACTCACCATCAACATTTTCTTAATTAATCTGGACAATTGGAGGATGCATAGAAGCATATTCAAGCATCAGAAAATTAATGGTTAAAGTGACATTCCAATGTTTAACAGCCAATTTTAATCTTTTTGGATTGCTCCCCTGTCTTTTTCTGCGTACTCGTGCTCTGTGACAGTCTTAATTTCTCTTTCTGTTTCATCTCTGTCTCCATTCAGATCTGACTGACATCAGTGAAGCTGGAGTTGGATGGTCGCTCAGCTGGATATCAGTCAATATGAGCCAAGGATAAGATTTGAGGGCAGAGAGAGACATACATAGGTGGAGAGAGAGAGACATGGCCCCGATTTTATAACAGTGGAGCGGGGGAGGGCCGGCGGGTGCAGGTGGTATGGTGATCCGTATTTAATAACTGGGGCTCATTGGAGTCCTGTCTGAGCCCGGACAGATCCATTACCTCGCCGGCGGGGTCAATCCCCGGTAGTCAGGTAATTGGTAAACGGTGGGGTGGGTGGGAGGTCAGGGGTCAAAGGTGATCTGTTGAGCGGGGGGGAGCAGTAAAGAAGGCCCAAGGCTTCCTTGTAAGGTCCAGAGGAGCACTCCTGCACACAAGCAAGCCGAAAATAAACATTTAAAAAATATTTGCCTAGGCCTTTTCCTGGCCCACGGACCCCCTCCGCACAGGTCTGGCCTGACAGGTAGGCCCACTGCTCAGGCCTCGGCCGAAAATCACAGATCAGGTTCCGTTGACGCTATTGGGCCCTGATCTTCATATTGAAAGAGGACCTGTCAGCTTGGGACAGGTGTCCCGTTCACCTGCTCAAAAGAGCAGGTTAATATCGGGACCGGGTGGGAAGGCAGCAGGAGCAGAGGGGGCAAGTAGTCCCCTCATTTGAACTTTATTTCAAGTCTGATCCATTTTCAGGTATGAATGTTTCACAGCAGCTTCACTGCTCTACTCAAAACAATGTATACCAGTGCAGAGGCGAGACCATTTTTCCAATAACGAGTCCTTTGGTATTAGAGCAATCAGGATACCATGAACTGTAAACTGTCATCTAGCAAGGGGCACAATGCAAGTTTTCTGGCATTGCAGATTCCCATCGCCAGTCAGAGTCCAACAATGACAAATAATAATTCAGGAACTATACACCAAAGCAGCTTGCTTCCACCCACACATTGGAATCAGCAACTGACTACATTAAACAGCTGATCTATTGTGATTGCAACAACCAAAGAACTGGCTTGGCTTCATTCATCATGCCGAACCTTCCAAGGACCTGTGAGGCAGCAGACCAGTTAGACTTCGGATGGAGTTTCGAACCTCTCTTGCTGCCATATTCCCGACACTCCTGGATGGTGGTGAAATGTGGACTCCGAAGGGACAACCTATCTTTGACATGCAACATCAACTCTGCCTACTCCACATCAAACTGCCGTCACAAATGTCAACTGATCAATTACCTGCCAATACAGCATTACTGACACCTTGGAAATATTGCTCAACAACCTCCAACAACAGTAGATCTCTTTTTGCAGACCTGTGACCTTCAGAATGGAAGTGATGCAAGGATCAGCACCTGATCACTTGACCCACTCAACTGCTCAAAACGAACAGAGATGCCAATATAACTCCTGATTAATAGCTCACGCAACTAAAGCACCTGGCACCATCTTGTCGCCAAGTCCAATGCCATTTAGGCTTGATTGATTGATTGCCCTCAGCTCTGGAACTCCCTCCCTAAACATTTTCACCTCTCTACCTCTCTTTCCTCCTTTTATACGCTCCTTACAAACTGCTTCTTTGTCCAAGCTTGATGTCATCTGCCCTAATATCTCCTTATGTGTCAGTGTCAGATTTTGTGATTGATCCTGTGAAGCGCCCTGGCTCATTTTACTACGTTAAAGGTGCTATATAAATACATGTTGTTGTTGTTGATTGATTAGCGTTATCTCAATTAATCCGTGTTTAATCCTGTGACTACCGAGCTGTGCTTCCGTACCAAAATTAAACAAATTTTTTAAAAAATGAATTATTTTATTAGAGATTTAAATAAGAGGGATGGAGGGGTGGTTACATAGCAGGATCAAGGTCACTTTACCAACAAGTCCACTTAAAAGTTTGTGAAAGTCTAATGCTCCTCTGAGATCAGCCCTGAAGTAAATGGCACTGACTTTAAAAATGTTACACATTCTGCCCATGTCTGAATTGCTGGCAGGTAATCAATGAATATCAGACGTGCGTTTCCAGAGCATTCTGAATAATGGAGTACTGCAGTCAGCCAGCAAATATATGGTCAGTCCCTTTATGCTGGAATAATATTGCAAGTATACAGCATTAATAAAGCGTGCAACAATATTTTAATACACAAGACCTATACAGAGGGGTGGTTTACCTTCTCTTAACACTGCCAAGAATATGAAAATGCAAATGTTGGAGATCTGAAATAACAAGAGAAATTTCTCCAGTTTCATATAATCTCAATCAGCCTTTGTACAGGGAAAAGACCGGTTCACATTTCGATAGTGAGACCCTTTCCTCAGAACAGGGACTAAGAAAGATTCTTACAAAGCATTACCCTGTCTTTTCTCCTTAAAAAAAAGAAAGAAAAGAAAGACGTGCAATTTTATAGCGCCTTTCAGGACCTCAGGAAGTCACAAAGCGCTTCACAGGCAATGAAATGTTTTTTGAAGTGCAGTCACGGTTATAATGTAAGAAACGCGGCAGCCATTTTGCACACAGCAAGCTCCCACAAACAGCAATGTAATGATGACCAACTAATCTGTTTTTAGTAATGTTGATTGAGGTATAAATATTGGCTGGGACACCGGGGCTAACTTCCCTGCTCCTCTTAGAAATAGTGCCACGGGATCTTTTACGTCCACTTGAGAGAGCAGACAGGACCTCGGTTTAACGTCTCGTCCGAAAGATGGCACCTCCGACAGTGCAGCACTCCCTCAGCACTGCACTGGAGTGTTAGCCTCGATTTTTGTGCTCAAGTCCCTGGAGTGGGATTTGAACCCACGACCTTCTGACTTTGCAGATGCTGACTGATATGTATTTACATAAACAGCTAGTTTTAGTTTACCTCTGTAAAACACCGATTATGTAATTTGTGAAGCAGCGTTTCATCTTTGCAGCACACAGTGCGCAGTGCATGGATTTATGAAGGGGAAGTCATGTTTGACGAATTTGCTGGAGTTCTTTGAGGATGTAATGAACAGGGTGGATAAAGAGGAATCAGTGGATGTGGTGTGTTTGGATTTCCAGAATGCATTTGACAAGGTGCCACATAAAAGGTTACTGCACAAGATAAAAGTTCATGGGGTTGGGGATAATATATTAGCATGGATAGAGGATTGGCGATGGAGTATAAAAGCAGGGAAGTCTTGCTACAGCAATATAAGGTATTGATGAGGCCACACCTGGAATACTGCATGCAGTTTTGGTTTCCATATTTACGAAAGGATATACTTGCTTTGGAGGAAGTTCAGAGAAGGTTCACAAGGTTGATTCCAGAGATGAGGGGGTTGACTTATGAGGAAAGGTTGAGTGGTTTGGGCCTCTACTCATTGGAATTCAGAAGAATGAGAGGTGATCTTTTCGAAATGTATAAGATTATGAGGGGGCTTGACAAGGTGGATGCAGAGAGGATGTTTCCACTGATGGGGGAGACTAGAACTAGGGGGCACAATCTTAGAATCAGGGGCCGCCCATTTAAAACTATGATGAGGAGAAATTTCTTCTCTCAGAGGGTTGTGGATCTGTGAAATTCACTGCCTCAGAGAGCTGTGGAAGCTGGGACATTGAATAAATTTAAGACAGAAATAGACAGTTTCTTAAACGATAAGGGGATAAGGGGTTATGGGGAGCGGGCGGGGAAGTGGAGCTGAGTCCATGATCAGATCAGCCATGATCTTATTGAATGGTGGAGCAGGCTCGAGGGGCCTTATGGCCTACTCCTGTTCCTATTTCTTATGTTCTTATGTTCTGAGTGTTAAATCTCTACATATCTGTAAGGTAGGCTGTAATCTTTCACAATAAAATGATCTCTTCCTGTAAGTTGACTGAATTAAAATCCTAGTTCAGTTAGTGTCTTTCTTCACCATGATGTAGAATACATTGTGTTAGAATTTGCTCTCAAAATAATGGTGCGGCTAATGGAGCGCACCATTATTTATATGTAAACGGTACAGCAACTTTCGAGTTTAGAAGAATGAGAGGTGAGCTCATTGAAACATACACAATTCCTACAGGGCTTGACAGGGTAGATGCAGGGAGGATGTTTCCCCTGTCTGGGGAATCTAGAACCAGGGGTCACAGTCTCAGAATAAGGGGTCAGCCATTACGATTCAGATGAGGAGACATTTCTTCACTCAGAGGGTGATGAATCGTTTGGAATTCTCTACCCCAGAGGGCTGTGGGTACTCAGTGGTTGAGTATATTTAAGACCTAGATCGATAGATTTTTGAATATTAAGGGGATAGGGGGATAGTGCAGGTCAATGGAGTTGACTTAGAAGATCAGCCATGATCTTATTGAATGGTGGAGCAAGCTTGAGGGGCCGAATGGCCTATTCCTGCTCCTAATTCTTATGTTCCTATAAAAATTAACAATTGTAAGTGTGGAGTCTCATTCCCTCAGCTTATGAATTGTTTTAGAAGATTTAAAAAATGTCAAATTTAAAATTTTAATTATTTTTCTTACTTTTCCTCTCTGTCTCTTTTCTCTCTCTTCTAAATCCAATCTTTCTTTCCCTCTCTTTAGAGCTGTAGCTCTTTCTTACAGCTAATTTGACCTTGTGTTTGTCCACTCTAATTCACCCGCCTTCTCAGTCCTTCCGTTGTTTATTTCCCACACCTTGAATCTCATTGGTTGCGGAGATACTCTGTTGCTTTCCCTGTTCACTCAGGTCCCAGCTGACCCACTGCCCTCACTGTGCCATTATCAGCTCGTACTTTCCATAACTTTGTGGGTTTTGAGCCGAAGGGTGCAGGAACAAGTCTAACTAATGACAGGCGCCATTAGAAGCCCTGCTCCAGCAAAACCTGGCCCATTGTCTTCCTCTTAGCTGATAAGAACCATGAATTAGGAGCAGGAGTCGTCCATACGGCCCTTTCGAGCCTGCTCCGTCATTCAGTAAGATTTTGGCTGATCTTCTACCTCAACACTTTAACTTATTGATCTCAGACTTGAAAATACTCAGTGATTCAGCCTCCACAGTCCTTCGGGGTAGAGAATTCCAAAGATTCACAACCCTTTGAGTGAAGAAATTTCTCCTTATCTCAGTCCTAAATGGCCGACCCCTTATCCTGAGACTGTGCTCCCTAGTTCTAGATTCTCCAGCCAGGGGAAACAACCTCTCAGCATCGACACTGTCAAGCCCTCTCAGAATCTTATATATTTCATTGAGATCATTCTTCTAAACTCCAGAGAATATAGGCCCAGTCTACTCAATCTCTCCTCATAGGTTCAATTTAGTGAACCTTCGTTGCACATCATCTAAAGCAAGTATAACTTGATATTCTTAAAACGAAAGGAAATTCATGGTACCTACCAAAAGAATAAAGGGAGGCTATGCAGGCAAAACAGAAGGAGAAGACTCAGCTCTGTGATCGGCAGCGATCTTAAACATCGGCAATTCCCTCACCACTTGGACCAACTCCACGTACATTTTGTCTTTCGGCTGGGCAGGAGCGATCAGATTCTTGATCAATGTGTGTGCCACAGGTCCACAGGTAGTCAATAGAACTGCTCTCTTTTTGGTATCTGTTGCCTCAAGATAAAAATTAAGCCTTTCCACATGCTCACTCCAGCTGGACCGATATTTTGATTGTTCCAATGAATCCCAACATAATAAGAGACAAATTGCAGTGACAAGGTTGATCACTACTGAAGTAACAAACATATCCAATAAACGATAATCCTAACAAGGTGTTGTCTGTTATCCTTGTTGCCAACTGTTGCGTCTGATAAACACTTAACTTGGTCTGGTAATGTAATGGCTGTCTTTGCTTCAGACTCTCTGGGATATTCTTTCTAGATGTAAGAAAATAATATATGAGGTGAGTAATTGCTACAATTGATCATGGTTACACGACATTCGGATATCATGAGTTTTCCAACGATTCCGAAAGAAAGACTTGCATTTATATAGCACCTTTCACAACCACCAGTCGTCTCAAAGCGCTTTACAGCCAATGAAGTACTTTTGGAGTGTAGTCGCTGTTGTAATGTAGGAAACTCGGCAGCCAACTTGCGCACAACAAGCTCCCACAAATAGCAATATGATAATGATCAGATAATCTGTTTTTGTTATGTTGATTGAGGGATAAATAGTGGCTAGCACACTGGGGATATCTTCCCTGCTCTTCTTCAAAACAGTGCCATGTGATCTTTTCTCTCCACCTGAGAGAGCAGACGGGTCCTGGGTTTAACGTCTCATCCAAAAGACAGCACCCTCTCATCATCATAGGCAGTCCTTCGGAATCAAGGAAGACTTGCTTCCACTCCTGAAGTGAGTTCTTTGGTGGCTGTACAATCCAATACAAGAGCCACAGACAGTCGTTGAGGGAAGGGGTGGGTGGGACTGGTTTGCCGCACGTTCTTTTCGCTGTGTGCGCTTGTTTTCTGCATGCTCTCGGCGTTGAGACCCGAGGTGCTCAGCGTCCTCTCGGATGCACTTCCTCCACTTAAGGCGATCTTGGGCCAGGGATTCCCAGGTGTCAGTGGGGATGTCGCACTTTATCAGGGAGGCTTTGAGGATGTCCTTGTAGCATTTCCGCTGTCCGCCTGCATCTGTGCACATTCAGAGACTGCACTCCAGGTCATAGTCGACGTATTTACTGAGGCGTACAAAAGCATGGGCCTTACACTAAACATCCAAAGGTCCTCCACCAGCCTGTCCTCACCACATAGCACTGGCCCCCCAGCCATCAAGATCCACAGTGCGGCCCTGGACACCGTGGACCACTTCCCGTGTCTCGGAACCTCCTAACAACAAGAGCAGGCATCGACGACGAGATCCAACACCACCTCCAGTGCGCCAGTAGAGCCTTCGGCCTCCTGAGGAAAAGAGTGTTTGAAGACCAGGCCCTCAAAACTGCCACCAAGCTCATGGTCTGCAGGGCTGTATGGTTCAGAGACATAGACCATGTACAGTAGACACCTCAAGTTGCTGGAGATATATCACCAATGATGTCTCCGCAAGATCCTACAAATCCCCTGGGAGGTCAGGCGCACCAACATCAGCGTCCTCATTCAGGCTAACATCCCCAGCATTGAAGCACTGACCACACTCGATCAGCTCCGCTGGGCAGGCTACATAGTCCGCATGCCAGACACGAGACTCCCAAACAAGTGCTCTACTTGCAGCACCCTCTCATTGGAGTGTCAGCCTAGATTTTTATGCTCAAGACCCTGGAGTGGAACTTGAATCCACAACCTTCTGACTCAAAGGAAAGAGAGCCACAGCTGACACTTTAAGCTGACACAAAGTCAGTTCCTTACCCCAAATGGGCTCTCACTCTGGATCAGACACGATGCAAAATGCAATAGGAAGCATTGAAAATGAAATTGAAAACTTAAGGAAGAAACTTCTGCTAAACATAGAGGCTGTCTGTGGGAAACGAGAAGGTGCTTGCAATGGATCTTGGTGCTGAACCTAAGACTCACCTGAATCTATGGAAGGCCACAGAATCATTGCTGCTTGAGAATTAGAAAATGGGCTTGAAACAGGCAATTGCATGGGGGCTCTGCCCTCCTACCTTAACGTGCTGATCTAACCCGGAGTTATACCATCACTTTTGCATTACTGCGAAGTGGAAAGTGTTTTGCAGCGATCTAATGATGGCAGTGTAACTGCAGTCTATGCTGGCATGATGCGGGGAGGCAGTCAACATACCAAGTAAAGTCTGAAATGCCTAAAGGAATCCAGCACAAGCTGTTCACAGCTGGTGTTGAGAAGGTTTGAGTATGTTGAAATTTAAGACTGAATTCCAATACAATGCTGGATATGCTAGCCTTCCATCTTCAGGGAATCATAGAATCATACCAGGAATGATAGCATAGTGGTTATGTTACTGGACCAGTAACCCAGAGGCCTGGACTAATGATCCAGTAGACATGAGTTCAAATCCCACCATGGTAGCTGGGGAATTTAAATTCAGTTAGTAAATAAATCTGTAATAAAAAAGCTTGTATCAGTAATGGTGATCATGAAACTGCCAGATTGTTGTAAAAATGCACCACATTTACTAATGCTCTTTATGGAAGGAAATCTGCCATCCTTACCCGGTCTGGCCTATATGTGACTCCATACCCATAGCAATGTCGTTGACTCTTAACTGCCCCTCTGAAATGGCCTAGCAAGTCATCCAGTTGTACGCAACCACTACAGTGGTCCAAGAAGGTGGCTCACCACCACCTTCTCAAGGGCAATTAGAGATGGACAATAAATGCTGGCCTTGCCAGGAACACATTTTTTTTGAAAAGAGGACATTTGTCCCATCGTGCCTGTGCCGGCTCATTAAAAGAGCTATCCAATTAGTTGCACTCCCCTGCTCTTTCCCCATAGCCCTGCAAATGTGTTCCCTGCAAGTACTTATCCAATTCTCTTTTGAAAGTTACAATTGAATCTGCCCCCACCAGCCTTTCAGGCAGCGCGTTCCAGATCACAACAACTCGCTGCATAAAAAAACTATTGCCTCTGTTTATTTTGCCAATTGCCCATATGCAGGGTTAATCTGGCACACTTCATTCTTTCTTTAAGGTGACCCTGCACTTCATTACATCTAAGTTTACGCCAACCAACCTTTTGTGACCTTTAGTCTGCAGACTTAAATTAAATTAATTCTGCAGTTGGCTGCAGCAGAAACCTATCTGCCTGTCAACCAGCAGCCCAGAGTTTAAGGACAGGCAGGGTTTTATTGACAGGCTGCATCCAATCAGAAACCTCCGAGTTTCAACTGATTTGCATAACAAAGGTTAGCTGACATCAATGACTCAGAATCCAGGAACACGATATTTGAAGATGTCAGCCTCGCAAGTGATGTCATCAGATTATTAGGCCCAGCTGACCTCTTCTGTCTCTCTCTCTCTCCTGCCCTCCCCTCCCAAATCATTTTGCAAAATTTCCCTTTCTACACGAAGGACTGAAAGAACAACATGAATTTACATTCTGCTCAGAACCAAGTAATATTTCAAAAAAGAAAGAAAGACTTGAATTTATATAGCGCCTTTCACAAACACTGGCTGCCCCAAATCACTTTGCAATTAGGCTGGAGTTTAATATTTTGATATTTCAAATAACAGTGTTGATATTTAATGTCTCCAAGATAAGAGGAGACTAACTGATGTCCTGTTTCTGACTGCTCCATTTTTAATCGAGGCGGAGGAGCAGTGAGAGATCGGGGCCCAGGAGCATCGTGATCAGGGCTCAGGAGAGGCGAGGGCTCAGGGCCCAGAAGAGGCGAAGCCCCAGGGGCAGCACAGGCCAGCCCACACTGCGATCTATGGATAGTAGGAGCATGTGTGCGCACTAGGTCCGTGCAGCAGAGCTTGGTTTCCAGTCGTCTTGGTTAATCCTTGCCACTGGACCAAGACCTAGCTCTGTCAAGCCCATGTAGTGGCTAGTGTGCAACGGCCACCCCACGTTAAAAGAATCCACGCACAGGCACCTTCCACCCTTCAACATGTAATTCAGGACCTGGAATGTCAGGTCCCTCATTGAAACACCTGTGAACTCACCCCTTTTTGGTCATCCTCGATAGGAGGGACTTGCTAATACTACACTACTACTTTATTGATTTGTCGTCACTGTTGTAATGTAGAAAACGTAGCAGTCAAATTGTACACAGCAAGCTCCCACAAACAGCAATGTGATAAATGAGCAGATAATCTGTTTTTGTGGAATTGATGAGGGGTAAATATTGGCAAGGCCAGGATAATTTCCCTGCTCTTCTTTGAAAGAGTGCCATGGGGTCTTTTACACCCACCTGAGAGAGCAGACGGGGCCTCGGTTTAACATCTGAAAAACGGCACCTCCGCCAGTGCAGCACTCCCTCAGCACTGCACTGGAGTGTCAGCGTAGATTATGGGGCTCAGGTCTCCTTAGTGGGACTTGAATCCACAACCTTCTGAATTATTGAATGATAAACAGACTATTAATCATTATTTTTTGTTATTAAGTTAATGTTTCTAATGAGATTTGGCGGGGGGAGGGTCTCTATTTTCTGCCTCTGTGCCCACTGAAATGGCAAAGGAAGATGGGCAGTGCCAATAAGTGTTGACTGATTTGCGCTGCTGCCTAACAATCTTTAATTTGGGTGCACGGTCCCTTTAATGGGCTTCGCGGACTGTTCAAAATCTTATGCATCGACGAACTTTCACATTGGAAAAGCGGGTCCTGGGCTGTGCGGGGCCGACAGACAACTGGGCGACTCGCGGCGTCAAGGGAACATTGATGCCCAATCAAAACTTTTACCCCAATATTTCCTATTGGCTGTGCTGGAGGTATCTGCCGGGGCTCAGTGGGTAGCACTCTAGTCTCTGAGTCAGAAGGTTGTGGGTTTAAATCCCACTCCAGAGACTAGAGCACATAAATCTAGGCTGACAGTGCAGTGCAGTGCTGAGGGAGCACTGCACTGTCAGAGGTTCTGTCTTCCAAATGACACGTTAAACTGAGGCCTTGTCTGCTCTCTCAGGTGGACGTAAAAGACCCCACGGCACTCTTTCAAAGAAGAACAGGGGAGTTTTCCCCAGATGTCCTGGCCAATATTTATCCCTCAATCAACATGACAAAAAAAAGATTTTCTGGTCATTATCACATTGCTGTTTGTGGGACCTTGCTGTGCACAAATTGGCTGCCATGTTTCATACGTTACAAAAGTGGCTACACTTCGCAAATTGGCTGTAAAGTGCTTTGAGATGTCCGGTGGTCATGAAAGGAGCTATATAAATGCAAGTCTTTCTATTTTTCTTTCTTTCGCTCAGATTAGTGAGAATTGCTCAATCCTGTACTAATGGACAGTCATTGTACTGAAAGCAAGTTTTGAAAAGTGTGTCATTGAGCTGAGCTGGTGTAGGCATCTTCCACCCTTGAACATTTAGTTCAGGACCTAGAATAACAGGTCGTTCATTGAAACACCTGTGAACTAATCCCTTTTTGGCGTGGAAGCAAGTCATCCTCGATGCGAGGGACCGCCTATGATGATGATGTGTTATGCACAGTCATGTGTCACAATACACACTTTATGTGAATAACCAGGGAGGTTTGTATATTTTTTAATTGATTCATGGGATGTGGACGTCACTGGCAAGGTCAGCATTTATTGCCCATCCCTAATTGCCCTTGCGAAAGTGGTGGTGAGCTGCCTTCTTGAACCGTTGCAGTCCGTGTGGTGAAGGTTCTCCCACAATGCTGTTAGGGAGGGAGTTCAAGGATTTCGACCCAGTTACAATGAAGGAACGCCGATATATTTCCAAGTCGGGATGGTGTGTAACTTGGAGGGGAACGTTCAGGTGATAGTGTTTCCATGCGCCTGCTGCCCTTGTCCTTCTAGGTAGTAGAGGTCACGGGTTTGGGAGGTGCTGTTGAAGAAGCCTTAGTGAGTTGCTGCAGTGCATCTTGTAGATGGTGCACACTGCAGCCACGGTGATCCAAAGCGGGTGCCGAGGTCGATGCCGGGTTGTCCGTCTGATTTTATTCCTTTTATTGTTTCTTGTAGCGGTTTGTTACAACTGAGTGGCTTGCTGGGCCGTTTCAGAGGGCAGTTAAGAGTCAACCACATTGGTGTGGGTCTGGAGTCACATATAGACCCGACCAGGTAAGGACAGCAGATTTCCTTCCCTGAAGGGCATTAGTGAACCAGATGGGTTTTTACAATTCAGTAGTTTCATGGTCACCATTACCGATACGAGAGTTTTATTCTAGATTTATTTAACTGAATTTAAATTTACCAGCTGCTGCAGGGGGATTAAACTAAACATGCTTGGGCTGACTACTCATTTGTCTCATTATCATTTTGAGGGTCCCGGTTTCTGACATATGAACAATGACGGACAGGAAAAGACCCTCTGGTCCATCCAGCATGTCCCACAAAACTGAGATTCACATGCATCGCTTTATATACACTCCCCAACCCATGTAATCTGCAGGAAGAGTCTAAAAGTTAGATTAAAAACCCAGGATAATTAGACGGGGGAAAAAAAAACCCAGAAATTCCTCTTCAATCCTCAGGAGAGCTCTCTGGCCTTGATTAATGTCATTCAAACTAGGCTTGTGTGGAACATTAACATTGGCATAGACCAACTGGGTCGAATGGCCTGGTTCTATGCTGTAAGTTCTATGTAGTATCTGCCTTTTATGCGAGGTGATCTCTACCCCAGCCAGAAACAAGTCCAGCTCTCGCTCGAAGGAATTCAGCCAGGTCCACAATTCTCTGGAGAAAGAACCACTTTTTGACATCTAACCTAGTTCCGCCTTTACATAACTGGTAAATGGTCCTACCTAACCTATTTAGTTGAAAAAAAGCTATCTACACAAGCACAATCTATACCCATCATCATCTTATAAACCTCCAAGCACTGACCACACTTGATCAGCTCCGGTGGGCAGGCCACATTGTTCGCATGCCAGACACGAGACTTCCAAAGCAAGCACTTTACTCAGAACTCCTTCACGGCAAATGAGCCAAAGGTGGGCAGAGGAAACATTACAAAGACACCCTCAAAGCCTCCCTGACAAAGTGCAACATCCCCACTGATACCTGGGAGTCCCTGGCCAAAGACCGCCCTAAGTGGAGGAAGTGCATCCGAGAGGGCGCTGAGCACCTCGAGTCTCAACGCCGAGAGCATGCAGAAATCAAGCGCAAGCAGCGGAAAGAGCATGCAGCAAACCAATCCCACTCACCCCTTCCCTCAACGACTGTCTGTCCCACCTGTGACAGGAACTGTGGTTCTCATATTGGACTGTTCAACCACCTAAGGACTCATTTTTAGAGTGGAAGAAAGCCTTCCTCGATTCTGAGGGACTGCCTATGATGATGAAACCTTCATCAAATTACCCCTTCATCTACGCTTCTTAAAAGTGTAGAGTCCTAACTCTTTGAGCCTACTTTGATAATTAAAAGGCTTCAAATTGGGAATTAGTCTAATGGCAGTCCTCGGCACCCTGTCCAAAGCCTTAACATGTGAGGAGACCAAAGCTGGACACAGTTTGCTAACTGAGGCCCAACCAAGGCCTAATAAATGGCTGTGGGTGTGCCCATCTGACCAGGTTTCTGAGCAACAAGCAGCAGCACTGGAGAGGAGCACATGTCGTGGAAGGGGATGGAACAGTATGATGGCACTGAGTTAGTAATAGTTAATAATGCCTCAAGTACCCTTGGTTAATGAGCACGATCCTGTCAGCTCTACCAACGTACTTGCATTTGGCAGAGGCCCTTCGCACCAAAATGCAATCTCAGCAGATTGAAGATCAATCTGATGCTAATTCTTGGCACTTTCTTGCTCGTTGAAAGAAAGCAAGAGGTCCCTGTACAGCAGGGTCCGATCCAGTATCCATTGAAAGTCCTTTGTTCAGACTATCCACAGAAATGGGAGGCAAGAAGAGGTGGAGGATGAGGCAAAGAGGAGGAATTTTCATTGATACAAATTGGTGGGAAGGGAGAAAAATTGGTGTAGCCATGCAGCACCTCCACCCTGATGGCATCGCACTCACGCAACACTGCACTCTTTCAGAGACAACACAACTCACCGAGATTTGTGCTGCTGCTTTGCAATGTTTGGTAAAGTCAATTCCTCGCAATAAGAATTTAAGCTCAGCTAGCTTTCCAGTCAATTAGGCAGCGATAGGAAGAATTAAACACAATTTCCCCTCATTACTACTGCCCAGATTCCAAGTTACTCTGCCGCAGCGAAACCTCTGTAAAATGCTCCATATCGATTCTTTTCGCCACAGAGTAAAAGTTTACAGCATGGCTTTTAATGCATGCCAGGACTTTAAAGAGCTATTGATGCCACATTTTCACAACCAACGTATTGATGGAACTATTTATCAGCCTGGTTCAGAAGCAATTAAAGGAAATGTCACCAGCAGCCCCCCCCCACCCCCCCCCCATGGAATTACTGCCTTTAACCCAGTGGTTCGATCGGTGCTGGTGTCTATCAACTGCACTTTAATTCAGCTTCTGCACACGGCAAACTCTTCCAATCACATCATTGCCGTCTATTGCTTAAACAAATACAGTCGGAAAAAGTCAACAGGAAGTGAAAGGAAAAACACAAGGGGGGTATTCAAATGGATCCATAAATGTTGTTATGTATGTATGCCTGTTTACTGTGTGATGTTTGTAACACTGTATGCAACATTGAATGTACCCTTGTACTGTACACACCTTACCGGTACACTAGAGAGTGCTGTTGCTGGAGACCCAGGGGTTGTCTGCACACGGCAGGTAACCCAGTATAAAAAGGCACACACAGCTTGTTGTCAGCACTCAGGAGCTGCTAATGAAGGACTGCAGGTCTGCACAGTTTAAGACCATACCCTGCCTCGTGGAGTCATTACTAAAGGTGCCTACATACACTGCAAATGTGATGAGAAAAATAAAGTTGAGCAATGCTAGAATGAACTGGTGACGTACCGACACCATGATTTGCACCATCGCAGCCTGCTCCACGTATTGACCTGACAAATTATCTAGCTAAGCACCACCACCCCTTTAAAATATAAAAAGAAAAAAGAAATACCAACGTTTATATAGCGTCTTTCACGCCCACCAGACGCTTTACAGCCAATGAAGTACTTTGAACTATCGTCACTGTTGTAATGTGGAAAACAAGGCAGCCAATTTGCACACAGCAAGCTCCCACAAACAGCAATGTGATAATGACCAGATAATCTGTTTTTGTTATGTTGACTGAGGGATCAATATTGGCCAGGACACCAGGGATAACCCTCTTGCTCCTCTTCAAAATAGTGCCATGCGATCTTTTACATCCACCTGAGAGGGCAGACGGGGCCTCGATTTAAAATCTCATCTGAAAGACGGCACCTTCTTCAGTGCAGCACTCCCTCAGCACTGCACTGGAGAATCAGCCTAGATTTATGTGATCAAATTCCTGGAGTGGGATTATAACCCACAGCCTTCTGACTCAGAAGCAAGTGTGCTACCCACTGAGCCACGGCTGACACCGACACACACAGTAAACACACAGCAATTAATGTAGAGAATATGATTCCCAAGAGGCAGCTTGGGCTGCAAAGCCATGGGCCTGACTCCAAATCGGGACTTCAAAGGTTTCAGTAGCTTTCAATACATGCAATGCTTTGATGGGATTAAAGCCACGTGTAGTTTATTTGTCTGCTGCATTCGATTTAACCCTGGACAACCTCGAGCCTCTGGAAAATTTCACTCATAGTGGCGCATATAATCGGTCACCAGCAATGTCCCGATCAGCTACCGTAAATCGGCAGCAGATCAGCGGAAGTCATGGAAAGGCATGTAAACGGTTGGGTGAGCATCTTCACTCTTACTACCGGGAAACGACAATCTGAGAGGTGCAGAACCGTCGGCAAATCCGCTACCGGGCATTTCCCCCCCATTTCCCGACCGTCCCCCATCACCCCCACCATTCCCATCGCCCCCATCACCCCCACCATTCCCCCATCACATCCTCTCCCCATCACCCCCACCATTCCCCCATCACCCCCACCGACCTCCATCACCCCCACCGTTCCCCATCAACCCCACCGTTGTCCCATCACATCGTCTCCCTATCACCCCCACCGTCCCCCATCACCCCCACCATCCCCCATCAGCCCACCGTACCCCACCACCACCATCCCCCATCACCCCCACCATTCCCCCATCACCCCCACCGTCCCCCATCACCCCCACCGTCCCCCATCACCCATCACCCCCACCATTCCCCCATCACCCCCACCATTCCCCCATCACCCCCACCGTCCACTATCCCCACCGTCCCCCATCACCCCCACCATTCCCCCATCACCCCCACCATTCCCCCATCACCCCCACCGTCCCCCACCGTCCATCACCCCCACCGTCCCCTATCACCCCCACCGTCCCCCACCGTCTCCCATCACCCCCACCGTCCCCATCACCCCCACCGTCCCCATCACCCCCACCGTCCCCCACCATTCCCCCATCACCCCCACCGTCCCCATCACCCCCACCATTCCCCCATCACCCCCACCATTCCCCCATCACCCCCACCGTCCCCCATCACCCCAACCAACCCCATCACCCCCACCGTCCCCCATCACCCCCACCATCCCCATCACCCCCACCGTCCCCCATCACCCCCACCGTCCCCATCACCCCCACCATTCCCCCATCACCCCCATCGTCCCCATCATCCCCACCGTCCCCCATCACGCCCACCATCCCCCATCACCCACACCATCCCCCACCACCCCCACCATCCCCCACCATCCCCCATCACCCCCACCGTCCCCCATCACCCCCACCATCCCCCACCGTCCCCCATCACCCCCACCATCCCCCATCACCCCCACCATCCCCCACCGTCCCCCATCACCCCCACCGTCCCCATCACCCCCACCATCCCCCACCGTCCCCCATCACCCCCACCATCCCCCACCGTCCCCCATCACCCCCACCATCCCCCATCACCCCCACCATCCCCCACCGTCCCCCATCACCCTCACCGTCCCCATCACCCCCACCGTCCCCATCACCCCCACCATCGCCCACCGTCCCCCATCACCCCCACCGTCCCCATCACCCCCACCGTCCCCCACCGTCCCCCATCACCCCCACCGTCCCCATCACCCCCACCATCGCCCACCGTCCCCCATCACCCCCACCGTCCCCATCACCCCCACCGTCCCCCACCGTCCCCCATCACCCACACCGTCCCCATCACCCCCACCATCGCCCACCGTCCCCCATCACCCCCACCGTCCCTATCACCCCCACCATCCCCCACCGTCCCCCATCACCCCCACCATCCCCCATCACCCCCACCGTCCCCCATCACCCTCACCGTCCCCATCACCCCCACCGTCCCCATCACCCCCACCATCCCCCACCGTCCCCCATCACCCCCACCATCCCCCATCACCCCCACCGTCCCCCATCACCCTCACCGTCCCCATCACCCCCACCGTCCCCATCACCCCCACCATCCCCCACCGTCCCCCATCACCCCCACCGTCCCCATCACCCCCACCATCCCCCACCGTCCCCCATCACCCCCACCATCCCCCACCGTCCCCCATCACCCCCACCATCCCCCACCGTCCCCCATCACCCCCACCATCCCCCATCACCCCCACCATCCCCCATCACCCCCACCATCCCCCACCGTCCCCCATCACCCTCACCGTCCCCATCACCCCCACCGTCCCCATCACCCCCACCATCGCCCACCGTCCCCCATCACCCCCACCGTCCCCATCACCCCCACCGTCCCCCACCGTCCCCCATCACCCCCACCATCCCCATCACCCCCACCATCCCCCACCGTCCCCCATCACCCCCACCATCCCCCATCACCCCCACCGTCCCCCACCGTCCGCCATCACCCCCACCGTCCCCCATCACCCCCACCGTCCCCCACCGTCTCCCATCACCCCCACCGTCCCCCATCACCCCCACCGTCCCCCACCGTCTCCCATCACCCCCACCGTCTCCCATCACCCCCACCGTCCCCCATCACCCCCACCGTCCCCCATCACCCCCACTGTCCCCCACCGTCTCCCATCACCCCCACCGTCCCCCATCACCCCCACCGTCCCCATCACCCCCACCGTCCCCCACCATCCCCCATCACCCCCACCGTCCCCCACCATCCCCCATCACCCCCACTGTCCCCCACCGTCTCCCATCACCCCCACCGTCCCCCATCACCCCCACCGTCCCCATCACCCCCACCGTCCCCCACCATCCCCCATCACCCCCACTGTCCCCCACCGTCTCCCATCACCCCCACCGTCTCCCATCACCCCCACCGTCCCCCATCACCCCCACCGTCCCCCATCACCCCCACTGTCCCCCACCGTCTCCCATCACCCCCACCGTCCCCCATCACCCCCACCGTCCCCATCACCCCCACCGTCCCCCATCACCCCCACCGTCCCCATCACCCCCACCGTCCCCCACCATCCCCCATCACCCCCACTGTCCCCCACCGTCCCCCATCACCCCCACCGTCCCCCATCACCCCCACTGTCCCCCACCGTCTCCCATCACCCCCACCGTCCCCCATCACCCCCACCGTCCCCATCACCCCCACCGTCCCCCACCATCCCCCATCACCCCCACTGTCCCCCACCGTCTCCCATCACCCCCACCGTCCCCCATCACCCCCACCGTCCCCATCACCCCCACCGTCCCCCACCATTCCCCCATCACCCCCACCGTCCCCCATCACCCCCACCGTCCCCATCACCCCCACCATCGCCCACCGTCCCCCATCACCCCCACCATCCCCATCACCCCCACCGTCCCCATCACCCCCACCGTCCCCCATCACCCCCACCGTCCCCATCACCCCCACCATCCCCCATCACCCCCACCATCCCCATCACCCCCACCGTCCCCATCACCCCCACCATTCCCCCATCACCCCCATCGTCCCCATCACCCCCACCGTCCCCCATCACCCCCACCATCCCCATCACCCCCACCGTCCCCATCACCCCCACCATTCCCCCATCACCCCCATCGTCCCCATCATCCCCACCGTCCCCCATCACGCCCACCATCCCCCATCACCCCCACCATCCCCCACCATCCCCCATCACCCCCACCGTCCCCCAGCACCCCCACCATCCCCCACCATCCCCCATCACCCCCACCATCCCCCACCATCCCCCATCACCCTCACCGTCCCCATCACCCCCACCATCCCCATCACCCCCACCATCCCCCACCGTCCCCCATCACCCCCACCGTCCCCATCACCCCCACCGTCCCCCACCGTCCCCCATCACCCTCATCACCCCCACCGTCCCCATCACCCCCACCGTCCCCCACCGTCCCCCATCACCCTCATCACCCCCACCGTCCCCATCACCCCCCATCACTCCCACCGCCCCCCACCATTCCCCCACCAAAGTTACAGAGACCGATCAGCAGAATCCACACAGAAATCCACAGCGAGGTTTATTTGAATCCTAGAAATGATTGTACATTTAGTCTGCCTCATGCTTTTGTCTTATTATCGCCACATTCTTCAGAAGGGATTGAGCTTTGATTTTAGCAAAGTCTTTTCTTCATAAATTTTAGTCAGCATTGAGATTTAATCTTCGGAGGGGAGGGGAAATTGCAGTCGGAAATGTCATTTTGCTTTTGCTTTCCATGTATTTTATTCTGGTCTTTGCACAAATGATTGCAAAATGTAGGTTTCTAACCATGTCCCAGGTATCCCCTCGTCCTGGGGTTCACATGAGTAAATGTCATGCCATCGATTGTCACATGATCAACCCTGCAAGAATACCTCCAATCAGTGTTGGCAACCCGACTCAGGATTAACCTTTTCTATCCCACTTAACCTCTTATCCAGCACTTTAAATGTCACTTTATTCTGATCAGTGACAAATCACCGTGTAACCTTAGCATTCGCTTGACAAAAGCAAATTCAAGTTTTACCTTTGCTATGAGATCATATTTAAACCCCTCGACTGCATCATTGCTTTGGAATTCGGAGATGCAGTCCTCAGGATATACAGTGCACAGTGCATTCTCTCAAAAAATCAGAACATTGCTGGAATTTTTAAAATAAATAGCACGTCAACTGACGCTAATTATTTGGTTCACTTCACATGTTTCCCACCATCATCATCATAGGCAGTCCCTCGAAGCGAGGATGACTTGCTTCCATGCCAAAAAGGGATGAGTTCACAGGTGCTTCAATGAAGGACCCAATATTCCAGGTCCTGAACTACATCCTGAAGGGTGGAAGATGCCTGTGCGTGGATTTTTTTTAACATGTGGTGGCCGTTGCACACCAGCCACCACATGGGCTTGACAGAGTTAGGTCCTGGTCCCGTGGCAAGGGTTAGCCAAGACAACTGGAGACCCACATTACAACAATGACTACACTCCAAAAGTACTTCATTGGCTGTAAAGCGCTTTAAGAAGTCTGGTGGTCTTGAAAGGCGCTATATAAATGCAAGTCTTTCTTTCGTTCGTTCTTTCACTTCATCTAATTTCCTTTGTTTAAAACAGACATTGTTTGTTGGGGATGTGCAACAGTGCAATTTCACACTCGCAATCACTGATTGCAGGACACCAACTCATTTTCTTGACAAAGTGAATCTCATTCAATAGAAGTCAGAGGCTAACGAGAAATTTAATTCTCGGTTTGGATGTCTGCGGTTATTATTCTTGGATTTTTCTGACAGGAAAGCAAAACCTATCTTGAAATATGATATTTTGAGTTAAGAAGATTATTTTTGGCAGGAAGAGAATTTTCAGTAGCCAGCGTTCCATATTAACCCAGAAAATAGCTACATTGTTCCAGGTGCTGAGAAAGAAGGGAGTGGAAGTGTTGTCAGTCTCCCAGTTTCACAGGATTACGGCTTAATTAGAATAACAATTCACTCATGGTGCTGCTCAAAGGGTCATTGTGGAAAGAAAATTAATGATGCGTCACCGTTTACCAACTTCAGAGGGTTGAGAGAGAAGGAGATGCACAGACAGAGATGCACAAATACAGAGAAACAAGAGATACAGGCAGAGAAAGAGGAAGATAAAGAAGAGCAAGAACATAAACTTTGATCGAACCTTGGTTAGACCACACTGAGAGTACTGCGTGCAGTTCTGGTCGCCATGTTATAAAAAGGATATAGAGGCACTGGAGAAGGTGCAAAAAAGATTTACAAGGCTAATACCAGAACTGTGAGATTATACTTATCAGGAAAGGATGCACAGGCTGGGTCCCTTTTCTCCTGAAAAGAGAATGCTGAAGGGTGACCTATTAGAGGTCTTTAAAATTATGAAAGGTTTTGATAGAGTGGATACAGAGAGAATGTTTCCACTTGTGGGGCCGAGCAAAACTAAAGGCCATCAATATAAGATAGTCACCAAGAAATCCAATTGGGAATTCAGAAGGAACTTCTTTATCCAAAGAGTGGTGAGAATGTGGAACTCGCTTCTACGAGGAGTGGCTGAAGTGAATAGTATAGATGCATTTAAGGAAAGCCAGATAAGCATATGAGAGAGAAGGAAATAGAGGGTTATGCTGATGGAGTTAGATGAGGAAAGACAGGAGGAGGCTCGAGTGGAGCATGGAGTGGTTGGGCCGAATGGCCTGTTTCTGCGCTGTATATCCTACGTAAGATAAATATAACATGAGAAAGAGAGAGAATGGAAGCATGAACTCAGCTGAAAGCAAATACACACACAAGAGAGGAAAAGAGCACAGAAATAGTTAAGATGGAGAGACTGGGGGTCATTTTAATCTAACCTGAAGGGACCGTCTCAGACGCCTGTTTTACACCCCATCGATTCAATAAGGAAGTAAAATTGGGCAGGGAGAAAAGATTGGTGGCTGGTCCAATCCGGTCTGTCTCCCACCGGGCGGATCGGGTAAAACTTACCTCCATACTCTCAGACCAAGCCACTGGTAGAAAGAGTATATGGAGATGGAGTGACATAGAAACACTCGCACAATCACAGCAAATGGGACACACTCGGCAAGTGGTGAGTGTGGTATCTTCAACAACTTGTATTTATATAGCACCTTTAATGTAGTGAAACGTCCCAAGCGCTTCACAGGAGTATTATGAGATTAAAAATTTGATACCGAGCCACCCTTCACCTAAAGAGCTATCCTATCTTTGAATATTTTTGACAAATGATTAAATCTTCAATGGTAATGTGCTCAGACTTAAAAATTAAAGGGCATTCACACAAGATTCCTGCTCATGACCATCGATACAATGTATAAGATCCTCCATAATCTTCATCAGGGATAACATTAACATTCAAGAATAGTAATGGAAAAAGAAAGCAGAAATGCTGGATGAAATGTTTCTGCTAAAGGGATTGGTTGGTGCAGGACACAGCTCCCCAGTGTTATCATTTCAGGATTTTAAAAGTACTGTTTTCTCCTTCAATGGTTTCACATAAGTAATTCCCCTAAGTGGACAAATGTCCCACTTGGTCCTAAGCTCAATCACTTTCTGCCCTTGCAGATGGTGTGTGCCCTGTGGGATCGACAATGACTCTTGTTCTGAAGTATACTTCGGGGTAAAATCACAGAGTATACCCTGACAGAGAGGAATACACTTGAAAAGGAAACATTTGCATGACTATAGGGAAAAAGCTGGGGAGTGAGACCAATTTAGTGTCAGTCGTGGCTCAGTGGATAGCACACTCACCTCTGAGTCAGAAGGTTGTGGGTTCAAGTCTCACTACAGGAACTTGTGGACATAAAGCTAGGCTGACACTCCAGTGCCGTGCTGAGGGAGTGCTGCACTGTCGGAAATGCCATCTTTCAGATGAGATGTTAAACCAAGCCCCTGTCTGCCCTCTCAGGTGGATGTAAAAGATCACATGGCACTATTTCAAAGAAGAGCAGGAGAGTTATCCCCAGTGTCCTGGTCAACATTTATCCCTCAATCAACATAACAAAAAAACAGTTTATCTGGTCATTATCGCATTGCTGGTTGTGGGAGCTTGCTGTACGCTAATTGGTTGCTGCATTTCCCACATTACAACAGTGACTACACACCAAAAGTATTTCGTTGGCTGTAAAGCGCTTCAGGACGTCCAGTGGTTGCGAAAGGTGCTATATAAATGCAAGTCTTTTTTTCTTTTAAATAGATAGCTCTTTCAAAGAGCTGACACAAGCACGATAGACCAAATGGCCTCCTTATGTGCTGTGAGATTCTATGATCTGCCGCTTGTACATTTTGGAAATTCAAGCATGCATTTTTTTCTATGTGTTCTGGTGGCAGGTGAGGTTCGCTACAGCCAATGGGCACTCAGAAAAATCCCCCCTTTAGTCCCGTGGTACGCCAATCCCTTCAGTATGGGAGAATATCAAGCTGAGGCCAGGATCTTTTTACAAGCTAAAATAACCATGATATTTATTTACAACGAGTGACTCCCCCGTGCTGTTGTACATGGGCATTTGGAATTCCTGATCTCCCTGCATATAATGGGAGAATCCCCGGAGAAATGGCGGAAGTGAACGGTTAATCTCCTTCCGCAGGGGTTCTGCCAAAGTTACAGTGGGAGATTGAAAGTTACACCCCAGGGAATCAAACCAGCAAACACAGAAACATAGAAACATAGAAAATAGGTGCAGGAGTAGGCCATTCGGCCCTTTGAGCCTCCACCACCATTCAATAAGATCATGGCTGATCATTCCTTCAGTACCCCTTTCCTGCTTTCTCTCCATGCCCCTTGATCCCTTTAGACGTAAGGGCCATATCTAACTCCCTCTTGAATATATTCAATGAACTGGCATCAACAACTCTGCGGCAGGGAATTCCACAGGTTAACAACTCTCTGAGTGAAGAAGTTTCTCCTCATCTCAGTCCTAAATGGCCTGCCCCTTATCCAAAGACTGTGTCCCCTGGTTCTGGACCTCCCCAACATCGGGAGCATTCTTCCCGCATCTAATCTGTCCAGTCCCGTCAGAATCTTATATGTTTCTATGAGATCCCCTCTCATCCTTCGAAACTCCAGTGTATAATGGCCCAGTTGATCCAGTCTCTCTTCATATGTCAGTCCAGCCATCCCTGGAATTAGTCTGGTGAACCTTCGCTGCACTCCCTTAATAGCAAGAACGTCCTTCCTCAGATTAGGAGACAAAAACTGAACACAATATTGCAGGTGGAGCTTCACCAAGGCCCTGTACAACTGCAGTAAGACTTCCCTGCTCCTCTAACTCAAATCCCCTTGCTATGAAGGCCAACGTACCATTTGCCTTCTTCACCACCTGCTGTACCTGCATGCCAACTTTCAATGACTGATGAACCATGACACCCAGGTCTCGCTGCACCTCCCCTTTTCCTAATCTGCCGCCATTCAGATAATATTCTGCCTTCGTGTTTTTGCCCCCAAAATGGATAATCTCATATTTATCCACATTATATTGCATCTGCCATGCATTTGCCCACTCACCTAACCTGTCCAAGTCACCCTGCAGCCTCTTAGCGTCCTCCTCACAGCTCACACCGCCACCCAGTTTAGTGTCATCTGCAAACTTGGAGATATTACACTCAATTCCATCATCTAAATCATTAAAATATATTGTAAAGAGCTGGGGTCCCAGCACTGAGCCCTGCGGCACTCCACTCATCACTGCCTGCCATTCTGAAAAGGACCCATTTATCCCGACTCTCTGCTTCCTGTCTGCCAACCAGTTCTCTACAAACGTCAGTACATTACCCCCAATACCATGTGCTTTGATTTTGCACACCAATCTCTTGTGTGGGACCTTGTCAAAAACCTTTTGAAAGTCCAAATACATGACATCCACTGGTTCTCCCTTGTCCAATCTACTAGTTACATTCTCAAAAAATTCCAGAAGATTTGTCAAGCATGATTTCCCTTTCATAAATCCATGCTAACTTGGACCAATTCTATCACTGCTTTCCAAATGCGCTGCTATTTCATCCTTAATGATTGATTCCAACATTTTCCCCACTTCTGATGTCAGGCTAACCGGTCTATAATTAGCCGTTTTCTCTCTCCCTCCTTTTTAAAAAAGTGGTGTTATATTAGCAACCCTCCAGTCCATAGGGACTGATCCAGAGTCGATAGACTGTTGGAAAATGATCACCAATGCATCCACTATTTCTAGGGCCACTTCCTTAAGTACTCTGGGATGTGGACTATCAGGCCCTGGGGATTTATCGGCCTTTAATCCCGTCAATTTCCCTAACACAATTTCCCGCCTAATAAGGATATCCTTCAGTTCCTCCTTCTCACTAGACCCTCGGTCCCCTTGGGGTAGGGAGGAGGAGATAATTGAACCAGGGAGCATAAACATAATTCAGATACCATTCTGAAGTCGTACATTATGCCTTCATCCTCATATAATACTTTGATTTTATACTACTTACAGTTCAACAGCAAAATTTACAGCAATTTGGGAAGCTGAGTTAGTTGGAAAATAAGAATGTTCCTGCTGCACAGGCTGAGGAATTGGGAGGCATTAAACTGAGGCACGACAGTACCACCACTGGCAGAAGGGTGTAATTACAGTGTGACAATTTTCCATAGGCAATTTCCATTATAAATATGGGAATAGGGATTTATAATGAGAAAAATTGACATAAAAGTGTGACAAAAACATGACAACAAGAAGTGAGGTTTTATCAACAGGAAGTACACATAGCTGCAGGATTTTTTAATACATTATGGATGCAAACAAATGAAAACTCACAATTCGGCAATATCAAAACAGCACCGCAATCAACTTTAGATCTTATGAGCAATACCCACAACAGATTAATTACCCATTCAATGCCTTCTCCAGAAGTTCTGAGAAAGTCCTTCAAGGGTATCTCTAAACGGGCAAATACAACACGAGTTATCCTCTTGTAACCTTACAGTCTTCGCGTTGATTGGATTTCCACTCGTGAGGTACATAATGGCAACATTTATTTTATTGAGCTTCTCCTCACTCAATCTCAGGACTTAGAATGAACTCGCAAGCTGCAGAAAAAGGCCGGATTTAAACCTTTAAAATATGAGGGCTTACAGACTATACTTAATGAAGTTTCATTCCGAGGATAAAATGGGCAACTATTTTGATAAAAAATAAAGACCATCCCTCCAAATAGTACATCGAACAGAGTTAATTACCATATACAATGACGATCTTATATGGGTGCGTTGCTGGACAGACCTTTACAGGAAGCATTAAGCAGGATCAAGTCTTTGTTTGTACAGCTGCCACACAAGTCAACATTTCCATTTATCAGCTGCATGTTACAACACCGTCAGCAAACAGTTCTTTTAACAACCCCACCCTTCTGCTTACATATTGAAGGCGTGAATTAGTGCTTCAAAACAGTGACCTCACCAGACCACCTTACATTTAAAAAGATGCTTTGCTTCTAAGATGTACCTCAGACCAGTACTAATGGTGCCCATGTCCATGGAGCTGGCTGCAACCCTTTACTGTCCTCCCAGGTGGATGTAAAAGATTCTGTGGCACTATTTCGAAGAAGAGCAGGGGAGTACTAACCAATATTTATCCCTCAATCAACAAAACAAAAACAGATTATCTGATCATTATCACATTGCTGTTTGTGGGAGCTTGCTGTGCGCAAATTGGCTGCCGTGTTTCCTACATTACAATAGAGACTACACTCCAAAAGTACTTTATTTGCTGTAAAGCGCTTTGAGACGTCCAGTGGTTGTGAAAGGCGCTATATAAATGCAAGTCTTTCTTTCTTTACTGTGCATTCAGCTGCTTCTTAATGTCACATGGAGGAAACTAAATTGACCTGGACATTGGACATCTATCATAACGGTGACCTTGGGAGCAGCCAGCATTTCTAGCTGAGGACTCTTGAAAAGATTTCAGCCTCGTCTCGCGCAGTCACGGGCTGGGTTGAGGACGGGACGTTTGTGGAGCTTCCTCCTCCCATTAGTTGTCTCGTCGGCTGATACCCTTCCTGACTGGATGTGGCAGTGCTGGAGAGCTTTGCTCTGATGCACTGTTTGTGGGACCATTTAGCTCTGACTGTAGCCTGCTGGTTTTGGTGTTTAGTCCGCAGGTATAGCTGTGTAGTTGCATCACTAGGTTTGTACCTATGCCTGTAACTGCTCCAGGCACACCCTTCCACACGTCGCACTGAACCAGGACTGGTCTTCTGGTGTTGGTGAATGAGGAGTGAGGGAGCATCATGTTTCCGATTATGATGAGGTACAATGCTGCTGCGGGTGGCCCAAATGGATGCCCAGTTTTGAGCTGACAGGTCTGTACTTAGACTTTCCCACTTATCATGGTGGTATTGTCACACGACACAATGGAGGAGGTTATCATGTTGGACAAAGAGCACTGCCTTTGCAAAGACTGTGTGGTAATCACTTCTAACAGTGCTATTGTGGATAGTTGTGTTTGTGAAAGACAGGTTGGTGAGGATGCTCCCTCATGCTGGTTCATGCAGCATCTGACGTAGGCCCAGTCTGCCAGCTATGTTAGACATAGAAACATAGAAACATAGAAAATAGGTGCAGGAGCAGGCCATTCAGCCCTTCTAGCCTGCACCGCCATTCAATGAGTTCATGGCTGAACATGAAACTTCAGTACCCCCTTCCTGCTTTCTCGCCATAAGCCTTGATCCCCCGAGTAGTAAGGACTTCATCTAACTCCCTTTTGAATATATTTAGTGAATTGGCCTCAACTACTTTCTGTGGTAGAGAATTCCACAGGTTCACCACTCTCTGGGTGAAGAAGTTTCTCCTCATCTCGGTCCTAAATGGCTTACCCCTTATCCTCAGACTGTGACCCCTGGTTCTGGACTTCCCCAACATTGGGAACATTCTTTCTGCATCTAACCTGTCTAAACCCGTCAGAATTTTAAACGTTTCTATGAGGTCCCCTCTCATTCTTCTGAACTCCAATGAATACAAGCCCAGTTGATCCAATCTTTCTTGATAGGTCAGTCCCGCCATCCCGGGAATCAGTCTGGTGAACCTTCGCTGCACTCCCTCAATAGCAAGAATGTCCTTCCTCAAGTTAGGAGACCAAAACTGTACACAATACTCCAGGTGTGGCCTCACCAAGGCCCTGTACAACTGTAGCAACACCTCCCTGCCCCTGTATTCAAATCCCCTCGCTATGAAGGCCAACATGCCATTTGCTTTCTTAACCGCCTGCTGTACCTGCATGCTAACCTTCAATGACTGATGTACCATGACACCCAGGTCTCGTTGCACCTTCCCTTTTCCTAATCTGTCACCATTCAGATAATAGTCTGTCTCTCTGTTTTTACCACCAAAGTGGATAACCTCACATTTATCCACATTATACTTCATCTGCCATGCATTTGCCCACTCACCTAACCTATCCAAGTCACTCTGCAGCCTAATAGCATCCTCCTCGCAGCTCACACTGCCACCCAACTTAGTATCATCCGCAAATTTGGAGATACTGCATTTAATCCCCTCATCTAAATCATTAATGTACAATGTAAACAGCTGGGGCCCCAGCACAGAACCTTGCGGCACTCCACTAGTCACTGCCTGCCATTCTGAAAAGTACCCGTTTACTCCTACTCTTTGCTTCCTGTCTGACAACCAGTTCTCAATCCACGTCAGCACACTACCCCCAATCCCATGTGCTTTAACTTTGCACATTAATCTCTTGTGTGGGACCTTGTCGAAAGCCTTCTGAAAGTCCAAATATACCACATCAACTGGTTCTCCTTTGTCCACTTTACTGGAAACATCCTCAAAAAATTCCAGAAGATTTGTCAAGCACGATTTCCCTTTCACAAATCCATGCTGACTTGGACCTATCATGTCACCATTTTCCAGATGCACTGCTATGACATCCTTAATAATTGATTCCATCATTTTACCCACTACTGAGGTCAGGCTGACCGGTCTATAATTCCCTGTTTTCTCTCTCCCTCCTTTTTTAAAAAGTGGGGTTACATTGGCTACCCTCCACTCCATAGGAACTGATCCAGAGTCAATGGAATGTTGGAAAATGACTGTCAATGCATCCGCTATTTCCAAGGCCACCTCCTTAAGTACTCTAGGATGCAGTCCATCAGGCTCTGGGGATTTATCGGCCTTCAATCCCATCAATTTCCCCAACACAATTTCCCGACTAATAAAGATTTCCCTCAGTTCCCCCTCCTTACTAGACCCTCTGACCCCTTTTATATCCGGAAGGTTGTTTGTATCCTCCTTAGTGAATACCGAACCAAAGTACTTGTTCAATTGGTCTGCCATTTCTTTGTTCCCCGTTATGACTTCCCCTGATTCTGACTGCAGGGGACCTACGTTTGTCTTCACCAACCTTTTTCTCTTTACATACCTATAGAAACTTTTGCAATCCGCCTTAATGTTCCCTGCAAGCTTCTTCTCGTACTCCATTTTCCCTGCCCTAATCAAACCCTTTGTCCTCCTCTGCTGAGTTCTAAATTTCTCCCAGTCCCCAGGTTCGCTGCTATTTCTGGCCAATTTGTATGCCACTTCCTTGGCTTTAATACTATCCCTGATTTCCCTAGATAGCCACGGTTGAGCCACCTTCCCTTTTCTATTTTTACGCCAGACAGGAATGTACAATTGTTGTAATTCATCCATGCGGTCTCTAAATGTCTGCCATTGCCCATCCACAGTCAACCCCCTAAGTATCATTCGCCAATCTATCCTAGCCAATTCACGCCTCATACCTTCAAAGTTACCCTTCTTTAAGTTCTGGACCATGGTCTCTGAATTAACTGTTTCATTCTCCATCCTAATGCAGAATTCCACCATATTATGGTCACTCTTCCCCAAGGGGCCTCGCACAATGAGATTGCTAATTAATCCTCTCTCATTACACAACACCCAGTCTAAGATGGCCTCCCCCCTAGTTGGTTCCTCAACATATTGGTCTAGAAAACCATCCCTTATGCACTCCAGGAAATCCTCCTCCACCGTATTGCTTCCAGTTTGGCTAGCCCAATCTATGTGCCTATTAAAGTCACCCATTATAACTGCTACACCTTTATTGCATGCATCCCTAATTTCCTGTTTGATGCCCTCCCCAACATCCCTATTACTGTTTGGAGGTCTGTACACAACTCCTACTAACGTTTTTTGCCCTTTGGTGTTCTGCAGCTCTACCCATATAGATTCCACATCATCCAAGCTAATGTCTTTCCTAACTATTGCATTAATCTCCTCTTTAACCAGCAATGCTACCCCACCTCCTTTTCCTTTTATTCTATCCTTCCTGAATGTTGAATACCCCTGAATGTTGAGTTCCCAGCCCTGATCATCCTGGAGCCACGTCTCCGTAATCCCAATCACATCATATTTGTTAACATCTATTTGCACAATTAATTCATCCACCTTATTGCGGATACTCCTTGCATTAAGACACAAAGCCTTCAGGCTTGTTTTATTAACACCCTTTGTCCTTTTAGAATTTTGCTGTACAGTGGCCCTTTTTGTTCTTTGCCTTGGGTTTCTCTGCCCTCCACTTTTCCTCATCTCCTTTCTGTCTTTTGCTTTTGTCTCCTTTTTGTTTCCCTCTGTCTCCCTGCATTGGTTCCCATCCCCCTGCCATATTAGTTTAAATCCTCCCCAACAGCACTAGCAAACACTCCCCCTAGGACATTGGTTCCGGTCCTGCCCAGGTGCAGACCGTCCGGTTTGTACTGGTCCCACCTCCCCCAGAACCGGTCCCAATGCCCCAGGAATTTGAATCCCTCCCTGCTGCACCACTGCTCAAGCCACGTATTCATCTGCGCTATCCTGCGATTCCTACTCTGACTCTCAGAGCTTCCTGCAAATGATACTCAACATGGAAGTTTCATTCATTGAGGGGGTGATTAGCAGGGAGCTCCCTTGACATTGTTTGACCTGAAGCCCTGAGATTTCACGGAGTGCAGAGACAATGTTGCCACTCCCACCTCAGGTGAGTCTAACCTGCCCGTGAGACAGGACATAACCAGGGATGGTGATGGGGCAGTCTGGGATGTTGGCTGATAGATATGATTCTGTGGCTTGATGAATCTTCCATATTGGTCAGCAGTTGCCAGATGTTAGCGAGGAGGACTTTGTAGGATTGACTGGGCTGAGATTGTCCTAATATGATACCTGGACCATTGTCGATAGGTCCATCGGATTTGTTTTCCTTATTTTAGAACTTGGCAGCAGTTGTCTACGACTGAGTGGTTTGCCTGTCCATTTCAGAGGCCATTATGACTCAGCCAGCCTTGGTGAATTCTGGCAAGCTTATCATTTGGTTCACAGGTGACTACATGAGACCACATCGCACAACATAATGGCGGCTTTTAAAAGACCTCGACGTGACATATTTATAACATTTGCTATGCCCAGCAACAGTCGTCATGGGTTTAGACTTGACTATTCCAACACACTCTTGGCTGGTCTCCCACATTCTACCCTATGTAAACTAGAGTGATCCAAAACTCAGCTGCCCATGTCCTAACTCGCACCAAGTCCCGCTCACTCATCACCCCTGTGCTCGCTGACCTACATTGGCTCTTGATTAAGCAACGCCTCGATTTCAAAATTCTCATCCTTGTTTCCCTCTATGGCCTTGCCCCTCCCTATCTCTGTAATCTCCTCCAGCCCCACAACCCCCCCCGCCCCACCACCCCGAGATTCTGCGCTCCTCTAATTCTGCTTTCTTGAGCATCTCTGTATAATTGCTCAACCATTGGTGGTTGTGCCTTCTGTTGCCTAGGCCCTAAGCTCTGGAATTCTCTGCCTAAACCTCTCCGCTTCTCTACCTTTCTTTCCTCTTTCAAGACACTTCTTAAAAACGACCTCTTTGACCAAGCTTTTGGTCACCTGCCCTAATTTCTCCTTATGTGGCTTGGTGTCAAATTTTTTATCTCATAATACTCCTGTGAAGCACCTTAAGACGTTTCACTACATTAAAGGTGTTATATAAATACAAGTTGTTGTTGTTATTGGTGGTGTTGCTGGGTGCACAGTCAGCAAATACTGACAACAATGAGGCAGAAATTCCAGCCTCCCAGGTCTGTACTAAGTGTCTGCGGACCCGGGAAGACATTGCAAAAACTGGTTTTCAGCGCACAATGTGCTGGAGCTTGACAGATCCTCCGTATCTCGGCAGCCAGGACATTTTCATGGGCAAGATTGCGGTATTTACCCATATCTTGCCTAGCAAATGTCCTGAAAACTCTTGCGCCTGATCATCATCATAGGCAATCCCTCGGAATCGAGGAAGACTTGCTTCCACTCCTGAAATGAGTTCTTTGGTGGCTGAACAGTCCAATACGAGAGCCACAGACTCGGTCACAGGTGGGACAGATATTCGCCGAGGGAAGGCTTGGGTAGGACTGGTTTGCCACACGCTCCTTCCGCTGCCTGCGCTTGATTTCTGCATGCTCTCGGTGTTGAGATTCGAAGAGCTCAACGCCCTCCCGGATGCACTTCCTCCACTTAGGGTGGTCTTCGGCCAGGGACTCCCAGGTGTCAGTGATGATGTCGCACTTTATCAGGGAGGCTTTGAGGATGTCCTTGTAACGCTTCCGCTGCCCACCTTTGGCTCGTTTGCCGTGAAGGAGCTCCGCATAAAGCATTTGCTTAGGGAGTCTCGTGTCTGGCATGCGAACCATGTGGCCTGCCCAGCGGAGCTGATCCAGTGTGGTCAGTGCTTCAATGCTAGGGATGTTAGCCTGGACGAGGACGCAGATGTTGGTGCGCCTGTCCTCCCAGGGGATTTGCAAGATCTTGCGGAGACATCGTTGGTGATATATCTCCAGCGACTTGGGGTGTCTTCTGATAAAAGCAGGGGCATAGCCTACTTTTACAGGAGTAAGAATTTTAAAATACACAAAAACATTTTAAAATAAAATTATATAAACACATTTTATTGTTAAAAACCCTCCCCACTGTGGTAGGTTTATTTTAAACCATAATTTAAAAAACCTTTTAAAAAATTGGAAAAATATGTTTTGTTTAAATACATAAATAACTTTAATTTAAATTAATAAAAATATGTGGTGTATTTTTCCTATTTTTTATTAGTGTTTTGGGTGTGGGGTGGGGGGGGGTGGGTTTCTCATTCATAACAACTTACGGAGTTCCTATTTTTATGAATGAGAGCATACTGTACCTGGATTGGCTGCCCAGAGCCATGTGACTCCAGCACCAGCCCTGACGTGTCCTGACGTGCACGCGCTCTGATGCGCAGTCAGTGGAGGCCTCAGGACCGTTAACTCGCGTGGGTGCAGCAGCTTCAGGTAAGTGCACATCTTTTAAAAAGTTTTTTGCCCGATCGCCTGTGTGAAGCAGCCAACCAGGATTTCTGGGCCATAATCTTTTTCAGATAGATAGTGCTCTTTTCGCATTTGGAGATGTGTGAGGGGTTTAAAGTTGAGCAGCGCATCAGTTGCCCACACACTGACAGGGACCATACTCCCAACCATAGTTTGGTACCTCACATGTGCTTAAAATTCTTTTGGGTTTTCAGCTTTGTCATTAAAAAAACATCCTGAATGATTAAAACCCAAAAAATGAAGTAAAGCTGTGGTACATTTCTTTAGAGATAGCTATTTAAGATTTTATTTGGTCTTCAACAAGTAAACAATCAAAGCACAGACCATTAGGATTTGTGTTTTAATACTGTGTGGGGAAGGGTGGTATGAACATGCTTCATCATGGCATCATATGACAGCCTTGTCTTGTGCCCACAACTGCCGAGACACTAACCATCCTGTAATTGTGAGTGGGTGGCAAATGAAAGCCACACAAACACACCGCACACACACTCACACATACACACACCAACACGCATACACACTGTACACACACACCGACACGTATACACACCGACACGCATACACACCCACGCACACACTGACGCGCACCCTCACACCGCACACACACACTGACACGCATACACACCCACGCACACACCGACATGCATACACACCCATACACACACTGGCATGCACTCTCACACCGCACACACACACTGACACGTACACACACCCAAGCAGCCATATACACAAACATGCGTACACATGCACACAGTGACAAAGATAATCAATTGCTGTTGGTGGCACTTGCGTTTAGCCCATCATCTTGAGTTTTACACCCTGACAAGACTGCAATGCTCCTTCACCAATACTGAAGTGTATGGATCTGTTCCTGATATTGAAGAAGGTCCTGGGCAGAAGTACAAAGCTAAAGGTACAATATTTGCGGATTGACAATTGATCTAAAGTGACTTTTGAGTAAGTACACATTTTGGAAGCTTTGCATTGTAAAGGGTGGGTTTAGCAACACTCCGGAAACAAGAGATTCCTGTGATGCGAAAGAACACAAGGGTTTCTCAACAGGTGGGATACCAATTAGGCGTGGTTGTGACAAGTAAATTAGATCAAGTTGCCTCGTATCCATGAAACACCACGTTAGGCTTTATAACCCCATCTGTTCGCAAAGTGCCAATAAGTGAATGAGAAAATGCTGAGAGCAGCCTGATTATTGCAGGCACTATGGCTATCTGTGGTTCTTACCAATCACCTGCCTCCCATTTACTGTCCATTCGAGCCTTATAAAAACAGTGACATTGCAACAGAAGAGATAAGAAATGTTTGTTTCTGTAAACAGATAAGACCAGATGTAAAAGCAGTGACTGAACTTTGAGTGATTTATTTCCCACCGCAGGCTCCTTCCTCCAACCCTGATGTTTTCCTTCGGCCAACTATGGGAGCCGAGTGGGAAAATCACTGGGCCTGAAGTTAGATGGGCTTCTCTGCAAGCCCCAGAATAGGGAAAGTGTCCCTGTTACTACTCCATGAGCTCTCCACTGCCAAGACACAATGGGCTTGAAATCCGTACGGAGTGTGTACTGACCCGGGAACACATCGCAAAAGCCGGTTTTCAGTGCGCGATGCGCACGTGCCGAAAACCAGCTTTTCCGATCTGTCAAGTTCTAGCTTGACAGATCCTCCATATCCCCACAGCAGGACATTCACATGGGCAAGATTGCAGTATTTGCCCATCTCTTGCCCAGCGAATGTCCTGAAAACTCTTGTGCCTGGTAAAAGCAGTCGTGTAGCCTACTTTTACCAGCGTAAGAGTTTTAAAACATACAAAAACATAAAAATAAGATTTAAAAAACACATTTTAATGTTAAAAACCCTGCCCACTAAGGTAATTTTATTTTAAACCATAATTTAAAAACTTTTTTAAAAATTGGAAAATTATTTTTTTTCTAAGACATTTATTAACTTAATGTGATGTATTTTTTCTATTTTTTATTAGTGTTTTAGGTGCTTGAGCAGAGGGCGGGGGGTGCGGTCTCAATCATAATAATGAGAATTCCTACTTACGGAGTTCCCATTATTATGAATGAGAAAATACTGTACCTGGATTGGCTGCCCAGTGCCACGTGACTCCAGTCCAGCTCTCCGTCCGTCCTAACATTCACGCGCTCCGATGTGTAGGGAGAGAAGGCCTCAGGACCGGGATCACTGGTGGGGGCTGCAGGGAAAATGTAGTTACGGATCCTTTTACCCATTTTCTGGCGAGCGCCCGCAGGAGCAGAGGACCGGGATATCAGGGCCGATATCAACTGCCAAGATGCCTAGGCCAATGTAGGTCATCGCACTTTACTGAGGCCATCACCCACCAACTCTACAGGTAACAGCAATAACAGTCTACAGGTAAAAATGTTATCGGTTTGCACCAGAGCAAACTGCCCATCCCATTGTTGCAAACCATTTATTTACAGATTGATAAGTCACAACACCATGTGACTCCAATGGAACTGACCATTCAATCCCACACGATTACAGTTGAACAGATGATTCAACCTTGTGTAAATCCAGCTTTATTTACGATTCAAGCCCATATCATTTCCAAGTGTCTCTGACTAAACTGGAAAACTTGAGTCTAACCAACACAACTCTGACTGAGCTGACTACTCGACCCCAACTAAACTAACCACTCAACTCTGACTCAACTGTCCCACCCAATCCACTGCGATCCCCAACTGAAATATCCACTTGACCCCGAACCCTCTGACTGAATCAAACACTCAACCTTATGCCAATCTAACTGAACTGACCATCGCCTCTGGTTGAACAGACCTCTCAAACCCTCTCCCTCAACTGATCACTTTACCCTGCACATCTTTCATTAATCTTACTGCTTTATCCTACATGACCACTCTGAACTGACCACCTGACTCCGAATGGCCCAATACAACTTTCTTTGACTGTAGTGATATGAATTTTTTTTTTATTCGTTCCTGGGATGTGGGCATCGCTCTCAAGGCCAGCATTTATTGCCCATCCCTAATTGCCCTTGAGAAGGTGGTGGTGAGGCACCTTCTTGAACCGCTGCAGTCCGTGTGGTGAAGGTACCCCCACAGCGCTGTTAGGGAGGGAGTTCCAGGATTTTGAGCCAGCGACGATGAAGGAACAGTGATATATTTCCAAGTCAGGATGGTGTGTGACTTGGAGGGGAACTTGGCGGTGATGGTGTTCCCATGCGCCTGCTGCCGTTGTCCTTCTAGGTGGTAGAGGTCGCAGGTTTGGGAGGTAGTTGATTTTTTAAAAATCCTTAGTTCCAGTTGAAACTCTATTAAATATAAATAAGACTATTTTGATGGCACCCATGAGTTTGACTTAATACTGATATAATGAGTTTTGCTACAGTAGGAAACTAGAACACACGTTCACCCAGGCTGACAATGAGCTGTTATTTACAGGGATGGGAACTGAACTCCAGTAGCCTCTCAGTATTACAACGTGACCAAGCTACGAATAAATAGTGCCCAATTATGCTCAGTTGTGTTCTAGATTTGTGTCAAGCTGAGCACCCATCATGCATCTGTGGCCAACTGCAGCTTTTCCCAATGCTGACGTGCTGAATTGTAATCTGGGAAGCAACAGCTGCTGGTCTTCACTTCCACCAGTCAGTGTGGCACCTTGCCTGTACTCATCTCTGTGACCAATTATCTGGAACAAAGATCTAGGGAACAAAACCCCAATGACCCCATTGGAAAACCTTTAGTATCAACTCCCATCAGCTTTTGTATGTGAGTGTGTATGTGTGGCATGCATACACATGAACCACATATCACCAGAATTCACTGACTTCAGGAAAAATAAGAAAGCACAGATCATTAAAAAATATATAGGCGCAATCTTGGTTTTCTAAGTGCGTTTGGCCATGCAAGTCTGAATCGAAGCAACGTTATCTGACCCCCTGATCTACTGTGTGTACAGTAACCACATTTCGCTGTCATTTTCTACGATCTGTCAGCAAATAAAGAGAGCCTTTTTACTATACGCAATGAGAGAGAGGTCCCTTCATAGCAATGTACCGAGATTGAAAACATTGATTTCTTGATGCAGCAGACATAAAAATTGTTTCCAGTGTGCAGTGTGTACCTTTAATCTGAGGCATCTTATCAAGATGAAAGGCTTGCACTGCCCTTGGATCCTTGTTGGTCTAAAAATAGCTGCTATTATGCATTCGTGTAACACAACACACCAGCAACATGGGCCTGGTGCTTTCTTGAAGATGGGAAGGGGAGAAAATAAAAGTCAAAGAAACACACACACAGTGCGCAAGGACTAATGCAACCCCACCGTGCCCCCACCCCTCCCCGCCAGAACAATTAAAGGATTTAATCACATGTTTATAAAATTAAAGGACGTAGATCAGCACATCCTGTTTCAACATTTCTGGATATAGGCAGAATGTGTCGGCATGCTCTTGAACCAGGATCATCGCACAGATTGCCAGATCATAACTAATGTTGCCTCTAAGCTGCACGTGTACATGGCCGCGCAGTAATCCGCAAGGCATCGCGCAGGCTGTTTGTAATGAATGCGCCTGTGAGCCTGCTCACAGGTTTGTAGAGTTGTTGACATGGTGTCCGCCGGTACACTCGCGGCCTTCCACGAGAGGTGGGCACTGGAGGGACTGGAGTGCATCATCACCCCCAGCAACCAAATTTTAATTTGATTTAAGTTACTGTCAAAAGTTTAATTTGTTTAATGTGTCGGTTTTCGTGCCCCCCTCCCCCACCACCACTTTAATCAGGGGGCACTTGATTTAAGTTTCTACTAAAAATAGTTGTAGAGCTGTTGAATTGGGAGTGGCTTAGCCAGTCATGCAATGTTCACAATAAAACCCCAGCCAGTTGGGTCTAGGTCATCCACGGTGAGGCCAGGTGGTTGTGAGCCTGGTGGATGAACTGGTAATGTGTCGTGTGATTGTTAAACTTTTTGCTAATACACCAACTAGTTCTTAATAGCAATGTGTTGCTGTGAATTGTTAAGCAAAGAACCCATGAAACAAATACATTACATTGTTCACAAGCTTTTCCATTGGGAATACCACGCGAGAGTAGAAATTTAAAGGGAAGGCGCATTGAAATTAACAGGCCACGCACAACAAGTGCAGCTTAGAAGGAACATTGATCAAACACCCTGCCTTGTCCAAAATATTCAATTGGCATTAGGCTGCACAATTACGTCCCAGCTTTATTTCTTGTTCCTTGCAGGAGATACCAATCAAGCACGACTGCTTTGGGAGTTGGTGCAGATACTACTAGAGCGAGTGATCTTCTTCAGCAGAGGTTTCGAGGTTAACAATACTGCACAGTGAGCCAGCTCCTAAAGGAAACACTCTTATCAAACCCGCTACTTCTACCTATCATTTGTTTTTTCTTGAATCACAGCATGATGGAGTTATGAGCAAAGATTGCACTTACCAGCCATGAAAGAGGCAAGTGGAAGTAAACTTTACAGAGGTATACAAGATGGCAAAAGGTATACAAAAGGGAAATCAGCAACACCACTTCCAAGGTAAACCACGACATTCGGATAATTGTGATGTTGTTCAAACTGACAAGGACAAATTTAGGATTGATGTAAGGAAGTTCATCTTCACACAATGAAGTGTCAATTTACCAATCGCTGAAGGAGTGATACACATGGGATGGATTTCCAGGCAGAGTAACACAGGCAAAAGCTCTGGGATTAGTTAAGAAACAGCCGAATGCTGTCATAGGGTGACCGTACAACAACAACTTGTATTTATATAGAGCCTTTAATGTAGTAAAATGTTCCAAGGCGATTCACAGAAGGGTTATCAAACAAAATTTGACACTGAGCCACATAAGGAAATAATAGGATAGCTGACCAAAAGCTTCTTCAAAGGACTTAAGTTTTAAGAAGCGACTTAAAGGAAGAAAGAGAGGTAGAGAGGAGGTAAGGTGTTCCAGAGCTCAGGGCCTCGGCAGTTGAAGGCACGGACACCAATGATGGGGCGAAGGAAATCAGGGATGCTCAAGAGGGCAGAATTGGCGGAACGCAGATATCTTGGGGTGGGGGTTTGTAGGACTGGAGAAGGTTACTGAGACAGGGAGGGGTGAAGCCATGGAGGGAATTCATCACAAGGATGAGACTTTTGAAATCGAGGAGTTACTTAACCGAGAGCCAATGTAGGACAGCGAGTACAAGATTTGTTCTGGGTAAAATGCCTGTCATATTTGGGGTTCTTAGAGCATTTCTTTGCCCCAAAACATCCTAAAGCACATTACAGCCAATTTTGAATTGTAGTCACTGCTGTAATGTAGGAAACAGTTGAAAACTGTAATGGGGCAACTGTACAACAACAACTTATATTTGTGTAGCCAATTTGCACACAGCAAGGTCCGACAAACAGCAATGTGATAATGACCAGATAATCTTTTTTTTAGTGATGTTGACTGGGGATAAATATTGGTCAGGGCACTGAAAGAATCCACCTATTCTTCTCTTGAGAGGGAAGGTGAGGCCTTGGTTTAACATCTCAACTGAAAACTACCAGCTCCAACACTGCAGCATTCCCGGAGTATTAGTCAAGATTTTTGTGCTCAAATCTCCGGAAGTGGGTCATGAACCCCCAACCTTCTGACTCAAAGGCAAGAATTCTACCACTAAGCTATGGCTGACACTACCATGTCACTCTCTCAATACTGCAATGAGGTTTCAGCCTAAAAGTTTTAGCGTATGGCTCGAGCTCATAGATTAGAGGCAAGAGTGGTACTAACTGAGGCATGCTGATACTTTAAGGATGGTGATGAACATCAAAACGATTTGTGACCTTGACTGAGGGCTTAATTGCCCGCACTGACCTACATTGGCTTCCGGTTAAGCAACGCCTCGATTTCAAAATTCTCATCCTTATTTTCAAATCACTCCATGGCCTTGCCCCACCCTATCTCTGTAATCTCCTTCAGCCCCACAACCCCCCGAGATGTCTGCGCTCCTCTAATTCTGCCTTCTTGAGCATCCCTGATTCTAATCGCTCCACCATTGGTGGCCGTGCCTTCTGTTGCCTCGACCTAACCTCTGGAACTCCCTGCCTAAACCTTCCCACCTCTCTACCTCTCTTTCCTCCTTCAAGACGCTCCTTAAAATCTATCTCTTTGACCAAGCTTGTAGTCACCTGCCCTAATTTCTCCTTATGCGACTCGGTGTCAAATTATTTATCTCATAATACTCCTGTGAAGTGCCTTGGGACGTTTCACAACGTTAAAGACGCTATATAAATATAAGTTGTTGTTATGATTGATCCCTAGTTCTAACTCATCGTGTCTATATTTCTTCCTTTTGGGCATTAAGCGTGAGAAAAATAACATTTAAATTTTTATCTGAGTGGACACAGCCAAGCTCCTTACTGACCCAATGTGACAGGGAGGAGGTCATGCTCTTATAGAGGTCACGCGGGTAGTACTCTCCTAACCCTCTGTGATTTAGTGAAGAGAGTGGGTGCAGTCAATCTCCTGAATACCCCATCACTGTCTAATGGACTCTAAAATGGCCACCCTGGAACTGTAAGCAAAACGGATCAGGCGATCCGTTTTGATTCTGTTGCCGGGTGAATAGGAAATATAGCAAGACCAAAATTATCCATTTACCCACTGAGACAATCTCGCAGATTGATGATCCACTGAACTCTGTGTACAAGAGCCTATTGATGAAGAGATATTCGAGTAAAAGGGGCTGTTCAATGCCCGAATCATAGAACACTTTTTGTTTGGCAACGGTTGTACATTATGAAAGAAAACGTGCCTGTCCCTGCCAAGTCTCCCTGCTTTGAACACATTCCCTTTCTTTCATCGAAAGAAATATAATCCACTTATTATCTCTCGGCCACTTAAAAATAATATTTACTTTATTTAAATGGCATAGAAGCCAATCCCCACTTTTTTTTGCCTCAAAACTCTCCTTCTCTGTGATGTGTTGAGACCGGCACAGAAAGCAGAGAATAGGCCTATTGGTGGAAGTAGCAATGGACCCATTCATTCCTTCACTTGTGTTTGGGGAAGGCATGACTGAGATACTGGTCTATTTAAAAGAAAATTTAATTAGTGAATGACATAGCGAGCAGGCAACAAAAACACATTTTCTGAAGAAAGAGTTCAATTCAGCTACACACTCAAAACAACAATTGTACTAAAAGCAAAGGCTTCGTGAAACGTAAGGATTACAGGCTCTGAGTTCATTTGTAGTCACAGATAATTAACAGAATAAGATTTGTGCCTTTATCGCACTACCACCGACCACATACCCCGTTATCCATTAAAAAAAACAGAAAACACTGAGACAGTCACTAGGAAGATTCAACACTGAAATTATTGTCTCTCGTGATGACTTTGTCCTTTGCCATTCATCACAGATGACAGTTGTGTTTTGGAACAGATAAATTAGTCTTTTCTCCTAGAGAGTCCTTCCGATGAGAGTGCTTGATTGCTCAGGCTGTGAAAACCAGACAAGGCTGTAATTCTGGCTGATTTACACCTGCAGTTGGACAACCAGTGACAGCCTATATGAATGACACCCAATCAGCATTAACCCACTAAGGCCAGTGATATCATTCCTGCCTCGTTTAGGCCCTGCTTACAGTAGGGATTTTTTTCTCTCTCCACTCCTTTGACTTTCTCCCTTTAAGAATTGTGTGTTGATTGTTGCTGGGGTCAAGTTCCAGACTACACTGACCAAATTGTTGATCTTCATGAATGGGCCTGGACAGTGAATGATGACAGGCCATTATACCACAGGACATGGCTGCTGAGCCTAAAATGAATCTTCATCCGTGCACATACATGTACTTTCCAGCAGATCCACTGGACAGTGAACAGGAGTGGGAAGCTTGGCTGATTTATCCTTCGCTAGCCCAAGGGCACCGATGCCAATTAAAGCAACCACCATCTTGGCTAAGATCAGAATCAAAGCTAGCTATTTTCTGGTCTGCATGGCTCAGCAACTGGATATTCTCAATAAGTCATTGGGGGAACCGTCGGATGGTTTGCAAACACACTGATGTATAAGTGTCAGCTGTGGCTCAGTGGGTAACACCCTTGCCTCTAAGCCAGAATGGTTGTGGGTTCAAATCCCACTCCAGGAACTTGAGCATTAAAATCTAGACTGACACTCCAGTGCAATGCTGAGGGAGTACTGCACTGTCGGAGGTACCATCTTTCAGATGAGATGTTAAACTGAGGCCCTGTCTGCCCTCTCAGGTGGATGTAAAAGATCCCATGGCACTAGTTCAAAGAAGAGTTATCCCCAGTATCCTGGTCATCATGACATAGGAGTATGTTTGCGAAACTTAGCTGCTGTGTGTCCTACATTACAACAGTGACTACACTTCAAAAAGTACTTGGTTGTACATTGCTTTGGGACATCTGGTGGTTGTGAGAGGCGCTATATAAATGCAAGTCTTCCTTTTACACAGGAGAGAGTTACACACTGGTATTTATTCAGGGGCTTCAATACTTTATTGGCAAGTGGCAATTTTACAAGTTGATATTCCCAATGGGAGCTTTGGTCACGAAGAGTGCATTTTAATGGATGGAAAATCATGGGGAGCACGTGCCCGAATACCCAACATGTGTTCCTGTCGGGAGCACTCACTCGTAAAATTGCCCATGTAGAATAAACCCCCCCAGACTGAGTCACAGGCTGGTGTCTAATGGAAGATCTCAGAGAGGGGGTCAGGTAGGGGAGGGTGCTCTGGGCCACATGCACCCTTTATTTTTGCCCACTTTCTGGCAGAATGTAATTGAGGGTAGACCTATTTTTAGTTTGCGGATGAGGATAAAACTGTAGCAATTCGACACTCCCAGCGGGGAAGCTGCACTTGACGGAATTTAGAGTAGAAGATGGGCTTACCGCGCTCCCTCGGCATGCACACTGCTGGGAGCGAGTATATTATGCTTAGTCTTCATTAACATACCTCCCATGTACATATACACCTGTCCACATTATCATTGTACACTGTGCATAATCCATATTCATGTACAGTCCCCATCATTTCGCCCTGTGTTTAACTCTTATTCATATGCACTTCATATTTTCACAATATAAAACTTCTCCCTTTATAAAACTTTATATTAAGAAATTCCTAACCCATTATTAAATGGATAATTTTAGCTGGTTTGTGGCCCATAAATTGATTTATTCCCACCTGTTGTTCAAGCCTGCATCTGATCGACGATTTAAGTACACCTCATCCTTGACCCGATCAGCCCTCATTGAAAGGCCTGCATTTCATTTCAAATTTGATCAGGTGAAACTCTATATAGCATTTGTCATTCAGCTCACTAATCCACTTCTCATTTTGGAGAGTCATTTATTAATGAGGGGGCAGAATAATTCTGACATGAAGGAGAATAAAGAGAAATTAAAAAACGGCATGCAGTTCTGGTCATCACATTACAGGAAGGATGTGATTGCACTAGAGAGGGCACAGAGGAGATTTTCGAGGATGTTGCCAGGAGTGGAGAATCTTAGCTATGAGGACAGATTGGATAGGCTGGGGTTGTTTTCCTTGGATCAGAGAAGGCTGAGGGCAGATCTCATTGAGGTGTATAAAATTATGAGGAACCTAGATTAGTGGATAAAAAGTGCCTATTTACCTTAGCAGAGGGGCATAAATTTAAAGTAATTGGTAGAAGGTTTAGAGGGGATTTGACGGGAACTTTCTTCACGCAGAGGGTGGTGAGGGGTCTGGGATTCACTGCCTGAGAGGGTGGTGGAGGCAGAAACCCTCACCACATTTAAAAAGTATTTGGATGTGCACCCGAAGTGCCGTAACCTGTAGGGCTACGGACCTGGAGCTGGAAAGTGGGATTAAGCTGCATAGCCTCTTGTTGGCCGGCACGGACACAATGGGCTGAAATAGCCTCCTTCCGTGCTGTAAATTTCTATGATTCTATGAACAACCTGCCTTGTCTCAGATGCGTCAAGTCTCAAGTTGTGAACCCGAATGGATTCCCTTTATGTGGCATTCTGTACATCAGAGCCTGGCTTCAAAGGCACCAGACTGGCAAATCATGGGAGGTTAGGGTGATGGGGCCAGCCATCTTCTGATGAAGACTCTGAGCTTCAGTGGCAGTTGCTGTGGTAAGGGACTATGTTTGTACTATCCGTGATTCATTGTGAAACTAGAGGCTAGGGATTGTTGTTAGTGACATCGATGGATGAATCTTCAGGGGGCGAAATTGTCCCTTTTTATTAGGCCCCGTTAGTGCCGGGGGTGCTGGGCTGCTTGCCCGGTCTCACACTGCCCTAGTGGTCCAGTGACGGCCACCAAAGGGCCATGGAGACTGCGCAGCAGCCCTCCCCTTCAACAGTGGTGCTGGACTTAGTCCCGCACTGCTGCCCCGGCGATGCCCCTGAAGGAAGCGAAACGCCGGAGACAGCTCTCCGCTTCCTTTGAGGGCGGTAGGCCCAATTGCGCGTCGGGAGCGGGACTTCCGGGCCGGGCGATAAAAGGGCCGGGCGATAAAAGTTGCGGCCCCGGAAGGTTAGCGACCGCAAATGGGCCAATTTCACCCCCTTAATATTTCTGCGTGCTATTTCTTTGATATTGTAACTGAGGTGTTAACCTGTTTAAAATAAACAGATCAGTGCCTGCATTTAAAATAGCAGACAGAGGAGTATAACAGTCGGGCAAATGGAAATTTCAGATGCAGCGGCAGTCAGAGAAACAGATGTCTAAAAAGAAATATTGTTACTAATAGATGACCAAGTTTGCAATATTTACTGTTAGAGTTTTCAGTCATGTTAAATGGGGCATGTTCTCTCACATAAAATAGTGTATACATTGGAAATTACTTACATATTTATATAAAATGCCATTCTAAACCATGAGGAAATCACCAAATAAAATGGTCAACACGAAAAGAATTCCTGGGGGAGCTTGCCACTTGATCCCATTCGAAAATAAATCCCATTCACAATGTATAATACATCAGTCCTGCAATAGCACTGCACCACTAACTTCATATGGTTTAGCTATAGAATAGTGGACACTGATAGTGAGATACAGCTTGGAATCTAATCAAGGACTTCCGATGCTTTACGTGTAGAATAACTGATACCAAAGAGTTAATTACATACTGGAATCTAGTGTCATCTGTGGCTCAGTGGGTAACACACTCGCCTCTGAACCAGAAAATTGCAAATTCAAGTCCCACTCCAGGGAATGGAACATAAAAATCGAGGTTGGCACTCCAGTGCAGTGCTGAGGGAGTGCTGCACTGTCGGAGGTGCCGTCTTTTGGATGAGACATTAAACCGATGCCCCATCTACTCTCTCAGGTAGATGTAAAAGATCCCATGGTACTATTTCAAAGAAGAGCAGGGGCGTTATCCCCAGTGTCCTGGCCAATATTTATCCCTCAATCAATATCACATTGCTGCTTGTGGGAGTTTGCTGTGCGCAAATTGGTTACCGCGTTGCCTACATTACAACAGTGATTAAACTTCAAAAAGTACTTCATTGGCTGTAGAAGCACCTTGAGATGTCTAGTGGTCGTGAAAGGTGCTAAATTGTTATTTTTTGAGGGGTACAGATAGTTGTGACGTTGAATTTTTTTTATTGTTCATGGGATGTGGGCATCGCTGGCAAGGCCAGCATTTATTGCCCATCCCTAATCATCCTTGAGAAGGTGGTGGTGTGCCGCCTTCTTGAACCGCTGCAGTCCGTGTGGTGAAGATACCTCACAGTGCTGTTAGGGAGGATTTTGACCCAGCGATGATGAAGGAACGGTCAGCATGGTGTGTGACATGGAGGGAGAATGTGGATGTGGTGGTGTTCCCGTGCACCTGCTGCCCTTGTCCTTCTCAATGGTAGAGGTCACGAGTTTGGGAGGCACTGCCGAAGAAGCATTGGCGAGTTGCTGCAGCCACAGTGTGCCGGTGGTGGTGGAGGGAGTGAATATTAAGCTGGTGGATGGGGTGCAAATCAAGCAGGCTGCTTTGTCCTGGATGGTGTCAAGTTTCTTGAGTGTTGTTGGAACTGTACTCATCCAGGCAAGTGGAAAGTATGCCATCACACTCCTGACTTGTGCCTTATAGATAGTGGAAAGGCTTTTGGGAATCATGAGGTGAGACACTGAAGAACACTGAGCAATGTCCTGGGGCTGCGACGATTGACCTCCCACCACCATCTTCCTTTGTGCTAGGTATGACTCCAGCCAGTGGAGAGTTTTCTCCCTGATTCCTATTGACTTCAGTTTTACTAGGGTTCCTTGATGCCACACTTGGTCAAATGCTGCCTTTGATGTTAAGGGCAGCCACTCTCCTATCACCTCTGGAATTCAGCTCTTCTGTCCATGTTTGGACCAAGGCTGTACTGACGTCTGGAGCTGAGTGGTCCTGGCAGAACCCAATCTGAGCATCAGTGAGCAGGTTAATGATGAGTAAGTGCTGCTTGATTGCTTGATAGCACTTTGCTGATGATTGAGAGTAGACTGATTGGGCGGTAATGGGCCAGATTGGATTTGTCCTGCTTTTTATGGACAGGACACATTTGGGCAGTTTTCAATATTGTCGGATAGATGCCAGTGTTATAGCTTTACTGGAACAGCTTGGCTAGAGGTGCGGTTAGTTCTGGAGCACAAGTCTTCAGCACGACAACCGGGATGTTGTCGGGGCCCAAAGCCTTTGCTGTATCCCGTGCGCTGAACCATTTCTTGCTATCACATGGAGTGAATTGAATTGGCTGAAGACTGGCTTCTGTGATGGTGGGGACCTTAGGAGGAGGCCGATATGGATCATCCACTTGATACTCCTGGCTGAAGATGGTTGTAAACGATTCAGCCTTCTCTTCTGCACTCACGTGCTGGGCTCTGCCATCATTGAGGATGGGGATATTCATGGAGCCTCCTTCTCCCGTCAGTTATTTAATGATCCGCCACTATTCACGACTATAATGGCTACCTGATAGTGAGTTGAAGGTTGGGATGTAATTGAGGGGTTTAGATGGTTTTAATAGAGAAATCGCCAATCTGGTGCCCCCAGCAAGGAGAAGAGTTCTAAAGGAACGCAAGTTGGAGACTTGGGGTGTCAGCGTTGTAGCCCTATCTCCGGCCCACACTCTTTGAGCATGCTCCTCGCTGGGAATCCTGGATTGGTGAATTATTTTGAAATATCTTAGTTATCGAAAGATTTTTGAATATTGAGGATACCAAAGGATACGGGGATAGTGCAGGAAGGTGGTGTTGAGGTATAACAGCCATTTAGGACTGAGGAGAAATTTCTTCACTCAAAGGGTTGTGAATCTTTGAAATTCTCTACTGCCAGGGAGCTTTGGAGGCTCAGTCGTTGAGTACATTCAAGACAGGTATCGATAAACTTTTGGATACTAAGGGAACCAAGGGATATGTGGATAGTGCGGGAAGGCGGAGTTGAGGTAGAAGATCAGCCATGATCTCATTGAATGGCGCAGCAGACTCGAAGGGCTGAATGTCCTGCTCCTATTTCTTATATTCTTACTTTAAAAGAATTGAAACATTGAAAATGTCTATACAGCAGATATACATGGTGCTGTCAATATGCCAGCATTGCAGCAGCCATTTGATGCATGCTGTTGCAGGATTTAAGTTCACCCTATCATCATCATAGACTGTCCCTCGGAGTCAAGGATGACTTGCTTCCACTCTAAAAGTGAGTTCTCAGGTGGCTGAACAGTCCAATGTGGGAATTACAGTCTCTGTCACAGGTGAGACAGACAGTGATTGAAGGAAAGGGTGGGTGGGGAGCCTGGTTTGCCGCACGCTCCTTCCACTGTCTATGCTTGGTTTCTGCATGCTCTTGACGATGGGACTCGAGGAGCTCAGCGCCCTCCCGGATGCTCTTCCTCCACTTCGGGGGTGGTCTTGGACCAGGGATTCCCAGGTGTCGATGGGGATGTTAGTCTTTTTGGCACAAGGCAAAACCATGGAGAGCATTAGATTCTGCAGGGACCACCGTCCAGTGCAAGCTTCTCACAAACATAAAAACCAGCAATTCCAAGTAGAAGACTGAGCAAAATTTACACAGGAAAAGGAACTACAGCTTTCTATCTTCTGCGGTTAACTCACCCATATGCCAGGTAAGGGTTCATTTTGACTTTGTGGCTCCTCCATTGATTCAGATTACTAACAACAACAACTTGTATTTATATAGCGCCTTTAATGTAGTAAAACATCCCAAAGCGTGTCACAGGAGCATTATAAGACAAACTCTGACACCGAGCTATTAGGAGATATTAGGGCTGACCAAAAGCTTGGTCAAAGAGGAAGGTTTTAAGGTGGGTCTCAAAGGAGGAGAGAGAGGTGGAGAGGTTTGGGGAAGGTGTTCCAGAGCTTAGGACTTAGGCAACAGAAGGCACGGCCACCAATGGTTGAGCGATTATAATGAGGGATGCTCAAGAGGGCAGAATTTGCAGAGGGCAGAATTTGCGGAGCGCAGATATCTCAGCAGCTTGTGGGGCTGAACGAGATTACAGAGATAGGGAAGGGTGAGGCCGTGTGGAGATTTGAAAAGGATGAAAATTTTGAAATTGAGGCGTTGCTTAATGGGAAACCAATGTAGGTCAACGAGCACAGGGGTGATAGGTGAGCGGGACTTGGCGTGAGTTAGGTCATGGGCAGCCGAGTGTTGGATGAGCTCAAGTTTAGGGAGGGTAGAACGTAGGAGGTCAAACAGGAGTGCTTTTGAATAGTCAAGTCTAGAGGTAACCCATCGCTCAAGTATGACAATACAGACAGCAAAGGAAACCGATTTTTCTCATCTTTGCATTAGGTTAGCTGGTTTCTGCTGGGCTAAGAACAGACATTACATTGAGCCTCAGTGCCCATGGACTACAGAGTGGATAAATCAGCAGACCTCCCAATCCAAGTCATCATTCAGTGATGGAAAACGCAGTTGTGTGGACATTAGGTGAGGAGAAGATCAGGCTCAGGCGGCATGTAGGCCATTGCCACTCATCGTCTAGGCTCACACATTGGAGAATGGGCCCCAGGGTGAGGCACTGGAAAGGGACATACATCTTTGGAACCATGCCCAGAAAAAAGCAAAGGAATTTTGACTGCAAGCAAGTGCACCCTTAACCAGACCACAAGGAAACTTTGAACTTACATCAGGAAGGTTTACAGGGGCTTCACTTTCATGCAAAACGAATTGGGGAACTTTAATTAAAAGCAGCATCGCTGGTCACGAAAGCAATTAAAAACACAGCACTGCGATTTATCACAGATCTATAGAATTCAAAAGTAGTGAGGTTATGTTAAACTTGTATAGGACCCTGGTCAAGGTTCACTGTGTACAGTTTTGGTCTCTATACTATAAAAAGGACATAGCAACACTGGGGAAAGTGCAAAAAAGATTTACAAGAATGGCACCAGAACTGAGAAATTACAGCAATCGGGAAGCATTGAACGGGTAGGACTTATTTCTATAGGAAAGAGACTTGAGGGTGACCTGATAGAGATCATTAAAGTTATGATTGGGTTGGACAAGGTAGATGTGGAGAGAATGTTTCCACATGTGGGAGAATCTAAAACTAGGGGCCATAAATACAGGATAGCTGTTAATAAATTCAACAGGGAAATAAGGAGAAATGGCTTTACTCAGAGAGTGGTTAGAACGTGGAACTTGCTACAACAGGAAGTGGATGAGGTAAATAGCTTAGATGCTTTCAAAAGGAAACTTGCCAAGTACATCAGACAAAGGGGAATAATAGAATGATAGGCTGATAGGCTGAGATGAGTAGATGGAATGGGAGGAGACCCATTGGAATATAAACACCAGCACAGACTAGATGGAGTGAAAGGCCCATTTTTGTGCTGTATGTTCCATGTCATTCTCTGAGAGGGAAGAGGGAGAAAGAAGAATTATTATAAGGACATCATTAAAGTGTTGCAATGATATCTTTCATTGTGATTCACATTACATCAATATACACTGGGAAAGAAAGAAAAAAGAAAAAAGCTAGACAAGCACAGTTTCTCTAAAATGCCTCGTGATGTCTTCCACCTAAAGGCACGATATAAATGGAAGTTGTTACATAAAATTGGCAGTCCTGTAAAAATTCCAATACAGGATTGGGTTTTCACATGCTAAGTTACAGCTTTGCTTGAGCTCATCTCTGGAGATTTCAACAATAACATTCTGCTACCTATTCAGTCAATTCGGAATCCTTTGGTTGGACAGCTCAGCCCGGTTGCTCACTCTCCTCACAGAAGAGGCGGCCGGGAATTGTGCTCCTTTTACGATTGATCCATGAAGGTGACCCTGGGTTGCCCCGGTGACCTCAACAGAGAAGCCAATCGATCGCAGTTTTACTGCGACGTAGTGAGATTCAGCCTGCATCGGTCACAGCTATTGGTTGACCCACTGCGATGGGGAAAAGCAACACAGCACCGAGGGGGTTAATGAATATGTGGAGGAAAAGGTTATTATTGAGCTGCGACATGCAGCAGAACTCACAGGTCGTCAGGCTGGAATAGGCTTAGCATATACGAGTTTGACTGACAGGTCAGGCTGTTAAAAACAGAAAAATTATATTTGTATAAAAATCGACTTTGGCCTGTAAGACCCTGGTTGCTCCCATCTGGTCCGGATCGATAATAGGCTTGACATCTTTGTGCTGTAGTCTGCATTTAGCAGGCAATGAGTTGCTTAAGATCAATAGCTGCTGACCGCAACTCACTGAAATTAGTATTTAAATTGACACTTCACAATATACCATACATTGCAAGAAGAATAAAAAGAAGGAATATTCAATATATTTTATAAACCATCTCAGAGCTTAAGAGTGATTTAAACACACAATTGTTTAACAGAGCTCCATTCGAAAAAGGGTTCTTGTCGTTCCAGGCGGTTGATAAACATTCAGCCATTGTGTGGAGCTATACAGATCCATGGGTCCCGGGGTCCCTGGTTTCAGTCAGGGTGGTGGTAAATGTGCTAGAACCCCTGGGCTACACAATGGAAAAATCAACCCAGACTTTCCAACTGCTATCCGAGTTACCCATGCTTGATAGTGTGCGTGTATGGAAAAGAAAAGTAAGAAATAAAGATTTGCATTTATATAGCCCCTTTCACATACTCAGGGCATCCCAAAGCCACGTGTTGTCACTGTTGTAATGTAGGAAATGCAGCAGCCAATTTGCGCACAGCAAGCTCGCACAAGCGACTAGACAATCCGTTTTGGTGATGTTGGTTGAGGGATAAATAATCGGCCAGCAGACTGGAAAGAACTCCCTTGCTCTTCTTCAAATAGAGCAGGGGTGTCTTTTACATCCCCCTGAGAGGGCAGACATCCAAAAGACAGAACCTCTGACAGTGCAGCACTCCCTCTGAGTGTCAGCCTAAATTTTCTGATCAAGTCTCTGGAATGGGATTTGAACCCATAACCTTCTGACTCAGAGGCAAAAGTGCTACCCACTGAGCCACGGCTGACACTGTGGATATTGAGTGAGGATAGGGTCAGAGTTGGGTGTGATGTGCTGCCTGGTGACTAATGTGGCTATCTGGGTTCACAGATAAAGAATGGTCATTTTGAGATACCATAGAACAATAACTCTGCAAGAATCCACAGCTAGAGGGGAGAAGCCAAGTAAAACAGAACAAGAAGAAATGCCCCTACTGGTCTAATACTGGAATTGGGGACCTACTGAATATGGACAATACTCTGTGTGGGAACAAGTTTAAAATCTTACTATAAACTATATTGAGCCTTGGTGAGACCACACCTTGAGTCCTGTGTACAGTTTTAGTCTCCTTACCTAAGGAAGGATAAACTTGCCTTAGAGGGAGTGCAACAAAGGTTCACTCTGATCCCTGGGATGGGGGGGATTGTCCTATGAGGAGAATTTGAGTAGATTAGGCCTATATTTCCTAGAAATTAAAAGAATGAGAGGTGATCTCATGGAAACATATAAAATTCTTAGGGAGCTTGACAGGCTAGATACAGGGAGAATGTTTCCCCTGGCTAGGGAGTCTAGAACCAGGGGTCACAGTCTCAGAATAAGGGGTCGGCTATTTAGGACTGAGATGAGGAGAAATTTCTTCACTCAGAGTGTTGTGAAACTTTGGAATTCTCTAACCCAGAGAGCTGTGGCGGCTCAGTTATTGAGTATATTCAAGGCAGTCATCGATAGATCTTTGCATATTCAGGGAATCAAGGGATATGGGGATAGTGCAGGCAAGTGGAGTTGAGGTAGAAGATCAGCCATGATCTTATTGAATGACGGATCAGGCTCAAGGGGTTATACCTGCTCCTATTTCTTAAGTTCTTATGTAAATTCTTACCCTGATTCACCACTCCCCATACCTCCCAGTCCTCCCTATTCTGCTTGGGGATCCAAATCTGCTGCAAACTTGATATCACAAAACTCTAAGCAAAGCAGCAAGACGGTGACAGGAATGGCAGCAATAGGAAGCAAAATGGTGGTTTGGGGTTGTGGGAGGGGGGCGGGGGGGTGTGTGGAGGTGGGAGTGCAGGGGAAACATTTCTCATGTTCTTATGGGCACTGCCTTCCTGAACTGCAAGGGAGGGGAGAAGTGAGGTAAGCAGGAAGGCAGCAGGAGGGGAGGAGAGCGGGTGGGGAAGAGCACTGACCTTTCTTGCAAGTTGTAGTCCTGAATCAACTAATAACTCATTGAAAACTACTCGATTTGTTGATTTCCATCTGGTGTTTGTGAAACATCGATGTTGATTGAGATTAACACTTAAAATGGTGCCCGGTAATGTTAATAATGCAGCACCAGTAAACTTCAACCGACTTGTGTCAATTTGGTAACTCAGTAGACCCTCAGTAAAACTAGTTGCGTACCCTTTACATCGTGATCAATCTGTGGTCTGTGCTGATGTAGTGGGATCTCTGCGGGCTATTTAACCAAGGGAAGAATCACAGTAGACCCCAATCCTGTCAGTACACTGCCCCTAAAATTGTAGGGTTTCTGCTCATGGTCATTATTGGCTGGAAAGTGAACGTGTGCGGACTTCAGGTTGGGACAGGATTGGGGTACTACTGTGATTCTTCCCTTGGTTAAATAGCCCGCCAATGCTCTTAGCCTGGGCTGACACCGGACAATTGGTCAATTGGGGTGGGTAACAGACTCTACTAGCATCATTCAGCAAGATTCAGCACCATCAAGAGAAAAGGAGAAGGAATTGGTAAAAAAAAATAACAAAGGCTGCAGCAGGCAACAGGAGGCCAGACACACCAGCGTGTATTTTCGAAGTTCGGACTGGCTGGTGGCAACCTCACCCAGCAGCAGTACAGACTGAGAATTTGAGCCTGTGCTGCCCTTGATTTTCTCATCATTATATTAAATCTGTAGCAGCATACTTATAATATACCATGTTTTGTGTGAACTAAGGAAACCAGCCCTCTAAATGAATGAAATAAAAATGCTGGAAACACTCAGCAGGTCAGACAGCACCTGTGCAAAGAGAAACAGAACCAATGTTTCAGGTTGATAACCCTTGGTCAGAAAAATGCACAGAAACACCCCTACATTCACAGCTCTTCAGTGAGAATGACGTGCTACTTGCTAATCAAACAGCTAGCTGTTCCATCCCAAGGCCTGTAGCCACTTGAGCCAATCTGCAACAAAGGGGAGAGCTCTGATCAATTTTTAGGCAGGCTTTTCGGCCTAGCCAGTCAATGAGGCCCAGTACTGCCAAACTCAAAGCACTGGAAACAGTAAAGTAAGTGTTTAACTAGAAAAACAGCAGCATTCATTGCTTATATAAATGCAAGTCCTTTATTTAAATCCATTTGAATACATTTAAACTTGTCTTTCTGTAAGCTACACACAGAAATGGCTAATTAGTTTTTCACTAAGAAAAGCAGCCACTGTCAATGAAAACTAAGTGAGGCTTGATGGAAAAATCTATCATGGAGGAGCAGGAATAAAATCAGAGACCAAGATCAAGTCAGCAGGAGAGCCAATCCAAGCATTATGGGCTGGGTACCTCCACGGAGAGGGAGAGGGGCAAGGAGAGAAATTCCTCATTTCACACCATCCTGGTAAATCAAAAATCAGTGAACAGCCCTTCACTGGATTAGACATGGAGCGTATGCTCTAGAGAAGGAAAAAATTGAATTCTTTGATGTGCTACAGTGTTCTACAGACATAAACAGTGCAATCCCTAGTATGTGTTGAGTCCACTGGTCTTAACTATAGTAGTTACAATTAATTAAGTGCTATAACTGGCCTCGGGGCCTAGCGACAGGGAAAAAATATAATCATCCCAAATTCATGCTCCGAGCGAGGAGCTGTGGAGCTCAGTGCCAGCGGGGGAATTTATAAAAGTATATATTTTTTAAATTCTAGAAGAGGTAACAGTGACAGAACATTTGTCCAATGCCAGGGTTATTACATGAACATGTTTGAAGCAAGACATTTTGTAAAGTCCTGACCCTGCAGTACAGACTTACATGCTGAAGTCAAGGTCACTCTGGACCTGCACCTTTATTACACAGCTCTCGAGTGCCACACTTGCCCGAGACCTGCCTTTATATACCTGTGTGGAACAGGTATGCAATGTCTCCTGTAAGTGCACCCCTGGTGGTAAAGTATGCTTGCGATTACAGGTCATATCTAGTTACAGTCATGTATAGCATGGTAAGATACAGTTATATACAGTAGTGTGAGATACATGACATCACCCTCCCCTAAGGTCTTATTGTCTTTATAGATTCAGTCTCTCAGGTGGTCTACAGTCTCGCGTGGAGCGTCTTAGTTGTGGTTCAGTTATTTGCCTTGGTGCCTGTTTTTCTTTCCGTGTGATTGCTGGTATCTCGCTTGGGTTGTCTGTTTCGTTCAGTATGATTGCTGATATCTATCCTGAGCTGTCTGTTGAGACTGCCCTTTCCTCAGGTTGTTCCCTCTCTCCACCAGGTGTGGTGTGAGTTCCACATTGTAGTCTGCCTCTGGTTCTGCAGTGTTGTTGGTGAATCTACTTTTTACTTGGTCTACATGCCTCCGGCAGGTTTGGCCATTGTCCATTTGTACAACCAGTAGCCTGTTTCCTTCCTCGCCTGTTACTGTTCCTGCAAGTCATTTTGGACCCCTGCCATAGTTTAGCACGAACACTTTGTCCCCTATCTCATTCCACCTCCCCCTCGAATTTCGGTCATGGTACTCAGTTAGCTTCTGGCGCTTTGCCTCAACAATTTCATGCATGTCTGGGTGGATTAACGAGAGCCTAGTCTTTAAGGTCCATTTCATCAATAGTTGCGCGGGGGGAACCCCAGTCAACGAATGCGAACGAGATCTGTATGCCAGCAGCAGTCGCGACAGGCGGCTCTGCAGCATGGGACCTTGGATTTTTAGCATGCCTTGTTTAACGATTTGCACTGCTTGCTCCACCTGGCCATTGGAGGCCGGCTTGAATGGTGCCATCTTAACGTGATTTATGCCATGGTCAACTATAAAATCTTGAAATTCTGCGCTGGTGAAGCACGGACCATTATCACTGACCAATATGTCAGGAATTCCGTGCGTTGCAAACATGGTTCTAAGGCTCTCCACAGTGGTGGAGGTGGTGCTCGAGTTTAAAATGGTGCACTCGATCCATTTTGAAAATGCATCGACGACTACGAGGAACATTTTGCCCATGAATGGGCCCGCATAGTCTACATGCACCTGCGACCATGGTTTGGTGGGCAGGACCAGGGGCTTAGGGGGCCTCTCTGGGGGCATTACTGAGTTGGGCACAAATGGTGCACCGCCGGACGCAGAGCTCCAAGTCCGCGTCAATGCCAGGCCACCAGACGTGGAATCTGGCTATGGCCTTCATAAGGACGATCCCGGGGTGCTCGCGGTGGAGCTCCCGGACAAATGCCTCTCTGCCTCACAAGGGCATAACTGCTCGGCTGCCCCACATCGGTCAGTCTGCCTGTAGTGATAGTTCATGCATGCGCCTATGGAAAGGTTTGATCTCCTCGGGGCAGGCATCGCCTCTGCCCAGAGACCAGTTAAAACACACATCTTTTGACTAAGGATAACGTGGGGTCGCTGGTCATTCAGGCTCTGATTTGGCGAGCCTCATGTGCGAACCTGTGGATTCAAAGGCATTGATTGCCATGACCATCTCACAGTCCTGTTCGTCGGACCCTTCCGTGGTCGCCAGGGGTAGCCTGCTAAGCGCGTCGGCACAGTTGTCTGTGCCTGGTCTGTGCCTTATTGTGTAGTCGTAAGACGCCAGCATGAGTGCCCACCGCTGAATGCGCGCCGAGGCGTTGCCGTTTATTGCCTTGCACTCGGATAGCAGGGACATGAGGGGTTTGTGGTCGGTTTCTAACGTGAACTTGGTCCCGAAAAGGTATTGGTGCATCTTTTTGACACCGTACACGCACACGAGCGCCTCCTTCTCAACCATACCGTACCCGCGCTCCGCCCGTGAAAGTGACCTGGAGGCATAAGCTATGGGTTGTAATTTACCCGCATCATTGGCATGTTGTAAAATGCACCCGACCCCGTACGCTGACGCATCACATGTAAGAGCTAGCTTTTTACCTGGGTCAAAAAAGGCTAAAACACTGCTGGAACATAGAAGATTGCGTGCCTTATTGAAGGCGCATTCTTGGGCGTCCCCCCAAAACCAATCGCACCCCTTTCTGAGAAGCACGTGGAGAGGCTCCAGCAGCGAGCTCAAGTTCTGCATAAAGTTCCCAAAGTAATTGAGTAGCCCGAGAAAGGCACGCAGTTCCGAGACATTCCGGGGCCTGGGTGCCAGACGAATAGCTTCGGTTTTGGATTCCATCAGCGGCAATCCTTCTGCCCAAAAGTTCAACCTCAGGCACGAGAAACAGACACTTGGATTTCCTAACTCTTAGGCCTACCCAATCCAATTGACTTAGTACTTCCTCCAAATTGCGGAGATGGGAGTCGGTGTCCCTGCCCGTGATGAGTATGTCATCTTGAAACACAACCGTCCCGGGATGGACTTGAGCAGAATCTCCATGTTGCGCTGGAATATAGCAGCTGCCGACCTGATGCCGAATGGGCATCGATTGTACATAAAAAGGCCTCGATGGGTGTTGATGGTGGTGAGTAGCCTAGACTCTTCGGTCAGTTCTTGCGTCATATACGCAGATGTGAGATCTAGTTTCGAGAAAAGTTTTCCTCCAGCCAATGTGGCAAATAGGTCCTCCGCTCTGGGCAGTGGGTATTGGTCCTATAGGGAGACTCTGTTTATGGTAGACTTGTAATCCCCACAGATTCGTACGGATCCATCAGGCTTCATGACGGGTACGATGGGACTTGCCTCGTCGCTAAATTTCACGGGTGAGATAATGCCTTCCTCAGAAGCCGGTCCAGTTCGTGTTCAATCTTTTCCCTCATCACATAAGGCACAGCTCTAGCCTTGTGATGGACCGGTCTGGCATCCTGTGTGATGTAGATTTTAAATTTAGCTCCTTTGAAGGTGCCCACACCTGGCTGAAAGAGATATTCAAAACGACTTTAGAACTGTTGAGCAGGAGGTCCGTTCCTCTGATGACATGGCGTGAACATCATCCCATTTCCAATTTAGTTTTGCCAGCCAGCTTCTCCCCAATAGTATTGGGAGATCTCCGGGGACAATCCACAGGGGAAGTCGGTTTACTGTCCCTTTGTGTGTGACTGAGAGCATGGCGCTGCCAAGGACTGGGATGAATTCTTTGGTATAGGTCCTTAGTTTGGTGTTGATCCTTGTGAGTTTTGGTCTGTTGCTTTTGTGCGGCCACAGCTGTTCAAATTGTTGGACGCTCATGAGAGATTGACTAGCTCCCGTGTCCAGTTCCATGTTGACGGGTATCCCGTTGAGTAGGACCCTCATCATTATTGGAGGCGTCTTGTTGTAAGAACAGTGGACATTGATCATGTTGACCCGCTGTACCTCGGCGTCCCGGGCACTGTCCCCACCGTCTTCTGGTTCGCTTTCCGACCCTTCCGATTTGTATACCAGCCGAGCTGCTGTTTTTCTGCACGTGCGAGCCAGATGCCCCGTATGGTTGCAGTTTCTGCAAACAGCATGCTGAAATCGACACCCCCTTGTTGAGTGCCTTCCCCCACATCTCCAGCACAGACCGCTTCCATTGTTTCCGAAGGATGAGCTGCGTCTGGCTGATCTCTCTTGAGCTTCTCTCAGTCTGTAGTTGATTGCTCGCATTGTGGGTTGATGAGGTGTAAATGGCCGTTCATGTGGCCCTTGATGGCTTCTGGCGCCACTGCCTGCTGTTGAAGGCCTGCTCTCCTGTCTTTGTCTGTGTGTGGGGGTAGCGGCTTGTTTCACTCTGTGAACCCCTTGTTCCGATGTTTCGTTAGTTGTCGTACCCGCAGTATAGATCAACCTCGTTTCTTCTTCTCCTGCCAAGAATGTCTGTGCGACTAGTGCTGCTGTCTTTGGGGTCAAGTTCTTGGTCTCTATAAGCTTTCAGAATATGCCTACGTGGCCTATTGCTTCAATAAAAAAGTCTCTCAGTACTTCTCTCCTTAGTTCATCAGAGAACTCACATAAACTAGCCAGCCTCCGAAGTTCCGCCACAAGGTCGGGTATGCTCTGGCCCACACGGCGCCTGTATTTGTAGAACCTGTGTCTGGCCATGTGTAGTCTGCTCGCTGGCTTCAGGTGGTCTCTCACCAGTGTGCTCAACTCCTCAAACGACTTGCTTGCTGGTTTCTCGGGTGCCAGCAGGTCCTTCATTAAGGCGTATGTTTTCGAGCCACAGCTGGTCAAGAGATGGGCTCTTCTCTTGTCTGCCTTATCGTCGCCCAACCAGTCTTTGGTTACAAAGCTTTGCTGGAGCCTTTCTATAAAGTCCTCCCAATTGTCTCCACATTGTATTTCTCATCTGAGCAATTGGTAGCCATTCTGTGGATTCTGTAATCCCGTAACTCGTCGCCACTGTAAAGTCCTGACCCTGCAGTAGAGATTTACATGAGGCACATACTGAAGTCAAGGTCACTCTGGACCTTCACCTTTATTGCACAGCTCTTGAGTGCCACACTTGCCTGAGAACAGGTATGCAGTGTCTCCTGCAAGTGCTCCCCGGTGATAAAGTATGCTTGTGGTTACAGGTCATATCTAGTTACAGTCATGTATAGCATGGTAAGATACAGTTATATACAGTAGTGTGAGATACATGACACATTTAACCTCACAAGCGCTTTCTGATACCATGTGTTGGGGTCTCCTTCACTTATATTTATAATGCGCTTTTAACGTGGTAAAACTTTCCAAGGCCCTTCACAGGAGTGTTATCAAGCAAAATTTGACACAGACACATAAGGAGATATTAGGACAGGTTGGTCAAAGAGAGAGGTTTTATGGAGCGTCTTAAAGGAGGAAAGCGAGGTATAGAGGCGGAGAGGTTTAGGCAGGAAGTTCCCAAGCGTCGGGCCGAGGCAACAGAAGGCACGGCCTTAGTTGAGCGATTAAAATCGGGGATATTCAAGAGGCAAGAATTAGAGGGACGCAGACATCTCGGAGGGTTGTGGGGCTGGAGGAGATTACAGAGATGGGGGGGTGGCGGGCGAGGCCATGGAGGGATTTGAAAACAAGGATGAGAATTTTAAAATCGACACATTGCCAGACTGGGAGCCAATGTAGGTCGGCGAGCACAGGGGTGATGGATGAGCGGGACTTGGTGCGAGTTAGGACACGGGCAGCCGAGTTTAGGATGATATCAATGTATTTAAAAAGAATGGATTATCAGCTGTACAATGTCCAGCAGGTATAATTGCAACACAAACATAGTTTGCTCCCTTGTCCAACTGAAGAAGGAGGCTAGTGACCACCAATTCCATCAGCCTACTATTGCCCATTTGCTATTTGTGCTGTAGGCCTTCGTTCCTAGCATTCCCTATTCTGCCCCTGCCTCGAAATCTTCTTCTAACCCATTCTCCTGATGATCACCAAGCTTAGATTCCAGCTATAATGCTGCTTCCAAGGTTACCTACAGCCAGGGTCTTTTACCCCAAAAGACAGGAGAATCCTGTCTTTCCCTGTAAGTAACGAATCAAAAGAGCTCCTTGCCTGCGATCAACAGCTGGTTGACTATGAAGAAAAGCAGGCATTCATCCTGTTTAATATCAATAGAGGAGTTTCAGCCAAGTTTTGAAAGGGGATGGGGAAGAGCCCATAACAGCCAAAATATCACTTTATTCATATTGTCACAAAGGAGGGAAGCAATGCTGAGCTGCTAGCAGTCTAGCCGCAGAGTCAGGTTGTGGGGTCCAGCCCCACTCCACGACATGTACATGTAAACTATGCTGACACTCCAGTGCAGTACTGGGGGCAGTGCTGCATTGCCATAAGTGCCATTCTTCGGATGAGACATTAAACCACAGTGCTTATTCAAGTGAATTTTAAAGTCCTCTTTTAAAGAATAAGAGGCCCAAAATTCTGCACCGCTGGAAAGCTGGTGCTCCCCCCAACTTTTTGGGGCCATTAGCGCCAAAGAATTTTCGTGGCTGGGCCACCCCATCTTCAGCTCTAAAAGTGAACAAATGGGTTCCAGCACTAATGAACCCTTCCAAAATGGAGTTTTCAGCGGTGTGGCTTTCTTAATTTGAACGTTATCACCACTGAGAAATTCAGCATGCCGGTAAGGGTTTCTAACCAGCCAGCTGTCCCCTGGCCATTTTAAAGGGCAGGATTTGCAGCAAGTCCCTGAGGGGTGAAGGAGGTTGGAAGGATGGCTGGTGTAAGAGGTGCAAGGAGAGCCAACAGGTTCACTGATATGGAGCTGGAGACACTGATGGATGGTGTGAAGGACAGAAGAAGAATACTATTTCCCTACATGGGAGACCTGGCAGACCGCCAGTACATAATTCATGGAGGGAGGTTGCAGGAGAGGTGTCAGGCACCTCCATATATGTGAGGACACACCCCCCCAGGATGGTGCTGGCCAATCTGCACCCGGCCCCTCCAGGGTGGCGATGGGTCGACGCCTCCTAGCTCTGGGTAGATGGGAATCCTCCTCCTCCTCCTGCACCGCCTCCTCCTCCTCCTCAGGTGGTACTGCTGGCTCGACCTCCAGCGGCTGTCTCCTCATGATGGCCGGGCTGTGCAGCATGCAGCAGACCACGACGATTATGGAGACCCATTGAGGAGAGTACTGCAAGGTGCCACCAGAGTGGTCCAGTCACCGGAACCTCTGCTTATGGATGCTTATGCACTGCTCGATGATACACCTGGTGGTACAATGCATGCTCTGGCGCTGTCCTGAGGTTCGGCAGTGGAGGAAGCAGCCAAGTGGACAGGGGATATCCCTTGTCCCCAAGCAGCCAACCGCAATCCTGATCTGGGCTGGTGATGAAGGCGGGCACACTGGTCTGGCGCAGAATGAACGAATCATGGCTGCTGTCTCCCTTGCCCGCTGCCTATCTGCACGGTGCTGACAGTGATGCCTTCTCCTGCGTGCCACCCTGCTTCTGAGCAGGTGTACCAGGTGTCGCCCTCCCAACACTCCTCCCATCCTCAGGGTGAACCCTGCCAAGCAGGTCTCTGCAGCCCACAGGCCTTCACCTGAAAGTTGTACAAAAGTACAGGGCTATATGCAAACCTCTGAGCAGCACTCAGCAGGTTGAATGGAGCCAAAACAATTCATGAAACTATATGAAAAGATAAATACAGTGAATGCTGGAATCTGAACCAAAAACACCAAAATAAATAAAACTATTTCCCTACCAAAGGGCCCTGATCACAGCAACACTCCAGCAGTGTCACGTTCGAGCACCGACTTGGGTACCTCATGGGGACACTGCTGGGAAAAGTCTTATCTTTTTGCAGCTGAAAATCCCAGTCCTTTGCCCACACGCTGCAGAGTTCTCCGCTGGAAAGTTACCTTTACAGCGGCTTCACCGCGCCGTTTCCGGCGGAAGTGCACACCGCTCAAATCCCCCCCCTCCCCCCACCGAGCTGAATATGGCTTGGGGAAGGAAAATCATCCGATCGCGGCGGCCCATCGATTTTTTCGATCGACCGCCCAAACTCTGTGGTAGCCATCCCTTCGGGGACGGTGAATTTCGGGCCCAGAATCTGTCCACTTGCGGGGAAGAACATAACTAGAGGATATAAGATAGTCACTAAGAAATCCAATAGGGAATTCAGAAGAAAGTTCTTTACCAGAGAGTGGTGAGAATGTGGAACACGCGACCACAAGGAGTGGTTGAAGCGAATAGTATCGATGCAGTTAAGGAGAGGCTAGACACGCTTATGAAGGAGAACGGAATAGAGGATTATGCTGATAGATTTAGATGAGGAAAGAGGGGAGGAGGCTCGAGTGGTGCATAAACGCCGGCATGGACTCTTTGGGCCGAATATCCTATGTAATCCCATGTAAGAAACCCACTTTCTCCATTGGGAACTGAAGAAGAGACATTTCTCCAGGGCCACCTCTCGGCCATCAGACCACAATGCTGCTGCTCTGACATTACGCCAGTGTTTGGGGTAAGGCTCCATTGTTTTGCCCTTGGAGTGTGAGGTGCCCCCACCCCAGGCTTGCAGGCGACTCTGTCCCCAGGGTTTGGAATGAGGTGTCCAGCCTGGGTCTGGGGTGCTCAGAGGTTCCACTCAGATCCCCCAGAATTTCAGGGCCAGAAATGCTCCCTCGGGATTCTGGCTATTCGTTCTATTTTAACATTGAAATTAGCTTTAGCTTTTCTTCAGCTCTCACATATAACATACTGGATGAAAGCTATTTTGTGCCAATTGTACATTTGTTTGCAGTTCATCTTGGACTGTCTTCTATTACAGCTGTTGGTTTGCATACTTTGAATTCTGTTCCACTCGTTATGTCAATAAATAGCAAGAGCATTGGCCACCCTTCGCAACCTGTAGTGTCCAGAAATACCTGCCATGCTCTCGAACCTGTTCTCAGTCACCATGCCCATGTATTTTTGTGCTGCGACACCGGAGAGGGAGGCCTTGCACCACGCTCTGGCCACTCATGCTAGAACAAACCGTGTCTGCTAGAACAAAACGTGCATAAAATTATGAGGGGCCTAGATAGAGTGGAGAGGAAGGACCTATTGCCCTCAGCAGAGGGGTCAATAACCAAGAGGCATAGATTTAAGGTAATTGGTAGAAGGATGAGAGGGACGATGAGGAAACATTTCTTCACCCAGAAAGTGGTGGGAGTCTGAAACTCACTGCCTGAAAGGGTGGTAGAGGCAGGAACCCTCATCACATTTAGACAGTACTTGGATGTGCACTTGACGTGTCGTAACCTACAGGGCTACAGACCAAGAACTGGAAGGTGGGATTAGCCTGGGTGACTCTTTTTCGATCGGCACGGCCACAATGGGCTGAATGGCCTCCTTCTGTCTCGTAATTTTTCTACGATTCTATGAAAACGCTTGTGCTGGAACACAATGTCGTGCTCGGACAAAACATGTAGGTGAGAACAAAGTGCTCCTCCTGGATCACATTCCCCCCGCATTCCCAGATTTCGATCACCACACAAGACAAGGTTGCACCAGCTGATTTGTAGCTGAATTCAACAGATAGATTCAATGAACACAGTTTTACAGGACACTGCAGAGGGGTCCTGCAAGCTTTATACACAGGGCTGTCGACATTGGACAAATCCCAGATGTGATATTTTCAGTTATGAGCCATATACCTGAGGCTAAGATCATAAACATAGACAAAAGAGGCAAGCTGTGTCTACTACATTGGCCACAGAGGACAGCCAATTAGTAGTAATGTTATTCATCTTCTCTTCTTTTCCTTATCAAGCTTGCTCTTCTTTTTTCTTTCTGTAGCTGCGGGATTTGTTTTTCTTTCCTGTTTTCTCTCGGTTGAAGCACAAATAAAAGTGAGGGACAGCCCTGCAAGTAGAGTTATCCCAGTATTCACGGAGGCAGTGAAAGCCCCCAATGAAACTTGCTGTAGCCCCACTTCCTGCAACCTTGGGCAAGGGAAGTGGCAGGAATTATTGGCACCGTGTATACATGAGGTGGGAGACCATGATCCCCATGTAAGAATACCACCAAGTGCATGTGAATTGGTAGGTCTGAGGACAGGAAGGAAGCATTTACATAATATACAACCACATATCATGTCTCTCAAAAAGGACGCAGGATTTCACGTGCAATTAACAACTTTAAGGTGCAGTGACCATTGTGATGTAGGCAAACATTGCAGCTATTTTGCCCATAGCAAAATATCACAAACAATAATGAGATGTGTAATGTATGCACCCGTGATTGTCTTCAACTAAAATAGTTGTAGAGCTGTTGCCCACCATGCGGGGGCTGCCTGTCTTTTACCAGGACCTCATCAGACTGATTCCTGGGATGGCAGGATTGACATATGAAGAAAGATTGGATCGACTATTCACTTATATTCACTGGAATTTAGAAGAATGAGAGGGGATCTCACAGAAGCATATAAAATTCTGACGGGATTGGACAGGTTAGATGCAGGAAGAATGTTCCCGATGTTGGGGAAGTCCAGAACCAGGGGTCACAGTCTAAGGATAAGGGGTAAGGCAATTAGGACCGAGATAAGGAGAAACTTCTTCTCTCAGAGAATTGTGAACCTGTGGAATTCTCTATCACAGAAAGTTGTTGAGGCCAGTTCGTTAGATATATTCAAAAAGGAGTTAGATGTGGCCCTTATGGCTAAAGGGATCAAGGGGTATGGAGAGAAAGCAGAAATGAGGTACTGAAGTTGTATGATCAGCCATGATCATATTGAATGGTGGTGCAGGCTCAAAAGGCCGAATGGCCTACTCCTGCACCTATTTTCTATGTTTCTATGTTTCTATGTTTCATCAGCGTCTGGAACAGAGTCGCCACCAAGCGATGTTCTCCCCCGTCTGGAGTGGCGGCTGTCCTTTTGGAGCCGCTGCTCAGGAATCCGTACCTCCACGACTGGGGTTTTAGGTGGCAGGCGGAGGAGAGGGCTATGTTTGGCAAGGTGACCAGGGTCAGGGACCTACTCGATGGAGGAGGAGCGGCCTGAAGAGCTGGCACGATGCCTATCCTGGGCCGACGTCCGGCGTGCGGCCAATGCCATCGAGTCTTTAAAAATGGCACTGGGCCCTGACTCCGTTAGGTGTGTCGAGGAGGCTGAAACATGTGGGGAGATCCCATCCGAACTGACCCCCGGGCGGACAGAATTCCTCATCGGCGCCAAGCCCCAAAACCTTCCTCGGGAGCTGACGCCTCACAACTTGAGCCTCCTCCGGCAAATCCCCTCCGTGCCTTTCAGTTCTGCATGGAGGGGATTCCTGTACAGGCTGCTCTTGCACACTTTCCACGTTGCCTTTCTTGTCTGCTGTCCGGTCACGCCATGGCACACCATCTTGCCGTCCGGAGGAGGCGAGGGTACCCAATGGAGTGCTCTACGCAGGAGTCCGCCCTTTATTTATTGGGGCGAAGAAGAAGCAGCGAAAGATTGTAGAGGGACGTGATCAGGGCCCAGGAGAGGCATGAGTTTGGGGCCCAGAAGAGGCGAGGGCCCAGAGGCAATACGGGCCTGCGATATGTGTGCACACTAGGTCCGTGCAGCAGAGCTGGTCTCCGGTCATCTTGGTTAATCCTTGCTACTGGGCCAAGATCTAGCTCTGTCAAGCCCGTGTGCTGGCTGGTGTGCAACGGTCATCACACGTTAAAAAAAGTCCAAGCACAGGCATCTTCCACCCTTCGAGATTTAATTCGGACCTGGAATTTTAGGTCCATCATTGAAACACCTGTGAACTTTTTAACGTGGAAGCAAGTCATCCTCGATTCGAGGGACTGCCTATGATGATGATATTGGGGACTTGGCCTGGAGGGTGTTGCACAGAGCAGTCCCTTGCAATAGGTTTTTAAGTCGGTTCATGGACTGCCAGGCCGCCAGTAATTTCTGCGGTCTGGAGGAATTTGTGTTCCATGTTTAAGTTGAGTGTGCGAGGTTGCAGCCCCTCTTTCATTATTTGAAGGGGCTGCTCCTCAAATTCTGGTTGCACTTCAGTCCCACGCTCCTGATCTTTGGGCACCCTGTGCGGAGGGGAGCAGGCAGGTCGGAAGGCCTCCTCGTAGGACTGCTCCTAGGCATGGCCAAGGGGGCCATCAGCCGGTCCAGGTAGCGGGCGGTTGAGGGGGTCGTTCAGCCCAACTGCCTGCCTCTCTTCTGCGGTTACATCCGAGCCAGGGTATCCCTGGAGATGGAGCACATGGTGTCCACCGGTACGCTCGCGGCCTTCCGCGAGAGGTGGACACCAGAGGGACTGGCGTGCACCATCATCCCCGGCAACCAAATTTTAATTTGATCCATTAACATCCAAAGTGTAATTGATTTATGTTGTCGGTTTTAGTGCCCCCCTTTAATCAGGGGGCACTTGATTTACTGTTAAACTTTAAAATAGTTGTAGAGCTATTGCATTGTGAATGGTTTAGCCAGTCACATGATGTTCACCAGACTCAATAAAACCCCAGTCAATTGAGTCTAGGTCATCCACGATGAGGTATGCAGTTGTGAGCCTAGTGGATGAACTGGTAATGTGTAGTGTGATTGTTAAACCTTTGTTAATAAACCAATTAGTTCTTAATAGCAATGTGTTGCTATTAATTTTTAAGCAAAGAACCGATGAAGCAAATAAGTTACAATTTGAATGACCAGTTAATCTGTTTTTTGGTGGTGTTGGTAATATATAGAACATTAGCACCTACAATAACCAGTAATATTATCCTGTGTAACTAGGCAGGAACACATTGAGAGATTTCAATGTGGTCATAAACCGGGAGCACCAAGTGACCCTTGTTTATTTGCATCATCTCTCTGCAGACCGTTTGGATCCACGCAGATTAAACAAACTTGGCGCTTTGTTATCATTTATTTTTTCGATTAATTTTCAAGCACAAAGCTCGCTGGTGGCTTAGCGTACCACTGTGTGCGGATTTGCGCTGAGTCGACTGTTATGGTGCCAGTCTGTGCTGGATGAGCTGAGCTGATCTGCGCTGTAGTGGCTGTTTCATGCTACCATTGACCCGTGTGCCACTGGTCTAGCACTAGGGGTAAAAAACACAATCAGGGCAGGGTTCCCGCTCATGATTGTAACGTGCATTACAGTCATCCAGTGATGCGGACCCACTATGGAGGGGTCTATCGGCTTTCAATGTCCAGGTTCACATGTAGAATGTAGCATGACACAGCACAGAAGGAAGGCATTCGGCCCATCATGATCTTTGGTAGAGCTGTTCAATTAATTCAATTCCCTGCTTTTACCCCACAGCCCTGTAATTTTTTTCCCCTGCAAGTATTTATCCAATTTCTTTTGAATGTTACTATTGAATCTGCTTCCACCACCCTTTCAGGCAGTGCATTCCAGATCACAATAACTCGCTGTGTAAAGAAATGTTTTCTCATGTCACCTCTGGTTCTTTTGTCAATTTTGTTACATCTGTGTCCTCTGGTTATCGTCTCTTCTGCCACTGGAAACCATTTGTTTACTTTATCAAAACCATTCATGATTTTGTATGCCTCTATAAAATCTCCTCTTAATCTTCTCTGCTCTAAGGAGAACAACCCCAGCTTCTCCAGTCTATCCACATAACTGAAGTCCCCCATCCCTCGCACCATTCTAGTAAATCTCATCTACGTCCACTCATTGGCCTTGACATCCTTCCTAAAGTGCAGTGCCCAGAATTGAACTCCTCCAGCTGAGACCTAACCAGAGTTTTCTAAAACATGGAAAACATAGAATCATAGAAATCATTGGCAGTCCTTCAGGATCGAGGAAGACTTGCTTCCACTCTTAGCATGAGTTCTTAGGTGGCTGTACAGTCCAATACGAGAACCACAGTTTCTGTCACAGGTGAGACAGATAATCGTTGAGGGAAAGGGTGGGCAGAGAGTCTGGTTTGCCGCACGCGCTTTCCGCTACCTGTGCTTGATTTCTGCATGCTCTTGGCGACGATACTCAAGGAGCTCAGCGTCCTCCTGAATGCACTTCCTCCACTTAGGGTGGTCTTTGGCCAAGGACTCCCAGGTGTCGGTGGGGATGTCGCACTTTATCAGGGAGGCTTTGAGGGTGTCCTTGTAACGTTTCCTCTGCCCGCCTTTGGCTCATTTGCCATGGACAAGTTCCGAGTAGAGCGTTTGCTTTGGGAACCTCGTGTCGTTGACAGTCACATAGTTTGCATGCCAGACACGAAACATAGAAAATAGGTGCAGGAGTAGGCCATTCGGCCCTTTGAGCCTGCACCACCTTTCAATAAGATCATGGCTGACCATTCATCTCAGTACCCCTTTCCTGCTTTCTCTCCATACCCCTTGATCCCTTTAGCCGTATCGAACTCCCTCTTGAATATATCCAACGAACTGGCATCAACAACTCTCTCCAGTAGAGAATTCCACAGGTTAACAACTCTCTGAGTGAAGAAGTTTCTCCTCATCTCAGTACTAAATGGCTTACCCCTTATCCTTAAAAAGTTCCTTGCGTTTGTACTCTATGCCTCTATTAATAAAGCCAGGGATCCCATATGCTTTTTTAACAGCCTTCTCAACATGTCCTGCCATCTTCAAAGGTTTGTGTCCATACACCTCAGGTCTTAAATTTAATGTGAAGAATAGTCTCTGTGGAGATGTGCCAGGGTGGCGAGGGGGGTGGGGGGTGTCCGATGTCAGTGGACCATGTCCCAACACGAGTCAGTGTCTAAAGAGAGGCAGAGGAATAAAAGAGCTGCGATGGTCACAGGTTTCTCTGTAAAGCTTTAGAGTAGAATCTTCCAAGTATTGAATGTTTTCTGAATGCCTTCATGGGTTAAATAGTAGTGTAAAAATCCAGAGCACTGGATGGGTACAGTCTAGTTCCAGCTAGCGCTCATAGTCAGCAACATCACAAGAACATTGTTCACAAACATACCTCCATACCTATGAACTATGCCTCCAATGTACCATCTTGTAAATGCCATATTGAGAATATACACAATGTTAAAGTTATAGAAAGTTATATAAAGCTCTGGTTAGACCCCATTTATGATACTGTGTTCAGTTCTGGGCACCTCAGGAGGGATGTATTGTCTCTGGAGGGAGTGCAGCACAGAGTCACCAGAATGATACCGGTGCTAAAAGGGTTAAGCTATGAGGACTGGTTTCAGAGATCTCTGCAGTCCTCAAGTTCTGCCCTCTTGACCATCCCTGAGTATAATCGTTCAACCATCGGTGGCCGTGCCTTCAGCTGCCTGGGCCCCAAGCTCTGGAACTCCCTCCCTCAACCTCTCCGCCTCTCTACCTCTCTTTCCTCCTTTAAGATGCTCCTTAAAACCTACCCCTTTAACCAAGCTTTTGGTCATCTGCCTTAATTTGTTCTAATGTGGCTCGGTGTCAAATTTATCTGTTTTGTCTTATAACACTCCTGTGAAGTGCCTTGGTACGTTTTACTACTTTAAAGATGCTTTATAAATAAAAGTTGTTGTTGTTGTTGAGACTAGGCCCTTATTCCCTTGAGTATAGAACATTAAGGAATGATCTACTTGAGGTGTTTAAGATGATTAAAGGATAGATAGAGAGAAACTATTTCATCTGGTGGGGGGAGTCCAGAACATAACTTTAAATTAGAGCTGGGCCGTTGAGGTTTCAGTAATCACTTCTTCACATAAAGGCTAATGGAAACCTGGAACTGTCTCCCCCAAAAAGCTGCGGGATCTAAGTCAATTGAAAATTTCAAAACGGTGGTTGACAGATTTTTGTTAGGCAAGGGTATTAAGGGTTATGGAACCAAAACGGGTAGATGGAGTTAAGATACATGTCAGCAATGATCTAATTGAACGGCGGCACAAGCTCGAGGGGCTGAATGGCCTCCTCCTGTTCATATGTCAATATTAAAAAGTGCTTCACTTATTTCTGCAAAAATAAAATAGCATTGTTTATTCTCTGACCATTTATTGCTGATTGGTCATTTTCCTGCTTCAATTTGAAATCTGTTTATTTATAATGATTATCTTCTTGCAATAAAGTTTCTATTAAAAAAAAATTGGAATGTAGGGAGTAATTGCTTTGAACATAATCTCCTTTCAGAGTTGAGAGGTAGATTTATGGGATTGTCCGAACCCCTGAAATCTTGCAGCTACTAATAGAGCCGTGGCAATTATTAGCACAGATTCAGTATCTGTTCAATTAAACAGTCGTAAGGAAGAAAAAAAAAAATCGATAGCTGTCTTATTTGGCAAATTAGCTGGGATCATAATCGAGCAGTTACAGTAATAATTCTAAACAGATTTCTTGGAACCAGAGAGGTTTTTTTTTCATTAACGATACATATGCTAATGGAACGCTGATGCTATCTCTCATTACTGTCGGCTTGGCAACACAGTGGCGTAGGCCTAAAACCTGTATCAGTGCGAGCAGCTGGGGAGTGTGGCTAAAGGATTACACATGCAGCCAAATAGATTGGCGCTACTGCAGGAGAATTCCTGGTCACGTGCCATGGACCTGTCCTCCAGACATGTACAACTTATGTGGAGTGACTGACATCAATGAGATGGTAGATTTTCAGGAAGCAGTGGGCTTCAAATACATCCCCTCTGAGAATAAGCAGGCCAGATTAATTGTGGAAATTCACACAGTTTTACATACATTTCACCCAAATAGCCACAATCATCTTTTCACTGCAGTCGTTTGCTTTTGTACGAGCAGTGACCAGAACTGGCTGCAATACTCTATTTAAAAAAAAATTACATTCCTTCATGGGATGTGGGCATCACTGGCAAGGCCTGCATTTATTGCCCATCCCTAATTGCCCTTGGGAAGGTGGTGGGAGACCCCATTTCAGAGGGGTAGTTATGACTCAACCACATTATTGTAGGGCTGGAGTCACATATCAGCCAGACAGGACAAGGATGGTAAATTTCCTTCCCTAAAGGACATTAGTGGACCAGATGGGATTTTAGGACAATCCAGTTGTTCCATTACTGATTCTAACTTTTTATTCCAGATTTTTTGTTTAATTAACTGAATTTTAAATTCCCCAGCTGCCATGGTGGGATTTGAACTTACCTCTTTGGGTCATTTGAGCAGGACTCTGAGTTACTATTCCCGTAACATAGCCACTATGCTACCATACCCTATGAATGGTCTCCCACCTTCTTTGTAAACTTTTAAATGGAGAAGCCTCGATGAAGAGCTGAGGCCCACAGTACAGGACTAACCGAAGGTTGTAAAGATTAAAAGAGGAGATGGGGTAAATCATCACGTAATGATTAGGTGATGGAGAGCTTGGATTTTAAAGCCTGGAAACCGTTGGAGGAAGGGAAGATTTATATTTTATGGATCTGCTTACACACCCTGACATTGTGTTGGCCTTGTAAGCTCCGTGATTCAGTGCGATGATGCTCTCAGTCTGCCAATCAAATTCTGCCAAACTACTAAAGGACATTATGACTGCACAGCAGAGCAGTTCCTGAGTTAATGACAAGTCCTTTCTCGGTTTGCAAGGTCCTCCAGACAAAATGCAATTGAGTTTAGCCCCTTACATGGACACAAAAGTACATAAGTATTTCACAGGCTTGCGTGTGATATGTCAGCTTCCACTTATGGATGAGGTGCGCGCATTGAGGTGAGGATTGTTGGAGCCAGGGATTGGAATGCTTTCAAAAATCAGCGTCACCGTTAAGCACTCCCAGTCCAGATAGATGGAAATTAAAGCTCCGTCTCCTCTGCTCCACCAATATATCTCAGCTCCAATCTCACAAGTGCACTCTTTTCCCACACCAGTCATGTGTTCTGTCCAAGTCATTGGTGCAAAAAAAGAACTCAAGCTCACTTGGGGCTGGGTTGGGACTGCTCACATGCTCTTCACAGAGCGTTGAGGGTACGGTAGCATAGTGATTATGGTCACTGGACTAGTAATCCAGAGGCCTGGACAAATGATCCAGTAGGCATGAATTCAAACCCCACCACGGCAACTGGGGAATTTAAGTTCAGTTAATTAAATAAATCTGGAATATTAAAAAAAACTAGTGTCACTAATGGTGACTATGAAGCCGTCAGATTGTTATAAAAACCCATCTGGTTCACTAATGTCCTTTCGGGAAGGAAATCTGCTGTCCTTACCCGGTCTGGCCTATATGTGACTCCAGACCCACAGCAATAGGGTTGGCTCTTAACTGCCCCTCTGTGGTTTAAGAATGCGGCTCAAGTGATGCCCACATCCCATGAACGAATTTTAAAAAACCTTAAAGGCAACAAACAGGGGCCTATCATGCTAAACCGGAGTTAAACTATACACTGTCTTGAGCACCATGCATTTTAAAAATAGAACAAGATTGTAATCCATTCTTTTATGAAAGGCTCACTGCAACTAATCCAGAGACCAAAATTAAGCTAACCACCCGCTGATACCAATAAATGCAGCAATTGGGGAGTTGGATGGTGCAGTGGAGTGGATACTGCAACTTCAACTGTGGTACCAAGATTCAAGTCTAACCCAGGCTGCGGTGGCTGTAAGGGTTCTAAGAACATAAGAACATAAGAAATAGGAGCAGGAGTAGGCCATTTGGTCCCTCGAGCCTGCTCCACCATTCAATAAGCGCTGTGAAGCGCTGTGCCTGTGTGTATAACATGGGGGCACCGCCGCCCCCATCGCGGCCTCACACAGTGCCTCTGCTCCTCACTGAATCCTACTTTTCCTCTATTTTCATGGAGGCCCTGACCTGCGTGAGAACACCAGCGACAGGTCAGGGCCATAAAAGGAGCGTTGAGCGGCCTCGGGAGCAGCGTGGAGGCATACTACTTTAGGGAGCAGCACGAGCTGCTGCAAGAGGGTGACGACAACGAAGAGTGACGTCATCAAGGTCCAGGTCGGTGATTGGAGCACGGGCAGATACAGCAGGAGTGACGAGATCGGGGCGAAGGAGTGGTGAGAGACTGTAGAGGGACATGATCGGGGCCCAGGAGAGGCGTGAGTTCGGGGCCAGAAGAGGTGAGGGCCCAGGGGCAGCATGGGCCTGCCCACACTGCGATATGTGTGCGCACTAGGTCCGTGCAGCATAGCAGGTCTCCAGTCATCTTGGATAACCCTTGCGACTGGACCAAGACCTAGCTCTGTCAAGCCCGTGTGGTGGCTGGTGTGCAACGGCCACCCCACGTTAAAAAAATCCAAGCACAGGCATCTTCCACCCTTCAGGATGTAGTTCAGGACCTGGAATATTAAGTCCTTCATTGAAACACCTGTGAACTCATCCTTTTTTGGCGTGGAAGTAAGTCATCCTCAATACGAGGGTCTGCCTATAATTATAGCTGATCTGATCTTGGCCTCAACTCCACTTCCCTTCACATAGGGTCCTATGTGAAATGAGTTTGGGCCGTCTCGATCCAGCTCCTCATGTATATAGGCCTACAGCAGGAAACTGCACTAATTGCCAATGTCAATCAGGCAAGTTGAAGGATGGGTGCCATTTGAAATGGGAACAACTGCCACACATGTGGAAGAGGGAGCTTCACTATGCAACTGGCTGTGCTGATTCTTGAAATGGAAGGTGCAAAGGATCCATTTCTCCAGCACGTAGTATCCTTCACCTTAACGGGGCACAGTGTGAAAAACAGGTGATGACTATCCAAATATCAGCATTGGACAAGCTTAGAGTTAGTCATTTAAAAGCTGGAAATACAGGCCAGTCAAGAAAAATAAAGACTTGCACTTATATAGCACCTTTCACAACCTCAGGATGTCTCAAAGCACTTCACAGCCAATTTTTGAAGTGTAGTCACTGTTGTGATGTAGAAAACACAGCAGCCAATTTGTGCACAGCAAGTTCCCACAAACAGCAATGTGACAATGACTGGACGATCTGTTTTAGTGATGCTGATTGGGGGATAACTCCGCTGCTCGTTTTCAATATAGTGCTATGGGATCTTTTACATCCACCCGAGGGAGCAGACAGGGCTTCGGTTTAACGTCTCCTCTGAAAGATGGCACCTCTGACAGTGCAGCACTTCCTCAGCACTGCACTGGAGTGTCAGCCTAGATTTTTGTGCTCAAGTCTCTGGAGTCAGACTTGAACCCATAACCTTCTGACTCCAAGGCAAGAGTGCTATCCACTGAGCCACGACTGGCGGTTTTATCGATCTTAGCCGTATCATGAGGTCGGCTACCAATATTGATGACTGCAGGGTCAATTGGAAGGGAGAATGCAGGAATATATTTGGATTTCAATTGGGACATTTGTGCCATTATTTCTGCTGCTGATGTTGCATATGTTGGGCAGGATATCACCCTGTGTTTACACTGCCGAAGGTTTCTTGTAGTTTGTTCTTCAACCTTTAAAATATCCTTCAGTTACAGACAGAACACACAAGTGGCCTCCGTGTGGAGTGTGAACCCTTCCTTCCTCCTGCCCAATGCTATCGGACCTGCTGCGTGCTCTTCCAGCATCTTCTGCTGTTTATTATTTCACCTCTCCCAGTTAATCTTTGAAGTTTGCAATTACCCTGCTAAGCTTCTCTTTAAACACTAGCAGGCATGGAGTTGTTCCAGCAACAGCAATCATGGGCTGGGATCTGTAAGTGCTGCCCAGGCAGCAGATAGTGCCAACTGGTCTTGTGCCTATTAATGTTGGCAATGCTCTCAGCCATCAAATGCCAGTGCAGCCATGCCAGTAATGCTGTGCATTCGATGTCCCCCTGTTGATAGCCTCTTTTGTCCAATGTTGTTAATTATCTTATCGTTTTTCCCTAATTGCTCTTGCCGTATGGGCGATGCTGGCAACCCGAGTCGCCCCGAGAAGGTGGTAGTGGGCATTGTTTCTTGAATCATTTCAGACCATGTGCCGATGTGTTAGGTTAGGAAATTTAAGTTTTTCTCCCCCCGGAAGGTTGTGAATGCTGGAGCAACTGAAGCTTCCAAGACTGACTCCAATAGGTTCATCGACCTGAAACATTAACTCTGTTTCTCTCTCCACAGACGCTGCCTGACCCGCTGAGTATTTCCAGCATTTTCTCTTTTTATTTCATATTCCAGCATCTGCAATATTTTGCTTTTGTACCAATAAATTTTTGTTAGGTAAAGGTATCCAAGGTAAATGTAGTTGAGGTATAGATCAGCTAAGATCTAATTGAATGGCCGAGCAGGCACTGAGGGCTAAATGGCTTGCTCCTTAACCTTTGTTCCTTTTTCGATCCAACAATGATGAAGGAATGATGGTATATGCCCAAGTCAGGATGAAGTGTGACTTGGTGGGGAACTTGAAGGGGGCTGATGCTCCCATTGCATTGCTGCTCTTGTCCTTCTCAGTGCTAGAGGTGGCAGGAGAGGGGAGTGCTGTTGAGTAGAGTCCCTGGTATTAGAAATGATTTTACAGGCACCTCATGGATCAGCAAGTTCATTCAGCAAGAAGTATACAGACTGGGAAGATCCTACATTTGGCCCTCTGACTTGTGCTGAGTTTGATAATGTCAGCTTGGGTGGCAATGGAGGTGGTCCAATCGGCCTCAGTAATCTTGCAGAGAGGAAGCAAAAATTGGCAAGACTTCTCCATCCTGATTGCTAGTGAGTGATCCCCTGGGGGTAGTGCACATATGAGACATTGAGTAAAGGCAGGACTGTGCTCGGCTGTGTTGCTCTGTTGCAATCTAACAGCCTCTTGAGTGCTCACTGTCAAGGCTCGCACATGACTAATAGCTGCTCGGGTGAGGTATCAGGCAACCCATTGGATCAAAGTGGAAGGTATGGTGGAGGGTGTGCGGGGAAAAAATGTTGGCTTGGAAAAAACAACTTCTTACTGCAGGGGCTGTCACTCAATTGGGGGGAGGGAGAGAGTTGTTTAAACTGGGCTCCGATCATGCAAAAATCAAATGCAGTCAGAGTGATAACGTCAGTATATCACCAGTATATACGTCCCTGACCATGCAGGCGTGATACAGCAGTTTGCGGATGTACAGAGACAATATAGGATGGACTTTCCTCTATGGGTGCCCACTGGGTGCTCAAAAGGCACAGCACATCTCGGAGGACTTAGTGGCTTGTGTTTTCACCCACCCCCTCCCCCCGAAGGCCACTGTACACTGAGGGAGAAGTGTGTCTCTCAGGCCAGCTGTTGGCCATCCAGGCTGCCACCACTGAGGACCTTATGGCCACTGCTGGAGAGTAACACACGAGTAATTCACTGCTATAGTCTCCTGCTCAAAACACTGCCACATTACGACTTAAAATGGCAAACGCTGGATTTGAAACTATCGCCAACCCCGAAAAGCAGTTGGGCACTTTCTATCTCAGGTACCATCTTTCGGATGAGGCGTTGAACTGAGACCCCATCTATCCTCTCAGGTGGGCGCAAAAGGACCAAATGCACCATTTCGAAGAAGAGCAAGGAGAGTTCACCTTGGTGTTCTGGCCTATATTTATCCCTCAACCAACATCACTAAAAAAAACAGAATATCTGGTCATTATCACATTGCTGGTTGTGGCAGCTTGCTGTGCGCAAATCGGCAGCCAGGTTTTCCTACATTACAACAGCGACTTTATTGGCTGTGTAATGACTCATGAGTCTGGTTACTGTAAACTCACTCAGGTGCAATCTGATCCATCTTTATTCTAGCCCAAGAGGCCTGCGTGACAAAGACACCCAGCTTATATACAGGTGACCAAACACACATGCCACATGCGTACAGCCCGATGACTTCCGACCACGGCGCCCTCTGGTGTTTGGTGACCCCCAAGTATTAATACATAACAGGCTGTAAAGCACTTTGGGACGTCATGTGGTTGTGAAAGGCGCAAGTTATTTATTTTTCTTTTCCTTCCCTATCAGTATTGGTGGACAGCGGCATGGATTGTGAAAATAGCATACAGTGCAGCCACTGTCTTTCTCCCAGGGACGGCCATTATAGCAAAGTACTTCCAGGGCTAGAGCTCACGGTTCACACTTTGTTAGCAGCGACAGGCTTTCCGATTTGTTTCACCCCCTGCCCTGCTCCCTTTGGCTGTATAAGGCACCAACACCTTTGCTCCAAGTTGTAAATAATTGTCCTTCACCTAGTCAGATACATCAGCCCCACTCTCACCAGCCAGCTAAAACTCACTGAGCAAAAATGCTGCTTTTAATCCTGTTAAATCACAGCAAATAATTAGCTGTTGCCAGCACTGTTAAGCAAGCGCATGCTTAAAACTAATAACGAAACAATTAAGGCAAAATTGGCTGTGATTGCACCTATTTTTCTTGCAACAGATATATGGAAATGCGTAATTTGTTATTGACAATCCATCTCTAAATTTATTACGTTTATTTTGTCTCTGCTCTATATTGGTGACCATAATTCAAATTTAATTACAGTTTAACGTGAAGTACTGACGGAGAGCCTTTCTTTGTGTATACTGGTAGGGAAGGAAAAAAAAATGAAAGAACTTGCGCCTTTCACGACCAAAGGACATCCCAAGGCGCTTTACAGCCAATAAAGTCGCTGTTGTACTGTAAGAAAACCTGGCTGCCGATTTGCGCACAGCAAGCTGCCACAACCAGCAATGTGATAATGACCAGATATTCTGGGTTTTTTTTAAGTGATGTTGGTTGAGGGATAAATATTGGCCAGAACACCAGGGTGAACTCTCCTTGCTCTTCTTCGAAATAGGTGCATTGGGTCCTTTTGTGTCCACCTGAGAGGGTAGACGGGGCCTCGGTTCAACGCCTCAACCAAAAGACGTACCTCAGATAGAAAGGCAACCATTACTTAAGAAATAGGAAATCGGAGCAGGAGTTGGTCATTTGGCCCCTCGAGCCTACTCCGCCAGACTCAACACCTTAACGGACTCAACAAAGAGAAGGGCGTGCTGGGGCCATTTTCAAAGCATTAACATTGCTGGCTGCTGAAGAGTGCCAGCCATTACAAACCTGTATGCAATCCGCTAGCTGTGTCTGTGACACACAGAGTAATGGGACATGGCGTCCTCCCAAATTTCAACCCAGAGAGAGTGAGTTCCCAGTTTCAACTGTGCCACTGTGACAAGAAGCCAAGTAATGACTAAGCATATTACACAATAATAACAAAATAATACATTCAGTAATGAGACCCACGGTTTCCCCTTACACAGACATTACTTGCAGCATCTTCGGAGAAATGGGTTGGAGGAAATATTTAGTCTGATTGTGTGAAGATTTGGATTATCTGAGGTAGAGATGCAGACTTTAATCCAGATTTCTGGGACAGGCAATAACTCCTCCAAACCAATTCTCCCCAGTGATGTTATCATTTAAATAAAAACATCTAAACAGAAAGAGAGGAGTAAATAAAAGGATGTTGAACTTACTGATGATTCGTTGCAGTTCCATTATTGGAATAGAAGAGTGGCCCCAATACTTTGATACAAATAAATGTTTCCATTATATAATTGAAAAGAGGAGATAGAAGAGTTTGGATTAATCTATCAAAAAGGACTGGGCTTGTTGGATCTAATATCCTTTCCTAAAATTATGTTATCTATGAGACAGAGAATTCATAGTATGTGTCAGTAGGAAATTCTTTATTTTACCTAACCTATCAGACCTTGGCCTCCATTGCCCTGACTCTAGCCTCTTGTATAATCCCTCTCTATTGGTGGGAGAGCACTTCAGTTGTCTCAGTCCTCCCTAAAGTCTTGCATAAATTACTCCATCTTTAAAGGTCTGCCGATGTTTCTCAGTATGCTTTCAGTGAGTTTCATAACTCCTCCACTTCTGCTAAACATCTATTTATTCCTCTGTCAGCTGTGGCTCAGTGGGTGGCACCCTCACCTCTGAGTCAGAAGGTTGTGGGTTCAAGTCCCACTCCAGGGACTTGAGCACATAACTCTAAGCTGACACTCCAGTGCAGTGCTGCACTGTCGGAGGTGCCGTCTTTCAGATGAGACATTAAACCGAGGCCCCGTCTGTCCTCTCAGGTGGACGTAAAAGATCCCATGGCACTATTTTAAAGAAGAGCAGGGGAGTTATCCCCAGTGTCCTGGCCAATATTTATCCCTCAATCAACATAACAAAAATAGATTATCTGCTCATTATCACATTGCTGTTTGTGGGAGCTTGCTGTGCGCAAATTGGATGCTGCGTTGCCCACATTACAACAATGACTACACTCCAAAAGTACTTCATTGGTTGTAAAGCACTTTGAGACGTCCGGTGGTCATGAAAGGCGCTATATAAATGTAAGTCTTTCTTTTTTCTCTGTAATGCCTTGGGACACTTTCTACATTAATGACACTATATAAATGCAAGCTGTTTACGTTGTTACATAGTCCACGAGCAACAAGCCGATTCAAAGCTATTACAAAACTATAATACATTCACCAATGATCTGTTTGGGTATTCATTCCTATGAAGACTATGGTTGATAGTGATGGGCTCCTGTTATTTAACCTTACAACGTCAGAGCACAGTCATAGTGCAAGTTGTACAGAACATTGTGGATTGAGTTCAGATGGTCTGCAATACAAGGTACATAGCACACTGGCAAAAATAAATTAAAGGGACTTCTGTAAAATCACTAGTCCCAATTTACTGTAAGTTTAACCTCAAGAGATTCCTGAATCTACCTCGCTGCTCTGATTGTTCCCTCTACACCTGGACTAGCCACACTGCCAGCCCTGGCTCAGTTGGTAGACTTGAACACAAAATTTAGGCTGACACTCCAGTGCAGTACCGAGGGAGTGCTGCACTATCGGAGGTGCCATCATTCGGATGAGACGTTAAACTGAGACCCCATCTGCCCTCTCAGGTTGATCTAAAAGATCCCATGGCACAATTTTGAAGAAGAGCAGAGTAGTTATCCCTGGTGTCCTGGCCAATATGTATCCCTCAATCAACATCACAAAAATAAATTATCTGGTCATTATCACATTGCCAGCTGTGGTTCAGTGGGTAGCACTCTCGCCTCTGAGACAGAAGTTGTGGGTTCAAGTCCCACTCCAGAGACTTGAGCACAACAATCTAGGCTGACACTCGAGTGCAGTGCTGAGGGAGTGCTACCAGAATGAGATGTTAAACCAAGCCCCCGTCTGCTCTCTCAGATGGACGTAAAGATTCCATGTCACTATTTCAAAGAAGAGCAGGGGAAATCTTGCCAGTGTCCTGGCCAATATTTATCCCTCAATCAACATCACCAAATCAGATTATCTGGTCAGTATCTCATTGCTGTTTGGGAGCTTGCTGTGCATAAATTGGCTGCCACATTTCCTACATTACAACAGTAACTGCATTTCAAAAAGTACTTCATTGAGACGTCCGGATGGCGTGAAAGCCCCACAACCCCCTGAGATGTCTGCCCTCTTGAGCATCCCTGATTATAATCGCTCAACTATTGATGGGCGTGCCTTCTGTTGCCTAGGCCCCAAGCTCTGGAACTCCCGGCCTAAACCTCTTCTCCTTGCTATCTCTCTTTCCTCCTTCAAGACACTCCTTAAAACCTACCTCTTTGACCAAACTTTTGGTCACCTGCCCTAATTTCTCCTTATGTGCCTTGGTGTCAATTTTTTTGTCTCATAGCACTTCTGTGAAGCACCTTGGGACCTTTCACTACTTTAAAGGCGTTATATAAATACTTGTTGTTGTTGTTTTATAAATGCAAGTCTTTCTTACTTAGCTTGACAGAGGTGATATTACCAGTGCTTAGTCAAACATAAAAATACAAGAGTGGCTCCCAAAATTATATTCAGGGTGTATCCAGAATATAGAAGCACAATTGTAAAATCCAGAAAAATGGTGCACCATTTCTAAATTCGAGCTTGGACATTCAGGAGTGAAACCATGAAGTATTTTTTCATAAAGGTGTGTGGCACCACAAGATGTCACAGTTTCTTCAGTAGCATTCATTATATTTGCTAAATCATCAAGTGAATCCCACTCTGGGTAGCCAAGCATTTCACCAGCGACTGAAATCTCTCCCTCTGCCTCCTCCCTCCATACAGGCTATTTAGTTAGAATTTTATCAGTCTGAACTTCCTTAATCCCATTCGACATATGCCCCCCCCCCTGCCCCCCACCCCCAGCAACAAGCCATTCTTTCCATAGCCTTTGTTTGTCATGAACTGCATCCTACCCAGGCAACCTCCTGAGGGAACGTTCAGTATTGAAAGTCCTTTTGTGTTATAATCAAGTGACTGTACTATGGTTTGACATTTATTTTATCTTTCTGTGCCCCTCCTCCTCGCCAAATTTTACCCTTTTCTAATTAAAGCAAGATAGCAAGGGTAATCTTAACTTTTATCACCGGGCAAAATATGAGAAAATTCGTTTGTGGAAAATAAACTCGGCCGGTGTAAAACCGGCTGCTGATTTTCAAGCAGGCAATTTTCCCTCAGCGGTAAAAAAAAACTGATTCCCAGTGACTTGTGCTGGGTTACAGTTCGATGTGTCTCATCAGCCCACCAACGCATTGTACAAAGTTGCTTTCTGTGTGGCCCAAGACAATGAGGGATAACAAGTTAGTTCACCATGGGCAATGTCACAGATCCTATCTTACAACACTCCAGTGCAGTGCTGAGGGAGCGCTGCACTGTCGGAGATGCCATCTTTCGGATGAGACATTAAACCGAGGCCCCGTCTGCTCTCTCAGCTGGACGTTAAAGATCCCATGGCACTATTTCGAAGAAGAGCAGGTGAGTTATCCCCGGTGTCCTGACCAATATTTATCCCTCAATCAACATAACAAAAACAGATTGTCTGGTCATTGCTTGCTGTGTGCAAATTGGCTGCCGTGTTTTTTACATTACATCAACACACTTCATTGGCTGTGATCTGCTTTGGGCCATCCGGTGGGCATGAAAGACGCTAAATAAACAAAAAAAAATTCTGTTTGCCCATCATCTATACAAGTGTAGTTTCCAGCAGAGGTCACAGGATAGCAATCAGGATCGGAAACAATGGATACTCCTTTTTCTCCCTCGCCCCGACCTCGGGAGTGCTGAGGCCGTTTATTCAATGCTCCGATCACTGTCTCTACAGAGATCATTTTATCAGTGTAGTCTAAAGTTTACAGATGACAGTCTCCACGTGAGAACTGAGAGAGGCCCATTCAGCCCTAACAAGGGCAGACATGAGCAGGGAGAGCCTGTCAACAATTTTGGATATTAAGGGAATCGGGGGATATGTGGATAAGTGCAGGAAAGTGGAGCTGAGGTACTGGGTCAGCCGTGATCTTATTAAATGGCAGAGCAGGCTCGAGGGCCGAATGGCCTACTCCTGCTCCCATTTTTATGTTATGTTCTTAATTAGTGGAATTCACACCAGTAAAGGTTCGGCAAGATCTTGACATTGCATGTCTTTCAATAATAAAGCAGCCTATCTACTTGATTCTACGGATAATGTCCATATTCGAAAGCACCAAATTGTATGTTCAGTGCGACTGAGAATGGGAAGACAGTGTTGCTCCTATCCCCACCCTCTCCCCTTCGAGTGTCCCCATTTTAAAATCACCATTCCCCCACATCGAATTGCCTGTTCTGGGCCAAGGGCTAAGTTAGCCAAGGTGAGGCTCGAGTCCAAAACTCTCCGACACCTCTCTTCCTGCACTGTTCACGCACACAATGCAGGAGGACGTTCAGATCTTTTATGCTGTCAGTCCCTTTCCCCCAACAGCGTTGCAAGTTACACACATGAAAGTAATATTGTGCTAGTTTCATCTGGTGGGATCACCTTTTTATTATTATCTGTCTTCACGTGTAACAAGGCTCAAAGCTACGGAGGCCCGAAGATCACCCTTCCCCAGGGCCTCCAGGCTTCAGAGTCTTGTCACGTTGAGATTCTTGTGCATTCTAGATTAAAACGCTTGCAGGTAAAGTTCTGATGGGTTTTCTTTTCCTCCACTCCAGCTGTCAAATGCACTAAGGTTATACATTTCCAACAAACCTCAAAGAATGATTAAAATAACCCTTTTAAGATAAAAACGATGAATATCTATTTATTAAACGCACGGTATATTTTCAGGGGAGTTTGCCTGTCAAAGGGTGAAAACGCACATTGGCTGACACCAGCTGGTGCCAAGTCGAATTAGGCTTGCAGAGTGTGATATCAGCCCTATTGTCAACATGCTGCATTTTCCACTGTTCTGACTCTGTGTGTTTGTAGATGACATCACCTTTTCCTCACACAGAGAAAGTCCAAGAACTAGGCCACTGCAGTGCCTAATAATTACTGAACGTATAGAAGCAAGGAGACTCGGCACCTCGGCAAAAACAAACATTCACTCCCTGCACCACTGGCGCACCGTGACTGCAGTGTGTATCATCTACAAGATGCGCTGCAGCAACTTGCCACAGCTTCTTCTTCTACAGCACCTCCCAAACCCGCGACCTCTGCCGCCTAGAAGGACAAGGGCAGCAGGCACATGGGAGCACCACCACCTCCACGTTCCCCTCCAAGTTACACACCATCCTGACTGAGAAATATATTGCCGTTCCTTCATCGTCGCTGGCTCAAAACCCTGGAACTCCCTCCCTAACAGCACTGTGGGAGTTCCTTCACCGCACGGACCGCAACGGTTCAAGAAGGCGGCTCACCACCACCTTCTCAAGGGCAATTAGGGATGGCCGATAAATGCTGGCCTTGCCATCGACGCCCACATCCCAGGACCGAATAAAAAAAAAATATAGTCCATCTCGTGTGTCCATTGCACACCCAATTTGCTGTCAATGTGAAGCAGCTTCATTGACAGAAGGAGCAGGTCAACGATCTTACTGCAGATTGCCCTGAAGTCAATGGGGTGAGGTCATCTCCAGGTAGCAGCCCCACACAGAGTGGATTTCAGACTCGCTGCATGCGCCATTATTCCAGTAGCCTTTCATTTGCTGATAGGAGGAAGCCAACATTCTTAACAGCTCTCTCCTAAAATGAACAACTTAATCGGCATTCAAAAAGCCAGTGGCCAGCGTTCCGAGTGTGCGTGTATTGCACACCTGAAGAGCTCCACTGTCACTCAGCAAAGAGCTACTGTACCTTATCCTGCCTCAAAGCACTTTACATGTGTAATGTATTTGCTTCATGGGTTCTTTGCTTAAGAATTCAGAGCAACACATTGCTATTAAGAACGAGTTGGTTTATTGGCAATCACACTACACATTAACAGTTCAACTATTTTAGTTGTGCACTTTAAACAAAGGCCCCCTGCAAGGGAGGTCACACTCCAAAATATTTTTTTTTTCCAGTGCCGTTTTTTTTTGGGGGGGGGTGGTTTAGGGCACTGAAAATTGAAATTATACAAGTGTCCCCTGGCTAAAAGGGGGGGGGGCGCACTAAACCCAGCAAATTAAACAAATTAAACTTGAAACTTAAATGATCAAATTAAAATTTGGTTACACATTACCAGTTCATCCAGCAGGCTCACAACCACCTGCCTCGTCGTGGATTCCCCAAACCCAACTGGCTGGGGTTTTATTGAATTTTGTGAACATCATGTGACTGGCTGAGCCGCTCCCAACTCAACAGCTCGACAACTATTTTAGTAGAACCAGAAATCAAATGTCCCTTTTGGCAAGGGTACTAGAACCCACAAATTAACAAGTTAAACTTTAACAAACTTAAATCAAATTAAAATTTGGTTGGCCCAGATGATGATGCACTCCAGTCCCTCCGGCGCCAACCTCTCGCAGAAGGCCGCGAGCGTGCCGATGGACACCACATGCTCCATCTCCAGGGACAACCTGGCCCGAATGTAACTGCAGAAGAGAGGCAGGCATTCTGGCTGAACAACCCCCTTGACCGCCCGCTGCCTGGACCTGCGAATGGCCACCTTGGCCAGGCCCAGGAGCAGTCCAACGAGAAAGCCTTCCAAACTGCCCGCCCCCCTCCGCACAGGATGTCAACAGCTCTACAAACCTGTGAGCATTCTCGCAGGTGTATACATTACAACATGCAGCACATTACTTTGTGACTGTTGCTATGTTGGCAAAGTGGCAGCCATTTTAAACATAGCAAGATCCCACGAAGCCTTGAGATAATTCACCAGTGAATCTGTTTTTAGGTGGTGTGGGTTGAGTAAGGAATGTTAACCATGCCCTCGGGAGAACGCCCTTCTCTTCAATGGTACAATGGGATCTTGAATATCCACCCGAGCCACTGGAACAGACAGGGCCCCAGTCTAGCATTTCACGTGAAGGACGGCACTTCTGACAATGCAACACTCCATCAGTATTGCATTGAGGTGTCATGTTTTGGATTAGGTTCTTTAAATCCACAACTTTATGACTCAGAGATGGGAGCGGTACGAACTGAGCCAAGCTGATGCAAAGAGTGGCATGGGAATTGAGAGAGTAACACAGGTCACTGTCAGCAGATATCATCCGGAGGGACGATAATACAATGGCCTCGCACACTGATATCAGAGGTGAAGTTAGGAAGCACTTTTTCATGCAAAGGCTAATAGTAGAAATCTGGTCTCTCCTACAAAAAGCTCTAGAGGCTCGTTCATTTGAAAACTCTAAAACTGAGAATGAGAGGTTTTTGTCAGGCAAGGTTATTAAGGGATATGGAACCAAGGTGGATAAATAGGGTTAAGCCACAGATCAGCCACAATCTAACTGAATGGTTAAACAGGCGTGAGGGGCTGAATGGTCTACTCCTGTTCCTATGTTCCCAATGTACTGTAATACCATCTGAAAATTAAATATTTCTGTCATCAACCTTGCTTTTAAACCATGATAAACAAGTCATGTCAATTGGCATTGACAATGGGTCTATCAATTTCAGTCTGCCAACATCAAAATTAAAGGTTGTCGACCTGAAACATAAGAAGATAAGAAATAGGAGCAGGAGTAGGCCATTTGGCCCCTTGAGCCTGCTCCATCATTCAATACGATCATGGCTGATCTGATCATGTACTCAGCTCCACTTCCCTGCCCGCTCCCCATAACCCTTTATTCCGTTGTCGCTCAAAAATCTGTCTATCTCCACCTTAAATATATTCAATGACCCAGCCTCCACAGCTCTCTGGGGCAGAGAATTCCACAGATTTATAACCCTTTGAGAGAAGAAATTCCTCCTCATCTCAGTTTTAAATAGGCGCCCCCTTATTCTGAGACTATGTCCCCTAGTTTTAATTTCCCCTCTGAGTGGAAATATCCTCTCTGCATCCACCTTGTCCAGCTCCTTCATTATCTTATATGTTTCGATAAGATCACCTCTCATTCTTCTGAACTCCAATGAGTATAGGCCCAACCTACTCAACCTATCTTCATAAGTCAACCCCCTCATCTCCAGAATCAACCTAGTGAACCTTTTCTGAACAGCCTCCAATGCAAGTATATCCTTCCTTAAATACGGAGACCAAAACTGTACGCAGTACTCCAGGTGTGGCCTCATCAATACCCTGTACAGTTGTAGCAGGACTTCTCTGCTTTTATACTCTATCCCCCTTGCAATAAAGGCTAACATTCCATTTGCCTTCCTGATCACTTGCTGCACCTGCATACTAACTTTTTGTGTTTCATGCACAAGGACCCCCAGGTCCCTCTGTACTGCAGCACTTTGCAATTTTTCTCCATTTGCTTTTCTATTATTTCTGCCAAAGTGGATAACTTCATATTTTCCCACATTATACTCCATCTGCCAAATTTTTACCCACTCACTTAGCCTCTCTATATCCCTTTGCAGATGTTTTGTGTCCTCCTCACAATTTGCTTTCCCACCCATTTTTTTATCATCAGCAAACATGGCAACATTACACTTGGTCTCTTCATCTAAGTCATTAATATAGATTGTAAATAGTTGAGGCCCCAGCACCGATCCCTGCGGTACCCCACTTGTTACTGTTTGCCAACCGGAAAATGTCCCATTTATCCCGACTCTCTGTTTTCTGTTATCCATGGTAATGTATTACCCCCAACCCCCTGAACTTTTATCTTGTGAAGTAACCTTTTATGTGGCACCTTATCGAATGCCTTCTGGAAATCCAAATACACCACATCCACTGGTTCCCCCTTATCCACCCTGTTCGTTATATCCTCAAAAAACTCCAGCAAATTTGTCAAACATGATTTCCCTTTCATAAAAACCATGCTGACTCTGTTTGATTGAATTATGCTTTTCCAAATGTCCCGCTGTTGTTTCCTTAATAATGGACTCCAGCAATTTCCCAACGACAGATGTTAGGCTAACTAGTCTATAGTTTCCTGCTTTCTGTCTTCCTCCTTTTTTAAATAGGGGTGTTACATTTGCGGTTTTCTAATCTGCTGGGACCGTCCCAGAATCCAGGGAATTTTGGTAGATTACAACCAATGCATCCACTATCTCTGCAGCCACTTCTTTTAAGACCCTAGGATGAATGCCATCAGGTCCAGGGGACTTGTCCTCCTTTAGTCCCATTATTTTACCGAGTACTACTTCTTTAGCCCTTGATTATCCATTATTGGGATGTTTTTAGTGTCTTCTATTGTGACGACCGATACAAAATATTTGTTCAATGTCTCTGCTATGTCCCTGTTCTCGAATATTAATTCCCCAGTCTCATCCTCTTGGGGACCAACATTTACTTTAGCCACTCTTTTCCTTTTTATGTACCTGTAGAAACTCTGTTAACTCTGTTTCTCTCTCCACAGATGCTACCTGACCTGCTGAGTATTTCCTGCATTTTCTGTTATTAATATTAAAATCCAATCGTGTATACAAAGCCTTTAAAACTTTAGACATCACACTTCCAAGTGGCACACTTTGTTACTTATACAAAACAATCTTAAAAAAGTAGAGGGGGGCAGAAAAGTCAGCTATTGTGTGTTGGGGAGGAGCCAGGGAGTTACCAGCAGCTGTCAATCTGGATGGAAAAAATCACTTCTAACCGACAAGAGGATTATCTCTATTTATACGAATTAGACACTGTGGGGTTGAAATTGCCGTTTTGTTATGCCCGTTAGCACCTCTGGGGGGGGCGCTAATGGGGCACAAAGCAGTTTTCGCCTGGGGTGGGGAGGGGCGCTACCGACTCCCGCAAAATTGCCTGGGAGTTAGCAGAAGCACAGCCGTGCGCACCGACCCCTTAGTGCCGTGCACCGAACCCTTTCCGCCTCGCGGCGGATATTGCTTCACTGGTCACGAACTGGGCCGATCTCTGCTCGTGGGGCGGAAGCTAAAGGGGAGTTGGGGGGCGCCCGGGGTCGCTATCTTGGCGGATTGGTCACCTCATCGGTTGGCCCGACTTCTGCCTCCCTTGCGTGGTGCAGGCCGTCATCTTGCAACCCAGCACTCCGTTTTGGATGCCAGGCTGCTGGCCCCGGCACCACGCCGCTCTGGTGGTCCAGTGGAGGCCAACAGAGGCCCGGCAGATAGCGCAGCGACCCTCTCCTTTAACCGAAGGGGTGGGGCGTCGAAACGCGGCAAGGCATGGCGGAGTAGTCGCGTTACGCTGACCAACACGCCCTAGTAGCACCCGGGAACCCGCCCCCTACAGGAAGTGGATCGCATGGGATTGCGCTCCAGGAAGTGTCCTGTGAGGGGCATTAACTGCATTATCAAGGCCAGGGCGGGGCTTCTGACTTGGTTACCGGCACCAATCGGGGCGCTGGCGAATTTCTCCCCCTGTGACTTTAAGGGGCACATCTCCACCTGCGCAACAGAACCATCGAAGGTGTATTACACGGTATAATAATCCTGCCCTCGTGAAACTGGCTATTCTTCAAACTTATCATTGAGCATCACCGTGGGAGTTTTGCTATACTTGTTAATCTTTCTAAAAATAAAACTTCAAAAAATATTGCTCTAGCGCTATGGAGTTGGGAGACGGCAGAGAATTTCAAAAACAGAAACAAGGATCCCTGGAGGGAAGCCTGAAATGTTGAAGCACTATCAGGATGTGGAGGGTGCAGTAGGGAAAAAAATTCCGATAACATTTTTCCTCGAAGATTGAAGACGGAATAAAATGTTTATTGTTGCTATCAAGATGTGGGAAGCACGTTATATTGAAAGTAACTGTCCTAACCATGCTCTGGGGAAGGGTCATAGAAATAATATTTGTGAATCTTCCCTGCAGAACTGGCAGGCACTAAGCTGAAAAATGAGATTAATGCTTATCTTGCAGTTCTTTTACTTTTTAGCACACCAGCGCCGTCATTCCATTCCTTGCAATAATTTCCAGTGTTACAATGACATGAAACGAGTGATTGTGGAACCCAGGATTGTTCTCAGAGTATAAAATCCTCTGGGAGGCTAATATCATCTCAGAATAAAGTCCCATTGCCCACTGGTGCCCAGCATCAAAAACTGGGGAAGAGGACAAAGATTTAAGGTCATTGGCAAGAGAGCCAGAGGCGAGATGAGGAGAAATTATTTTATGCAGAGAGTTATTATAGTTTCCATATTTATGAAAGGACATACTTGCTTTGGAGGCAGTTCAGAGAAGGTTCACTAGGTTGATTCTGGGGATGAGAGGATTGACTTTTGAGGAAAGGTTGAGTAGGCTGGGCCTCTACTCATTGGAATTCAGAAGAATGAGAGGTGATCTTATCGAAACGTATAAGATTATGAGGGGGCTTGACAAGGTGGATGCAGAGAGGATCTTTCAACTGATGGGGGAGACTAGAACTAGAGGGCACGATCTTAGAATAAGGGGCCGCCCATTTAAAACTGAGATGAGGAGAAATTTCTTCTCTCAGAGGGTTGTAAATCTGTGGAATTCGCTGCCTCAGCGAGCTGTGGAAGCTGGGACATTGAATATATTTAAGACAGAAATATACAGTTTCTTAACTGATAAGGGAATAAGGGGTTATGGGGAGCAGGCAGGGAAGTGGGCCTGAGTCCATGATCAGATCAGCCATGATCGTACTGAATGGCGGAGCAGGCTCGAGGGGCTGTATGGCCTACTCCTGCTCCTATGTCTTATGTTCTTATGTTCTTATTATGATCTGGAGCGCACCACCTGAAAGGGTGGTGGAAGCAGATTTAATTGCAACTTTCAAAAGGGAATTGGATATATAACAACAACTTGTATTTATACAGCACCTTTGAAGCAATAAAACGTCCCAAGGCGCTTCACAGGAGCATTATTAAACAAAATTTTTATGCCAAGCCACATAATATACATGAAAAATAAACATTTACAGGGCTATGACAAAAGAACAGGGGAGCGGAATTAATTAGATAGCGCTTTCAAAGAGCCGGCACAGGCACGATGGGCCGAATGGCCTCCTTCGGTGCTGCAGGATTCTATGATTCTAAGGAGCTTAGTAGTTCCAGTGCACCATGGGGTAAATATTGCTGGATCTGTTCCCAGAGTAGAATCTCCCTTCCTGCGAGTGTGGACCAGAGAACCAACTACAAAGGGTCAGCAAGTCCAATTCACAGGTCTCCTGGTCTTCTGGTTGTTCATTTTAATCATCCGGAGTGTGGCAAATTGGTTGCGCTGACCTCCATCTCCATTTGTCTGATCCGTACAGTTTGCTCTTAGATACCATAGCATTCCAGAATGGAACGTGGGATAATGGCTGTGCCTGTCCTAATATATGCAAAAGCCAATGGATTATTATTGACAATGCTGCTTCCCAAATGCATGTGTCTAGCTCTGCAGGGAAGGCTCACAATGGGGTTGTTATGAATACTCCTCGGAGATTTTTTAATAAATTCTTCTTATTAATACTGTATCAATTTCTGGTATTTTTTTTGAAAGCTCCAACTTTATCAGCATCCTCATGGGCATTACACAAGGACACAAACACATTTTTATTTATATTGGTTCGTGGGATGTGGCTGTTGCTGGTAAGGCCAGCATTTATTTCCCATCCCTAATTGAAAGGTGGTGGTGAGCAGTCCGTGCGGTGAAGGTGCTCCCACAGTGCTGTTAGAGAGGGAGTTCCAGGACTTTGACCCAGCGACGATGAAGGAACGGCGATATATTTCCAAGTTAGGACTGTGTGTGACTTGGAGGTGAACTTGGAGGTGATGGTGTTCCCATGCGCCTGCTGCCCTTGTCCTTCTAGGTGGAAGAGGTCGCGGGTTTGGGAGGTACTGTCATGGAAGCCTTGGCGAGCTGCTGCAGTGCATCTTGGAGATGGTACATACTGCAGCCACGGTGCGCCGGTGAAGGAGGGAATGAATGGTTAAGGTGAAGGATGCCAATCAAGCGGGCTGCTTAGTCCTGAATGGTGTCGATTTGTACAGTTGCCTAAATAGCCATTCCCCCTTTTAGAAACATAGAAACATAGAAAATAGGTGCAGGAGTAGGCCATTCGGCCCTTCGAGCCTGCACCACCATTCAATAAGATCATGGCTGATCATTCCCTCAGTACCCCTTTCCTGCTTTCTCTCCATACCCCTTGATCCCCTTAGCTGTAAGGGCCATATATAACTCCCTCTTGAATATATCCAATGAATTGGCATCAACAATTCTCTGCGGCAGGGAATTCCACAGGTTAACAACTCTCTGAGTGAAGAAATTTCTCCTCATCTCAGTCCTAAATGGCCTACCCCTTATCCTAAGACTATGTCCCCTGGTTCTGGACTTCTCCAACATCGGGAACATTCATCCCGCATCTAACTATGAGATTTAAGATCGAGCCTGCTAGTGCAACTGATCAGATAGTTAAAAACAAAGCTTAACATTTTAAAACTTATAAGCTTCCACCATGGCAAGGCAAATGTTAAAGTTTTTAGGGAACAACAGATTTCAAAATGGTGGACAGGCAATAATGAACATTTCATTTTTGCTTATGGAGCTCCACTACTGCTGGAGCAGAGTCGGTAGCCGACCAGGTCATAGGAAGGTAGATCCAGGAAGGCTGTGATCGCGAGGTGGGTGGGGTGGGGGCAGGGGGCGGGAGTTAGGGTTGCCAACTTTGATGGACATAGTCCTGTAGGTTTCATCACATGACCTCCCGCGTGCCTCGCCCAATCAAACAGACATTTTTTTCCCCCACTTCTATGATATTTTTATAACCAATAAACAAAAGTAGTCAAAAAAAATGAGAAACACGTAGGGCTAAAAATGAGTTGGCATGGCGCCACTTGTTAGCGCCCGAGCACCGCTCCGTGACAGCCTGCCGCGAACTTCACTGCTAGTTTAGTGGCTGTCAGTTAGCGCTGCGCACTCGAGCGCCATCCACTTGGCGATGTCAAGAGTGTGCAGCACCTCCTTTGCAACGCGTTTCCGAAATCAACTGTTTTGGCCTGCCGTAGTGCTCCTGACAGGGGGAAACAGGCGGTGTACAGAGGATCGCGGGGCAATGTCGCAGGGAATGGAGAGGCAAATGTTGAGAGTCAAATTTGTAATAATCTACTTACCTCTCTTACCTGTGGGAGGCTGTTGGTAACTTTGATTTTATGGGCCCAAATTTCCCCATGAGTTGCTGTGTAACTTGATTTTTCTGGTGTATCTTTTTAGTTGCAAATATGGCCATTTAATTTGCGCCAGTGTAAGTGAGTTAGTTAAGTTTTTTGTTAGGTCAGTTTTTTTTTCAAAAGGGGGCGTTCCCAGCCACTTACACCATTTATGCCAATTTGGCCAGAAAAAAGTTGTACTAACGGCAGCGTATGTGTCCACTTTTGTCCTCACAGAAAGACCTTACTTACAGTAAAGTAATCGGTGCAAGTAACTACATTTAAAGCACCACCAAGCACCAAACAAAGCACAAAAAGTAATAAGCAATTAATTAACAAATAAATTAGAAGGAACCCTGCACCTAAAGCACCAAGACCAAAGTAATAAGCAATCAATAAATAACAAATAAAAAAATAGAAGGAACCCTGCACCGAAAGCATCAAAATCAATCGGTAAATAACAAATAAAAAATAGAAGTCCTACCTTAGGGAAGGCAGCGGGCTGCCGATGAGGGAGTCCATTCGGCCAGGGCTAGGGATGGCGTGCTTCGGCCCCTCCCACACAGCCTGCAGCGCGGGTTTGCCAAAATGGCCTGCCAGGACTCTAGCGCCCCCCTCTCTTTCTTCTGCACCACGCCAGCTCCACAGACGGCCCGAGAATCGGCCATGATCGGACGGATTTTTTTTGCCGCTGCTTCTGAGGTAAAATGTCGGCGGGGGGCTCGGAGGTGCGCCGAAAAAAACGGAGGGCCAAATTTTGGCCCTATATAACTAAAGAAGGCTCCTACCTGCTTTAAGCGGACTCCTCATGCGCCTGCAGGATCGTGCAGGTTAACATCACAAATGGCCGGATATGGTCGGGATCTGAGCCAGTCAATAATCTGCTTGTTTTTAACCGCCCACAGGCCTGACAAAAACCAGGCGGATTGGAGGACCAAAGGGGGGGAAGTGGGGGGGGGGAGCGGGGGGAGTACTCTAGATTAGTGGGATACGGGTTTAAAAAAAAATCTGTGATCCACAGTTCAATGTGTCAGCTTTAGGAGGGAATGTTGGGTTCCCCACTAAACATTGGAAGGGGAATCATTGTCAAGCAGCTATCCTGCACAGCCTCAGGACCTTGATGTCGGGTTGCCAACCCTCCAGGAATTGACAATTAGTCTCCAGGACGCAGCGGTGAGCAACCCAGGAGCAAAATCAGAGGGACATTAAGCACAAGGTGTGTTTTTTCATTACTGTTTACCAGTTATAATAATAATGGAGATGGGAACAAACTTTGTTTGTTTGCTTGATAGGCAAGAACCATCCAATTGGGTAATGAAGAGTCTGTTCACTTTCCAATGGGCGTGGGAAGGCAGAGCACCGTGGGAATGAATGTTTTGGACGGCCAATAACAGGAGCGGGGGGGGGGGAGGGGGGGGACAGTTGGAGGGAGGAGGTCATGTGGTGAAATCTCCAGGAAGACATAAAACCAGAGTTGGCAACTCCTACTGTAGTATGCACATGCTCACAGGTTTGTGGAGCTGTTGCACTGTGAGTGGCTTAGCCAGTCACGTGATGTTCACAAGATTCAATAAAACCCCAGCTAATTGAGTTCAGGTTCTCCACGATGAGGTGTGCAGCTGTGAGTCTGGTGGATGAACCGGTAGTGTTCAGTTTGATTGTTAAACCATTGCTAATAAACCAGCAAATGTGTAGCTGTGAATTCTTAAGCAAAGACTCATGAAGCAAATACACCTACCTTGGTGGTGCTTGGTACAGAGAACCAATTAGACTAGAGAGAAGCATTTGAGAAAAAGGGCGTATGGAGATAGAGGCAAGAGGCAGACAAAACCATAAGATATAGACTCAGAGGCCAGAAAGCAGAGAGTAATAGAGACAGAAACAGCGAAGGAGCTGACCAGTGGACGTGTGAAGTGATGGATAGTGAAAAGAAAAATAAATATACACAGTTTACTAGGTGAAGGGAAAGAGTGAAGGAAACCAACCTAAATAGGCAGCAGAATAAGAGGGAGAATGAGATTTTATTTATATTAAGTGAATATCGGATTTCATTGAAGAGAGAAGGACTGACAGAGAGAAGTATAGTTGACACAAAGAGCAGTCTCATTACCTATTGACAGGTACGTTCCAACTGTTCTACTGTCTTCCAAAAGCACCTTGCTGTCCGGAACGCAAGGGAACTGAACAGGGCTGGAAATATATATCACAGAGGATACAAGCAGATAACTGTGAACCCAACAGAGTCATGTGGAATTAATTGCAGTTGCAAAAGTGGACAAATCATCCTTAAGCCAAGCACTAACCATTTCCAACAGCTGGACCTTCCCAGCTCAGAAGTCTGCAAATTGATGTCTGCCCTTCAGCAACTTTACACAAGGCCTCTCCCCAAGGAACCTCTGATTGGCTCAAGGAACCTCCAGAGACCAGCAGCAACCAGTTGAAAAACATCTCACGTAAGCTATATAAAATAAATATCTTTTCTTTTTCTTTTCCAGCAACAGTGTGCGACATAAAAAATTCTATTCATCACTTTTTGAGACCATATCGATCTTTGGAGCTGCCCATTCTCAGTTTTTCATTTCATGCAATCATTATTCAGGTTCAGTCAGGAGGAAGGGGATTTTCCAAAGTAATAGTTGTGCCTGTAATGCTTGTTTAATGGGATATTGTAATGAGTCCTGAGAAATCCCATCCCGAGCCCCTGGATCAAATGGCACTGCTCATCCTATTGTTACAATACCTTACACACACAGAAAAAAAAATGCATTTATATAGCGTCTTTCACGACCTCAGGATGTCCTGAAGCGTTTTTACAGCCAATGAAGTACTTTTGAAGTGTAGTTGCTGATGTGCTGTAATGAAACGCGACAGCCAATTTGCACACAGAAAGCTCCCACAGACAGCAATGCGCGGAGTATCTGTTTTAGGTGCTGGTTGAGGGATAAACGTTGGCCAGAGCACCGGGGAGAAACTTCCTGTTCGACAACAAAAACACAACTCAATTTCATTCTCAAATGGGCCACTCGAGAATTTCAGACGCCGCTGTCGGCTGCAGTAGTGGGTTTGTAAACATCAGCTGATCTCGAGGATGGCGGAAGAATCCTGACCCGGCAGAGCAACACATTTGCAAATGAAGGGGCGGCTTGTTTTACGTCCTTGGAGTAAAGAAATTCACGGTTTGTGAGCGAATTAAGCACCCAATTGCAGCGTAAGAACATAAGAAATAGGAACAGGGGTAGACCATTTGGCCCCTCGATCCTGCTCCGCCATTCAATAAGATCATGGCTGATCTGATCATGGACTCAGCTCCACTTCCCTGCCGGCTCCCCGTAACCCTTTATTCACTTATCGCTCAAAATTCTGTCTATCTCCATCTTAAATATATTCAATGACCCAACCTCCACAGCTCTCTGGGGCAGAGAATTCCAAAGATACACGACCCTCTGAGAGAAGAAATTTCTCCTCATCTCAGTTTTAAAATGGCGACCCCTTATTCTGAAACTATGCCCCCTCGTTCTAGATTCCCACATGAGGGGCAACATCTTCTGTGCATCTACCCTGTCAAGCCCCCTCAGAATCTTATATGTTTCAATAAAATCACCTCTCATTCTTCTAAACTCCAATGAGTACAGGCTCAACCATTCTTCATAAGTCAACCCCTTCATCTCAGGAATCAACCTCGTGAACCTTCTCTGAACTGCCTCCAATGCAAGTATATCCCTCCTTAAATAAGCAAACGAAAATTGTACGCGGTCTCCAACGCCCTGTACAGTTGGAGCAGGATTTTCCTACTTTTATACTCCATCAAGCGATCCCAGCAGAGCGTGCGTCAGACACTTGGGGGTGAATATCTATGAGGATTCCCTTGCTTGTCTGCCTCAATTTTGTTTAAAGAGCCACGGGGGGGGGCTGGTGTGAACGGCATTAACACCAATCTTCCTGCCGTTCCCTCCAGTCTGTTTAGCACCTCTAACAAATTGTGACATTTTAAAGGATGAAATCTGAAGTGTGATCGACCCTAAGGTTTGATTGCTAGATAGGTAGATGTTTACAACCCTACACTGATCAGTTTTTAACAAATTTGTTCATGGGATGTGGGTGTTACTGGCAAGGCCAGCATTTATTGCCCACCCCAAATTGCCCTGGACAAGGTGGTGGTGAGCCGACTTCTTAAACCGCTGCAGAAGGTGCTCCCACAGTGCTGTTAGGGAAGATGTTCCAGGATTTTGACCCAGCGACGATGAAGAAACGGCGATATATTTCCAAGTCTAGGTGGTAAAGGTTGCGGGTTTTGGAGGTGCTGTCGAAGAAGGCTTGGTAAGTTTCTGCAGTGCATCTTGTAGATGGTACACACTGCAGCCACGGTGCGCTGGTGGTGGAAGGATTGAATGTTTAAGGTGGTGGATGGGGTGCTAATCAAGCGGGCTGCTTTGTCCTGGATGGTGTCAAGCTTCTTGAGTGTTGTTGGAGCTGCACCCATCCAGGCAAGTGCAGAGTATTCCAACACATTCCTGACTTGTGCCTCGTAGATGGTGGAAAGGCTTTGGGTAGTCAGGAGGTGAGACACTCGCTGCAGAATACCCAGCCTCTGACCCGCTCTTGTTGCCACAGTATTTATGTGGCTGGTCCTATTAAGTTTCTGGTCAATGGTGACCGCCAGGATGTTGATGGTGAGGGATTCGGCCATGGTAATGCTGTTGAAGTTGTTGCTGTTTAATACCAAGGGGAGGTGGTTAGACTCTCACTTGTTGGAGACAGTCATTGCCTGGCACTTGTGTGGCGCGAATGTGACTTGCCACTTATCAGACCAAGCCTGAATGTGGTTCAGGTCTTGTTGCGTGCGGGCATGGACTGCTTCATTTTCTGAGCAGTTGTGAATGACACTGAACACTGTGCAGTCATCAGCGAGCATCCCCTCTTCTGACCTTATGATGGAGGGAAGGTCATTGATGAAGCAGCTGAAGATGGTTAGGCCTAGGACACTGCCCTGAGGAACTCTTGCAGCAATGTCCTGGGACTGAGATGATTGACCTCCAACAACCACAACCATCTTCCTTTGTGCTTGGTATGACTCCAGCCAGTGGAGAGTTTTCCACCTGATTCCCATTGACTTCAGTTTTATTAGGGCTCCTTGATGCCACACTTGGTCAAATGCTGCCTTGATGTCAAAGGTAGTTACTCTCTCCTCACCTCTGGAATTCAGCTCTTTTGTCCATGTTTGGATCACGGCAGTAATGAGGTCTGGAGCCGAGTGGTCCTGGCGGAACTCAAACTGAGCATCGGTGAGCGGGTTATTGGTGAGTAAGTGCCGCTTGATAGCACTGTCGACGACACCTTCCATCACTTTGCTGATGATTAAGAGTATACTGATGGGGCGGTAATTGGCCGGATTGGATTTGTCCTGCTTTTTGTGGATAAGACATACCTGGGCAGTTTTCCACATTGTTGGATAGATGCCAGTGTTGCAGCTGTACTGGAAAAGCTTCGCGAGAGGTGCGGCTAGTTCTGGAGCACAAATCTTCAGCATGACAGCCGGGAGGTTGTCGGGTTCCATAGCCTTTGCTGTATCCAGTGCACTCAGCCACATCTTGATATTACGTGGAGTGAATCAAATTGGCTAAAGACTGACTTCTGTGATGGTAAGGACCTCAGGAGGAGACCGAGATGAATCATCCTCTTGCCACTTCTGGCTGAAGATGGTTGCAAACGCTTCAGCTTTGTCTTTTGCACTCACGTGCTGGGCTCCGCCTTCATTGAAGATGCGGATGTTCATGGAGCCTCCTCCTCCCGTAAGTTGTTTAATTGTCCACCACTATTCACGACTGGATGTGGCAGGACTGCAGAGCTTTGATCTGATCTGTTGATTGTGGGATCACTTGGCTCTGTTTATAACATGCTGCTTCCGCTGCTTAGCATGCATGTAGTCCTGTGTTGCAGCTTCCCCAGGTTGGTACCTCATTTTTAGGTACACCTGATGCTGCTCCTGGTATACTCTTCTACACTCCTCATTCAACCAGGGTTGGTCCCCTGGCTTGATGGTCATGGTAGAGTGAGGGATATGCCGGGCCATGAGATTACAGATTATGGTAGAATACAATTCTTCTGCTGCTGATGGCCCACAGTGACTCATGGATGCCCAGTTTTGAGCTTCTAGATCTGTTCTGAATCTATCCCATTTATCACGGTGGTAGTGCCACACAACACGATGGAGGGTGTCCTCAGTGTGAAGACAGGACTTCGTCTCCACAATAACTGTGAGGTGATCACTGCTACCAATGCTGTCATAGACAGATGCATCCAAGACAGGTAGATTGGTGAGGATGAGGTCAAGTAGGTTTTTTCCTCGTGTTGGTTCTCTCACCATCTGTTACAGGCCCAGTCTGGCAGCTATGTCCTTTAGAACTTGGTCAGCTCGGTCAGCAGTGGTGCTACCGAGCCACTCATGGTGATGGACATTGAAGTCCCCCACCCAGAGTACATTCTGTGTCCTTGCTACTCTCAGTGTTTGTTCCAAGTGGTGTTCAACATGGAGGAGTACGGATTCATCAGCTGAGGGAGGGCAGTAGATGATAATCAGCAGAAGGTTTCCTTGCCCATGTTTGACCTGAAGCCATGAGACTTCCTGGGGTCCGGAGTCAATGTTGAGGACTCCCAAGGCCACTCCCGCCCGACTGTATACCACTGTGCCACCACCCCGGGTGGGCCTGTCCTGTCGGTGGGACAGGACATACCCAGGGATGATGATGGAGGAGTCTGGGACATTGGCTGAAAGGTATGATTATGTGAGTATGACTATGTCAGGCTGTTGCTTGACTAGTCTGTGGGACAGCGCTCCCAATTTTGACACGTCCACAGATGTTAGTGAGGAGGACTTTGTGGGGTCGACTGGGCTGGGTGTGGCGTTGTCATGTCCGTAGCCGGTGCCAAGGTCGGTCCAGTTTTATTCGTCTTATTGTTTCTTGTAGCAGTTTGTTAAAACTGAGTGGCTTGCTGGAGCATTTCAGAGGTCAGTTAAAAGTCAACCACATTGCTGTGGGTCTGGAGTCACATATAGTCCAGACCAGGCAAGGACAGCAGATTCTTTTTCCTAACGGACATTAGTAAACCAAATGGGTTTATACGACAATCTAATAGTTTCATGGTCACCATTACTGACACTAGGGGGCCGAAATTCATTCTCCACCGGAAACGGCGGTGCACTTATAGTGTGTCCGCTGTTTTCACCGCCGCGGTGGATGAGGTGGCCTCTTGCGCGAAATTCAGCTCTTCGTCTTTTTTTTTCCGGTGGGGCTGAAGTCAGTCATAATGGGGGCAGAATTGGGGGGCAGGAGCGGAGTGTCTGCCGCTGTCAGCCATTAGCATAGCGCTGATGACATCATCACGCTGGCGCATCACCCCGTCTCTCCCCTTCACTTAAAGGGGAGAGCCGCTGCGAGCTCTGCGATTATTTTAGTTAGCTCCACTGGGCCACCAGGGAGGGTTTTGGCTGGGCTAGCCGCCTGGTACCCAAGAGGGGGTGCCAGGCTGCCTGTTGGCGGCCCAGCCGAACCCGGGGGCATAATTGTTGGGCCAACCTGGCAGTCGGCCGACAATAAAAAATAAGATGGTAGCTGCGCCAGTGCACCCTCCCCTTTAATGCTTGCTGCACCGCCATTTTACACACAGTGCAAACACAATGCCCCGACAGAAAAAACTGTCAGGGGCATGTACAAGATTTTTCAAGGTAAATTTTGCTTGCGGGGCAGGAGATTGGTGGTGCACACTTTGATGATGCACTTAGCAGGGATCGGCAGCAGCGGGGCAGAAGTAGGGGCCACCAGAAAACCCCAAGGAGAATTTTGTGAGTGGCGGCCATGCCACAAAAAATCAGCGGCCATTCAACACCGCCGCGTAGCTGCCGTGGTAATGGCCTTGTCGGGAGTCCTAGCTTTTTACTCCTGATTTTTATTTATTTCACTGAATTAAAATTTCCCAGTTGCCATGGTGTGATTTGAACTTACAACTCTGGATCACTAGTCCAGGCCTTTGGATTTCTAGTAACTTAACCGCTATGTTACCATTCCCTACTGCACAGCCTCCTTTATCTCCACCATCTAGTGAATGATAACAGGCTGAAGGAATTAATCGCCTGCAATCATTTACACCCCAATCATCTGTTACAATGAAAGGAATGCAACAACAACTTGCATTTACATAGCACCTTTCACGTCCCAAGATGCTTCACAGGAATGTAATCGTAAAGACTGACAATGAGCCAAAGACGGCGAGATTAGGATTAGTGAACAAAAGCCTCTCTTAAAAGATTTAAGGAGTATATTAAAAGTAGGCGAGAGAGGCAGAGAGGGAATTCCAGAGCTCAGGGCTTAAATGGCTGAAGGCACGGCCACCGATGGTGGGTCGAAGGAAGTGGGAAATGCACCAGAGGCCAGAGTTGGAGAAACACAGAGTTCTCGGAGGGTTGTGGGGCTGATGGAGGTTACAGAGATCGGGAGGGGTGAGGCCAGTCTATGGAAACAAGGATAAGAATTTTGAAATGGAGGTGTTGCTGGACCAGGAGCCAATGGTCAGCGAGCACATGTACGAAATAGAATAACAGAGAATTGCTCCGAAAGTATTGCTCCGAAAGCAACGTGCACGGATGTATTGGAACAAAATGGAAAAGTTAAGACCCTATAAACAGGCAAAAGAGAGGTCGAGGATCCTGAAGACAATGTTGTGTTTTGCTCATTGACACACCGTGCATGTTACATCGATGTGAATTTGTAGAGATTTCATGAAGGCAAAGTGTAGAGTCACGCATTTTTTAACTTGCATCTTCTGCCTGGAGCCTTCAACAATTAGCATCGCAAAGCAGTTCTTAGTAAGCTTCCCTTAAGTGCTTGGCAGGCCGTGTTTTAAGCATTTTCGGAGTTAAGCGTGCTGAAAGAAATCTTGTAACTTGCTCAAACAGCAAATTCATGAACTGTGCAATGATAACAGAATATTAAGTCTTTGCCTAAGTTCCAGGTATTCCTTGCTACATGTTTCTCCTCCTCTCTCCACCCATGGGTTGAAATCAAATTTCCCATCCAACACGTTGTCTTCCCAAGCTCCAAGTACCCAATCTCATATGTTGTTCCAGCTCCCTATATCCTCACTGCGTTGCAAAAATTAACCCAGTCCACACAATCTTCCACTTCTCTGTATCCTCACTGTGTGAAAATCAAGTGCCTCACTCTCACCTCTGAGTCAGCAGGTTGTGGGTTCAAGTCCCACTCCAGAGAATTGAGCACAAAAATCTAGGCTGACACTCCAATGCAATATTGAGGGAGTACTACACTGTCGAAGGTGCCATCTTTCAGCTGAGACATTAAACCGAGGCCCTGTCTGCCCTCTCAGGTGGATGCAAAAGATCCTGCGACACTATTCCGAAGAAGAGCAGGAGAGTTATCCCCGGTGTCCTGGACAATATTTATCCCTCAATCAACATCGCTAAAACAGATTATCTGGTCATTATCATATTGCTTGTTGTGCGCAAATTGGCGGCCATATTTCCTACATTCCAACAGTGATTACACTTCAAAAAGTAATTAATTGGCTGTAAAGCGCTTTGGGATGTATGGTGGTTATTAAAGGCGCTATATAAATACAACTCTTTCTTTCCTTTCTTTTATGTTGTTCTAGATCTTCACTCTGTCGAAATCAAGACTCAAGACATTTCCCCTACTGATTCTTTCCTCAAAATTATACAAATGTTCACCTATGTAAGTCTTCACAATTTCAAACCACCAGCTTCTTGTCAGCTAATTCTCATCTTCAAACATTGTGGTTTCCTGCACCATGGCCTTGGCCTCGCATCTTGATTTCTCAATTTTAAAAGGTTAAAATACCTTTCCAGTCGAATAAACACAAAGAATAAACTGCTGGTGGGGAAGAAAGCGATGATATCAAGATTTAATTATCCAGCCTCCACTGGCTGGAGTCATACCTAGCACAAAGGAAGATGGTTGTGGTGGTTGGAGGTCAATCATCTCAGTCCCAGGACATCGCCGCAGGAGTACCTCAGGGCAGTGTCCTAGGCCCAGCCATCTTCAGCTGCTTCTTCAATGATGTTCCCTCCATCATAAGATCAGAAATGGGAATGTTCGCTGATGACTGCACAGTGCTCAATGCCATTCACAACTCCTCAGATAATGAAGCAGCCCATGCCTGCATGCAGCAAGACCTGGATGACATTCAGGCTTGGGCTGATAAATGGCAAGTAACATTCGCTCCACACAAGTGTCAGGCAATGACTATCGGCAACAAGTGAGAGTCTAACCACCGTCCCTTGACAATCAACAGCATTACCATCGTCGAATCCTCCACCATCAATATCCTGGGGGTCACCATTGACCAGAAACTTAACTGGACCATCCACATAAATACTATGGCAACAAGAGCAGGTCAGGGGCTGCAGTGAGTGTCTCACCTCCCGACTCCCCAAAGCCTTTTCACCATCTACAAGGCACAAGTCAGGAATGTGATGGAATACTCTCCACTTGCCTGGATGAGTGCAGCTCCAACAACACTCAAGAAACTCGACACTATCCAGGACAAAGCAGCCCATTTGATTGGCACCCCATCCACCACCTTAAACATTCACTCCCTGCATCACTGGCGCACCATGGCTGCAGTGTGAACCATCTAAAAGATACACTGCAGCAACTCGCCAAGGCTTCTCTGGCAGCACCTCCCAAACCCACGACCTCTACCACCTAGAAGGACAAGGGCAGCAGGCAATTGGGAACACCACCACCTCCCTGTTCCTCTCCAAGTCACAAACCATCCTAACTTGGAAGTATATCGGTCGTTCCTTCATCATCGCTGGGTCAAAATCCTGGAACTCCCTCCTTAACAGCACTGGTGGGAGCACCTCCACCACACAGACTGCAGCGGTTCAAGAATGTGGCTCACCACCTCCCTCTCAAGAACAATTAGGGTGGGCAATAAATGCTGGCCTTCATCCACAGCCCATGCACGAATAAAAAAAAGTTCTGATTATGTCATGAACAGCAGGATACGATCATTAGAACAGTTTGATATAAATCAATATTTTAAACTTATCAGGTGTTTGCTACTCCTATTAGTGTGAAGTCTGAAACTTTATTTTTAAATAACTCTGCTCCCCAACATATCTATGCACTAGATCTATAAATCAATATTATTCAAATTCTCATCCTCATATTCAGTACTCCCCATAGTCTCACCCCTCCCTATGTGTGTAATCTCCAAGAGCCTTACAACCCTCCAAGAACTCTACTTTCCTACAATTCTGGTCTTTAACTGAAGGGGAGGTGCGTTGTGGCGCGTCAGTGCTATGTGGAGCGTCCACGAAGTGCTGACTTCGAGCGCTGCGCTGATGCCTCAAGAGTGCCCCGAAACAATGTGGAGAGCCTGAGGCAGCGCTTCGCCTTGTTTGAGGAGCGCCGAGGGCAATTCTACGCTGGGGGCGGGAAGGTTACTGCCCCCTGATGGGGCACGGGGAAATTCCGGCCACAGTTTGTATTATTGCCATGAATTTCACGGCTGACTAATTCAGGGTGGCATTAAATGGAGACCTAAACATGAGTTGCTTGCTTCTTTGCCTGCTGCCCACATGTTACAGACGTGACTGGGAGAGTTGGACATAGATTTGCACTTACCAGAAAGGAACCTGCATTTTAAAACAATCGCATGGGCTGCCTAACCTATCCCTCCTGGATGACAGCTTGACTTTATTAGTGGAGATCTTATGTGGGCCTCTAACATTTATTCTAATATATTCCGATATGATGCAGATCAAAATTCACACTCAGAGCCGGACTGTATGGAACGGGCGCTACTGAAGTAGCACCAGGGAAGCAGCCGTTAACTCAGCTAGGTGTCACCCTTTCCGGGTCAGAGAGCTCACCCCGATGCAGTGGCACAAGGTACGTGTTCAATTAAATATGAGTGATGCATCTCGCCTGAGGCCCTGGCAGCTCAACCGCGGCATTTTATTTCTTTCCCCGTTCATGCAAACAAGATCGGATACTTTAGCCCTCCTCCAGTCCAGCAAAGTTTGGAGAAACAAGCTCCCATCTTCTGTCCTGCTCCACTGCACCAGCCAGTCAATTTCTATAAGGCAATTTCATTCAGTCGCCGAGGTTGAGCCCCCAATGTATTCCCCACATTTTGGTGAATTAATAAAGGCCGACACATGGCACATGTGCATTATAAAGTTGATATAAATTGTTCATTGTGCTTCCGAGATGTTCTTAAAAGAGAAAAATGAGGGGCGGCAGTCAGTCCGGTCAGATCTCTGAAGTAAAATCGCTTTCTTCAAAAATTGATGAGGCTTTCAAAAGTGAAGGAGCACCTGATGGCTCGATGTATAAATGCAGTGCGCAGCGCATGATAGTGAAGCATAATAAAGGAAGAAAGAAGAAAGACTTGCATTTATATAGCGCCTTTCATAACCAGCGGATGTCTCAAAGCACTTTACAGCCAATGAAATACTTTTGGAGTGTAGTCACTGTTGTAATGTAGGAAACACAGCAGCCAATTTGACCAGTTAGCCTGACATCCATCGTAGGGAAAATGCCAGAATCTATTATTTTACTGAGTCTTCCTGACTGTTGCCAGTCTCTCTACAGACATTGCTCCAGAGACAGCAGTCGGTGATGTCATGGCACCGTGCACACACACAAATGCTCTCTGTAGTGACGTCATCACCAAACATCAGATGTCACTGGCCTTCGCATGAACACTGGCTAAAATATTGCCGTCGTTCTGCACCTTAAGCATCTACTCCCTCCACCACCAGTCACTAGCGTGTACTACCGACAAGATGCACTGCAGCAACTCTCCAAGGCTTCTTGGATCGCGCCTCTCAAACTGTCGATTTCCACCGTCGAGAAGAACAAGGCTAGCAGGTGCATGGGAACCACATCCACCTCCAAGTTCTCCTCCACACCATCACGACTTGGATATTTATCGTCGTTCCTACAGGGTCGCTGGGTCAAAATCTTGCAACTCTCTACCGAACAACACTGTGAGATTAACTTCAAAACACGGACTGCAGCGGTTCAAGAAGGCGACTCACCACCACCTTCTCAACAGCAGTTAGGGATGGGCAATAAATACTGGCCTTGCCAGCAACGCCCATATCCCGAGAATGATTTTTTTTTTACGTTGCGAAGCAGGTGACCGCCACAATGCACCCGGTCCACAGGAAGGTCAGCTTCCATTAGAAAGGCAAGTGTGGAGGAACGGTGAGTTCACTCATTCTCCAAAGACATGGGCCAATGATACACGTGTCGCTCTAGTCACTGTCATTATGCGAGGATTTGCAGGGATTTGCTACTTTAGGTATGCATTGCCTAAACCAGATGGGCAGGTATGTGAGGCAAGGCTGGGGCACAAGCAAGGTGTTCAGGTGATGGTAAAGGCATCATATGGGGATTCCACAAATGTGCATCGCCCCGACTAGGACACTACAACAACAACTTGTATTTATATAGCACCTTTAACGTAGTGAAACGTCCCAAGGTGCTTCACAAGAGTATTATGAGATAAAAATTTGATACCAGGCCACATTAGTAGAAATTAGCGCAGGTGACAACGAGGTAGGTTTTAAGTTGCGTTTTGAAAGAGGAAAGTGAGGTAGAGAGGCGGAGGGTTTAGGTAGGGAGTTCCAGAGCTTGGGGCCTAGGCAACAGAAGGCATGGCCACCAATGCTTGACCGATTATAATCAGGGATGCTCAAGAGGGCAGGATTAGAGAATGGAATATTAAAAAAATATTTATTTTTGGGCTTTTCCCTATCTTTGAGAATTTCAGTGAAGTACAAGAATTAGTAGTGGACTTTTACTCAAGATGTGTGCCGTAAACATATCTAAAATAACTATCAGCTGGAGAGACAAAACCTAATCCCTCTGGAGTTTATAAGGCATCAGTGGGATGGAAACTGTGATTGGGCCAGTCTCGGTAGGAGATGGCAATTTGATGCACTGTAAGTTTTTATGTTTTTTTTATATCTTTATTCTGCTTTTGATGACTGTTTTTTTTTAGAAAGCACTTAGAATACAAAGATACCAAGTAGTGCTTGAAATGGCTGTGTAGGCTGTAAACCTTCCACTTAGTCATTAAGCACTGCAGATTATCAGAGAGATGGGAAAAGCAGGCTGGAGGGTGTAGGCGCTGTATGGCAAGTTGCTATTGATGAGGTTAAATGCCGATTCCTTACCACAAACCAGAATACACATTAATGCAGGGTGTGCTATCGTAAAGTTAGAGAATCACACAGCATCGCAGGCCATTCAGTTCATCGTGCCGGCTCTTTGAAAGAGCTATCCAATTAATTATTTATTTTTTTATCAACATTCCCACTGCCGGGATTCTGATTGTGCTCTTCTGAAATCAGGCAGCAGTCTGTGCATGGGAGATGGACCAGAGGTGGCCATTACTCTGATTGTCTGTCTCTTCCCATGGAGAGGTGTCCGAGCAACACTTAGGGCTGGATTTTCCGGCCCTTTGTGCTCCAGGTCGTGCCCCGGGGTGGCGTGAAATTGGGCGGCGAGGTGTCCTGCGTTCGGTCGCCAGCTTCGGGTCGGGTTTTGCGACGGCGCAGAGCATGCACCGCCGGGAAGAGCTGTGCCGGGTGTGCAACGTCTCTGGTTGCGACACCGGCAGTAGTTTTGACTCGAGCCCGACCCGTACGCCTGGAATCACGCCTCGGAATGACCGCCTGGGAAACCAGAGCGGTCCAGCCATGCCAGCGGCAGTGAGGAAGGTAAAGTGCTGTAAAGGTACGTGCAAGTGTTTGTTCTTTTAATTTGTTCAGCGATTTGTGTTGTGGTGGCGTGGGCAATGTTTTGGGAATGTTTTTGTCATGTATTCAACTGTCAGTGTAATCCATGTATAAACTGATGTAAGTTGTACACCGTGAGAACACTGACCACTAGGTGGTGAACTTGTGGGAGACACTCCTAACCTGGACTTTCAGGTATAAAAGGGGAAGCTCCACCCACCTTCATCACTTCAGTGCTGGCTAATAAAGGTTACAGACTACGGGCCTCATGTGCATTTATACTGTACAGTAAGGACATATTTGTTTTTGTGGGGTTTTTAAGGCTCATGGGGGGAAAGGAATCGAAGGAGATGCAGATAGGGTTAGATGCAGAAAGATTGGGAGAAGTTTCATGTGAAGCATAAACACTGGCATGGACCAACTGAGCCGAATGGCCTGTTTCTGTGCTGTAGACTAGATGTAACAATAATTCCTCAGCATTTTGAGATGGTGCTAAACGACTTGATATAAATACAAAAAAAATCTCCGAGAAGACAGGATAAAATGCAAGACAACCAGAAAAAGACAAGAGTAATCGGAGAGTAAAGAGTTAAATACTGAAGCATATAGACTTCATTTTGTTTACCCATGATTCTCTGTGGCAGCTGCATTATTAATTCATAGATTTATTGATTTTTTCCCTCCTGCCTTCAGTCCTGCTGACCTGGTTAATGTGACAGCTCTGAGCAGCAGAGCTTCACACCACACTAGCCAGTAAAAGGGAACGCACCAGCAATGGTCTCCACGGCATGCAACTAACTATAACAATATCGTACGTACGAAGGCAAGCCCAGGAACTTTATGAGTCAGTGACTTGTGGAATAACCCTCCTGCCCCTTTCTCTCCGCCTCCGTCCTCCCCTCATCACCACACCTTCTTTCCTGGAGGATAGTGACCAGATGCCTGGTGTGCGAGGAAAGCACACAGGCAAAAGGAGCTTTCCCAATGGCTCAGAAAGTTTATCCAGTGAGCAGCCAAGTCATACAGACCAGGATCATCTCCAGCTGGAACCTGAACTGTTTGGAAGACTGGAAGAAAGAACGACAGACAGAAATTTATATAGCGCCTTTCACGACCACCGGGCATCTCAAAGCACTTTGCAGCCAATGAAGTACTTTTTGAGTGTAGTCACTCTTGTAATGTAGGAAACATGGCAGCCAATTTGTGCACAAGCAAGCTCCCACAAAAAGCAATGTGATAATGACCAGATAATCTGTTTTTTGAGGGATAAATATTGGCCAGGACTCCGGGGATAACTCCCCTGCTCTTCTTCGAAATAGTGTAATTGGATCTTTTATTTCCATTGAAAGAGCAGACAGGGCCTCGGTTTAACATTTCATCCAACAAGACAGCACCTCCGACAGTGCAGCACTCCCCAGGAATATCAACCTAGATTTTTGTACTGAAGTCCCTGGAGTGGGACTTGAACCCACAACCTTCTGACTCAAAGGCAAGAGTGCTACCCACTGAGCCACAGCTGACACTACAATAGGAACATTGCAATTGGTTTCAATGGTTATGGAAGAGGAAACAAAAATTGGCCAAAGTTCCTGACCATTAGCTAGTAACCACGGCTGGAACGTGCAGGTACATAGGTGTTGGATTGGCCTTGGCTCTCATGCTCCTACAGTCAAATAGCTTGCCAATATTCACTGTGAATAATGGCTAATGACGAGGTGTCAGAGGGTGCCCAGCCTCAATGGAACTCTACCCCAGTGAGGAGTCAACACCTACACAGGCAAGAAAGGAGGGAGAGAAAGAGCAATCTGTTGCGCTGCGCCTATCTCCTACTCTCACTGCTGTTTCAAATGCAGTGCAAGAGTAAAAGGGCAAAGGGAAGAGAGGATTCTGTCAGCTGGTGTCACAGAGACAGTGCCCAAATCATAGAAACATAGAAACATAGAAAATAGTTGCAGGAGTAGGCCATTTGGCCCTTCGAGCCTGCACCACCATTCAATAAGATCATGGCTGATCATTCACCTCAGTACCCCTCTCCTGCTTTCTCTCCATACCCCTTGATCCCATTAGCTGTAAGGGCCATGTCTAACTCCCTCTTGAATATAGCTAACGAACTAGCATCAACAACTCTCTGCAGTACAGAATTCCAGAGGTTAACAACACTCTGTGAGTTTCTCCTCATCTCGGTCCTAAATGGCTTACCCCTTATCCTTAGACTATGACCCCTGGTTCTGGACTTCCCCAACATCGAGAATATTCTTCCTGCATCTAACCTGTCCAATCCCATCAGAATTTTACATGTTTCTATGAGATCCCCTCTCATTCTTCTAAACTCCAGTGAATACAGGCCCAGTCAATCCAATCTCTCCTCATATGTCAGTCCTGCCATCCTGGGAATCAGTCTGATGAACCTTCGCTGCACTCCCTCAATAGCAAGAACATCCTTCCTCAGATTAGGAGACCAAAACTGAACACAATATTCCAGGTGAGGCCTCACCAAGGCCCTGTACAACTTTATGAAGACCTCCCTGCTCCTATATTCAAATCCCCGAGATATGAAGGCCAACATACCATTTGCCTTCTTCACCACCTGCTGTACCTGCATGCCAACTTTCAATGTCTGATGTACCATTGTTGCATCTCCCCTTTTCCTAATCTGCCGCCATTCAGATAATATTCTGCCTTCATGTTTTTACGACTAAAGTGGATAACCTCACATTTATCCACATTATACTGCATCTGCCATGCATTTGCCCACTTACATAACCTGTCCAAGTCACCCTGCAGCCTGGTGTCATCTGAAAACTTGGAGATATTACACTCAATTCCTTCATCTAAATCATTGATGTATATTGTAAATAGCTGGGGTCCCAGCACTGAGCCCTGTGGCACCCCACTAGTCACTGCCTGCCATTCTGAGAAAGACCCGTTTATCCCTACTCTCTGCAATAAAGTCCTCTTCACATGTAGCCTGGGGAATTCCTGTTTCTGTTACGTACAGTGCACCGCGTGCACACACCGTTTACACCGCACTATTCTCAACAAGGGTCATCGGCCTTCCCCCACTGTTGCATTGCCTCGTGAAACTGTTTACAGCCAACTCCGAGGCCCCATCGTGCGGCCTATTTAATGTATCTTACGTTTAAAATTAAACACAGGCTTTAAAGCTACACCATGGAACAACAGTGTAGAAGTGCCGAGTGTGAAACGCCTCTCAGTTTCATGGAGGCAGTAACCCGTTTAAAGACTTGCGTTAAACAAGATGTTTGATGACCGCAGTTGCTCCACCCCAGCTCTCTTTCCCACAGCGTAACTTCGAGGTCACATCTCCACATATTGAGGTGGGTTTTGCAATTGGTCTCATTCCTTCTGGTCGATCCCACTGAATGTGTGCCCCCAGTGCTGAGACATCGTTTGGCATCTTCACTATGGCCGCACTGTCTCTCACTTGTCCATCCCTGCTCTAAACAACTGCGATTTATCAGAAAATGAACAAATCTCACTTTCCCCAAACTTAGTGTTTGCTGAAATTCAGCCACCGAGGCAGAATCCAATATGTTCTTCTGCCCACTGTAGGATGGAAGAAATATTTGCACTGACAAGTTGCTGGGGCAGACCAATTTTGAAATTCAATACGAAATAAAATTCACAGAGTGCCTCCATTAGCATTGTATTGATCGCTGGGTCTCTTTGCAACTCAGATGCTATGGACTTGAATCTCGTACAGGATAATATAAGTAAGCTTTTAGTCAGATTAAAACGCAAATAATTGCCAACAGAAAATGGAAACAAAGCTGAGGATATGGGTGTAAGATATTCTAACTTTTTACCCAAACACACTGAAAGAAAAAGGATAGAAGGCAGCAAATGCTTTTTCCTTTCCTATTTACCTACCAGCTGCTGGGTATACATTGAGCTGCCAGAATGGCAGGCTTTAAACAAGAGGCACATACAGAGCATGCTGCAAGATAAACTTCTCATCATCATAGGCAGTCCCTCGGATTCGAGGAAGACTTGCTTCCACTCTAAAAATGAGTCCTTAGGTGGCTGTACAGTCCAATATGGGAATTACAGTCTCTGTCACAGGGTTGAAGGTAAGGGAGGGTAGGACTGGTTTGCCGCATGCTCTTTCCGCTGCCTGCGTTTGATTTCTGCATGCTCTCGGCGATGAGACTCGAGGTGCTCAGCGCCCTCCCGGATGCTCTTCCTCCACTTAGGGCGGTCTTGGGCCAGGGACTCCCAGGTGCCGGTGGGGATGTTGTACTTTATCAGGGAGGGTTTGAGGGTGTCCTTGTAACGTTTCCTCTGCCCATCTTTGGTTCGTTTACCGTGAAGGAGTTCCGAGTAGAGCACTTGCTTTGGGAGTCTCATGTCTGGCATGCGAACAATGTGACCTGCCCAGTGGAGCTGATCAAGTGTGGTCAGTGCTTCAATGCTGGGGATGTTGGCCTGGTCGAGGACGATAACGTTGGTGCGTCTGTCCTCCCAGGGAATTTGCAGGATCTTGCGGAGACATCATTGGTGGTATTTCTCCAGCGACTTGAGGTGTCGACTGTACATGGTCCATGTCTCTGAGCCATACAGAAGGGCAGGTATTACTACAGCCCTGTAGACCATGAGCTTGATGGCAGATTTGAGCACCTGGTCTTCAAACACTCTTTTCCTTAGGCAAACTTCTAAGGATACAGTCAGTGACAGGTAGCAGTGATACATGTGTAGAATAACTCGAGTCACATCAGGAGGGCCTAACCCCTGAGATCTGGGGGGGGGGGGTCAAATGGGTTCATAGATCAGCAGCTCAATCACATCTAAACAAATCCCCACCTGCCCCACTGCTCCCCCTGCCATTCCCCTATCATCCAGAAACAGATTAAGTCAAAAAAGCATAGGATACATTTAATACTTTGAAGAGTTGATAACAGAGCTGGTCTTTATTTTACAAAATTGTACAGCCTCTCCTTCCAGGAACACATATTTCAAATCCAGGCAGACATTCCTACTATTTTTTAAAAATTTGTTCCTGTGATGTGGGCATCGTTGGCAAGGCCAGCATTTATTGCCCATCCCTAATTGCCCTTGAGAAGATGGTGGTGAGCCACCTTCTTGAACCGCTGCAGTCCATGTGGTGAAGGTAGTCCCACAGTGCTGTTAGGGAGGGAGTTCCAGGAATTTCACCCAGCAACGAGGAAGGAACGGCCAATATATTTCCAAGTCAGGATGGTGTGTGACTTGGAGGTGAACTTGCAGGTGATGGTGTTCCCATGCGCCTGCTGCCCTTGTCCTTCTAGGTGGTGGAGATCGCGGGTTTGAGAGGTGCTGCCGAAGAAGCCTTGGCGAGTTTTCTGCTTCTGTCCATGTATGGAATGACATCAGTGCAGCCCATGGTATCAGGACAGATAACTCATCCCTTCCGCAGCTTTTTACTGATGCGTCCTCTCGTTGTTTATTGATGTTTATTTTATGTTACACGATTAAGGGTGTGATGCTCAGGCAGAGTTCCAGCTCTGAGCTGCCACATGGACTGTAAGAGAAAATTTGTACCTCAACAGATGCCGCAAAGGTTTCAGTGAAAACTTCTCCAAAGCGGCTTTCACATTCGAAACCTTCAATCCGTAGGACACTGAGAAGTGGAGAGGAACAGAGGGACCTTGCAGTGCAGGTCCACAGATCCCTCAAGGTAACAGGACGGGTAGATAAGGTGGTTAAGAAGGCATACCAGATACTTGCCTTTATTAGCCGAGGCATAGAATATAAGAGCAAGAACTGCTTGTTATGCTTGAACTGTATAAAACACTAATTAGGCCACAGTTGGAGTACTGTGTGCAGTTCTGGTCACCGCATTACAGGAAAGATGCGATTGCACCAGAGAGCGTATAGAGGAGATTTACGAGAATGTTGCCTGGACTGGAGAATTTTAGCTATGAGGAAAGATTTGGGCTGGGTTTGTTTTCCTTGGAACCGAGGAGGCTGAGGGGAGACCTAATTGATGTGTATAAAATTATGAGGGGCCTAGATGGAGTGGATAGCAAGGACCTATTTCCCTTAGCAGAGGGGTCAATAACCAAGGGAGCATAGATTTAAAGTAATTGGTAGGAGGTTTAGAGGGGATTTGAGGAGAATTTTTTTCACTCAGAGGGCGGTGGGATTTGGAACTCACTGCCTGAAAGGGTGGTAGAGGCAGAAATCCTCATAACATTTAAAAAGTACTTAGATGTGCACTGAAAGTACCGTAACCTGCAAAGCTATGGACCAAGAGCTGGAAAGTGGGATTAGGCTGAATTGCTCTTTGTCGGCCGGTGCGGACACGAAGGGCTGAAATGCTGTAAATTGCTATAATTCTATAATTCTATGATCCTGTGCATGAAGCCCATTACAAAATATGTATTCCTCTGGCAGCTCTTCCAGCGCACCCTCATTTTGTGGGTGACCACCTCATTTCCAAATAATTATCTCTTGTTTGGAAGAAGCATGTATGCACTTACTGCATCACTTTGCTTATTTTGTACCAAACCCAATAAGGGAGGAGTTTTTTGATGCAACATCGCAAAGCTTCTGGGGTTGGGGTTGGGTGGGGGATGTGGACTAACACAGCCCCTCAATCCTCAGGTCATTTAGCGACACTTCACACCCTCAATGTTTGATTTGACACTTTCCTCAGGTTGGAGGTACTACCATCGCCACACTTTTTACCATTAAACCCAATATTAATAAAAAATACAGCTTCTTTGAATATTTCTGTGATTTATCCACTGCCAATGCTGCTGGTGGTCCCAAAGGGATACTGTCCCGTTAAACACGTTGACATTCCGAAATTTATAGCGTGAGAAAATTAAAATTACCTTCATCCCACCCACCTCATTAACTAATTGAATAAAATGCACCTAAAACAATAATAATAAATGAACCATGCCCAAACACTCTTACATACAGGTGACCTTTCTCAACATATGCCATCAGCTTCCCTGACCTCTGGCATTTGAAGCCCTTTTAAGGGCTTGCCTTGACACATGCCTGTTTAAAATATTTCCTCAGGGGAGGTAAATGTAGGTCGCCTTTATAGAACACATCCGCAGGCAAGAGATCGTGAGCCCCCGTTAAATCAAACTCAATTTGTTTGGTGACAGCTTTACGACTGAACATCAGTAACGATAAATATCTGCAGTGGATCAATTAAAGGGATCAAGTTGTCAGGAATAGTTCTTCAAGGCAACATTTGAATCTATATTTTTGATACAAAAAGCTAGGTTTTTCCAAACCTCATGGATCTACCAAAGAGCTGATGCCAGGCCCTTTAAGTCCTCTTTATTGACCGGAATCTATCCACGTATTGCTGGGTCTGCATTTTTGGACAATCTTAATTGAATCCAGTTTTACAACTCGAGCTCCTGGGAGCAGGAGAGCAGTGTTCCCTTGTTGGAAAGTGTGCCGTGTTTCTTGTTTTGTTGCCATGGTTTCAAGGAAAGGTTAATAAGCCCCATGACCTTTGCAGGTCTTTGGTGAAGTGGCGAGATATTGAAGATTGTTTCTTGGGCTTATTGCACTGATCTCACTCTCAAGTAACTCGTCACAATGTCATGACTCGATCAGTCTTGCCATTCCTTTGATAATCTCTCAGTGAAAATGAGCAGCCTTCAATCAAACCTCATGATAGGACCACCCAAATTCTGAACCTTGTTAGGGAGAGGTTCACCTTAACTGCTTCTGTGCGACAGAGCAGCATGGAAGCGAGATTTATCCATCACAATTAAATAATCCAGTCATTACTGTAGCATTAACCTTCCTGCAAAGAGAATCTGTGGCCAAAGTATAACCTTCTCATCATCATAGGTGGTCCCTCGAACGAGGATGACTTGCTTCCACACCAAAAGGGCTGAGTTCACAGATATTTCAATGAAGGACCCGATATTTCAGTCCTGAACTCCAGGGGTAGAAGATGCCTGTGCGTGGATTTTTTTAACGTGTGGTGACCGTTGCAAATCAGCCACCACATGGGCTTGATAGAGCTAGGCCTTTATCCAGTGGCAAGGGTTAACCAGGACGACTGGAGACCTGCTCTGCTGCACGGACCTAGTGCGCACACATATAGAAACATAGAAACATAGAAAATAGGTGCAGGAGTAGACCATTCGGCCCTTCGAGCCTGCACCACCATTCAATAAGATCATGGCTGATCATTCACCTCAGTACCCCTTTCCTGCTTTCTCTCCATACCGCTTGATCTCTTTAGCCGTAAGGGCCATATCGAACTCCCTCTTGAATATATCCAATGAACTGGCATCAACAAATCTCTGCGGTAGGGAATTCCACAGGTTAACAACTCTCTGAGTGAAGAAGTTTCTCCTCAACTCAGTCCTAAATGGCTTATCCCTTATCCTTAGACTATGTCCCCTGGTTCTGGACTTCCCCAACATCGGGAACATTCTTCCTGCATCTAACCTGTCCAGCCCTGTCAGAATTTTATATGTTTCTATGAGATCCCCTCTCATCCTTCTAAACTCCAGTGAATGCAGGCCCAGTCAATCCAGTCCTGCCATCCCGGGAATCAGACTGGTGAACCTTCGCTGCACTCCCTCAATAGCAAGAACGTCCTTCCTCAGATTAGGAGACCAAAACTGAACACAATATTCCAGGTGAGGCCTCACCAAAGCCCTGTACAACTGCAGTAAGACTTCCCTGCTCCTATATTCAAATCCCCGAGATATGAAGGCCAACATACCATTTGCCTTCTTCACCACCTGCTGTACCTGTATGCCAATTTTCAATGACTGATGTACCATGACACCCAGGTCTCGTTGCACCTCCCCTTTTCCTAATCTGCCGCCATTCAGATAATATTCTGCCCTCGTGTTTTTGCCACCAAAGTGGATAACCTCACATTTTTCCACATTATACTGCATCTGCCACTCGTTTGTCCACTCACCTAACCTGTCCAAGTCACCCTGCAGCCTTTTAGTGTCCTCCTCACAGCTCACACCGCCGCCCAGCTGTGAGTGTCATCTGCAAACTTGGAGATATTACACTCAATTCCCTCATCCAAATCATTAATGTATATTGTAAATAGCTGGGGTCCCAGCACTGAGCCCTGCGGCACCCCACTTGTCACTGCCTGCCATTCTGAAAAGGACCCGTTTATCCCGACTCTCTGCTTCCTGTCTGTCAATCCGTTCTCTATCCACATCAATATATTACCCCCAATACCATGAGCTTTAATTTTGCACAACAATCTCTTGAGTGGGACCTTGTCAAAAGCCTTTTGAAAGTCCAAATACACCACATCCACCGGTTCTCCCTTGCCCACTCTACCAGTTACGTCCTCAAAAAATTCTAGAAGATTTGTCAAGCTTGATTTCCCTTTCATAAATCCATGCTGACTTGGACCGATCCCATCACTGCTTTCCAAATGCGCTGCTATTTCATCTTTAATAATTGATTCCAACATTTTCCCCACTACTAATGTCAGGCTAACCGGTCTATAATTACCCGCCTTCTCTCTCCCTCCTTTCTTAAAAAGTCGTTTTACATTAGCTACCCGCCAGTCCATAGGAACTGATCCAGAGTCGATAGACTGTTGGAAAATGATCACCAATGCATCCACTATTTCTAGGGCTACTTCCTTAAGTACTCTGGGATGCAGACTATCAGGCCCCGGGGATATATCGGCCTTCAATCCCATCAATTTCCCTAACACAATTTCCCACCTAATAAGGATTTCCTTCAGTTCTTCTTTCTCACTAGACCTTCGGTCCCTTAATATTTCCGGAAGGTTATTTGTGTCTTCCTTGTGAAGACAGAACCAAAGTATTTGTTTAATTGGTCTGCCATTTCTTTGTTCCCTATTATAAATTCACCTGAATCTGACTGCAAGGGACCTATGTTTGTCTTCACTAATCTTTTTCTCTTCACATATCTAAAGAAGCTTTTGCAGTCAGTTTTTATGTTTCCAGCAAGCTTCCTCTCATACTTTATTTTCCCCTCCTAATTAAACCCTTTGTCCTCCTCTGCTGAATTATAAATTTCTCCCAGTCCTCAGGTTTGCTGCTTTTTCTGGCCAATTTATATGCCTCTTCCTTGGATTTAACACTATCCTTAATTTCCCTTGTTAGCCACGGTTGAGCCACCTTCCCCATTTTAATTTTTTACTCCAGACAGGGATGTACAATTGTTGAAGTTCATCCACGTGATCTTTAAATGTTTGCCATTGCCTATCCACTGTCAACCCTTTAAGTATCACTCGCCAGTTTATTCTAGCCAATTCACGTCTCATAACATCGAAGTTACCTTTCCTTAAGTTTAGGACCCGAGTCTCTGAATTAACTGTGTCACTCTCCATCTTAATAAAGAATTCTACCATATTATGATCACTATTCTCCAAGGTGCCTCGCACAACAAGATTGCTAATTAGTCCTTTCTCGTTACACAACACCCAGTCTAGGATGGCCAGCCCTCTAGTTGGCTCCTCGACATATTGGTCGAGAAAACCATCCCTAATACACTCCAGGAAATCCTCCTCCACCGCATTACTACCAGTTTGGTTAGCCCAATCTATATGTAGATTAAAGTTGCCCATGATAACTGCTGTACCTTTATTGCACGCATCCCTAATTTCTTGTTTGATGCTGTCCCCACAGTGTGGGCTGGCCCGTGCTGCCCCTGGACCCTCGGCTCTCCTGGGCCCCGTACCCCCATTTGCCGCATCCCCGCCACGATCACTCGCCGCTCCTCCGCCACGATCGCTTGCCACTTCTCTGCCACAACATGCGCCGCACCTCCACCACACTCTCTCGCCGCTCCTCCACCACGATCTCTCGCCACTCCTCCGCCACGATCCATCGTTGCTCGTCTGCCATGATCTCACGCCGCCCCTCCGCCACGCTCTCTCGCCGCCTCTCCGCCACGCTCTCTTGCCGCTCCTCCGCCACACTCTCTCGCCGCTCCTTCACCACGATCTCTCGCCGCCTCTCCGCCACGATCTATTGTTGCTCGTCTGCCATGATCTCTCGCCGCTCCTCTGTCACGCTCTCTCGCCGCCCCTCCGTCACGCTCTCTCGCCGCCCCTCCGTCACGCTCTCTCGCCGCTCCTCCGCCACGCTCTCTCGCCGCTCCTCCGCCACGCTCTCTCGCCGCTCCTCCACCACGATCTCTCGCCGCTCCTCCGCCACGCTCTCTCGCCGCTCCTCCACCACGATCTCTCGCCGCTCCTCCGCCACGCTCTCTAGCCGCTCCTCCGCCACGATCTCTCGCCGCTCCTCCGCCACGCTCTCTCGCCGCTCCTCCGCCACGCTCTCTCGCCGCTCCTCCGCCACGCTCTCTCGCCGCTCCTGCGCCACGCTCTCTCGCCGCCTCTCCGCCACGCTCTCTCGCCGCTCCTCCATCACGATCTCTCGCCGCTCCTCCGCCCCACACATACATCCTCACTGGGCACCGCCTTCCCACGGCCAATTGGCTAGCAAACAGGATTCATTAATCGATTAGCTGCTTCTTGATTGTAATCAAAAAGCCTTTTATTGAACCCATCCCTAATATTTCTGTAACTATTTTAGGAAGAACAATGTGATACCAGAGAGCACAATCAACCAGGCACATTTCAAACAACGAGAGCTGCTCAGCACTAGGCAGGCCTTACCACCAGCTTCTGGAGTCCGGCTTTTTCGTGTTCCAGGGATGTGGTTTATTGAACTTGAAGCTCAGGGCCACATTATGATTCAATTGATCATGGTTCAGAGTCTAAGGAATCTCATTGTCAGGCATAGAAGCAACCTTCTGCATTTATGTGCAGGGGGAGGGGAGGGAGGGGGAGTGAGGGAACATTGAACATCACATTTGCTGCATTTTGTATGGTATTCTGGAGAATTAAGACACTTTTCTTTATATTGCTGTCCAGAACTATATAGGTCGGTGCACTGTAATTGTCCTCCGAGGATGAGGAGTACATATTCAGTCACTCGGTGTCAGTAGTTAGTCCCTGATGGAAAGTGTAGTTGGGTGGGTGTTGGGCGAGGGCAGCATCAAGCGTGGCTGTCATGTACCCCACAGTATGATAATCGGCCAACATTCTCCGTCAGGCTCACACATGATGAAGAACGATCACATCGGCAAGGAACCTGAGGCAGCTTTTAGTGGCTGTCGGACTGTCGGAGCAGCAAACTTCAGGTGCAATGGTACTACATTCCTATGTGCATGGTTTCAACAAAACCGCTCCCTCCGGTTTTTCATCCAAGTGAGCACCATTCATCCATGGGCTTAGAGGGTAGATGTCGGCACATTTCTCTTTTGATAAGATAGCACACACAGGGCTTTATCATTTAGTGACTCCACTTAACAGAATGGCATCTCTGGCTTAAACATGTTCCGCCCCTATTACCGCAAACATCTCCGGGAATGGTAGTCTGCCGAAATTGAGATTTTAAACACAAAAATAATCACGTAAACGATAGTGGTAAATGTTAACGATTAATTCGGCTGCACTTAAACAAAATTGTTTATGCGATTTCCACCAGTCATGGAACGCACCCAGTGAGCCAACAGACACTATATTCCGGTACCCTATATACCGGTACCCTATATACCGGTACCCTATATACCAGTACCCTAAATACTGGTACCCAATATACCGGTACACTTTATACTGGTACCCTATATGCAGGCGCCCTATATACCAGTACCCTATATACTGGTACACTATATACCGGTACAGGATATACTGGTACCCTATATACTGGTACCCAATATACTGGTACACTATATACAGGCACCCTATATACCAGTACCCTATATACTGGTGCACTATATACCGGTACGCTATTTACTGGTACACGATATACCGGTACACTATATACTGGTACACTTTATACTGGTACCCTATATACTGGTACACTATATACCGGTACAGGATATACTGGTACCCTATATACCGGTACCCTATATACTGGTACACTATATACCGGTACAGGATATACTGGTACCCTATACACCGGTACCCTATATACTGGTGCACTATATACCGGTACCCTATTTACTGGTATACTATATACCGGTACACTAAATACTGGTACACTGTATACCGGTACACTATATACTGGCACCCTATATACCGGTACCCTATATACCGGTACAGTATATACTGGTACCCTACATACTGGTACACTATATACCGGTACCCTATATACTGTTACCCTATATACCGGTACCCTATGTACCGGTACACTATATACTGGTACACTATAGACCGGTACCTTATATTCCGGTACACTATATACTGGTACACTATATACCGGTACACTGTATACTGGTACCCTATATACAGGTACCATATATACCGGTACCCTATATACTGGTACACTATATATCGGCACACTATATACCAGTACGCTATATATCGGTACCCTATCTACCGGTACACTATATACTGGTACCCTATATACCGGTACCTTATATACTGGTACCCTAAATACCGGTACCCTATATACTGGCACACTATATACTGGTATGCTATATACCGGTAAACTATATACTGGTACCCTATATACCGGTACCCTATATACCGGTATGCTATATACCAGTACGCTATATACTGGTACATTATATATCAGTACACTGTATACCGGTACTCTATATACTGGTACGCTATATACCGGTACCCTATATACTGGTACATTATATACTGGTACCCTATATACCGGTACCTTATATACTGGTACACTGTATACTGGTACCCTATATACCGGTACCCTATATACAGGCAACCCTATATACCAGTACCCTATATACTGGTACACTATATACCGGTACAGTATATACTGGTACCCTATATACCAGTATCCTATATACTGGTGCACTATATACCGGTACCCTATATACTGGTACACTATAAAACGGTACACTATATACTGGTACACTCTATACCGGTACACTATATACTGGCACCCTATATACTGGTACAGTATATACTGGTACCCTACATACCGGTACCCTATATACTGGTACCCTATATACTGGTACACTATATACCGGCACCTTATATACTGGTAAACTATATACCGGTACACAATATACCGGTACCCTATATACCAGTACCCTATATACTGTTACCCTATATACCGGTACCCTATGTACTGGTACACTATATACCGGTACCCTATATACCGGTACACTATTTACTGGTACACTATAGACCGGTACCCTATATACTGGCACACTATATACTGGTATGCTATATACCGGTAAACTATATACTGGTACCCTATATACCGGTACCCTATATACCGGTACGCTATATACTGGTACACTATATACCGGTTAACTATATACCGGTACGCTATATACCGGTACCCTATATACCGGTATGCTATATACCAGTACGCTATATACTGGTACACTATATACCAGTACACTGTATACCGGTACTCTATATACTGGTACGCTATATACCGGTACCCCATATACTGGTACATTATATACTGGTACCCTATATACCGATACCCTATATACTGTTACCCTATATACCGGTACGCTATATACTGGTACACTATATACCGGTAAACTATATACCGGTACACTATATACCGGTACCCTATATACCGGTATGCTATATACCGGTACGTTATATACTGGTACCCTATATACCGGTACCTTATATACTGGTACACTGTATACTGGTACCCTATATACCGGTACCCTATATACTGGTACACTATATACAGGCACCCTATATACTGGTACAGTATATACTGGTACCCTACATACCGGTACCCTATATACTGGCACCCTATATACTGGTATACTATATACCGGTACCCTATATACTGGTACACTATATACCGGCACCTTATATACTGGTAAACTATATACCGGTACACAATATACCGGTACACTATATACCGGTACCCTATATACCGGTACCCTATATACTGTTACCCTATATACCGGTACCCTATGTACTGGTACACTATATACCGGTACCCTATATACCGGTACACTATATACTGGTACCCTATATACCGGTACCCTATATACTGGTACCCTATGCACCGGTGCTCGATATACCGGTCTCTCGCAGGTAGCAGCAGGTTGGGACCATAAAAGGAGCAGCGAGCGGTGGCCATGGACAGTGTGGAGGCCACTACAAGGTCCAGCGCGAGCTGGTGCAAGAGGGCAACGGCAGCGAAGAGTGACGTCAGCAAGGTCCAGGTCGGTGATTGGAGCGTGGGCAGATACAGCAGGAGCAGTGAGATTCAGGCGAAGGAGCTGTGAGAGACTGTGGAGGGATGTGATTGGGGCCCAAGTTTGGGACCCAGAAGAAGTGAAGGCCCAGGGACAGCAAGGGTCAGCCTACACTGTGATATGTGTGCGCACTAGGTCCGTGCAGCAGAGCAGGTCTACAGTTGTCTTTGCTAATCCTTGCCACTGGACCAAGACCTAACTCTGTCAAGCGCATGTGGTGGCTGGTGTGCAACGGCCACCACACATTAAAAAAATCCACGCACTGGCACCTTCCACCCTTGATGATTGTAGTTCGGGTTCTTCATTCGAAACACCCGTGAACTCATCCTTTTTTTAGCGTGGGAGAAAGTCATCCTCATTTCGAGGGACTGCCTATGATGATGGTGATGGATATACCAGTGCTCGATATACTGGTGCTCAATACACCGGTACTTGATATACCGGTACTCGATATAGCTGTCATGTATGTAACCACAATCTAACACCACTGTATTACTGTGTACACTCAACCTAGATGCACACCTTGACCACAAGGGGTGAACTTGTGGGAGACACTCCTTACCTGATCACACAGGTATAAAAAGGGAGGTCCCACGCAGGGTCATCGTCTTTGGAGTCCTGTGAATAAAGAGTTAAGGTCACAGAGTGACCTTGTCCCCAGAATGTGCCTTGTGTGATTTCATGCTGTAGAGTAAGGACTTTACAATAGCGGTACTCGATATATTGGTACTTGATATACCGGTACTCGATATACCAGTAATCGATAAAGCAGTACTCGATATACTGGTACTTTAAGGCATGACATAAACCAAGACTTATAGCAACGTCTCGCCTATTGCTTCAAGTCTTGCTATGTGACTAGCCCTGCCTACCCGTCCTACACATCCTGGACATGTAGATGACTGAGTTAGCAAGGCCTCGCAGCAAATAGCATACCCGATAGGTGAATTGGTGCATTACCGATGTGAAGCCATCAAGCAAGACATAGCGTGTTACACCAACAGTCTTTACAGCTCTCCTCAGCCACATCCCAACATTAACCAAACGGACAATGGAGCAGGCCCTGTAAAGATGAAGGTAAAATCCAGGTCCACACCAAATACCATTGGGCCTTCTGGACAAAATATCATTGACTTTTGCCCAAAATTCTTCAGAGTGCAGTGAAGATAAAGGTGGATACTATCCATTACACAATGGGACAAGCACCTTTTTTAGGCCAATTCGACAGAATTCCCTCAAAAATATCCTCCAACTACAAGTAGAAAGTGGAAGGGAACACTTGACAGTTTGCAAAGTCTAATAACCAGATTGGTGGGATGCCCAGAAGGCCTATTAATAGAGCTATATTTCCACCAAACTCGGTCAACACATGGAAACTAGCAATTCATGTAAAAAACTGGAAAAAAACACAGTTCTTCAACTTCAACATGGACATCTACTGGGTCAGTCAGAGATTATCAGCATGTAAAGGACTTCTAATATTTACCCACAAGCAAAGCATCTTTTTTACCATCACACTGAACCTGTCTACCTTAAGGCAGGTTGAAAAGAGACAAACCTGACCTTACCTGAGACAAGTGAGACTGTGTCTTTCTCCCATGACACTACAGTGATATAAGTCTCCACAGAGGAGGGGATAATGCACTTGAAGACCGCTACATTCCCTCGCATGGCTTTCTGGTCCTCCACACGGACCGTGTAGGGCTCTCTTAAAACTGGGGACAGAAAAAGTAAGTGGGTTAGTGCTGCCAAACAGTAACAATGTTCAATAAATAACTCGCATTTATATAGCACTTTACACGTAATAAAACGTCCCAAGGCACGTCACAGGAGCGTTATCAGACAACAATTGACACCGAGCCATATAAGGAGCTATTAGGACAGGCAAAGAGGTAGGTTTTAAGGAGCCTCTTAAATGAGGAAAGTGAGTTTGAGAGATTTAGGGTGAGAATTCCAGAGCTTACAAGCGACTAAAGTTATACGCAGTCAGTTTATCAAAACCCACTGCATGCTACCTGCACCATAATGACTCTGAGGCACTGATGGCGCAGTGGGTTAGTACATTGCCCTTTCACTCATAGAACCTTGGTTTAATCCAGCCCAGGCTGAGGGAAATTGGGATTATTCTCCTTCCAGCAGCAAAGGTTAAGGGGAGATTTAATAGCGGTGTTCAAAACGATGAGGGGTTTTGACAGAGTACTTGGAAGATGCTATTTTCACTGGCTGGAGGGTCGGTAGCCAGAAGACATGGATTTGAGATAATTGGCAAAAGTGCCACAGGGAAATTAAGAGAATTTCTTTGCTCAGCGTGTTGTTGTGATCTGGAACGCACGGCCTGAAAGGGTGGTGGAAGCAGATTAGTAACTTTCAGAAGGGAATTGAACGTAAGCTTGGAAAGGAAAGATTTGCAGGGTTATGGGGAAAGAGTAGGGGGGAGCGGGACTTATTGGGTAGCTCCTTCAAAGAGGCACAATGGGCCGAATGGTCTCCTCGTGTGCTGTACCATTCTTTGATTCTAACTGAATGAAAATGCAAACAAGGAACGGACCAACATTGTGACACAGTCTACTGTAGGAAGCTCATTATCACTCGACTCACCGGCCTTAATGTGAACGTCCTGACTTCTAATTTTCCCTGAAGGATTTTCTGCTGTGCAATAGTACGAATTGTCATGGATTAAGTTATTATAACTTGAAGGGGGGAAGGGGAAGATCTGGAGAGTGCCATTCGGATGGACGTGTCGGATCCCTGGGACGTCGTACATCTCTTCTCCGGTTGCAAGGTACCAGCGCAGGGTTGTTGGGGGATTCCCTGATGCAGGGCATGGTAACAGTGTACCCATGGTGCTAGCAAAGACTACCTCTTGCAAAGATCCATTGACAAAATATAAGCTGGACCGCAGATCTTCACTGGCAACTGTAACGAGACAAGACAAAGCGATTTGTTTTAAAATGCAACAAAAAATCCAACATCCTTAAATTAACAATAGGTATTATTATACTCCATCACTAACTCTGTCAGCCGTGGCTCAGTGGGTAGCACTCTCGCCTCTGAGTCAGTAGGTTGTGGGTTCAAGTGCCACTCCAGAGACCTGAGCACAAAATCTAGGCTGACACTCCGGTGCAGTGCTGAGGGAGTGCTGCACTGTCGGAGGTGCTGTCTTTCAGATGAGACGTTAATCCAAGGCCCTGTCTGCACTCACAGGTGGGCATAAAAGATCCCATGGCATTATTTCGACAAAGAGCAGGGGAGTTATCCCCGGTATCCTGGCCAATATTTATCCCTCGACCAACTAAAAAAACAGATGATCTTCTCATTTATTTCAGTGCTGTCTATGAAACCATCATGTGAGCAAACTGGTTGGCGTATCTCCTGCATTACAACAGTGACTACACTTCAAAAGTGCCTCATTGATTGTAAAGCGCTTAAGGACGTGAAAGGTGCTATATAAAGGCCAGCTCCCAGGGTGGACTGGTCTGTCCCCCTCCCCCCTCCCTTGAACTGTGAAGCACCGAGGGACAATGTGCTACAGACTCGCTGAGTCTAAATTCAGGCTTAAATCGACGCCCGCTGTAAATGCATGACATTCCCGTGAGCTGCTCTTTTACATGGGTTGGGGAGAGGGGGATGGTGATGGAGGGTTTTGCCAGAGCTTTTGCAGAATCAGCAGGAAGGACCGAGGAAACAGGCCACTTACACCCGAATTTCTTTGACCTTTTGCAGTGAAGATCGGTGTTACCCTGAAACTTCCAGGAAATTCCACAGATGTTATTGCACTGAGTCATGCAGACCAGTCGGTTTGATCGCTAGCCTGTGCTGAGTGAACTGATCTCAGCCAGGGGATGCAGTTGGGGCAATACAATTGGTCTCTGCCTTCCTCATTCAGGGATGGGAGGAGTGAACCAGGCAGGGTCCCCGCTCCTGATCACTATCAAGTGTTTCCATAGCTCTGTGGTGATGGGCCTCCACGATCAGACAGTGCATCACAGATGACGAATGCCCACTTGGGCAAGGAGGCACAGGAGAGCACAAAGTGCCCATGGGAACCTCGCACTAACACCAGTCAGCACTTTCAGGAGAGCAGGGGAGAAAAGGGAAGAGAATTTGATTAAAATAAAAACTAACTATGCCGGCAGAAAATGAGACTAAATGAGATTTTGTTTAAAATGTTCCTGCGTGACAGCAGGAAACAGTCACAGCAACAAATGATAAACAAAAGGCAAGTTTCTGTTGTCTACTCAATACCCTGGCAATGGCTGTAAGAAGCAGTTTAAAGTCTGGGACGGGAGAAATTCCTTTGCGCCCAGTTTGGGGGCAGGAATAACCGGGAGGCGGGACATTCTGCGGCAGGCGTGGAAGTCCCGCCCTGCTCAAGAAATTGGGGTTACCGCCCCCAAAGGGAAGTGCAGCACAAAATAACGACTCTGCCTTTCTGGGGCGGTAGTGCGGCGGGCGGGTCGGGAGCTGGATGCAGCGCTGCGCACTGGGCCACATAGTGCTGCCGCATAGGGGGAGCTCTCCCCTTCATTAAAGGGGAAGGGCCCAAGCTGCAAACTCTGCAGATAAGAACCGGGTCTCCACGGACCACCGGGAAGCGGGGGGAACCGTGCCAACAGTCTGGCACCCAAACAGAGCGCCGAGCTGACCGATTGGGGCACCGAAGAAAAATGGAACATTTTGTTTTTTAAACATGACTGCCACCTCCCCTTTAATAGCGCTCCACGAGCGGCCCGCAGCCCAGTTCACATCACCTGAAGCTGTCACTGGCATCGCCCCGGCCAAAATCATTTGCGCCCCCATTAAACGACCCAAATTTCTAGGCCTAAGATACCTGAACCTAGGCAATGTGTTAATCTGGCAAACAAATCCAATTTTGCTGCAATGTTTTCGTGAGTCGGTTTGGTGCCAATTGGTGCAAAGATTATGGCCAGTTTTGTGATCCCCACTGCAGTCCGGATGCATTTCAACCCCTAGGTGCTTATCTGGAGGCACCGAGCACTGTCTGGGTATTTCCCTTTCACCAACTTAGATTACCCGCGAAGGTGGTTTGGAGTGCTGACGTCCATAGCATAGAACAGGATCCCTCCAGGACATACTCAGGCTAACCCATAATACACATCAGCAATGGTACTCTCCATGGGAGGGAGTGTGTCTCACTAAATCAAAGACATAGAAACATAGAAATCTACAGCGCAGAAGGAGGCCATTTCAGACCATTGTGACCGCGCCGGCCTACAAAGAGCCACACGGGACTCGGTCAGCAGCCCTGCAGGTTACGTATAAACCCATCAACAATGAACAATGGTGGACAGGTAAAGAGCATCTGGCCCAACCAGTCCGCCCCACACAACTGCGATACCCCATGCATCACAACATTTTACACTCCACCCCACCCGGAGCCATGCAATCTCCTGGGCGAGGCAAAAAAAAGATAAAAACCCAGGCCAATTGGTGAAAAAATCTGGGAGACTTCCTTTCTGACCCATCCAGGCGATCGAAACTATTCCAGGAGATCACCCTGGCCGTATTAGATTCCCTGAAGTACTTACCATCATATCTGCGCCAGCCAATGAGAGGTTATCCAGTCTAATCCCACTTACCAGCTCTAGGTCTGTAACTTTACAGGTTACGGCACTTCAAGTGCCCACCCAAGCACTTTTTAAATGTGGTGAGGGTTTCTTCCTCTATCACCCTTCCAGGCAGCGAGTTCCAGACCCTTACAACCCTCTGCATGAAGAAGCTTCCCCTCAAATCCCCCCTAAACCTTCCACCAACCACCTGAAACCTATGCCCCCTCATAATTGACCCTTCCATCAAGGGAAATAGGCCCCTGCTATCCACTATATCCAAGCCCCTCAATATTTTGTACACCTCAATGAGATCTCCTCTCAACTTCCTCTGTTCCAATGAGAACAAAACCAGCCTATCCAATCTGTCCTCATAGTTAAGATTCTCCATTCCAGGCAGCATCCTCGTATATCTCCTCTGCAGCCTCTTCAGTGCAATCACGTCCTTCCTATAATACGGCGATCAGAACTGCATGCAGTATTCCAGCTGTGGCCTAACCAGTATATTATACAATATAAAGCATAATCTCCCTGCTCTTGCATTCTATGCCTCAGCCGATAAAGGCAAACATTCCATATGCCTTCTTAAGTACCTTTTCCACCTGGCCTGCTACTTTCAAGGATCTATGGATAAGCACTCCAAGGTTCCTTTGTACATCTGCATTTCTAGGCCTACCGTTTAATGTGTATACCCTTTCCTTATTAGCCCTCCCTAAGTGCATTACCTCACACTTCTCCAAATTAAATTCTATTTGCCACTGTTCTGCCCACCTGACCAATAGATTGATATCCTCCTGCAGTCCATGACTTTCCTCTTCATTATCAACCACACAGCCAATTTTAGTGTCATCTGCAAACTTCTTAATCATACCCCCTATATTCAAATCTAGATTATTGATATATACCACAAAAAGCAAGGGACCCAGTACTGAACGCTGCGGAACCCCACTGGAAACATCCTTCCAGTTACAAAAATATCCATCAACCATTACACTTCGCTTCCTACCTCTAAGCCAATTTTGGATCCAACTTGCCACTTTGCCCTGGATCCCATGGGCTTTTACCTCCGTGACCAGTTTGCCATGTGGGACCTTATCAAAAGCTTTGCTAAAGTCTATATACACTACATCATATGCACTGCCCTCATCGACCCTCCTGGTTACCTCCTCGAAAAATTCAATCAGGTTAGTCAAACACGATCTTCCCTTAACAAATCCATGCTGACTGTCTCTGATTAAGCCTTGCTTTTCTAAATGTAGATTTATCCTGTCCTTCAGGATTTTTCCCAATAATTTTCCCACCACTGAGGTTAGGTTGACAGGCCTATAATTACTCGCCATATCCCTTTCTCTCTTCTTAAACAAGGGTACCACATTAGCAGTCCTCCAGTCCTCAGGCACCATGCCTGAATCCAAAGAGGATTGGAAATCCAAGAATGCAGGAGTTGCATTCTTCATTGTTTGTTCAATAATGCATGTTGGGTAGTACTTTATACTCTAGGTTCTCCCTTTAGGCTTTCCTTCTCCTTTAATTAATATTTCAGCAAATATTTGGAGGATGAACAATGGAACATCATAAAAGGTACACTCAATGAAAGTACCATAAATAATACAGTTGCGTTGAATTTAAATGAATTAGGACCAACAAACAAAACTATCCAGTATCAAATGTAATGTTGGCTGTTACCATGGCTAACCTTTAAAGAAAGAAGGAGGGGCCGAAATCGGCGCTTCCGATAAGGCCTCTGACCACCTGAAAGCAGCAGCCATAGGGCGGCGCTGAATGGCCGCCGACTCTCCACGGAGGGGCCGTCATTTTGTAAGTTGGCCTTCCTCAGGAGTGGAGCGCCCGTTTTCCTGCCAGGACATGCTCACAGTGACCCCTTTCTGACTGGCGGGGTCCCCCTCGCGAAATTGTCCTCGCAAAATTGCCCCGCGGGACAAGCCCCACTACCGGCCGGTGCCCCTGACAGCTTCTGCTGTGTGAAATGGCAGCGCAGCCGCCCTTAAAGGGACCCCTGAAACCCCTCTTGGGTGACAGGCTGAAACCCTCCTGGTGGCCCAGTGGGCGCCACGGAAGTGGCTGCAGAGTTCGCAGCGGCCCTACCCTTTAACATGAAGGGGAGAGACATTATGACATGCCAGCGCGATGATGTCATCAGCACGAAGTTGATGACTGACAACCTCGGATACACCGCCCCGCCCCCACTTCTGTCCCGCTAGTGACGGCCACACCGACCCCACTTCCACCCCCATGATGAGGCCACTTCCGTCCCGCTCGGAGAAAAACCCCGAACTGCTGAATTTCGGGCCACCATGCCACAGAGAGTGCATCGACAGCAAAATCTGTTGGGGGCACCGGCGGGGCCACTCCCGCGGTGCAATACCGGGAAAAGGGCAATTGCACAAGGGGCAATTTTGTGAGGGGTCCCCGCCAGTCGGTAACGGGGTGGTGCGTGCATGCCGTGGTGGGAAAATGGGCAATGCAGTTCCAAGGACCGCTCCAAAACTAATGAAGGGCAATTTTTAAAATGTTGGCCCCTCCGTGGAGAGTCGGCGACCATTCCGCGCCTCCCTATAGCCCCTTGATTATCCACTATTGGGATGTTTTTAGTGTCTTCTATCGTGAAGACTGTTACAAAATATTTATTCAATGTCTCTGCCATTTCCCTGTTCTCCATTATTAATTCCCCAGTTTTATCCTCTAAGGGACCAACTTTTACTTTAGCCGCTCTTTTCCTTTTTAGGTACCTGTAAAAACTCTTACTGTCTGTTTTTTTATTTCGTGCTAGTTTACTTTCATAATCTATCTTCCCTCTCTTTATCATTGTTTTGGTGGCTTTTAAAAATGTCACAATCCTCTGGTCTCCCACTAGTCTTGGCCACATTGTATGCATTGTATGCCATATGGTAGCGAGTTCCATATTCTCACCACTCTCTGGGTAAAGAAGTCACATTTTAGCTGTGAAGCTGTACGAGTGGAAGCACCAAATGTTGCGCTTTTTTTTTGCGCGCACATGTACTCGTTAGGCTCTGTCACCATTCCGCAGCCACAAATGGAGACACGAAGACATATGAAGCAGCAACTGTGCTGGAACATCACTGATGAATTGGAGGTGGGCTGCAGGTGGCCCTGGGGCGATATTTGATCACGCGCGGTATATTTAATGAGTACAATGAATCCATAATTCAGGAAACTGAGTAAATTAGGAGGATTCTGCTCTCTGAGAACGGTACCGCAAGTAATGTAACATTCCAGTTAATTGGCATGTGCGGCGGTGACTGTGAGCAATATGCAATACCACTCTTCGATTAGCTGTATAAATATCATGGCAGGGGCTGTAAAATTAACCTTAAAAACACGCATAACTCATCTGCAGTATAGTTAGGTTGCAAGGGAATCGATACGTCACTAGCACACATAAGATATATATCCAGTAAGATGTTCAGGGGCTGGCTCTTTCCCTGCAAAATGCAACTTGCCGATTCGCTGAAGCAGAAGCCACACAAGAAAGTCACCTTTGACGTCCTACCTCAGTACAAATGAGTTGGGAAATTAGAGCGATATCGACCATTAACAATCTTCTGTTCCTCCCACTTTGCAGTTAGACCAAGCAAGGACATTCTACATCATAACCTGGCAACTATGTCACCACTAACTTAAACAGGGGTGAGTCCATGTTCCTCAACGCATGCATCGATAAGTTGTTTCCTTAACATTTCAATTTGATGACAGAACTCTAGAAAAGTTAAATCTCTGATCCACTGCCTGAACAGTTGAGATTAGTCCTTCAGTATAATAGGTTCATTCTAAAATAGCACTCATTAAGCAATCAGGCAGCTGAAAGCATTCAACTCCATTAAACACGACCCATTTACTTCAGATTTATCTTCTTCCTTGCCTGCGTCATTTACTGTAACCTTGTGAAATTATACCTGCCAAAAATTAAAAATAGCCGGAGCCAGCAGGCCTCTGTCGCCGGTCAATACTTTAGAAGACTGGGTGCTGATGCCCCAAGACGCTGGACTGGGAACTGATAGGAAGCAGGGTTTGTCTTTTCCTGCTTCTCAGCCATATTTGAGCATCCCTGATTATAATCGCTCAACTATCAGTGGCCATGCCTTCTGTCGCCTAGGCCCTAAGCTCTGGAACTCCTTTCCTCAACCTCTCCGCCTCTCTACCTCTCTTTCTTCCTTCAAGACGCTCCTTAAAATCTACCTCTTTGACCAAGCTTTTGGTCACCTGTCCTAATTTCTCCTTATGTGGCTCGGTGTCAAATTTTTTATCTCATGATACTCCTGTGAAGCGCCTCCGTTAAAGGCCCCATATAAATACAAGTTGTTGTTATTATCTCCTGGGCAATCCAAGCCAAGATTGGGCAATCATCCATAGATAGGAAGAAAAATATATTGGAGACACTACAATGCTTCATTCCAGAGTCAGCTCGAACTCTAATTCTAGATTTTCCTGCAAAATGTAGCATTGGAGCAAAGCAAAATCACATCAAACGCACAATATTACAGTGTCAATGACCTCTTAGTTACAGCACTGCACTGGGCAGGATCAGAAGCACCTCCCCTGCCAATTCGAGACTCCTGAAATATTTTTGTGAATTTTGTACAAATCAAGGTGAGAATGCAGAGGATATGAACTGGGAAACTTTGCCTTTCAGGCTCCTACTGTTAGCATCAAACAACAGGTCATAAATAGCATAGCTAAATGGAGAGTAAAGTTCTTTCCGTCCCAGTTCTGTAAAGTTCTGTTCCAACAATATACCTCAGCCTCAACCTTAGAAGAGCACTCTCCCAGTGTGACAATTTGCCATTTTTACCACTTAGGGCCAAGTTAGGGATGTTTTTATGCTATGTCATTTCAACAAGGAAATCAGATGAGTCTGTACAAGCCGTTATAATCAGACTGAAGAAACATTTTCATCCCCTCGGTCTTGGCTGGACTTAAATTCATACCTCAGAGTTGAAAGACGAGTATCTAATCCATTGCACCAACCATCCCCCTCAGATACCCTCTTAATGGTGCAGCGACATTAAAATTATAATGTTGTGGTGGTGGAATCATCCTAACTTGTGCTGGTTAAGATACTTTCACCAGTTGAGTGCCGTTAAATGCATTACTTGCTGCCAGGAGTGAACGATGTACATTGTGTTGTGTAACATCTTAAAGTACTGCCAGTGTCAGCCATGGCTCAGTGGGTAGCACACTTGCCTCCGAGTCAGAAAGGTTGTGAGTTCAAGTCCCACTCCAGAGACTTGAGCACAAATATCAAGGCTGACACTCCAGTGCAGTGCTGAGGGAGTGCTGCACTGTTGGAGGTGCTGTCTTTCAGATGAGATGTTAAACTGAGAATCCCGTCTGCTCTCAGGTGGACGTAAAAGATCCCATGGCACTATTTTGAAGAAGAGCAGGGGAGTTATCCCTGGTGTCCTAGCCAATATTTATTCCTCAAACAGATTATCTGGTCATTATCACGTTGCTGTTTGAGGGAGCTTGCTTCAAATTAGCTGCCACGATTCCTACATCATCATTATCATCATCATAGGCAGTCCCTTGTATCGAGGATGACTTGCTTCCACGCCAAAAAGGGATGAGTTCACAGGTGTTTCAATGAAGGACCTAATATTCCAGATCCCAAACTACATCTTGAAGGGTGGAAGATATCTGTGAATGGATTTTTTTTAACGTGTGGTGGCCATTGCACACCAGCCACCACACTGGCTTGACAGAGCTTAGTCTTGGTCCAGTGGCAAGGATTAACCAAGACAACTGGAGATCTGCTCTGCTGCACAGACCCAGTGTGCACACATCTCACAGTGTGGACTGGCCCCTGCTGCCCCTGGGCCCTCGCCTCTTCTCAGTCCCAAACTCATGCCTCTCCTGGGCCCTGGTCACTTCCATCTACAAACTCTTGCCGCTCCTTCACCCCTCCTGCTGTGCCTGCCCGCACTGCAATCAGCGACCTGGCTTCGTAGCCATCACCCTCCTGCAGCAGCACATGCTACTCCCTGCAGTGGCATGCCACCGCACGGTGCTCCCTCCAATAGCCCCGGCCTGCTGATGGCCTTGCAGGCTAGGACTGCGCTGATTTCCGCAGTTCCTAAATTACAACAGTGACTACACTCCAAAAGCACTTCATTGGCTGTAAAGTGCTTTGGGACTTCTGGAGGTTGTGAAAGGCGCTATATGAATGCAAGTCTTTTTTTTCTGGAGTGAGAACCAGTAAGTGCGCAGCAACAATAATCACACTTTATCACCTAAACGAGGAAATGAGGCATCTGACAATATTACAACAGCTGAAATGATTGGAATGTGCAGTCCAGTTGACTAGCAAAAAAAACCAGTTTGCTTCATGGAATACTATTTTAAAATAAGACTGGATAATAAGACCAGAAGTATAAACCAGCCAGAAATAACTGTTCAATCAGATAAGAGAGAGATCACCTTCCTGAGAAGATGGTGAATGTTTGGGATAACCTGCCAGGCAGGGTTGGAGAGCCATTGATTTCAGGATGTTCAAAATACATTTGCATGCTAGGTTAGAGGTTTGGCTCGGCTGGTAGCCGCCTTACCCGAGACTGAGGGCTGTGGCTTTGATTGCACTCCGAGACTTGAGCACATAATTTAGGTTTGGAAGGTGCTGCCGAAGAAACCTTGGTGAATTGCTGTAATGCATCTTATAGACTGTACACACTGCAGCCAGGGTACGCCAGTGATGGAGGGAGTGAATGTTGAAGGTGGTGCTAATCAAGTGGGCTTCTTTGTCCTGGATGGTGTTGAGCTTCTTGAGTATTGTTGGAGCTGCACTCATCCAGGCAATTGGAGAGTATTCCATCACACTCCTGAATTGTGCCTTGTAGACGGTGGAAAGGCTTTGGGGAGTCAGGAGGTGAGACACTCACTGCAGAATACCCAGCCTCTGACCTGCTCTTGTTGCCACAGTATTTATGTGGCTGGTCCAGTTAAGTTTGTGGTCAATGGTGACCAGCAGGATGTTGATGGTGGGGGATTCGGCAATGGTAATTCTGTTGAATGACAAGGGGCAATGGTTAGATTCTCGCTTGTAGGAGATCTTCATTGCCTGGTACTTGTGTGGCGCGAATGTTACTTATAGAATCATAGAAGTTTGCAGCACGGAAGGAGGTCCATCGTGTCCATGCCGGCCAACAAGAGGCTATCCAGCCTAATCCCACTTTCCAGCTCTTGGTCCGTAACCCTGCATGTTATGCCACTTCAGGTGCACATCCAAGTACTTTTTAAATGTGGTGAGCGTTTCTGCCTCTACCATCCTTTCAGGCAGAGTTCCAGACCCCCACAACCCTCTGCATGAAGAAATTTCCCCTCAAATCCCCTCTAAACCTTCTACCAATTATTTTAAATTTATGCCGCCTAGTTGTTAACCCCTCTGCTAAGAGAAATAGGCCCTTTCTATCCACTATATCTAGGCCCCTCATAATTATATACACCTCAATGAGGTGTCCCCTCATCCTCCTCTGTTCCGATGAAAACAAATCCAGCCTATCTAATCCGTCCTCATAGCTTAGATTCTCCACTCCACGGCAACATCCTCGTAAAGCTCTTCTGTACCCCCTCCAGTGCAGTCACATTCTTCCTGTAATGCGGTGACCAGAACTGCACTCAGTACTCCAGCTGTGGCATAACCAGTGTTTTATACAGTTCAATCATAACCCCTCCCTGCTCTTGTATTCTATGCCTCGGCTAATAAAGGCAAGCATTCCGTATGCCTTCTTAACCACCTTATCTACCTGGCCTGCTACTTTCAGAGATCTGTGGACATGCAATCCAAGGTCCCTTTGTTCCTCTACACGTCTCAGTATCCTACCATTTAATGTGTATTCCCTTGCCATGTTAGCCTTCCCCAAATGCATTACCTCACACTTCTCTGGATTGAATTCCATTTGCCACTGTTCTGCCACCTGACCAGTTGACTGATATCTTCCTGCAGTCCGCAGTTTTCTTCTTCATTATCAACCACACAGCCTATTTTAGTATCATCTGCAAACTTCTTAATCATACCGTGTGTATTTAAGGCTAGATCATTGATGTACATCACAAAAAGCAAGGGACCCAGTACTGAGCCCGATGGAACCCCACTGGAAACAGCTTTCCAGTCACAAAAACACCCATCAACCATTACCTTTTACTTCCTGCCTCTGAGCCAATTTTGGATCCAACTTGCCACTTTGTCTGCCATGTGGGACCTTATCAAAGCTTTGCTAAAATCCATATACACTACATCATATTCTTTGCCTTCATCAATCCTCCTGGTTACCTCCTCGAAAAATTCAATCAAATTAGAAAGACACAACCCTCCCTTAACAAATTCATGCTGATTAAACCATGTCTTTCTAAGTGAAGATTTATCCTGTCCTTCAGGACTTTTTCCAATAATTTTCTCACCACTGAGGTTAGGCTGACTGGCCTGTAATTACTCGGTCTATCCTTTTCTCTCTTCTTAAACAAAGGTACCACATTAGCAGTCCTCCAGTCCTCTGGCACCACACCTGAAGCCAGAGAGGATTGGAAGATGATCGTCAAAGCCTCTGCTATTTCCTCTTTTGCTTCGCTTAAAAGCCTGGGATACATTTCATCCGGGTCTGGGGACTTATCCACTTTCAAAGCTGCTAAACCCCTTAATACCTCCTCTCTCGCTATGTTTATTTCATCTAATATTTCATACTCCTGCTCCTCGATAGTAGTGTCTGCATCGCCCCTCTCTTTTGTGAAAACAGACGCAAAGTATTCATTAAGAACCATACCTACATCTTCCACCTCCACACATAGATTACCCTCATGGTCTCTAATAGGCCGTACTCTTTCTTTAGTTATCCTCTTGCTTTTAATATTTATAAAACATCTTTGGGTTTTCCTTGATTTTAATTGCCAAGAATTTTTCATGCTCTCTCTTGCTTTCCTAATATCCTTTTTAATTTCACCCCTGGACTTTCTACATTCCGAGAGATTCGGCAGTATTTAGCCCTCGGTATCTGTCATAACCTTCAGTTTTTAGCCTTATCCTACCCTATATGTCCCTCGACATCCAAGGGGTTCTAGATTTGTTAGTCTCTCACTTTTTCTTTAAGGGCACATATTTGGCCTGAACCCTACGGATCTCCTCCTTGAATGCTCTGACACTGATTTACCTTCAAGTAGCTGTTTAGAAAATAGAAACATAGAAAATAGGTGCAGGAGCAGGCCATTCAGCCCTTCTAGCCTGCACCGCCATTCAATGAGTTCATGGCTGAACATGAAACTTCAGTATCCCCTTCCTGCATTCTCGCCATAACCCTTGATCCCCCGAGTAGTAAGGACTTCATCTAACTCCCTTTTGAATATATTTAGTGAATTGGCCTCAACTACTTTCTGTGGTGGAGAATTCCACAGGTTCACCACTCTCTGGGTGAAGAAGTTTCTCCTCATCTCGGTCCTAAATGGCTTACCCCTTATCCTCAGACTGTGACTCCTGGTTCTGGACTCCCACAACATTGGGAACATTCTTTCTGCATCTAACCTGTCTAAACCCGTCAGAATTTTAAACGTTTCTATGAGGTCCCCTCTCATTCTTCTGAACTCCAGTGAATACAAGCCCAGTTGATCCAGTCTTTCTTGATAGGTCAGTCCCGCCATCCCGGGAATCAGTCTGGTTAACCTTTGCTGCACTCCCTCAATAGCAAGAATGTCCTTCCTCAAGTTAGGAGACCAAAACTGTACACAATACTCCAGGTGTGGCCTCACCAAGGCCCTGTACAACTGTAGCAACACCTCCCTGCCCCTGTATTCAAATCCCCTCGCTATGAAGGCCAACATGCCATTTGCTTTCTTAACCGCCTGATGTACCTGCATGCTAACCTTCAATGACTGATGTACCATGACACCCAGGTCTCGTTGCACCTTCCCTTTTCCTAATCTGTCACCATTCAGATAATAGTCTGTCTCTCTGTTTTTACCACCAAAGTGGATAACCTCACATTTATCCACATTATACTTTATCTGCCATGCATTTGCCCACTCACCTAACCTATCCAAGTCACTCTGCAGCCTAATAGTATCCTCCTCGCAGCTCACACTGCCACCCAACTTAGTGTCATCCGCAAATTTGGAGATACTGCATTTAATCCCCTCGTCTAAATCATTAATGTACAATGTAAACAGCTGGGGCCCCAGCACAGAGCCTTGCGGCACCCCACTAGTCACTGCCTGCCATTCTGAAAAGTACCCGTTTACTCCTACTCTTTGCTTCCTGTCTGACAACCAGTTCTCAATCCACGTCAGCACACTACCCCCAATCCCATGTGCTTTAACTTTGCACATTAATCTCTTGTGTGGGACCTTGTCGAAAGCCTTCTGAAAGTCCAAATATACCACATCAACTGGTTCTCCTTTGTCCACTTTACTGAAAACATCCTCAAAAAATTCCAGAAGATTTGTCAAGCATGATTTCCCTTTCACAAATCCATGCTGACTTGGACCTATTATGTCACCATTTTCCAGATGCACTGCTATGACATCCTTAATAATTGATTCCATCATTTTATCCACTACTGAGGTCAGGCTGACCGGTCTATAATTCCCTGTTTTCTCTCTCCCTCCTTTTTTAAAAAGTGGGGTTACATTGGCTACCCTCCACTCCATAGGAACTGATCCAGAGTCAATGGAATGTTGGAAAATGACTGTCAATGCATCCGCTATTTCCAAGGCCACCTCCTTAAGTACTCTGGGATGCAGTCCATCAGGCCCTGGGGATTTATCGGCCTTCAATCCCATCAATTTCCCCAACACAATTTCCTGACTAATAAAGATTTCCCTCAGTTCCCCCTCCTTACTAGACCCTCTGACCCCTTTTATATCTGGAAGGTTGTTTGTATCCTCCTTAGTGAATACCGAACCAAAGTACTTGTTCAATTGGTCTGCCATTTCTTTGTTCCCCGTTATGACTTCCCCTGATTCTGACTGCAGGGGACCTACGTTTGTCTTTACTAACCTTTTTCTCTTTACATACCTATAGAAACTTTTGCAATCCACCTTAATGTTCCCTGCAAGCTTCTTCTCGTACTCCATTTTCCCTGCCCTAATCAAACCCTTTGTCCTCCTCTGCTGAGTTCTAAATTTCTCCCAGTCCCCAGGTTCGCTGCTATTTCTGGCCAATTTGTATGCCACTTCCTTGGCTTTAATACTATCCCTGATTTCCCTAGATAGCCACGGTTGAGCCACCTTCCCTTTTTTATTTTTACGCCAGACAGGAATGTACAATTGTTGTAATTCATCCATGCGGTCTCTAAATGTCTGCCATTGCCCATCCACAGTCAACCCCCTAAGTATCATTCGCCAATCTATCCTAGCCAATTCACATCTCATACCTTCAAAGTTACCCTTCTTTAAGTTCTGGACCATGGTCTCTGAATTTACTGTTTCATTCTCCATCCTAATGCAGAATTCCACCATATTATGGTCACTCTTCCCCAAGGGGCCTCGCACAATGAGATTGCTAATTAATCCTCTCTCATTACACAACACCCAATCTAAGATGGCCTCCCCCCTAGTTGGTTCCTCAACATATTGGTCTAGAAAACCATCCCTTATGCACTCCAGGAAATCCTCCTCCACCGTATTGCTTCCAGTTTGGCTAGCCCAATCTATGTGCATATTTCCAGTCCACTATGGCCAAATCATCTTTCAGCTTAGCAAAGTTGGCTTTTCTCCAATTTAGAACTTTTATTCCTGGTCTATCCTTGTCCTTTTCCATAACTACCTTAAATCTAACTAAATTATGGTCACTAGCACCTAAATGCTCTCCCATTGATACCCCTTCCACCTGCCCAGCTTCATTCCCTAAAACTAAGTCCAGAGCCGCCCCTTCTCGTGTTGGGCTTGCTACATACTGGCTGAAAAAGTTCTCTTGAATGCATTTTAGGAATTCCGCACCCTCTATACCCTTCACATTAATTTTGTCCCAGTTAATATTAGGGTAGTTGAAATCCCCTATTATAACTGCTCTATAGTTTTTGCACTTCTCAGAAATTTGCCTACATATTTGCTCTATCTCCCTCTCATTGTTTGGGGGTCTATAGTACATTCCCAGCAATGTGATTGCCCCTTTTTTGTTTTTCAGTTCGACCCATATAGCCTTGTTTGATGATCCCTCTAACATATCATCCCTCCTCACAGCTGCAATAGTTTCTTTAATCAATACCGCAACTCCCTTTCCTTTTTATAACCCTCTCTATCCCGTCTGAAGATCCTGTAACCAGGAATGTTGAGCTGCCATACCTGCCCAACTTTTAGCCATGTCTCTGTAATAGCTATAATATCATACTCGCAAGTGTCTACCTGTGCTCTCAGCTCATTTGCTATATTCGCTATACTCGTTGCATCTGAGAGGGCGCTGAGCACTTCGAGTACTACAGGGCTGTAGTAAAACCCGCCCTCCTGTATGGTTCAGAGACATAGACCATGTACAGCAGACACCTCAAGTTGCTGGAGAAACATCACCAACGCAAGATCCTACAAATCTCCTGGGAGGACAGGCGCACCAACATCAGCGTCCTCATCCAGGCCAACGTCTCCAGCATGGAAGCACTGACCACACTCGATCAGCTCCGCTGGGCAGGCCACATAGTTCGCATGCCAGACACGAGACTCCCAAAGCAAATGCTCTACTCGGAGCTCCTTCACGGCAAACGAGCCAAAGGTGGGCAGCGGAAACATTACAAGGACATTCTCAAAGCCTCCCTGATAAAGTGCGTCATCCCCACTGATACCTGGAAGTCCCTGGCCCAAGACCGCCCTAAATGGATGAAGTGCATCTGAGAGGACGCTGAGCACCTCGAGTCTCAACGCCGAGAGCATGCAGAAATCAAGTGCAGGCAGCGGAAAGAGCGTGCGGCAAACCAGTCCCACCCACCCTTCCCTCAACGACCATTTGTCCCACCTGTGACAGAGTCTGTGGCTCTTGTATTGGACTGTTCAACCACCGAAGAACTCACTTCAGGAGTGGAAGCAAGTCTTCCTCGATTCCAAGGGACTGCCTATGATGATGATGATGACGATACTTGCATTGATGTATATACCATTTAGTACAGCCAGACCTCCATGTTGACTACTTTCTAGCCTTTGTTTCTTCTGTCCTTCAAATTCACTTGCAACATTTTTGCTTTCCAATTCCAGTTTTACTCCTCTCCCTATTGAATCTATTCTCAGGTTCCCATCCCACTGCCAAACTAGTTTAAACCCTGCCCAATAGCACTAGCAAACTGAGTTCCCCCCCCCACCCCGCTCCCCCCTTGAGAATATTGGTCCGGGCTCTGTTGAGGTGCAACCCGTCCAGCTTGTACAGGTCCCACCTCCCCCAGAAGCAGTCCCAATGCCTCAGGAAACTAAAGCCCTCCCTCCTGCACCATCTGCCCCAGCCACGCATCCATCTGCTCTATCTTCTTGTTTCTGTACTCACTAGCTCGTGGCACCGGGAGTAATCCGGAGATTACTACCTTTGAGGTCTTGCTTTTTAATCTCTCTCCTAGCTCCTTAAACTCTGCCTGCAGAACCTCAACCCTTTTTCTACCTATGTCATTGGTATCGATATCGCCCACGACCTCTGGCTGTTCACCCTCTCCCCCCAGTATGCCCTGCAGCCGCTCGGTGACATCCTTGAACCTGGCACCAGGGAGGCAACATACCATCCTGGACTCACATCTGCGGTCGCAGGAAAGCCTGTCTGCTCCCATGACTATTGAATCCCCTACCACTATAGCTCTTCAATTCTTCTTCCTCCGCTTCCCCCCCCTCCGACCCCATGCAGCTGAGCCATCCATGGTGCCGTGGACTTGGTTCCGGCTGCACTCCCCAGAGGCACCATTGCTCCCACCGGTACTCAGATGAGAATATCAGTTGGAAAGCGAGATGGACTGAGGGGACTCATGCACTACCTGCCTGGTCCTCCTCTTCTGTCTGCTGGTCACCCACTCCCTCTCTGTCTGCACACTCTTTAGCTGCGGGATGACCACCTCTAGAAACGTGATATCCATGTAGCTCTCAGTCTCGCTGCTGCACCAACTCGAGCTGCAGCTGCACCAACGGAACACTTGTGGCAGAGACTCCCAGTGGTTCCGCCGCACCCCCATTGCCAACCACACGAGAGTCCAGGAACAACATCTTGCTTCTGGCTCGGAGCATGTTCCCACCTTGGGACCGTAGTCTCCTGTATCTGTTCAAGCAGCGGTTCGGCCGTCATTCCCCCCACCCCAATGACGCATCGCCTGAGGAGCTCCTCGGCCAGGCGGCTTGGAGTCAGGAGGGGAAGGGGAAGGGGTAGAGGTGGGGAGGAGAAGCGGGGAGGAGGATTTTTTTTTTTACAGAAATACTGATGATTTCAGACAACTGTTCGGTTTAAATGTTTTTTATTTAACAAAATCTTGCTGCGCATTGGCTCAGATAGCTGCACCGTTGCACGCTGATGATTCCTTATCAAAGAATATAATTACACTTAACTTCAATCAACTTAAACTTTAACTGTCACCAAGATGATGCCCACCATTGATGTATGACCTCCACACCCAGCAGTGTGTCAGCCTTGAAAATATCACCAACGTTCTTTCAGGCAAAGCACTCATTGATGAGCTCCTGACGCAAGGCTCTTGCAGCTATCATGCCACCATGGGCCCTTTCATTGTGGTCTATAAAGAGGAGGGGCATGGCTTCAGCATCAGCCTGATTGTCTGGGTCGACGTCTGCGTCCGCCTCCTCGTCCTCCTCTTCCTCTCTGTGGTGTGGTGGACTGTCAGACTCCTCAGACAATTCTTGTCCCCTCCTGATAGCCAAGTTGTGCAGCATGGAGCACACCACCACGAATTGAGCTACCTGCTCAGGGTAGTATTGAAGCTCGCCTCCTGAGTGGTCCAGGCATCTAAAGCACTGCTTAAGTACTCCAATGGTTTTCTCCATGATATTGCGAGTGGCTCTGTGGCTCTCGTTTATCGCCCCTCGGCTTCGGTGTGGGTGTCATGCAGGGGGGTCATCAGCCAGATGGCGAGGTCATATCCTTTGTCAGCAATCATCCAGCATTGAACTTGTGGCTGATTGTTAAACAAGTCGGATCCAGTGCTCTCACACAGGATGTGAGCATCATGGATGCTGCCCGGAAATTTAGCACTCACTACCATTATAATTTGCTGGTGGTCGACAACGAGTTGGACATTTGGGGAGTGGAATCCCTTGCGGTTCCTGAAAACCTCTGCATCCTGAAAAGGTGCCCGCATCACGATGTGCATACACTCTATTGCTCCCTGCACCTTGGGGAAGTTTGCAATTCTGAAGAATCTTAGAGCCCTCTCACTCTATGCCTCCCTGGTCATAGGGAAGCTGATCAAGTCCCTCCTGTGTGCATACACGGCGTCAGTGACCTGTCTAATGCAGCAATGTGTGGCATGCTGAGACATAACGCAAATGTCGCCAGCTGTGGCCTGAAAAGAACCCGACGCGTAGAACGATAGTGCCGCGGTGATTTTGACCTCGACGGACAGTGCAGTACTGATGGTGCTGGCAGGCTGCAGATCTGCCCTTATGAGCTGGCATACCTCAGTGATAACCTCTTTGTGGAAGCGCAGTCTCCGAAGGCAGGTGATGTCGAGCAAATCGAGGTAAGACCGCTTGTCTCTGTACTTGCGGAGGGTGTTAACGTCTGGTCCTCCTCATCAGTCTGGCATGTCTTACATTGGGCACATAATGCGGTGGGTGCATACCTTCACCCATCTTGAGTCTGCAGCATGTAATTGGTCATCAAGAGAGGGTAAGAAAGGACAGGCCCCATTGCAATAGCTTCCTGTTTTCCACCGATTGGGCAAAAACAATGAATGTCCTGACAAAGACACCTATTAAATTCTAATCGGTCACAATATGGTCAAAATGTTTGTACAGATGTTCACAGCAACTCCAACGACCTCCAGAGTACATCCGAACTCCCCCGAGGTTGAAGCAGAATAGCCTTATAAAGGATGTGACATGTGATGTAGAACATGGCGTCCATAACGCTGTGATTAGTTCCGGTTAGTTCCACTTTTTCTGGGCGGTTTTTTGGGCGAGCGATATTGTGGGCGATATGTGTGCGAGATGGTGAAAGTGACGGCAGGCGATCTCATGGCTGCTACTTTCGGCAAATATGATCTTTATGACAAAAAAATGTGGCCGGGCAGTATTATTGAAACTCGACGTTAATTCCGTGCAGAAAGTAATGTTGGCCGTTGATTTCGCCCATTCTGATGATTCCGCCCCAAAAAAGTGGGCGGGCGGTATTATTTTTCCTGGCGTTACACACATGGGGAAAGTAACGCTTGGCAATAAGTTTCCAAAAAATGCCTGTCGGTTTCCATTTTGTGGCTAAATGGGCGATATATGGGCGTTATACGTCATTTCAGCAGTAAAATGGACTTAAGTGGGCGTTAAGCCTGCAAAAACCATGGAAAGTCTAGCCCTATGAACAACCCAATAGTGGATAATCAAGGGGCTATAGGTAGGGAGGAACTTAATACAATCACTATTATTAATGAAGTAGTACTCAGTAAAATAATGTGACTAAAGGCGGACAAGTCCCCTGGACCTGATGGCTTACATCCTAGGGTCTTAAAAGAAGAGGCTGCAGAGGTGGTGGATGCATTGGGTGTAATCTACCAAAATTCCTTGGATTCTGGGGCAATCCCAGCAGATTGGAAAACCGCCAATGTAATGCACCTATTTAAAAAAGGAGGCAGACAAAAAGCAGGAAACGATATACCAGTTAGCCTAACATCTGTCGTTGGGACAAGGCTGGAGTCCATTATTAAGGAAGCAGTAGCTGGACATTTGGTAAAGCAGGATTCAATCATGCAGAGTCAGCATGGATTTATGAAAGGGAAATCATGTTTGACAAATTTATTGGAGTTCTTTGAGGATGTAGCGAACAGGATGGATAAGGGGGAACCAGTGGATGTAGTGTATTTGGATTTCCAGAAGGCATTCGATAAAGTGCCACATAAGAGATTACTGCACAAGATAAAAGCTCACAGGGTTGGGGGTAATATATTAGCATGGATAGAGGATTGGTTAACTAACAGAAAACAGAGTCAGGATAAATGGGTCATTTTCAGGATGGCAAACAGTAACTGGTGGGGTGCCGCAGGGATTGGTGCTGGGTCCTCAATTATTTACCATCCATATTAATGACTTGGATGAAGGGACCGAGTGTAATGTAGCCAAGTTTGCTCATGATACAAAGATGGGTGGGAAAGCAAATTGTGAGGATGATACAAAAAATCTGCAAGGGATATAGACAGGCTAAGTGAGTGGGCAAAAATTTGGCAGATGGAGTATTATGCGGAAAAATGTGAGGCTATCCACTTTGGCAGAAATAATAGCAAAGCAAATTATGATTTAAATGAAGAAAAATTGCAAAGTGCTGCAGTACAGAGAGATCTTAAAAGAAGTGGCTGCAGAGATAGTGGATGCATTGGTTGTAATCTACCAAATTTACCTGGAGTCTGGAGAGGTCCCAGTGGATTGGAAAACTGCAAATGTAACGGCCCTATTTAAAAAAAGGAGGGAGACAGAAAGCAGTAAACTATAGACCAGTTAGCATAACATCTGTCGTTGGGAAAATGCTGCAGTCCATTATTAAGGATGCAGTAATAGGACATTTGGGAAATCATAATGCAGTCAAGCAGAGTCAGCATAGTTTTATGAAAGGGAAATCATGTTTGACAAATTTGCTGGAGTTCTTTGAGGATGTAACGAGCAGGGTGGATAAGGGGGAACCAGTGGACGTGGTGCATATGGATTTGCAGAAAGCATTCGATAAGGTGCCACTTAAAAGGTTACTGCACAAGATAAGAGCTCCTTAGGTTCAGGGTAATATATTAGTATGGATAGAGGATTGGCTATCTAACAGAAAACAGAGAGTCAGGATAAATGGAGAGAGAGATTACAAAATGCTGCAGTACAGAGGGACTTGGGGGTCCTTGTGCATGAAACGCAAAAAGTTAGTATGCAGGTACAGCAAGTGATCAGGAAGGTAAATGGAATGTTGGCCTTTATTGCAAGGGGGGTAGAGTATAAAAGCAGGGAGCTCCTGCTACAACTGTACAGGGTATTGGTGAGACCACATCTAGAGTACTGCATACAGTTTTGGTCACTTTATTTAAGGAGGGATATACAGGTTGGACCTCTCTGGTCCGGCACCTTCGGAACCTGACCGGTGCCGGAACAGAGGATTTTCCGAACCATGGGATGTCACAGTGAACCTAGGCATACCTGTATCTGTAGACAGCACCCGGGCCCCTGACCGCCTCCGCCGCGTTCAGACTCCGGCTCGAAACTTGGGCCTCACTCTCTCTCTCCATGGAAGCGTGGGAAACTGGGATGCAACCCACGCAAAGCGGCAGTTGTGCACTGATCACTGAGAACCAGGAAGCGCTGGAAACCGATGCTGATGCCGAAGCCGAAGCCGAACCACGGATGTTTCCAGACAAGAGAATCCATGACCAGAGAGGTCCAATCTGTACTTGCATTGGTGGCAGTTCAGAGAAGGTTCACTCGGTTGATTCCTGAGATGAAGGGGTTGACTTATGAAGAAAGGCTGCGCAGGTTGGGCCTATACACATTGGAGTTTAGAAGAATGACAGATGGTCTTATTGAAACATATAATACTAAGGGGGCTTGACAAGGTAGATACAGAGAAGATGTTTCCACTCGTGGAGCAATCTAAGAATAAGGGGTTGTCCTTTTAGAACTGAAATGAGGAGGAATTTCTTCTCCCAGAGGGTCGTATCTGTGGAATTCTTTGCCCCAGAGAGCTGTGGCGGCTGGGTCATTGATTATATTTAAGGCGGGGATAGACAGATTTTTGAATGATAAGGGTTATGGGGAGCGGGCAGGGAAGTGGAGCTGTGCCCAAGCTCAGATCAGCCATGAACTTATTAAATGGCGGAGTGGGCTTGAGGGGCCAAATGGCCTGTTCCTGCTCCTATTTCTTGTGTTCTTATATTTAGCATAATTTCCCTACTTTTCAATTCTATACCTATAAATTCTAGTGCTTGGTTTGCTTTTCTTATGGCCTTGCTAACTGTGTCACAACTTTTAGTGATTTGTGTATTTGTACTCCGAGATCCCTTTGTTCCTCTACCCCACCCAGACACTCTCCCTCCAAGTAATAAGTGATCTCCCTACTCTTCCTACCAAAATGTAATAGCTCACAATTATCTGTGTTGAACTTCATTTGTCTCTTCCCTAGACTATTTTAAGATGCATCGATGCAATCCATCCGGACCAGGGGTCTTATCCTCTTTGAGTTTGATTAGTTTATATAATGTATCCCCTCTTTGTATCTTAAATGCACTTATCCCATTACTAATCTCAGCGTCCAATGTTATGTCCACCTTTTCTATCTCCCTGGTAAATACTGAAGCAAAATAATTATTTCATATTTCTGCCATCTCTCTATTGTTACCTGTGGTATTATCCTATCTATCCCTTAATGGTCCTATTCCCATCCCAACCTTCCTTTTTTTATTGATATGCCTGTAAAATATTTTACTATTTTGTTTTATGTTCTTTGATAATTTATTGTCATAGTGCCTCTTTGCCTTCCTGATTAATTTTTTGTCTTCTCTCCTAATCTCTTCATATTCTCCCTTATCATGCACTCCCCTGCTGTCCATGTACTGAAGGTATGCCTCTTTCCTTACCCTCAATTGTTCCCTTATGGCTTTATTCATCCATGAAGTCTCATTAGTGTTTAGTTTGTTCTTTCCTTTTAGTGGAATATATTGTTCCTGCACCCTATAGAACACTATTTTAAATGTTTCCCATTGTTGTTCTACATCGTTGTTTGCCAATAGTGTTGCCCATTTTATTTTCCCAAGTTCTATTCTCAGCCCTTCAATATCAGCGTTTCTCCAATCTATTAACCTGTTTTTTGTCATACTTATATCCTTCTCAATTATCATCTTAAAACATATTATATTATGGTCACTATTGCCTAGATGTTTCCCTACTTTTATTTCTCTTATCTGTTCTGGTTTATTCCCCATTACTAGATCCAATAGTGAATCCTCCCTTGTTGGGCTTTTTACATATTGGGTTAGAAAGGAGTCCTGTAAATATTGTAGGAACTCCATTTCTTTATCCCCTTTACCTACCTCTTCTGTCCAATTAATATTGGGGTAGTTGATTATTGACTTTGAAATGTTTTGGGATGTACTGAGAACATGATAAAGTGCTGTATTACATAGAATTTACAGCATAGATACAGGCCATTCAGCCCAACAGTTTAGGCTCCACATGACCCTCCTACTCTATTTACTTCATTTCATCTTTATGATATATCCTTCTATTCCTTTCTCCAGATTACCCCACTTTCCTTAAATGCATCAATGTGATTCACCACAACCACTCCCTGTGGTAGCGAGTTCCAAATTCTAACCATGAGTGAAGAAGTTTCTCCTCAATTCCTTATTGGAATTATTCGTGACTAACTTAGAAATTTACGGCACAAAAGGAAGCCATTCGGCCCTTCATGTCTATGCTGGCCAAAAAAGAACTATCCAGCCTAATCCCACTTTCTAGTTCTTGGTCTGTAGGTTTCAGCTCTTCAAGTGCACATCCCAAATACTTTTTAAATGTGATGAGGTTTTCTGCCTCTACCATCCATTCAGGCAGTGCGTTCCACCCTTTGGGTGAAAAAATTATCCTCAACTCCCCTCTAATCCTTCTACCAATTACTTTAAAACAATGCCTTCTGGTTATTGACCTCTCTGCTAAGGGAAATAGGTCCTTCCTATCCATTCTATCTAGGCCCCTTTAATTTTATACACCTCAATCAAGTCTCCCCTCAGCCTCCTCTGCTCCAAAGAAAACAACCCCAGCCTATTCAATCTTTCCTCCAAGCTAAAATTCTCCAGTCCTGCCAACATCCTCATAAATCTCCTCTGTATGCCCACTGGTGCAAAATAAATGCAAATTCTTTCTTTCTGGAGGGTTTAGAATATGGGAGTGATGAGCTTTGCTACAATGAAAGATGCCTTCTTGGTGTTGATTTTAATTATGTGTTCTTGAGAAGTGGAGGTGACCTATATTTGTGGACATGTGATGGGGATGGGGGGGTGGGGGGGGGGTGCGGGGGCGGAGGGCAAGGTTCTTGGCCAGGATGATGGCAAGATTTGGACCAGAACTCAACGCTCCAAATCCATCCACCAGGTGGGAGGCCGATGTCACATGATTAACCACATTCTCCAGAGCTTGGCAGAAAATGTCGTGAAAACAAAAAGGAGAACATTGGATTCATAGAAACATGAACATAGGAGGAGTAGGCCATTTGACCCTGCGAGCCTGCACCGCCATTCAATATGATCATGGCTGATCCTCTATCTCAACACCACATTCCTGCTTTCTCCCCATACCCCTTGATGCCTTTAGTATCTAGAAATCTATCTATCTTCTTCTTAATTATATTTAGTGAATTGGCCTCCACAGCCTGCTGTGGTAGAGAATTCTGCAGGTTCACCACCCTCTGAGTGAAGAAATTTCTCCTCATCTCAGTCCTGAGGCCGTCACCAGCAACTGATTGACAACTGTTGAGAAGAGGGCTATTTCCCTTAGCAGAGAGGGTAATAACCAGAGGGCATTGTTTTAAAGTAATTGGTAGAGGGATTAGAGTTCTTGGCAGGAAATGTGGACAGGGTGATACAGGATGACATGGGCCTCAGTACAGAATCTGGTAAAGATTTTCCCTCGGCCTCTTGACTTAAAGAACGTCCTATTCTGTCATAATGCTGGCATCTCTCAATGTGACGGGACAACAATAGCACATATTGTCCGGCAGTAAGTGAGTGTTGGTACATTGACATGCATATCACTGCAGAGGTCGACAATAAAAGCTCTGCGATGCACCAGTAATACAGACCCTTCTCTCCGCAGATCAACTGGGACCATCTGGAGTGCAAGAATGCACATCACAGCACTCTAAACCTCAACCAACGCAAACAAGTAAACCCTTACCAGACACCAGCACAGGTCTCCAGGGACTTGCTGTTTCAGGGATTAGAAACATTACAAGACTTATGGAGACTTGGTTGGGGCCTTTCGCACATCGCCATGTTTCAGTAGTTATCGACTACAGAACACAGCTGGCCATCCGCTAGTCTGGACCGGCAACATAAACAGTCTGATAGATATTGGGCTCTGGACCCCTGTTGAGGCCCAAACACTGGGCAGCCTGATGGGAGGTGTCTGCTCAGTTTTCCTGGCCTCGGCGCTTTGCATTAGGCCTCAGAGTCAGTAACAGGAGTGTAGCTGCAGGTCTGGCCATTGGTGTCAGAGCACTCTGGCTGGTGTTGGAGAGACCCAAAGATCATGCTGGGTGGAGGAGCAAACAGGAACTAGCCTTGTGTATCCTTCTTTCTTCAGGCAACCAGCAGGAGCCCCCACCCCTCTATTTGGGTGCCCTATGGGTGCGCACAGAAGAACGTGATGCAGAAGGGGTGGGAATGCATCCTCCCAATACATGTGCACCCTTAGATTAGGCCAGTGCCTCCTGGAGGCACAGTTTGGGGACACCCCACCCAAAAAAAACATTCTGGGTCAGCAGTGGGGGCTCAGAGACCTGATGCAAGGGTCTCCAAATCCATTTCATAAGTGATATGTATCTGTAAAGCATGCACTCCCATGTTCTGCCACCAGGGAGCTTATCCCCTGAAGTCCCAAGGGATCCCATCATCCCTTGGGAGCACTGTATATAAGCCAGGCCTGTTCCTCACTCTGGAGTGTCTTATTAAAGACTGAGGTCACTGTTACTTTAACCTCCCTGTGTGCAGCCTCATCTGTGTTAGGAACACAATAACTGGCGATGAGAATACGAATCCAACACAAAGATGCAGCAAACTGTGGGCATCCTGGAGAAGTTCTCAGAGGGTGAGGACTGGGATGTCTATGTCGAACGGCTAGACCAGTACTTTGTAGCCAACGAGCTGGACGGAGAAGGAAACGCTGCAAAAAGGAGAGCGGTCCTCCTCACAGTCTGCGGGGCACCGACCCATAGCCTCATGAAGAATCTTCTGGCTCCAGTGAAACCCACAGATAAGTCAAATGAGGAGCTGTGTACACTGGTTCATAAGCATCTTAACCCGAGGGAGAGCGTGCCGATGGCGAGGTATCGGTTCAACACGTGCCAGCGATCTGAAGGTCAGGATGTGGCAAGCTAAGGCGACTTGCAAGACAATGTGAGTTTGATGGCTACCTGGAGCAAATGCTCAGAGACTTTTTTGTACTGGGCATTGGCCACGAGACCATCCGACAAAAACTTTTGACTGTAGAGACACCGACCCTCAGTAAGGCCATTGCGATAGCATAGGCATTTATGTCCACCAGTGATAACACCAAACAAATCTCTCAGCACACAAGTGTTAGCAATGTTCATAAATTAACTGGAACTGTGTTTGCGAGCAGAAATGTACAGGGCAGAACCCACGAGTCTGCAACTGCCAGCAGGCCTCAGGTGACCCAGATGACTCAGAGTCCCCAACAAAGGATGAATGCAAGGCAATTCACACCTTGTTGGCGTTGTGGAGGCTTACATTCAGCCTATTCATGCCGCTTCAAAGGGTATGTTTGCAAGAGCTGTGGAACAATGGGGCACCTCCAACGAGCTTGCAAACGAGCTGCAAGCTCTGCAAAACCACCATGTGGCAGAGGAAGATCGGTCCATGGTGGATCAAAGCAATTTCGAGCCTCAGAGAGAGGAGGCAGATGCTGAAGTACACGGGATGCACACATTTTCGATGAAATGTCCACCTATAATGCTAAACTTAAAATTGAATGGCTTACCCGTAGCCATGGAACTGGACATTGGCGCTAGTCAATCCATTATGAGTAAAAAGATGTTTGAAGACTGTGGTGCAACAAGGCACTCAGACCAGCCCTGAGCCCCTTGCACACGAAACTGAGAACGTACACCAAAGAGCTTATCACTGTCCTGGGCAGCGCCATGATCAAGGTCACCTATGAGGGCATGAACTGCAACTCTGGATTGTCGCGGGCGATGGCCCCACACTGCTTGGAAGGAGCTGGCTGGGCAAAATCCGCTGGAACTGGGATGACATCCGAGCACTATCATATGTCAATGAGGTTTCATGTACCGAGGTTGTTTACAAATTTCCTTCCCTTTTTGAGCCAGGCATTGGAAACTTTTCCAGGGCGAAGGTGCGGATCCATTTGGTCCCAGAGGCACGACCAATTCACCAAAAGGCGCGAGCGGTACCTCACATGATGAGGGAGTGGAAATCGAGCTGGACAGGCTGCAACGGGAGGGCATCATCTCCCCAGTGGAATTCAGCGAGTGGGCCAGCCCGATTGTTCCAGTACTCAAAAGTGATGGCACGGTCAGGATTTGCGGCGATTATAAAGTAGCTATTAATCGTTTCTCGCTACAGAACCAATACCCGCTACCTAAGGCAGACAACCTATTTGCGACGCTGGCAGGAGGCAAGACGTTCACCAAGCTCGACCTGACTTCGGCCTACATGACGCAGGAGCTGGAGGAGTCTTTGAAGGGGCTCACCTGCATCAACACGCACAAGGGGATGTTCATCTACAACAGATGCCCATTTGGAATTCGGTCGGCTGCAGCGATCTTCCAGAGAAACATGGAGAGCCTACACAAGTCGGTACCATGCACGGTGGTCTTTCAGGATGACATATTGGTCATGGGTCGGGGCACCACCGAGCACCTACAAAACATGAGGAGGTCCTCCAGCGACTGGATCGCATAGGGCTGCGGCTGAAGAGGTCGAAATGTGTCTTCATGGTAACAGAAGTGGAGGTTTTGGGGAGAAAGATCGTGGCGGATGGCTTTCGGCCCACAGATGCCAAGACAGAGGCTATCAGGACCGTGCCCAGGCCAAAGAACGTCACGGAGCTGCGGTCGTTCCTAGGACTCCTCAACTATTTTGGTAACTTCCTACTGGGGTTAAGCACCATTTTAGAGCCCCTACATGTGTTATTGCGTAAAGGTGAGAACTGGGTATGGGAAAAAAACTAAGTAATTGCTTTTGAGAAAGCCAGAAACATTTTATGCTCCAACAAGATGCTTGTATTGCATAATCCATGTAAAAGACTCGTGCGAGCATGTGATGCGTCGTCGTACAGAGTCGGGTGTGTATTACAACAAGCTAACGTTGCGGGGATGTTGCAACCTGTCGCCTATGCTTCCAGGAGCTTGTCTTAGGCCGAGAGGGCCTACAGCATGATTGAGAAAGAGGTATTAGCGTGTGTGTTCGGTGTAAAGAAAATGCATCAGTACCTGTTTGGCCTCAAATTTGAGCTGGAAACCGATCACAAGCCACTCATATCCATATTTGCTGAAAACAAGGGGATAAATACTAATGCCTCAGCCCACATACAAAGGTGGGCACTTGCACTATCAGCGGAATGAGTGATCACAATATGGTTGAATTTGTAATACAGATTGAGGATGAGGAAGTTGTGTCAGAAACGAGCGTACTATGCTTAAACAAAGGGGACTACAGTGGGATGAGGGCAGAGTTGGCTAAAGTAGACTGGAAACAAGTACTAAATGGTGGCACAATTGAGGAACAGTGGAAGATTTTTTAAGGAGCTCTTTCATAGTGCGCAACAAAAATATATTCCAGTGAAAAAGAAGGGCGGCAAGAGAAGGGATAACCAGCCGTGGATAACCAAGGAAATAAAGGAAAGTATCAAATCAAAAACCAATGCGTATAAGGTGGCCAAGGTTAGTGGGAAACTAGAGGATTGGGAAAATTTTAAGCAACAGCAAAGAATGACTAAAAAAGCAATAAAGAAAGGGAAGATAGATTACGAAGGTAAACTTGCGCAAAACATAAAAACAGATAGTAAAAGCTTTTACCGATATATAGAAAAGAGTGACTAAAGTAAATGTTGGTCCCTTAGAAGATGAAAAGGGGGATTTAATAATGGGAAATGTGGAAATGGCTGAGACCTTAAACAATTATTTTGCCTCCGTCTTCACAGTGGAAGACACAAAAACAATGCCAAAATTTGCAGGCCACAAGAATGTGGGAAGGGAGGACCTTGAGACAATCACTATCACTAGGGGGGTAGTGCTGGACAGGCTAATGGGACTGAAGGGAGACAAGTCCCCTGGTCCTGATGAAATGCATCCCAGGGTATTAAAAGAGATGGCGGAAGTTATAGCAGATGCATTCGTTATAATCTACCAAAATTCTCTGGACTCTGGGGAGGTACCAGCGGATTGGAAAGCAGCTAATGTAACGCCTCTGTTTAAAAAAGGGGGCAGGCAAAAGGCAGGTAACTATAGGCCGGTTAGTTTAACATCTGTAGTGGGGAAAATGCTTGAAACTATCATTAAGGAAGAAATAGCGGGACATCGAGATAGGAATAGTGCAATCAAGCAGACGCAGCATGGATTCATGAAAGGGAAATCATGTTTAACTAACTTACTGGAATTCTTTGAGGATATAACGAGTATGGTGGATAGAGGTGTACCGATGGTTGTGGTGTATTTAGATTTCCAAAAGGCATTCGATAAGGTGCCACACAAAAGGTTACTGCAGAAGATAAAGGTACGCGGAGTCAGTGGAAATGTATTAGCATGGATAGAGAATTGGCTGGCGAACAGAAAGCAGAGAGTCAGGATAAATGGGTCCTTTTCCGGTTGGAAATCAGTGGTTAGTGGTGTGCCACAGGGATCAGTGCTGGGACCACAACTGTTTACAATATACATAGATGATCTAGAAGAGGGGACAGAGTGTAGTGCAACAAAATTTGCAGATGGCACTAAGATTAGTGGAAAAGCGGGTTCTGTAGAGGACACAGAGAGGCTGCAAGGAGATTTGGATAGGTTAAGCGAATGGGCTAAGGTTTGGCAGATGGAATACAATGTCGGAAAGTGTGAGGTCATCCACCTTGGGAAAAAAAACAGTAAAAGGGAATATTATTTGAATGGGGAGAAATTACAACATGCTGTGGTGCAGAGGGACCTGGGGGTCCTTGTGCATGAATCCCAAAAGGTTAGTTTGCAGGTGCAGCAGGTAATCAGGAAGGCAAGTGGAATGTTGGCCTTCATTGCGAGAGGGATGGAGTACAAAAGCAGGGAGATCTTGCTGCAACTGTATAAGGTATTGGTAAGGCCGCACCTGGAGTACTGCGTGCAGTTTTGGTCATCTTACTTAAGGAAGGATATACTAGCTTTGGAAGAGGTACAGAGACGATTCATTAGGCTGATTCCAGAAATGAGGGGGTTACCTTATGATGATAGATTGAGTAGACTGGGTCTTTACTCATTGGAGTTCAGAAGGATGAGGGGTGATCTTATAGAAACATTTAAAATCATGAAAGGGATAGACAAGATAGAGTCAGAGAGGTTGTTTCCATTGGTAGGGGAGTCTCGAACTAGGGGGCACAGCCTCAAAATACGGAGGAGCCAATTTAAAACCGAGTTGAGAAAGAATTCCTTCTCCCAAAGGGTTGTGAATCTGTGGAATTCTCTGCCCAAGGAAGCAGTTGAGGATAGCTCATTGAATGTTTTCAAGTCAAAGATAGATAGATTTTTAACCAATAAGGGAATTAAGGGTTACGGGGAGAGGGCAGGTAAGTGGAGCTGAGTCCACGACCAGATCAGCCATGATCTTATTGAATGGTGGAGCAGGCTCGAGGGGCTAGATGGCCTACTCCTGTTCCTAATTCTTATGTTCTTATGTTCTTATGTATAACAATACCATCCGCCACAGGCCAGGCACCGAGAACTGTGTGGATGCTCTTAGTCGGCTACCATTGCCCACCACGGGGGTGGAAATGGTGCAGCCCGCAGACTTGTTGATGGTCATGGAAGCATTTGAAAAAGATAAATCACCTGTCACGGCCCGCCAGATTAGGACTTGTACCAGCCAAGATCCTCTACTGTCCCTAGTAAAAAACTGTGTACTGCATGGGAACTGGGCCAGCATCCCCTTGAAATGCAAAAGCCAATCAAGCCGTTCCAGTGGCGAAAGGACGAGCTGTCCATTCAGGCAGACTGCCTGTTGTGGGGTAACCGCGTAGTTCTACCAAAAAAGGGCATGGAAATGTTCATCTTGGATCTCCACAGCACATAACCGGGTATAGTAATGATGAAAGCGATAACCAGATCCTACGTGTGGTTGCCCGGTATCGACTCTGACTTAGAGTCCTGTGTACACCAATGCAGCATATGTGCTCAGTTGAGCAATGTGCCCAGAGAGGCACCACTAAGTTTGTGGTCCTGGCCCTCCAGACCATGGTCGAGGATCCATGTCGACTATGCGGGCCCGTTTCTCGGTAAAATGTTCCTGGTGGTGGTGGATGCTTTTTCAAAATGGATTGAATGTGAAATAATGTCGGGAAGCACCACCACCGCCACCATTGAAAGCCTGAGGGCCATGTTTGCTACCCACGGCTTGCCTGACATACTGGTCAGTGACAATGGGCCATGTTTCACCAGTGCCGAAGTTAAAGAATTCATGACCCGCAATGGGATCAAACATGTCACCTCGGCCCCGTTTAAACCAGCCTCCAATGGGCAGGCAGAGCGGGCAGTACAAACCATCAAACAGAGCCTTAAACGAGTCACAGAAGGCTCACTCCAAATCCACCTGTCCCGACTACTGCTCAGCTATCGCACGAGACCACACTCGCTCACAGGGGTGCCCCCGGCTGAGCTACTCATGAAAAGGACACTTAAAACCAGACTCTCGCTGGTTCACCCCAACCTGCATGATCAGGTAGAGAGCAGGCGGCAGCAACAAAATGTAAACGATGGTCGCGCCACTGTGTCACGAGAAATTGATCTGAATGACCCTGTGTATGTGCTAAACTATGGACATGGTCCCAAGTGTATCGCGGGCACGGTGATAGCTAAAGAAGGGAGTAGGGTATTTGTAGTCAAACTAGACAATGGCCAAATTTGCAGAAAGCACCTGGACCAAACGAGGCTGCAGTTCACAGACTGCCCTGAACAACCCACAGCAGAAACACCTTTTTCGAGCCCACAACACACACCCAAAGGATCAACGACACGATGCCGGACCAGGAAATCAAACCCATCACGCCCAACAGCCCAGCAAGGCCAGGCTCACCTAGCAGTCCTGCAGGGCCAGCAACACGCCAGCCCAGCGAGGGCACAGCCAACACACCAGAACAGACATTTGTACCGAGGCGGTCCACCAGGGAAAGAAAGGCACCCAACCGCCTCACCTTGTAAATAGTTTTCACTTTGACTTTGGTGGGGGAGTGATGTTGTGTATCCGTAAAGCATGCACTCCCATGTTCCACCACCAGGGAGCGCATCCCCTGAAGTCCCAAGGGATCCCAGCATCCCTTGGGAGCACTGTATATAAGCCGGCCCCTACTCTGGAGTGTCTTATTAAAGACTGAGGTCACTGTTACTTTAACCTCCTTGTGTGCAGCCTCATCTGTGTTCGGAACACAATAATAAGAACATAAGAAATAAGAGGAGTAGGCCATACGGCCCCTCGAGCCTGCTCCGCCATTCAATAATATCATGACTGATCATCGACCTCAACTTCACTTTCCCGCCCGATTTCCATATCCCTTGATTCTCCCGAATCCAAAAATCTATTGATCTCAGCCTTGAATATATTCAGAGACTCAGCATCCACAGCCCTCTGGGACAGAGAATTCCAAAGATTCACAATGCTCTGAGTGAAGAAATTCTTTCTCGTCTGTCGTAAATGGCTGACCCCTCATCCTGAGACTGTGCCCACTAGTTCTGGACTCTCCAGCCGGGGGAAATACCTCTCAGCATCTACCCAGTCAATCCCCTTCAGAATCTTGTATGTTTCAATGAGATCACTTCTCAATCTTCTAAACTCCAGAGAGTATAGGCCTGTTCTACACAATCCCTCATCATAAGTCAGGTGCAATGAACAGGAATAACAATCTGCTGTGTCTGTTTGAACTCCAACAACAACAATTAATATATTGTAAGAAGGCATGTCACTGGTCACTGGTGAGTTGGACCACTATCAACTTGTGGGAATTATGGAAAAGGCATATTGACCAAGAAGGTCAGTGGGGCAGCCAGCAAACTACGTTCGAACAACAGAAGAATTTTACCAAATGGCAAAGAGCCCAGAGCGGCCTCCAGCCTCTTCTTCCTCATTGGCCAGCCATTGGGTGCCCATGTGGAGGGGAACCTGAAGGAACCAGGTGCGGGGGCTTGCATCAGACCCTTATGGAGTAGTGGGATCTGCGGGGGACCTGGAGGCAGCCTGAAGTTACTTGCTCCTGTCTCATCTACGATTCCCCAAGCCCCTGAGGGCCTTCAGCTGTCGCACACTTACTTCCTGCCCACACCAGCAGTGTGGTCAGGCCTTGCAAATGACCTGGGACAGGAAATTCAAGGGCACCTCTTTCTGACATCTATCTACCCTCTTAAGTCTCTTGGAGACAATAGACAAACTGCAGTCACACATATTTACAATGGATTTGGATGTATAAAGTTACGGGACGTTATACAAGTCTGGTTCTTTTTTAAGGATTTATTTTGAGCATTTGGCAGTGGGTCTAATTGTAGACATTTTCCAGTTAGGCTCTTTGGATTGTCCAGTGGATTCAAGGCACATGAGCTACGGCTTTACACCGTAGTTGTGATTTCCCCAAACAACAGACTTGCGGCTGGTGACCCCTTCCCAATACACCAAGTGCACAGAACTGGCAAAGGATGGAAGAGTTATTCATTGACCCCAGATGCAGCACATTTGCTTGTAAGAATTTTTTCTTTCTAGGCGTCATAGACTACCTGCATGTTATGGAAATGGAGTCACTTGTGTCTGACATACACCATTGAGTTGACTTTTGGTGCCTCTCTGTCTATGTATGTTTGGTTGACAGCCACACCCACCACGCCATGGCGGAGGTGCGGCAAATGTTTGTGGTGGAGGAGCAGTGAGAGATCGCGGCGGAGGTGCGGCGAATGAGGGTGCGGGGCCCAGAACAGCCAAGGGCCCGGAGCAGCATGGGCCAGTCCACACTGCGATATGTGTGCACGCTAGGTCCATGCAGCAGAGCAGGTCTCCAGTCGTCCTGGTTAATCCTTCCCACTGGATAAACATAGAAACATAGAAATTAGGTGCAGGAGCAGGCCATTCGGCCCTTTGAGTCTGCACCACCATTCAATAAGGTCATGGCTGATCATTCAACCTCAGTACCCCTTTCCTGCTTTCTCTCCATACCCCTTGATCCCTTTGGCCATAAGGGCCATATCTAACTCCCTTTTGAATATTTCTGCCGTAGAGAATTCCACAGGTTAACCACTCTCTGAGTGAAGAAGTTTCTCCTCATCTCGGTTCTAAATGGTTTACCCCTTATTCTTAGACTGTGACCCCTGGTTCTGGAACTCCCCAGCAATGGGAACATTCTTCCTGCCTCTAACCTGTCAAATCCCATCAGAATTTTATAGGTTTCTAGTTGATCCAGTTTCTCCTCATATGTCAGTCCTGCCATCTCGGGAATCAATCTGGTGAACTTTCGCTGTACTCCCTCAATAGCAAGAACGTCCTTCCTCAGATTAGGGGACCAAAACTGAACATAATATTCCAGGTGAGGCCTCACCAAGGCCCTGTACAATTGCAGTACGACCTCCCTGCTCCATACTCAAATCCCCTAGCTATGAAGGCCAACATACCATTTGCCTTCTTCACCGCCTGCTGTACCTGCATGCCAAACTTCAATGACTGATGTACCATGACACCCAGGTCTCGTTGCACCTTCCCTTTTCTTAGCTCTGTCAAGCCCGTGTGATGGCTGATGTGCAACGGTCACCACACGTTAAGAAAATCCACGCGCAGGCATCTTCCACCCCTTCAATTGAAGTTCAGGACTGGAACATCGGATCCTTCATTGAAATATCTGTGAACTCGTGTGTCATCCTCATTCAAGGGACCGCCTATGATGATGACAATCTAGGGAAGCCAACATTAAATTGCTGCAGCCTCTCCAACTATTTTGCTTCACTTTTGTCGAAATGTGCCTTTTAATCTTCTACCACAGTGCATCAGTTACCGCTTGCAGGTCGACAGGTCGACATAGCAACTTGTTCAATCGACAGAAATAACCTCCTGGTGTATGGAAAGACACAGTAGCCAGAAAATCAAAGGCTGCTGATGCTTTCACATCTATAGGGAGAGCGAATGGATTCACAACAGCTTCTTTTGCCCTGCTATATGGCTCAGAGACATGGACCATATACAGTAGACACCTCAAAGCGCTGAAGAAGTACCACCAGCGCTGCCTCCGCAAGATCCTGCAAATTCACTGGGAGGATAGACGCACCAACGTCAGTGTCCTTGCTCAGGCCAACATCCCCAGCATTGAAGCACTGACCACACTCAACCAGCTCCGTTGGGCGGGTCATATCATCCACATGCCGACATGAGACTCCCAAAGCAAGCACTCTACTCAGAACTACTACATGGCAAGCGAGCCCCAGGTGGGCAGAGGAAACGTTTCAAGGACACCCTCAAAGCCTCCTTGATAAAGTACAACATCCCCACCGACTCCTGGGAATCCCTGGCCCAAGACCGCCCAAAGTGGAGGAAGAGCATCTGGGAGGGTGCTGAGCACCTCGAGTCTCGTCGCCGAGAGCAGGCAGAAAACAAACGCAAACAGCGGAAGGAGCGTGCGGCAAACCAGGCTCCCCATGCACCCTTTCCTTCAACCGTTGTCTGCCCCACTTGTGACAGAGACGGTAATTCCTGTATTGGACTGTTCAGTCACCTGAGAACTCACTTTTACAGTGGAAGCAAGTCTTCCTCGATTTCGAGGGCTGCCTATGATGATGATGATTTAAGACCAGTGCCAATTACTTTCAGTTGGAAAATCGCTGTCATGTGATAGCAGTGGGCATTTGAAATTTTAAAACTGTTATAATTTTTTATGTATATAACTGCAGCAAGCTGAAGTCTCTTCCCTTGGATTCCCTTGAACTGACTTATTTATTCAGGAGCATCCGGGGTGGAAGAGATGCCCCAGTGATGCCATCTCTGTTCACATGTTCAGGAACTATATGTATCCAAATGACTCCCAGCTCTGCCTCTTCACGTGGATAGAAAGGAGAGAGAGCATTTTCCATTTTCTCTACTTTTTATCCTGGTGAATCGTGCACATTTAAACAATATTACCAAATCAATAAATGTAATGAAATTAGAAGTGTAAGAGGTTTTCTGGCTTGCAAACCAGAATTTCCTCACGAAAGTTTCTGCTTAAAAGTTATCCTATTTCTTGGGACTTTTATTTAATCTTTTATGGAAATCCAAAATCCATTGCCTAGTGTTTCTGAAGTAGATATTTATTTCCTATTTCCTTTTGTACCCTCTACAAGATGCACTGCAGCAACTCGTCACGGCTTCTTCGGCAGCACCTCCCAAACCCACGACCTCTATCCCCTAGAAGGACATCTTCATCATCACCATCATAAGCAGTCCCTCGAAATCGAGGAAGACTTGCTTCCACTCTAAAAGTGAGTTCTCAGGTGACTGAACAGTCCAATACGGGAATTACAGTCTCTGTCACAGGAGGGGCAGACAATGGTTGAAGGAAAGGGTGGGTGGGGAATCTGGTTTGCCACATGCTCTTTCCGCTGCCCATGCTTGTTTTCTGCATGCTCTCAGCGACGAGACTCGAGGTGCCCAACGCCCTCCCAGATGCCCTTCCTCCACTTTGGGCAGTTTTTGCCCAGGGATATCCAGGTGTCAGTGGGGATGTTGCACTTTATCAAGGAGGCGCTGAGGGTGTCCTTGAAACGTTTCCTCTGCCCACCTGGGGCAGGCCACGTTGTCCGCATGCCCAATGCAAGACTCCCAAAGAAAGCGCTCTGCTCGGAACTCCTACACAGACACTAGAAGGACAAGGGCAACAGGCTCATGGGAACACCGTCACCTCCAAGTTCCTCTTCAAGTCACACACCATCCTGACTTGGAGATATATCGCCGTTCCTTCATCGTAGCTGGGTCAAAATTCTAGAACTCCCCCCCTAACTGCACAGACTGCAGTAGTTCAAGAAGGCGGCTCACCACCACCTTCTCAAGGGCAATTAGGGATGGGCAATAAATGCTGGCATTGCCAGCGACGCCCACATCCCAGGAACGAATAACAAAAAAGATCTGTTTTTCTAAAAGTGCATCAAGATTTTATTCTAGTAATAACACCAACTTGCATTAAAAAAATCCCAAGGCTCTTCACAGGAATGTAAACGGACAAAAATATAATTGTCTAAATCAGCACGGGTACATCATGGATGACGCTTGGTTCGCTGAATGTTGGTTTTAGTAGTAAAATGGGAAAGTTAAACACTGGCAGGGGGAATACTGCAATGTTAGAACTGTAAAGAATCTGTGTAGTCCACCACTATAAATACGTGAGTGCAGCACATCACATTGTGGGCTGGTGCAACACAATGCCATGCCTGTGCTGAATGGCCATTCTCATCAGTGCCAACAGCAAGGTACTTTATTAGCAGAAGCCTTGCAGGAAGTCATTTGCCTATTTGGCCATGAAATAGTGCATCGTAGAGAAATAAGGAGAAATACATAAGATATGCACAAAATGGGCTGAGAGCTAGTTCGCTTATGCAGTACATTGCACAGAAAGAATAGTCAGAGTACTGTTAATGACATGTCCCAAAGACATGAAACAATGATGAATGGCTTTCCCTATCTCCCTCCGCCCCACCCTTACCCTCAACCCCGCTCCCCTCCTCCCCTATTTCTCTTCGCAGTCTCAAGACCTTAAGTCTTTTAAAACTATTTTCTGGTTGGATTCGCTTTCTTATACCCTGAGGACTGTTAACATTTTGCTTATGCATGTACCACGCTTGCCAACACTTAATCACTAAAAATTAGGACAAGGATGGGGGAGGGGAGGAGGAGGCTCTCTCAGCTTGTCTGCACCAACTGCAAGGAAGTAGGATGACTTGCTTCCATGCCGAAAAGGGATGAGTTCACAGGTGTTTCAATGAAGGACCTAATATTCCAGATCCTGAACTACATGTTGAAGGGTGGAAGATGTCTGTGCGTGGATTTTTTTTAACGTGTGGTGGCCGTTGCACACCAGCCACCACACGGGCTTGACAGAGCTAGGTCTTGGTCCAGTGGCAAGGATTACCCCAGACAACTGGAGATCAGTTTTGCTGCACGGACGGAGTGCGCACACATATCGCCAGCCCTTGCTGCCCCTGGGCCCTCGCCTCTTCTGGGCCCCGAACTCTCATCTCTCCTGGACCCCGATGATATCCCTCTACGAACTCTTGCCGCTCCTCCGCCCCGACCTCTCCACTCCTGCTGTACCTGCCTGCACTGCAATCAGCCCTCGCCCTCCTGCAGCAGCACGCACTGCTCCCTGCAGTGGTATGTCGCTGCACGCTGTTCCCTCTAATGGCCCTGGTCTGTTGATGGTCTTGCAGGCCAGGACTGTGCCGATTTCCGGAGTGCCTCTCGCCAGCAGTCTTTCATCCCACCCCAAGCTGCTGTATATGGACTGGGGTGCAGCTTGGGGTGGGAAGAAAGTCTGCTGACGAGAGGCACTCCAGGACTTCAATACGTAATCTGGGCTGCATTGTCAGGAGTGCCACTACCAAATAAATCATTAACCTGAAGCCCATTTGCCTGTTGTCTTCATTCAGGCAGTCTAACATTCTCATTCGAAGAAGAGTAGGAACTTTCCCAATGTCCTGGCCAACATTCCGGCCTCAACCAACATTGCCAAAATATAGCTCATTCATCTCAATGCTGTTTGCAGGATATTGCTGGGTTCAAAATGGCCGTTGCATTTTCCCCACATATCAACAATCATAGCCACAGAACTGTACACCATGGCAAAAGGCCATTTGGCCCATCGTGTCTGTGCCAACATTTTGCTAGAGGAATCCACAACTATTCCCACTGTCCCATATAGCCTCAGTTCCTTCTCTATTTTCAATACTTATCCAATTTTCTTTAAAAGAATCTAACAGTCTCTGCCTCAACCATTCCCATTACATTATCAGTTCCAGCAACCCTTTCTCCTAACCTCTCCTGATTCTCGCAGTAATAATTTTAAATTGATGACTTTCATCACCAACTCTCTAACCAGAGGAAATAGTATTTAAACCTCAATTAAATCTCCTCTTGGCCTTCTCTGCTCCAACAGAAAGAGTCCCAATGGCCAGGATTCACCTCTTTAGAGGTGGAGTTCTGGCAGAGCATGACTTCCCCCAGCCCCTCTGAGTGCATCCCAACCCAGCCCATTTCCCTGGGTCAGAGTTTAGGAAAGGTCAGCTCCCACCAGGAGTTAGCCTGTCAGCTGTACCACCAGAGGAACTGGCATGGGGCCTCATGGGGCAGAAGAGTATGAGTGTAATGGAGGGAGAGGCAGCAGCTACAAGGCTCACTCCCTCCCTCCCTGCGTGGCCACCGTTTCCTGGCGGTTATCACCTCCCTACTCCTTGGCAGCCCCAGGAAACAGCGGCAACTCAGGCCAACAGGAGGGAAATCTGCCATGGCCCTGCCCCTTCCCTAACCATTGCCATTTACCTGTGGCAGGCGGAGAGGAAGAACTTAGTGGCATTTCCAGCCGGAGGGAGGTGGGAAGGAGGGAAACACAGCCACCAGTCGGCTGCAATGCCCGCATTTTCCCTCATTCACCAGCACTATCCTGCACAATTTCCAAAGGGAGCAAGAAAAAAAATCCCCGTCAGTCTCTCAAGTCAGTCCTCATAAGTCGAGATTCTCATCTCAGGCTTCATCCCGGCCGATCCACACTGAATGCTTTGATTGGCTTTGATATCCTTTCGATAATGGGGCACCTAAACAAAACTGTGCCCAGTACTCTAACCTTGGCCGAACCAAAGATTTGTATGAATCCATCATTGTTGCCTTAACACTTGCATCCTATCTCCCATGGATAAAACTCAAAATGGTATTGACTTTATAATTGCTTCAACAGATGCTACAGTGTCCTTCGATATGAAGTGCTTGGTGATGGTTGGAAGAGATGTGATCAGGTGCTTTGTACCTGCAGGCCTTTCCTTTCACTGTCACATCTCGATGTAACCAGCAGTAAACCGGAATAGCCAGATGCTTCTCTAGATTGGCCCTGCCACTTGCTCAGCACCCGCAGGTGTAAGTGAAAAAAAGAGGAATAAAAGAAGGGTTTACAAAAAAAACATTCTTGAGTTATGGGCATCGCTGGCAAGGTTTTAGTGATTTAGTTCAAATCACTCGGTGCCCTTGCGAAGGTGGTGGTGAGCTGCCTTCTTGAACCGCTGCAGTCCATGCAGTGAAGGTACTCCCACAGTGCTGTTAGGGAGGGGGTTCCAGGATGTTGACCCAGCGACGATGAAGGAACGGCAATATATTTCCAAGTCAGGATGGTATGTGACTTGGGCGGGGGGTGGGGGAATCTGGAGGCGATAGTGTTCCCGTTCGCCTGCTGCCCTTGTCCTTGTCCTTCTCGGTGGTGGAGGTCGCGGGGTTTGGGAGGTTTACACTTTAAAATAAAATCCTGCATGTAGTCCTGCTCCAATCCGTTTCTCAGGCAGGGCCCAGGGGGATAGTGGCAGTGACTAAAGTGACTAAAGTCCAGTGTTTTCAAGTCAAGCCTGAAATTTGGTAAGGATATCAATTCTGATTGGAAGATAAGACGAGCTTAAAAATAAATCTTAGGGAGTGAAGTTCGCACTGTTGCTAATTCTGACCAAAAGTTAGCGTATGAAGAAAAGGGGAAAATTATTGATGAGAGAAATTTCGCCCAACTTCACTTTTTAAATTCCATGAAGGAATATATTTTTTTATTTTAAGTGTCTCAAGTATAATATACTGAAGGATTTATTTAATTTCAACAAGATTTACATAATAAGAGGTCTCGCTGGATTTCATTACAGATGAGGTTACCAGAGACAGGTACTGGAGTAAAATTTGCAGCTAACAGATCATTCGTGCAAAATTACTTCTACACACCTCCCACAATCCAATCGAAGAGAAACTCTCATCAGTTTGGGCAATGTATGGGTCTTCTTAATTTCTCGAACAGCCAGAAACTACCAAAGCTCTAGCAAGGTTAACCATTGGGAACAGTTCATGTTCTAAATTACATTATCAGCTTTAATGTCAATTGTCAATCCATATGACCCCCTTCATAGTGGATATTAAGGAAATCGAGGGATATGGGGACGATGCAGGTGGAGTTGAGGTAGAAGATCAGCCGTGATCTTATTGAATGGCAGAGCAGGCTCAAGGGGCCGAATGGCCTACTCCTGCTCCGATTTCCTATGTTCCCCTCTCTCCCCACCCCGCCCCCCCCACCCCTGCCCGCCCCCCCCACTCCAATGTAGTATCTAACAGAAATTAAATGGATGACGGCAATCCAACCCTTGCGTCTTCAAACGCAAGTGGATAAACACTGAAAAGGTACAAGGTCTAGTGATGGACCTCGTTTGCCACTTGCACAAGGATATGTCTGCCTCCTCTGTGCAATTGGCTCTTATTTTGTCATCTTCTTCCAACCCAAAATTGCAAAGACCCTCTGCTGAAATATCCATATAGAGAGGTGAGGTTGCTGCTGATCAGAATTCGAGGGAAATAATAGGGAGCAGGCCACAGGGCTGTATTCATGAGCAAATCATTTTTGTGTTCACAAGTGTCAGAATGATCCAGCTGGGTGCTGTGGTCATGCAGACCAAAAGGTCCCAAATTAAAATCCCAGCCTGAGCTGAGTTTGTGAATCTCAGCTGGGAGGTGCTCAGGTGCCTCACTGAAGAAGGGCAATTTTAGCTCGGGTTGATTCCTATCCAGTGACCCTTTATGGAAAGTGCACGTGTGTGGATGTCCACTGATTACAGCCTAGATGATGCCTTCCATGGTTAAACTGTCTGCTGACATGCACTAGGGTCAAGGATCGCATACTTGAGTGCTGGGTCCTAGAAGGCTGCTCATTCACCTACACCCGAGCACCTTCCGGAGAGGAAGGGCGATAATTAGTACCAATACAAACAGGTGGATAAACAGGAAGGAGCTTTTCATCAAAGATTAGAACACAAGGTTAAGAAACTATTTCTCACAGGAGTACAATTGTGTTATGCAGTACAGCTTCTCCCCTCCTCCACAACATCCCAGTTTCCAGGCCTCTGGGGACTATGGTTCCAATAAGCCTTCACTCTGGTTGCCGCTCTGTGTTGCCCTGGGGACCTCAAACTAAGAAACAGAAGTGACCTGGAAGCAAGATACGCAAGCCCTTCAGATCTGACTGTTCAATGACATCAAAGGCAACGAGAGTCCTTTCAACATTTGATGATCTAAATAATCCACTGGCTGAGGTTTGATGTGATTACTGCGTGATATTTAAAGGAGGAAAATCACAGAGATAGATTCAGCTTCAAATGTTCCTCCCCCTGTCCCCACACCATCCCTCAACCCCCCCCACTCCCCCCCCCACCCCTGCATCGGTATGATATTTTCCCATTTCCCACACCAGCCAGCCCACAGTCTGTCCAAGTGAGATTGCTAATTTGGAGTCCTATTGTACAGTGAGTCCGTGCCTCCAGGCAATTGGATTGAGACTGTCCATGACTATCAAGCAGACCAGGCTGCCATCCCGTCAGTCCGGGTTGGATTTGAACCTAGGTCACAGGGTTGTATGGCCTCTATCTAAACTGATGCACAGTTCACTCTGCTCTCTTAGGTGTCAATTCATGGTGGAGTAGGAATTAGGGGTGAGGTTTGGGGGGGGAGGGGGAAATAAAGGAAAATCGGAAGGAGATTCATTGCTTAGACACTGTTTAGATATGTCATCTGAACCCCAAAGATTTGATTAGTGCCCTTGTAAGTTAATTTGATAATATACAATGGAACTTCTATTATCCGGCAACTCAGTTGGTCGCACTCTCGCCTCTGAGTCGGCAGGTCACGGGTTCCTGTGCCGCTCCAGAGACTTGAGCACATAAATCTAGGCCTACTCTCCAGGACAGTACTGAGGGAGTGCTGCACTGCCGGAGGTGCCGTCTTTTGGGGATGAGTCGTTAAACCAAAGTCCACGTCTGCCCTCTCAGGTGAACACAAAAGATCCCATGGCCACTATTTTGAAGAAGAGCAGGGGAGTTCTTCCTGGTATTCTGGCTAGTGTTTATCCATCAACCAAGACCACTAAACCATATTAGCTGGTCATTATCTCACTGCATGTTTGTGGAAACTTACTGTGTGCAAATTGGTTGCCGCGTTTCCTTACAGTGACTACAATTCAAAAAAAAAGTACTTCATGGGCTGTAAAGTGCTTTGAAACGTTCTGACGTTGTGGAAGGCGCTATATAAATGCAGGTCTTTATTTCTTTAACGTAACTGTCTGTCTATCTGAGGGCCGGTAGAGCTGCTATACTTTGGGTGTTGGCGCACCGTATTATCGGCACAGAGGCCTGAGACCTATTTTGTGCCCCCGAAGTGTGGGTAGTGACATTTTACGCTGGAGTATCGGGCCGGATTATGCACGCCAGTTGTTATGATCTGGAACGCACTGCCAGAAACGCTGGTGGAAGCAGAGTCAATAATAACTTTCAACAGGGAATTGGATAAATACTTGAAGAGGGAAAAATTGCAGGGCTATGGGGAAAGGGCGGGGGAGTGGGACTAATTCGATAGCTCTTTCAAAGAGCTGGTACAGGGCCGAATGGCCTCCTTCAGTGCTGTATCATTCTATGATTCTAGTCTTTGAAGTGGGGCTTGAACCCAAAACCTTCTGACTCAGAGGCGAGAGTGCTACCCACTGAGCCACGGATATCTGGAGAGATATGAATGGAGTCATGATTTGTTGGGAATGGGTAATAATGTAAAGGAGGAAATAACAGTCTCATTATTCTTTCTGCACTTTGTTTTTTTTTAAAAAGCATTGCCTTAGAATCAGGAGATGGAGAAAGGCTCAGAATAGACACACATTATTTTTGCCGCAATGTTGTCACGCTCAAGACATGACCTATGGTGCAATGCTGCATTCGATGAGATTCGCTAAAGAAATGCTGCTCCTTTAAGAGCGAGCATTTGCAGTTAAAACCACTGCATGGAAACTTGTATGGGACGCCTGTGGTGTCATCATCACTGCAGAACACTCACGTGAGTCACAGTGGGACAACAGTCGGTGCCACAGAACGTCAATTTATACACCGTGTACAACATTACGGGACAGACAAATCTGACACACTCCCTATACATATCTCCGTGAGCACACACCTTACCACCTAAATATTGGAAGGAGAGTTGGTGCGCTGTAACACTTTGGACCCTCCGTCTTAAAACGGAAATGCAGCTGCATCAACTCTGTGCATCATAAAGAGAGAATTTCAGTTAGCAGATGGTGGATCATAAAAAGTTACTCTCAGGAGCAGAATCCAAACTTGTATTTCGCTCGTTAAAACAACTGTGTAAATGACTAGGGCTGCAGGCGAGGGCAAATAATCCAGGAGTTTTTAACTAGTCAAATCAAAACTGGAATCACTCCTGACCATGGGGAGGCTTTCTCCTGCATGCTGTGTTTACAATTTCTCTACTCATGGTGCCCAAAGGAAATCTTCCCTCCCTGTTGTTTTCTTTTTGTTTTCTTGTAAAAGTACACGCCAAAGATTTATTTTTCCCTCAGCATCACTCACTTCTCTTGCAAAATCCAAATCTGCCCTCGAAGCTTGAAGGGAAGATTCTTCTACCAGTCCTCTCACACTCCTGCATGATAATTCACTCATTTCTAGTTGACAACCTCTTACAAGAACTTTTCATGCCTTTCTCTATATTTTTTTTCAATGCGCAGACAGTCATTGAGCCCCCGAACCTTCTGCTCTTGGAGCTCTCGAGCTCCGGTTACACTGGTTTTAATAGGCCTTCCAACTCTTTGCATGTTGGAATCGAGCCTCACAGGACAGTGACCACGTTGAACTTATTCTTTCCTAGGACCTTAAACCTGTGGGATCGTAGAGTTCGGTCCTGCGCTATGAACTTTGGCCTTTCTCAACAAAAAGAATACAATGTTGGAGATCATTCAAACAAATCCATCGATATTAACAGCTATGCAGAGGGTGCAGGTATAGTTTGACTAATATAAGACGGTACGACCATTTATGACACCCTCATGTACATCTTCAATCATCATCATAATCATCATCATAGGCAGTCCCTCGGAATCGAGGAGGACTTGCTTCCACTCCCAAAGTGAGTTATTTGATGGCTGAACAGTCCGATACGAGAACCACAGACCCTGTTACAGGTGGGACAGACATTCGCGAGGGAAGGGGTCGGTGGGGCTGGTTTGCCGCGCGCTCCTTCCGCTGCCTGCGTTTGGTCTCTTCATGCTGTCCACCCTTGGCTCATTTACCATGAAGGAGCTCCGCATAAAGCATTTGCTTAGGGAGTCTCATATCTGGCATGCATACTATGTGGCCTGCCCCGCATAGCTGATCGAGTGTGGTCAGTGCTTCAATACTGGGGATGTTAGCCTAGTCGAGGACACTGGTGACGGATTTGCAGGATCTTGTGGAGACATCTTTGGTGATATATCTCCAGCGACTTGAGGTGCCTTCTATACATCGTCTATGCCTCTGATCCATACAGGAGGGCAGGTGGTAGATTTGAGGGCCTCGTCTTCAAACATTCTTTTCCTCAGACGGCCGAAGGCTGCACTGGCTCACTGGAGGCGATGCTGAATCTCCACATCAATGTCTGCCTTTGTTGATAAGAGGCTCCCGAGATATGGGAAATGGTTCACGTTGTCCAGGGCCGCGACATGGATCTTGATGATTGGAGGGCCGTGCTGTGCGGCGGTGACAGGCTGGTGGAGGACCTTTGTCTTACGGATGTTATGCGTAAGGCCTATACTTTCATATGCCTCAGTGAATACATTGACTATATCCTGGAGTTTAGCCTCAGAATATTCGATATTCAATGTTGAAATGGCTGGAGATAATATTTTAAATAATAAATTCATAATTTGAAGATCGAATTTATTCATTCACGGGATGTGAGCATCACTGGCAAGACCAGTATTTATTGCCCATGAGAAGGTGGTATTGAGCCATCTTCTTGAACCGCGGCAGTCCTTGTGGTGAAGGCACTCCCACACAATGCTAACTTTGTCACAGTGGATTGGTACAACTGAGTGGCTTGCTCGGCTATTTCAGAGAGCAGGTAAGAGACAACATTGCTGTGTGTCCAGACCGGGTAAGGACAACAGATTTCCATCCCCAAAGGGCATTAGTGAACCAGTTGGGTTTATACAACAATCCAGTAGTTTCATGGTCACCACTACTGATACTAGCATTTCTTATATTCCAGATTTATTTACTTAACTGAAATTAAATGCCCCAGCTGCCGTGGTGGGATTTGAACTCATGTCTCCTGATTATTAGTCTAGTAACATAACCACTATGCTACCGTACCTTTGAAAATCTGAATCCACATCGTACATCATAAGTAACCCCTGCGGTATGGGGGAATAATAAGGGTCCTGAACAAAATGTTTTTTTCTTCATTTATGGGGAGGTCTTTTTGTCGGTTGTCCCAGTGCCCTCCACACTAACTGTTCTCCCATTGACAGCAGTGGCCATGTAACCGGCAACAGGGCTTTGCGAGCAATTCTGTCACTGGTTGGTAGGGGGTATGAAAGAGAGAAGGCCCAGTGTCCAACCCTTCTTCCCTCTATCTGGGGAGTTGGTTGATGGGGGCATGTGGGCTGCACTGCTGAGTCTTCCCTATAACAGAGCAGCAGAGAAAAGGAATTCAAGGTCCAGGGAATCGGGACTGAAAACCCATTTCTTATGGTTCCATACCACAGTGTGTTGAGGCTTCAACGAGCAACGTTAACATGCCTCCTTTATGGGGAAACTGGAATGAATCCTCTTAAAACTTATACCAACAAGAAAGTGCTCATAAGAAGAGAACTATACTATTAGCAGCTGTAAACCAGGAACCATGCATATCAACCCAAACAACCAGACACAATCCCCCACCCCGTGAAAACTAAAAGCAGGAAAAAAGGGGCTTGAATTTAGGCCTTACAACATGTGAAGCCAAGAATTCACACTGAAAGTGAAGGGGCACATGGGCTTGTCAGAACCTAAGCTGAAGGTATTGCCAAGATTCCATCACTTTTATCACATGCGGTGATAGGGGGTGGAGTGTAGAATGTTGCGATACATGGGGTATCGCAGTTGTGCGGGACGGATGCTCTTTACCTGTCCTCCATTGTTCATTGTTCATAGGTTTATATGTAACCTTCAGGGCTGCTGACCGAGGGCCGTGCGGCTCTTTGTCGGCCGGCATAGACACAATGGGCCGAAAATGGCCTCCTTCTGCACTGTAAATTTCTATGTTTCTATTGTGGGGGGAGCAGGGGGGAGAACCTCAAATACATAGGTGAGCAATTGGACCAGTGGTAAATTTAGAAATTACTGAAGGAGAATGCAAATGCTGAAGGCAAAAAATTATTATGCACTTGCCAGCATTTTGAAGCTTACAGTAATTCTGCGTTCCGTATCAAAGTAATTTTTCCTGGAAGAATTATTGTTATTCTGATAATGAGAAAAAGAGCAACATCAGTACAACTTCCCAATGTCCATCGCCTTTCATTGGGAATCAAGCTAATTCATGTACTGAAACATTTTACAACACACAGCTGCAATAATGCCACCAGGCGTGCCTTCCACATTGACAAGACAACATTGGCCCACTATTGCATCAGAATCCAGGCAGGCAAAGGATTATTCTGATTGATTTAACTGTTTTACAAAAAATGTTTTATTGTTAAGTTGCTCCATGAGGGATAAGAATGAGTCGATACCATCAACACAAGGCCTGAGAGGTCTGACGAAGGGACATGCCAAACATTAACTTGTCCTTTCTTTTAGATGTTGATCAAACTAATGTGATTTCAAACATTTTGGAGGTAGTTTTCACTCTGGGCGGGGCAGTAATGAGAGATTGTGGATCAGCTGCCATTTACACACCCCGACCCTGTTACACCCCCACCCCCCCTCACCTCCACATTCCCTCCCCCATTACACACCCCGGCTCTGGTACACCCACCCATTCCGCACTCCCTCCCTCGTTACACACCCCGCCCAATTATTCCTTTCCATTGAAGTCAATGGAATTACCAAATGCACATCATTAAATTTCAAGGTTTATCATGGTAGGATCTGAACTCACAACCTCAGGCTTGCGAGGCTACAGTACCCTCACTCTGAAAACCATCCTGCAGTAATAGACACTTAAATGTTCCTTTAGTTACTTTATTCAATGACATTTGGAGCCACTTTGTACCATTAGGTATTGCCAATGTCCTACGAGAAGAGATTGAGTAGATTGGACCTATACTCTCTGGAGTTTAGAAGAATGAGAGGTAAACTCATTGAAACTTATAAAATTCTGAGGGAGTTGACTGGGCAGATGCTGAGAGCTTGTTTCCCCTGGCTGGATAGTCTAGAACTGGGGGGCACAGTTTCAGGATAAGGCCTGAAATGAGGAGGAATTTCTTCACTCAGAGCGTTATGATGCTTTGGAATTCTCTGCTTCAAAGGGCTGTAGTTGCTGAATCATTGAGTATATTCAAGGCTGAGAAAGATAGATTTTTGTACTCCAGGGGAATCAAGGGATATGGGGATTGAGCGGGAAAGTGGAGTTGAGGTCGAGTATCAGCCATGATCTTATTGAATGGTGGAGCAGGCTCGAGAGGCCGTATGGCCTACTCCTGCTCCTATTTCTTATGTTCTTATTAAATACACGTGTAACAACCTGTTTTAAATTTAACTTCTTGGATGGGGGAGTACATGCACCATAATAAATAAAGAAAAAAATTGCATTTATATAGCACCTTTCACAACCTCAGGACATCACAAAGTGCTTCACAGCCAATCAACTGCATTTAAAGTGTAGTCACTGTTGCAATGTAGGAAATGCAGCAGCCAATTTGCACACAGCAAGGTCCCACAAACAGCAATGAGATAATGACCAGATTATCTGTACTTGTTATGTTGATTGAGGGACAAATATTGGCCAGGACACCGGGGATAACTCCCCCCCCCCCAACCGGCTCTTCCTCGAAATAGTGCCGTGGGATCTTTTATGTCCACCAGAGAGAGCAGATGGGGCCTCAGTTTAATGTCTCGTTCGAAAGACGGGAACGAAATGCCCTAACATGGGAGACGGACAGTGGCTGAGGTTATTTTCCCTGAAGTGAATTGGACACATGGGCCTGCTAAGAAAGTGCTACCATGTCTTAGAACTTCTTAAAAGTGGACCAACAGGGTAGCAGGGTAAGACTCTATTTATACAATTCAGGGACCAAGTACGTCGATACAGCCGAGGCTTGGTCATACATTCGGTGTTCATCTCTGTATGGTGTGCAGATTTGGTGACCAGCAATCTATGGAGGAGTTTGCCATCGCCTCACTGACTCTCAGTCTTACTTTAACAACATTCTGCGATTTGCAAAGTGACAGCTGTTAAACCCAGCCGTCGGGAATAAAACATTTTAGCACTTCATAAATTTCTAACAAGTTTTCAAATCACTCCAGTTTTCTTCACAGCTCCAGCAGTCGATCAAAATAAAAAAGCTAATTAAATCTATAATGAGAAACCAAGAGAGCTTACACCGTTCATTATATCTGATAAATACCAATTATACTGCACATGCTCAGAAACCACAATTCATAGGCCTGGATGGCGCAGGGATGTAGACCAATGGTCTGTTTGCATCCAGCCAAGGAATGTTCCCTGTTTAAATCTGTACGGTTCCTGAAATGGTTCTGGCCATCTTAATCTCCAGTCCCAGGCATTACATAGCAACACAGCACTGAAACAGGCCATTCGGCCCAACAGGGCCATACTCCACATGAGCCTCCTCCCACCCCTCTTCATCTCACCCCATTAACAGGCATGAGACCCGAGCATACTGCTTTCCATAATCCACTACAAACTGGTAACATAAAGGTACGGTAGCATAGTGGTTAAGCTATGAGGCTTGTAATCCAGAGAATTCATAATTTGGATGCAAGGTCAAATCCTGCCATGTCAGTTTGAGAACTTTGAATTCAGGAAACAAATTTGGCAATAAAATGCTAAAATCAGTAAAAGTGACCATGAAGCTGTCGAATTGTTGTAAAAACCCAACTGGTTCACCAATGTCCTTCAGGGAAGGAAACCTGTCGTCCTTACCCAGTCTGCCCTATATGTGATTCCAGTCCTGCATCAATGTGGTTGACCCATAACTGCCAACTGGGCAGATCTAGGGATTCAGAAATGACTCAGTTCTATCAGCTCACCACTCAATGGTTTAAAAAGGCCCACCACCACCTTCTCAGGCAATAAATGCCGGTCCTGCCAGTGAACACATCACAAGAAGTAAGTTTTTTTTAAATCAAAGGAACAAGATGATGCTCTATCATTATCACGAGGGGCGCTACAGGGTCACTAAAGGCTTTGCAGCCGGCATTAGCACCAGTGTGCCAGTACCGGCGGTGCTGAGGAGTATCGCCCGGGAGCGTCGCGCCGTTGTGCAACGTCCCCGGTATCGACACGGAAGCAAAATTTAGTTTGAGCTGCACCCATAGCGCCCCCTAGTGACCCCGCCACAGAAAGCTGGTGTGCAGAGCTGTCCCGGGATGCTAAGGGAAGGAATGACAGCATGAGGTAAGTGTGATGGATTTTTTTTTTTGCGATTTAACTTTATTTGGGGCGAGTGATGTATAGGGAATGTTTTTGTGCTTTTGTTGCAAGGAGGCCTCTCTTAGGGCGCTACGAAGCCGGCTCTTTAGCATGGGATCTTCAGTTGCTTACTCGGCCCAGCGCCCTAACCGTAGTGTGAAACGCTTCCCTTAGTGCTCCACTCCACTCTCAGGGCACAGAAAATGAATTTTGCTGTTCCGTCGCTAAAAAATTTCCGGCGCTAAATTTAGCGACCACCCGACATTAGTGCCTTAGGAACCCCCCAACTGAGTTTCTAGCCCCACTTGTCTTTGAGAAGCGCAGGCCATATTCCTGGTCTGGACTCACAAGTGGTGCCCACTTTGCTACTGAACTTGTGCCAGGTTCCTCCACAGGCCCAGAGACATGGAAACTCCTGGCTTTAGGTGTCCCCACCCTCCCCTCTTACGCTACTTCTGAGGGGTGGATGGAGACTCTGCCCGTGGAAATCCAATATATCGGGGTCGCGGCCTAGCTGAAGTTACAGCGGACATGCACCGGATGAGCTGTGGATGTTAGGCCCCATAATGTATGACACGCTAAGTTTGATAAGGGTTAGGAGAGAAAGGTAAGATGAAGTAAGGATGATGATTAGGCACATTTAGGTTTTGAGTGTTATAGAAATACATAGCGGTTATAATGTGGGACCAGGCCATTTGACCCAACCAGTCCCTGTTGGCCTTTACCCTTCATGCAAGCAAATAGTTCGAATCATATTTACTAACCCTGTTTGCCCATCCCTTTATCCCCTTTCCTTCATCCACCTATCCAATCCAATCATGAATGTTTCTCCATCAACTTCTAACCCTAGAAGTTAATTTCACCGCCTCATTACCATTCTGTTCTGAATGTATTGTGTTTAATCTTGAATCTTTGACCCCCTTCGTTCCAGGCCGCTCAACTTCTGGAAGGACTCGGCCTCTATCTACCCTGTCCTGTCCTTTCATAAATATAAACACCTCGGTCATATCATTCTGTAATCTGCATTGTTCTCATGAAAAAAGAAAGTCTGTAGAGTGTGGAAGGAAAGGAGAACTGAGGGAGTGTGGGAAGGAGTTCCACAATCTTGCGATCCTGGGAAGAAACAAGTTGGAGTAGAAGATAGTTTGATGGGTTTTGATTTCAACATCGCTGAGGATGGAGAGTAGGAAGTTAAAGCAGGACGTGTTGTCAGGTCATTCCTAATCAAACAAATTCCATCTCTTATCTTGAGACTCACAAAAGTTGAATCGAACCCCTCCCTCAACCCCATCCCCAATTTTAGATTGGCCAACTAATGCATGAGGCCAGAACCCTTTCATTTATATTACTATTTGATGCTATTTAGCCAGAGTAGCTCAAAGATTTTACATCTCATTTACGTTACAGGAGATGGGGGTGGGGATTAACTCATAGAAACATAGAAACATAGAAAATAGGTGCAGGAGCAGGCCATTCAGCCCTTCTAGCCTGCACCGCCATTCAACGAGTTCATGGCTGAACATGAAACTTCAGTACCCACTTCCTGCTTTCACGCCATACCCCTTGATCCCCCGAGTAGTAAGGACTTCATCTAACTCCCTTTTGAATATATTTAGTGAATTGGCCTCAACTACTTCCTGTGGTAGAGAATTCCACAGGTTCACCACTCTCTGGGTGAAGAAGTTTCTCCTTATCTCGGTCCTAAATGGCTTACCCCTTATCCTTAGACTGTGACCCCTGGTTCTGGACTTCCCCAACATTGGGAACATTCTTCCTGCATCCAACCTGTCCAAACCCGTCAGAATTTTAAACGTTTCTATGAGGTCCCCTCTCACTCTTCTGAACTCCAGTGAATACAAGCCCAGTTGATTCAGTCTTTCTTGATAGGTCAGTCCCACCATCCCGGGAATCAGTCTGGTGAATCTTCGCTGCACTCCCTCAACAGCAAGTATGTCCTTCCTCAAGTTAGGAGACCAAAACTGTACACAATACTCCAGGTGTGGCCTCACCAAGGCCCTGTACAACTGTAGCAACACCTCCCTGCCCCTGTACTCAAATCCCCTCGCTATGAAGGCCAACATGCCATTTGCTTTCTTAACCGCCTGCTGTACCTGCATGCCAACCTTCAATGACTGATGTACCATGACACCCAGGTCTCGTTGCACCTTCCCTTTTCCTAATCTGTCACCATTCAGATAATAGTCTGTCTCTCTGTTTTTACCACCAAAGTGGATAACCTCACATTTATCCACATTATACTTCATCTGCCACGCATTTGCCCACTCACCTAATCTATCCAAGTCACTCTGTAGCCTCATAGCATCCTCCTCGCAGCTCACACTGCCACCCAACTTAGTGTCATCCGCAAATTTGGAGATACTACATTTAATCCCCTCGTCTAAATCATTAATGTACAATGTAAACAGCTGGGGCCCCAGCACAGAACCCTGCGGTACCCCACTAGTCACTGCCTGCCATTCCGAAAAGTACCCATTTACTCCTACTCTTTGCTTCCTGTCTGACAACCAGTTCTCAATCCACGTCAGCACACTACCCCCAATCCCATGTGCTTTAACTTTGCACATTAATCTCCTATGTGGGACCTTGTCGAAAGCCTTCTGAAAGTCCAATGTTCCAGGAAAGGCTTTCAAGAGGAAAAGGTTGATCGCGCGGCTAGGGAGATATGTTATACATTATGATTAATTGTATGGATTCTTTATTTGGTCAACAGACCCTCAGTTTAAAACCTCAGCTGAGAAGGATGGGACCTACGACAGCACAGGACCCATTGGACCCCAGACTCAATGCATCAAATCTCTTTGTGTCCGAGGTTAAACCTACAACCTTGCAACACACGAGCAACAGCACTGCTTATTGAGAGAAACTTCTTTACCCAGAGTGTGGTTTGAATGTGGAACTCGCTACCACAGGGACTGGTGGAGGCAACGAGCACAGACTCATTTAAGTGGAAGCAAGATAAACACGTGAGGCACAACGGAACAGAGGTTATGTTGATGCGGTGAGATGAAGAAGGATGGGAGGAGGCTCGTGTGGAGCATAAACACTGGCAACGAACAGTTGGGCTGAATGGCCTGTCTCTGTGCTGTAAATACTATGTAGTACTATATAACTGTCACACAGTTGTTTTAGACCAGTTACAAATGCCGTAATCTATTACAGTAATAAAACCTCAGAATACCCTCCCCACCAATGGCGCTACCTGGCGCCGAGCTTGCGGCCAATACTTCGCCGTAGGCAATTAGGCTTATAGAGCTGTGTCTGGTCTCCAGTTGTCTTGGACCCCCTTGCCACTGGACCAAGACCTTGCTCAGCTAAGCCCGTGTGGTTGCTGGTGTGCAGCGGCCACCCCATGTTAAAAGAACTCATGCACAGGCATCTTCCACTTCGTCAGCATGAAGTTCGGGTCCTGGAACGTCAGGACCCTCATGGACAATTCCAACAGCAAAAGGCCAGAATGCCGCACCGCCATAGTTGCCCGGGAACTCAGATGTTTTGACATTAACATCGCTGCCCTAAGCGAGACCCGGCGGGCAGGAGAAGGCCAGTTGAAGGAACATGGTGGAGGTTATAGCTTTTTCTGGAAAGGAAAACCAGAGGAAGAACGCCACTTTCATGGAGTCGGCTTTGCCGTCAAGAATGAGCTGGTCGACCACCTCAAAGACTCCCCCTGTGGGGTTAACGAATGCTTCATGACTCTTTGTTTCACCCTATCCCGGAACCAATGTGCCATAGTCATCAGTGCATACACCCCTACACTCGATGCAATGGATGAGGCTAAAGAGGATTTTTATTCCGACCTCGAGACATCCTTGTCCCGCGTCCCCACGGATGACAAATTGATTCTCCTGGGTGATTTTAATGCCAGGGTCGGCAAAGACACAGCCCTCTGGGGAGGCGTAATTAGCAGAGAGGGGGTAGGGAAAGCCAACTCCAGTAGTACCCTACTCCTGACAAAATGTTGAGAACATGAACTCCTCATCACCAACAACCTGTTCCGCCAGTGGGACAAATACAAGGCATCGGGGCAACACCCTCGCTCCAAACATTGGCATCTGCTTGACTATGTCATCGTCCGAGCCAGGAATCGCAAGGATGTGCGCATCACCCGTGCCATGACAGGAGCGGACGACTGCTGGACGGACCACCGTCTAATCCGATGCATCATCAACATTATCATAGCCCCAAAGCAGAGGGGACAGCAGAAGCAGTGCCACAAAAAAGTTAATGCCGGGGCACTAAGAGACCCAGCTAAGAGAGCTCTATATAGCCAACGTCTCACAACCAATCTGGCGTGCCTTGATGACCTTGAGATGCTGAATGCCCACAGCGCTTGGTCTGCCCTCCAGGCCTCTATAACCAGTGCCTGTGATGAGACACTTGGTCACTCAACCAGAAAACATCAGAGCTGGTTTGATGAAAATGATCAGGAGATTGAAGAATTAATAGATCGCAACGCAAAGCATTTCTGAGCCTGAAGCAACAACCCAACTCGGGAGCTGCAAAACAACATTATAGACGGCTCAAGGCTCAGGTCCAACAAAAAACCCGGGACCTAAAGAACAGGTGGTGGATGGAAAAAGCACAGGAAATACAACAACTGGTCGACAGCCATGATGTGCGAGGATTCTTCATCGCAGTCAAGGCCACCTACAGTCCAAACTCCCAAGGCCCTACCCCACTCCTGGCCAAGAACGGGGAAACACTCATCAAGGACACAGAGGCTGTCAGGGCCCGATGGAAGGAGCACTTTGAAGATCTCCTCAATCGAGACTCTGCCTTTGACTCGAGTATTCTCGACTCCATCCCGCAGCATACGACCCGCCACCAACTCAGTGAAACTCCAACATTGCACGAGGTAGGCAAAGCCATAAAACAGCTCAAGAATAACAAGGCTACGGGTGCGGATGGAATCCCTGCTGAGGCGCTAAAGTATGGCGGAGAGGTGCTGTTGGCGCGGATACATGACCTCATCTCTCTCATCTAGAGGGAGGAGAGCATGCTGGGAGATCTCAGAGATGCAGTGATTGTGACCATTTTTAAAAAAGGGGACAAGTCCGACTGCGACAACGACAGGGGAATCTCCCTGCTGTCAGCCAATGGAAAGGTTATCGCTCGAGTTCTCCTCAACCATTTTCTCCCTGTGGCTGAGGAGCTCCTCCCGGAATCACAGTGCGGATTTCATCCCCTACGGGGCACAACGGACATCATCTTTGCAGCGCGGCAGCTGCAGGAAAAATGCAGGCAGCAGCGCCAGCCCTGATACATGGCCTTTTTTGATCTTACAAAGGCCTTTGATACTGTCAACCGTGAGGATCTATGGAGCGTCCTTCTCCGTTTCAGATGCCCCCAAAGGTCTGTCAACATCTTTCGCCTGCTTCACAACAACATGCAGGCCGTGATCCTTAGCAACGGATCCATTACAGACCCAATTCACATCCGAACCGGAGTCAAACAGGGCTGCGTTATCGCTCCTACCCTCTTCTCAATCTTCCTCGCCGCCATGCTCCACCTCACAATCAACAAGCTCCCCGCTGGAGTGGAACTAAACTACAGAACCAGTGGGAAGCTGTTTAACCTACGCCGCCTCCAGGCCAGGTCCAAGATCACTCCAACCTCTGTCGTTGAGCTGCAGTACGCAGATGATGCCTGCGTCTGCACACATTCTGAGGCTGAACTCCAGAATAAAGTCAATGTATTCACTGAGGCATATGAAAGCATGGGCCTCACACTTAACATCCGTAAGACAAAGGTCCTTCAACAGCCTGTCACTGCCGCACAGCACTGCCCTCCAAAGATTAACAGGCGCCCCTCGACAACGTGGACCATTTCCCATATCACGGGAGCAACTTATCAACAAAGGCAGACATTAATGCGGAGATTCAATATCGCCTCCAGTGCGCTGGTGCAGCCTTCGGCCGTCTGAGGATAAGAGTGTTTGAAGACCTGGCCCTCAAATCTACCACCAAGCTCATGGTCTACTCGCCCTCCTGTATGGATCAGAGGCATGGACGATGTATAGAAGGCACCTCAAGTCGCTGGAGATATATCACCAATGATGTCTCCGCAAGATCCTGCAAATCCCCCGGGAGGACAGGCACACCAACATCAGTGTCCTCGTCCAGGCCAACATCCCCAGTATTGAAGCACTGACCACACTCGATCAGCTTCGCTGGGCAGGCCACATAGTACGCATGCCAGATACGAGACTCCCGAAGCAAATGCTTTATGTGGAGCTCCTTCATGGTAAATGAGCCAAAGGTGGGCAACAAAAGCGTTACAAGGACATCCTCAAAGCCTCCCTGGTAAAGTGCGACATCACCACTGACACCTGGGAGACCCTGGCCGAAGACCACCCGAGGTGGTGAAAGTGCATCCGGGAAGGCGTTGAGTTTTTCGAGTTTCAACGCAAAGAGCGTGAAGAGGTCAGGCGCAGACAGCGGAAGGAGCGTGCGGCAAACCAGCACCACCCACTCTTCCCTCGACGAATGTCTGTCCCACCTGTGACAGAGTGGCTCTCGTATCGGACTGTTCAGCCACCAGAGAACTCACTTTGGGAGTGGAAGCAAGTCTTCCTCGATTTTGAGGGTCTATGATGATGATGATGAAAACCTCAGAATTTTATCCTCAGACCTATAAACTGGGAAACTCCTTGCCTCCATCTGTGCTGTCTTCCTCATAATCTTAGTAAGAGATAAAACAGAATGGGAGTATGCAACAACAACTTTGATATAAAGCGCCTTTAACGTAGTATACCGTCCCAAGATGGCTCACAGATGCATGATCAGCCAAAATTTGACCCCGAGCCGCATAAGGACATATTAGAACAAGAGACCATAAGCTTGGTCCAAGAGGTAGGTTTTAAGGAGCAATTTAAAGGAGGAGAGAGAAGTAGAGAAGTTTAGAAAGGAAATTCCAGAGCTTAGGGCCCAGGCAGCTGAAGGCACGGCCACCGATGGTGGAGTGATTAAAATCAGGGATACACAAAAGGCCAGAGTATGCACTTAATGAAAAGATCCCGAAGAATGACGGACTCGATTATTTTATATATACAAGCGGATCTCCCACGATGTTGCTCATATTAATTCAATTGATACAAAGGGGTAAATTTTCAACTGTAACTGTATAAAACCCAGCTGAATCGATAAGGTCAATTAAGAGCTCGCAGACTTATTGCCTCTGGTGCTTCTTTTTTCCCCTGGAGAGTTCCTTTACCAGGGCTCCAAGAGTTAAATTATGAGGAGAGATTGCATAAACTAATCTTGTACTCCCTGTAATATAATAGATTAAGGAGTGATGTGATTTGACGTTTTTAGGATTTTGAAAGGAATTGACAGAGATAAACTTTTTCTGCTGGTGGGGGAGTTTAGAACAAGAGGGCATAGCCTTAAAATCAGAGCCAGGCCATTCAGGAGATAAGTTAGGAAACACTTCTTCACACAAAGGGTGGTAGAAGTGTGGAACTCTCTCCTACAAAAAGCAGCAGATCTGAGCACAATTAATGATCCAACAATTGCTGTGGCAGGCCAGCGAGCGGCACTCACTGTTAGTTAGCACCAAGGAAGATGGTTGTAGTTATTGGAGGTCAATCATCTCAGCCCTAGGATATCACTGCAGGAGTTCCTCAGGGATGTGTCCTGGGTCCAACCATCTTCAGTTGCTTCATGCAGGTACAGCAAGCAATTAAGAAAGCAATTGGAATGGCGGCCTGTATTACAAGAGGATTTGGGTATAAGACTAAAGACATCTTACTGCAATTATATAGGGCACAGGTGAGACCACACCTGGAGTATGGTGTACAGTTTTGGTCTCCTTACCTAAGGAAGAATATACTTGCCATAGAGGGAGTGCAATGAAGGTTCACCAGACTGATTCCTGGGATGGGGGGATTCTCCTATGAGAAGAGATTGAGTAGACAAGGCCTATATTCTCTAGAGTTTAGAAGAATGAGAGGTGATCTCATTGAAACATACCAAATTCTTACAGAGCTTGACAGGGTAGATGCTGGGAGGATGTTTCATCTGGCTGCAAAGTCTAGAACCGCGGTCACAGTCTCAGAATAAGGGGTTGGCCATTTAGGATAGATGAGGAGAAATTTCTTCATTCAGAGGGTGGTGAATCTTTGGAATTCTCTACTGTAGAGGGCAGTGGGTGCTCAGTCGTTGAGTCTATTCAAGAGCATATACAAGAGCAGGTCTGAGGCTGGGTATTCTGCAGCAAGTATCTCAACTCCTGCACTCCCCAAAGCCTATAAGGCACAAGTCAGGAGTGTGATGGAATACTCTCCACTTGCCTGGATGAGTGCAGCTCCAACAATACTCAAGAAGCTCAACACCATCCAGGACAAAGCAGTCCGCTTCATTGGTGCCCCATCCTCCACCTTTAACATTCACTCCCTCCACCACCAGCGCACTGTGGCTGCAGTGTGTATCATCTACAAATGCACTGCAGCAACTCGCCACAGTTTCTTTGGCAGCACCCCCCAAACCCGCGACTTCTACCACCTAGAATGACAAGGGCAGCAGGCGCTTGGGGACATCATCACCTGCAGGTTCCTCTCCCAGTTACACAGCATCATGACTTGGAAATATATCGCCGGTCCTTCATCGTCACTGGGTCAAAATCCTGGAACTCCCTCCCTAACAGAACAACCTTCACCACACGGACTGTAGCAGTTCAAAAAGGCAGCTCACCAGCACCTTCTCACGGGCAGTTAGGGATGGGCAATAAATGTTAGCCTTGCCAGCGACGGCCACATCCCACGAACGAATAAAAAAAAATTAGATTTGCCCATGCCCATTTAATGTCAACGCTATTTGGCACAGCAAGTTGCTGGAAGTGGGAGTTTGAAAAGGCGCACCGCCCTCTACAGGGCATCTGGGATCTGAGCGAACTGTGTATCTCCTTAACCAATCAGATTGAAGGATTGTGAAATTAACATGGATGAATTCAATGTATAGAAAGGTAAATAAAGAGAAATAAAGAAAGATTGGAATAAGAGAAAGAAAAAAACAGACAGAAAGAAAAAAGAAAAGAAACATTTTGATTTAAAATGTTTTTTTAAAATCTCCAATAACAATTTAAACCTGAAGGAATGAAACTGCACACTTGTAATATAGGTAATTTACTGTTTACCAGAGAGGTTGACTGGAGGTAATTAACACGTATCACACTGGTAAAAGGGTACTTAGGCTTGGAATAACTTGACTTAACTTTCTTTAGCGCGTTTAGTTCGTATCATAGAATTATAGAATGGTTACAGCACAGTAGGAGGCCATTCGGCCTGTCGAGCCCCTGCCGGTTCTCTGCAGGAGCAATTCAGCTAGTCCCACTCCCCAGCCTTTTCCCCTACTAGCGTGAAAGTACAGGAACTTTACTCCGCTCAATGGGTTTCAATGGGGAGCCAAACAGAAAGGTGCCTTTTCTCGCAAAGCTAACGGCAGAGCAGTGCGTCTCAGATACCACCTTCTGGATTTCCGCCTTTAATCGCACAGATGCCCTCGCCTGAAGTTACTGTAGCATTTGCACGTAAATAACCGTGAGCACTATTAGGTTTGCCGTTATTTTGACAGCAAATTTTGGGGCCAATAATTTTAAATCTGAGATCGATAGTCATGGGTATTAAGGGATTTGGAGCCAAGGTTGGTAAATGCAGTCCAGATACAGATCAGCCATGATCACATTGAATTGCAGAACAGGCTCGAGGGGCTGAATAGCTATCCACCTGTTCCTATCTTCTTTGTTTCTTCATACTTTTCTTTGATGTGTGATATAAAATCAGAGTGTGAAACGTGTAATGTGACAGAAGTGTGATTGACAGGGAAGGTACACCAGATGTTCTGTTTTTAAAATAATATTATGGATAGATATTCAGCTATGGACGAGACTAAAACTGTACTTCCTTGGTAACATTCATGCAGAAGAATGTAAATTATTTTAGTGAAGTCTTGATATAACGGCGCCTTTACCCCAGGATCGCTGCAGTAGTAGGACTTGTGTCAATACAATCCTGAGGTACCTTTGATAGACAGATTGAGCAACCTTTATTTAGCCTCTGCAGACTTAAGCCATCAAATATTAATAACACTCTTGGGATATTTTATTTGTTAAGACAATAAATGATGAAAATGTGAGAAGCTGATGAATATTTCATTTCTGATATTATTGCTGCGATTCCTGCTTGTAGCTGTTAAGTCCGGACTGCTTAGCAACGGGTACTTAGATCGACATTAGACAAATAGCCAAGTGCTAGCCTGCTTTGGATAGAAAGAGGCAACTCTTCAGTTTTTGAGATGAACATACTTGGCAGAGGTGGGCTTGTGCACAACAGAGTCAGACTGTGGTCCATTATTTTCAGGCACCGTCAGTGTTTTTCAATGACAGCCACTGTTGGCAAAGAAACTGACCCAAGCCATGTACATCCCCAATAGTAGGGTGGATAAATGGACTAACTTGTGTGGTACAGAGTCACACATTGCAGGAAGGTCCCAGGTAACATCTCCAGGATCTGTCGAATTAAGTGGTCTCAGCAAAGCTGGCAATGGGGATATTACATTCTGTGCACAAGATCTAGGCTGACCCTCCAGTGCAGTGCTAAGGGAGTGCTGCACTGTCGGAGGTGCCATCTTTCGGATGAGACGTTAAATCGAGGCTCCGTCTGCTCTCTCAGGTGGACGTTAACGATCTCATTGCACTATTTCGAAGAGGAACAAGGGAGATCACCCAAAATGTCCTGGCCAATGTTTATCCCTCAACCAACATCACTAAACCAGATGATCTACTCTGCTATTGTTGGGACCTTGCTGTGCGCAAATTGCCTGCTGCGTTTCCTACATTGAAACAGTGATGATTATTCAAAAGTACTGAATTGGCTGTAAAGCACTTGGGGACATCCTGATGTTGTGAAAGGTGCTGTATAAATGCAAGGTAGGATTCCTCTCCTAATCAATAGCCAATTGGAAAGTGAGCATCAGGCTAGACAGATCCAGGCTAAACAGTGGTTGCGCCAATTATCAAATGGGCTGCTGATATTGTTAAGGTACAAATGTGATGGTGAGTGGGCAAATGCATGGCAGATGCAGTATAATGTGGATAAATGTGAGGTTATCCACTTTGGTGGCAAAAACAGGAAGACATAATATTATCTGAATGATGACAGATTACGAAAAGGGGAGGTGCAACGAGACCTGGGTGTCATGGTACATCAGTCATTGAAGTTTGGCATGCAGGTACAGCAGGCGGTGCAGAAGGCAAATGGCATGTTGGCCTTCATAGTTAGAGGATTTGAGTATAGGAGCAGGGAGGTCTTATTGCAGTTGTACAGAGCCTTGGTGAGGCCACATCTGGAATATTGTGTTCAGTTTTGGTCCCCTAATCTGAGGAAGGACATTCTTGCTATTGAGGGAGTGCAGCAAAGATTCACCAGATTGATTCCTGGGATAGCAGGACTGACATATGAGGAGAGACTGAATCAACTGGGCTTGTATCCACTGGAGTTTAGAAGAATGAGAGGGCATCTCATAGAAACATATAAAATTCTGACAGGATTGGACAGGTTAGAGGCAGGAAGAATGTTCCCATTGCTGGGGAGTTCTAGAACCAGGGGTCACAGTCTAAGAATAAGAGGTAAGCCATTTAGGACCAAGATGAGGAGAAATTTCTTCACTCAGAGAGTGGTTAACCTGTGGAATTCTCTACCGCAGAAAGTTGTTGAGGCCAGTTCGTTAGATATTTTCAAGAGGGAGTTAGACATGGCCCTTACGGCCAAAGGGATCAAGGGGTATGGAGAGAAAGCAGGAAAGGGGTACTGAGGTTGAATGATCAGCTATGATCTTATTGAATGGCGGTGCAGGCTCGAAGGGCCGAATGGCCTACTCCTGCACCTAATTTCTATGTTTCTATGTTTCTATGACTTGGGCGAGGTACCGGAGAGTTGCTGCACTCCCACAGAATCATGTTTTAGAAGAAGAGGAAACAAAAGAGAAAAATAGTAGGGCGGAGCGAACAACTCGTGAAGTTCACAGTATCTCACTACAACAACAACAACCAACTTGTAGTTATATAGCACCTTTAACATTGTAAAACATCCAAAGGCACTTCACCGGAGCATTATCAAACAAAATTTGATACTACTGAGCCAAATAAGGAGATATTAGACCATTTGACCAAAAGCTTGGTCAATGAGGTAGGTTTTAAGGAATTTAAAAGGAGAAAAGAGAGATAGAGAGAGTCCTTAGGGAAGGAGTTCCAGAGCTCAGGGCCTCAGTAGTTGAAGGCAATGGTGGAGCGATTAAAATCGGGGGTTTGAAAGAGGCTAGAATTGGATGAGTGCAGATATCTCAAAAGGTTGTAGGGCTGGAGGAGGTTACAGAGATAGGAAGGGGTGAGGCCATGGAGGGATTTGAAAACAAGGATAAGAATTTTAAAATCGAGGTGTTGCTTAACTGGGAGCCAATGTAGGTCAGCGAGCACAGGGGTGATGGGTGAACGGGACTTGTTGCGAGTTAGGAGGGCAGCAGAGTTTTGAAGGGTGGAGGGTGGAAGATGGGAGACCAGCTAGGAGTGCATTGGAATAGGGAGCCAAGGATAGATCCTTGGGGGACAGCAGAGGTAATGGTGCAGGAGTGGGAAGTGAAGCGGTTGCAGGTGATTCTCTGGCTATGGCTGGATAGCTAAGAATGGAACCAGGCGATTGCAGTCCCACCCAGCTGGAGGATGGTGGAGAGGCATTAGAGGAGGATGGTGTGGTTCACCGTGTCAAAACAGATAGCAAGAGTTTCTATAGATAGATAAAAAGGAAAAGAGTGGCTAAAGTAAATGTTGGTCCCTTAGAGGACTAGACCAGGGAATTAGTAATGGGGAACATGGAGATGGCAGAAACTCTGAACAAGTATTTTGTATCAGTCTTTACAGTGGAGGCCACTAATAATATCCCACAACAATGGATAGTCAAGGGGCTATGGTGGGGGAGGAACTTAACACAATCACAATCAATCACTAAGGAGATGGTACTCAGTAAGATAATGGGACTAAAGGCAGATAAATCTCCTGGACCTGATGGCTTGCATCCTAGGGTCTTAAGAAAATTAACGGCAGGGATAGTGGATGCACTGGTTGTAATTTACCAAAATTCCCTGGATTCTGGGGAGATCCCAGCAGATTGGAAAACTGTAAATTTAAAAAAGGAGGCAGACAAAAAGCAGGATACTATAGACCAGTTAGCCTAACATCTGTGGTTGGCAAAATGTTGGAGTCCATTATTAAAGAAGCAGTAGCAGGACATTTGGAAAAGCATAATTCGGTCAAGCAGTCAGCATGGATTTATGAAGCGGAAGTCATGTTTGACAAAGTTGCTTGAATTCTTTGAGGATGTAACGAACAGGGTGGATAAAGAGGAACCAGTGGATGTGGTGTATTTGGACTTCCAGAAGGCATTTGACAAAGTGCCACATTAAAGGTTATTGCACAAGATAAAAGTTCACGGGGTTGGGGGTAATATATTAGCATAGATAGAGGATTGACTAACTAACAGAAAACAGAGAGTTGGGATAAATGGTTCATTCTCGGGTTGGCAATTCGTAACTCATGGGGTGCTGCAGGGATCAGTGCTGGGACCCCAGCTATTTACAATCTATATTAACGACTTAGAAGAAGGGACTGAGTGTACCCTAGCCAAGTTTGCTGATGATACAAAGATGGGAGAAAAAGCAATGTGTGAGGAGGATACAAGAAATCTGCAAAAGGACATAGACAGGCTAAATGAGTGGGCAAAAATTTGGCAGATAGAGTATAATGTTGGAAAGTGTGAGGTCATGCACTTTGGCAGAAAAAAATCAAAGAGCAAGTTATTATTTAAATGGAGAAAGATTGCAAAGTGCTGCAATACAGCGGGACTTGTGCATAAAACATAAAAGGTTAGTATGCAGGTACAGCAAGTGATCAAGAAGGCCAATGGATTCTTGGCCTTTATTGCAAAGGGGACGGAGTATAAAAGCAGGGAAGTCTTGCTACAGTTATACAAGGTATTGGTGAGGCCACACCTGGAATATTGCGTGCAGTTGTGGTTTCCATATTTACAAAAGGATATACTTGCTTTGGAGGCAGTTCAGAGAAGTTTCACTAGGTTGATTCCGGAGATGAAGGGGTTGACTTATGAGGAAAGGTTGAGGAGGTTGGGCCTCCACTCATTAGAATTTAGAAGATTGCGAGGTGATCTTATTGAAACGTATAAGATTATGAGGGGGCTTGACAAGGTGGATGCAGAGCGAATGTTTCCACTGATGGTGGAGACTAGAACTAGGAGGCATAATCTTAGAATAAGGGGCCGCCCATTTAAAACTGAGATGAGGAGAAATTTATTTTCAAATCTATGGAATTCGCTGCCTCAGAGAGCTGTGGAAGCTGGGACATTGAATAAATTTAAGACAGAAATAGACAGTTTCTTAACCGATAAGGGAATAAGGGGTTATGTGGAGCGGGCAGAGAAGTGGACCTGAGTCCATGATCGGATCAGCCAAGATCCTATTTCTTATGTTCTTATGTAAAGGCTGCAGACAGGTCGAGAAGGATAAGGAGGGATAGTTTACCCTTGTCACAGTCACGTAGAATGTCAATTGTAACTTTTATAAGAGCTGTTTCAGTACTGTGGGATGGGTGGAAACCTGATTGGAGAGCAGAACGCATTATAGAAGATTGAAGCGGTGCAAGGAGAGGCAAGTCCAAGGTTACTGTGGCCAGTTCAGATAACAAGGGGTTTTTCATCATTATGACCCTGGGTCGTGGCATCATACAACTAGATATTGGGCAGTAAAGGTAAACTCCCGATCATAAGGGAAGCAGGGTCCACTTACAGGAGCGGCAGGTGACGCTGAATCCAAGAGAGTATCTGAGACATCTATACTTATGAAAATTTCTAATTATTTGCACATCGCACTTTGTTCCAGGTGTAAAATAATCTTTAAACAGCTGATTTGATATTGTTTGTTTTTTCTAGCTGTAGGATGAAAAATGGGTTTACACTTACACTGTCAATCTATAGAGAAACAATTCTAATACCTGCTAATTGGCCTCAGGATGTGCCTGAGGGAATAATCTTATTTATTGAGTGCAAAACGTGCCTATTTACAGCAAATAGAGCTTGTGGCTTTAAAGGGACACAGATCCACCTGAGCGGCAGTATACCATAGGGTGCATCATGTGGTATAATGCTCCTGTGCTTATAAACCAAGTTGTAGAATTTAGTTGAGGCTCCTCCCAATCTCCCGCCATAACTTCATCAGGAGATCGGGAGAACGTCACAGAGGATCTACCCTCTCAGGTACCCTCCAGTTTGCCATGAACAATGGCATGGGACACCCGCTAGTGTATTATATTAAGAAACAATCACTGCTACTCTCGGTATCAAACACAAGAAGCACCCACATGATATAATGCAGCAATCCCCGTACATATCAGATTACTGTCCAGTTAACTTTGAGGGAAAATACTAACATGACGTAAAATTATCTCTTATCATTGGGGTGATTTTGGCATCACGGTCATTGGGAATTGTAATTTATAAACCAGTCTTCATTCTTATATCATCATCATCATAGGCAGTCCCTTGGAGTCGAGGATGACTTGCTTCCACTCTAAAAGTGAATTCCCAGGTGACTGAGGAGTCCAATGTGGAAATTCAAGTCTCTGTCACAGGTGGGGCAGATAGTGGTCGGAGGAAAGGGTGGGTGGGGAGCCTGGTTTCCCGTATGCTCCTTCCGCTGTCTATGCTTGGTTTCTGCTTGTTCTAGGCAATGGGACTCGAGGTGCTCAGCGCCCTCCCGGATGCCCTTCCTCCACTTTGGGCCAGGGATTCCCAGGTGCTTGTGGGGATGTTGCACTTTGTCAAGGAGGCTTTGAAGGTTTCCTCTGCTAACCTGGGGCTCACTTGCCATCTCGAAGATCCACTTAGAGCACTGGCACTCTGAAGGCAGTGTTGGACCTCGTCGTCAATGTCTGCCCTTGCTGACAAAAGGCTCCCAAGGAATAGTCCATGTTGACCAAGGCCTCGTCTAGGATTTTGATAATCGGGGGGCAGTGCTGTGTTGTGGGATCAGGCTGGTAGAGGACCTTTGTCTTACGGATGTTTAGCATAAGGTTTATGCTCTCATACGCTTTGTCTTACGGATGTTTAGTGTAAGGTTTTTACTCTCATATGCTTCAGTGAAGGTGCTAACGATGGCTTGGAGTTCAGCCTCTGAGTGTGTGCAGGCGCAAGCGTCGTCTGCATACTGTAGTTCAATGACAGAGGATGGGACGACCTTGGATCGGCCTGGAGGTGGTGGAGATTGAACAGATTCCTGTTTGTTCTATAATTTAGCTCCACTCCAGCGGGGAGCTTCTTGAGCGTGAGATGGAGCATTGCAGCGAGGAAGATCAAGAAGAGCGTTGGTGCGATGACACAGTCCTGCTTGACCCCGGTCCAGATGTGGATTGGGTCTGTGGTCGATCCATTGGTCAGGATCACAGCTTGCATGTCATCATGGAGCAGACAGAGGATGGTGACAAACTTTTGAGGGCAGCCGAAACGGAGGAGGACGCTCCATAATCCCTCACGGTTGACAGTGTCAAAGGCCATTGTGAGGTCAAAGAAGGCTATGTACAAGGATTGGTGCTGTTCCCTGCATTTCTCTTGCAGTTGTCGCATGGTGAAGATCATGTCCATTGTGCTCCTCAGTTGACGGAATCCTCATTGCGACTCTGGGAGGAGCTCTTCAGCCACAGGGAGAAGACAATTGAGGAGGATTCTTGCAATGATTTTCCCTGTGGCCAACAGCAGGGAGATTCCTCTGTAGTTACCGCAGTCAGACTTGTCCCCTTTTTTGAAGATTGTCACGATCATGGAGTGCCTGAAATCTTCTGGCATGCTCTCCTCCTTCCAGATAAGAGAAATGAGGTTATGTATTCATGCCAAAAGTGCTTCTCCGCCATGCTTTAGTGCTTCAGTGGGAATTCCATCTGCTCCAATTGCCTTGTTGTTCTTCAGCTGATGGATGGCCTTTTCTACCTCATGCCAGGCTGGGGTTGTGCTGAGATGATAATGGGTAGCATGCTGCGGGATAGAGTCGAGGACACTTGTGTCGAAGACAAAGTCTCGGTTAAGGAGATCTTTGAAATGTACCTTCCAATGGGCACTGACTGCCTCTCTGACCTTGATGAGCACCTCACTGTTCTTGGCCAGCAGTGGGGTAGGGCCTTGGGTGCTTGGGCCGTAGGTGGTCTTGACTGCGCTGAAGAACCCTCGCACGTTGTGGTTGTCAGCTAGCTGCTGGATCTCCTGTGCTTTTTCCACCCACCATCTGTTCTTTAGGTCGCGAGTTTTTTGTTGGACCTCGGCCTTCAGCCGTCTGTAAAGCTGCTTTCTTGCTCTCAAGGGTTGCTATTTTAAGTTCAGAAATGCCTTGTGCTTGCATCTAATTAGTTCCTGGATCTCCTGATCGTTCTCGTCGAACCAATCTTGGTGTTTCATGGTCGAGTGACCGAGCGTCTGTTCGCAGGTGCTGATTATGGAGGCCTTGAGGGCAGACCAGGTGCTGTGGGCACTCTGTATCTCTGGGTTATCGAGGGTCACCAGATTGGCAGTGAGGCGCTGGCTGAATAGGACTTTCTTATCAGGGTCTTTGAGTGCCTCTGTGTTGATTTTCCTGCAGCATTGTTTTTGTTGCCGGGTTTTGGGGCTACATTGATGTTAATGACTGAGTGGATTAGACGGTGGTCCATCCAGCAGTCGTCGGCTCCTGTCATGGCGTGGGTGATGCACACGTCCTTGAGGTCCCTTGCTTGCACGATGACGTAGTCTAGCAGATGCCAGTGCTTGGAGCAAGGGTGCTGCCATGAAGCCTGATACTTGTCTTTCTGATGGAACAGGGTGTTAGTTATGACAAGGCCATGTTCCAAGCATATCGTCATGAGCAAGGTACTGCTGGAGTTGGATTTCCCTACCCCCCTCTCTGCCAATCACACTTTCCGAGAGGTCTGTGTCCTTTCCAACTCAGATGTTAAAGTCGCCCAGGAGGATCAGCTTGTCGTCCGTTGGTACTCGGGACAGGGATTGTTCGAGGCTGGAGTAGAATTCCTCTTTGGTCTCATCTATAGCTTCCAGTGTCGGGGCTTATGCGCTGATGACCGTAGCACACTGGTTCCAGGCTAGGGTGAGCCGAAGAGTCATGAGCCGTTCGCTTATCCCGCAGGGGGAGTCTCTGGGATGGCCCACCAGCTCATTCTTGATGGCGAAGCCAACTCCATGAAGGCGGCATTCTTCTTCTGGTGGGCCACCACCTTGTTCTTTGAGCTGGCCTTCCCCTGCCCACTGGTGTCGCTTAGGGCGGCGATGTCAACGTCAAACCATCTGATTTCCCGGGCAATGATAGCAGTGCAGCGTTCCAGTCTGTCGCTGTTGGGATTGTCCATGAGGGTGCTGATGTTCCAGGTCCCGAACCTCATTTTGAAGGGTGGAAGATGCCTGTGCATGAATTCTTTTAATGTAGGGTAGCCGGCTTACCACATGGGCTTAGCAGAGCGAGGTCTTGGCCCAGTGGCAAGGGGATCCAAGATGACTGGAGACCAAGCTCTGCTGTATGGGCCTAATTGCCAACGGTTGGGTGCGTGCTGTAAGCTCGGCGCTGAGTAGCAGGGAGATAGTGAGAGATCCGAGGTGTGGTTAGTGGGGATGAGAGATTTGAGGCAATGCTTCCCTCTCCCAGGTATTAAATCCTGGCTGAGGGCACGTATTGGGATCATCATCAGACATCATCATCCAAGATGGCGGATGGAATGGCAGCTTCCTCGGAAGCTCTCCCTGAACAAATTTATCCCAGGCCATCTGTTGCCATCCTTCACTCTTCCTCCCCCAATCTCCCCCCTCCGCTGTTTAAGCTTCCCCTGGCCCTAATAGTGTATGCATTTCTTACCTCTAAATTCCATGCTGCAAGGACAGCTACCTCAGCTCACTGCCCATCCCCCAACCATGCCTGCTCACCTCCATCACTGAGCGCCGAATTTACCTCCCAGATTGACCTTCCTGCTGCCAAGCCTTTTGTTCCCCACTGGACCTGGCCGACTCAGCTGCCCCACCCAATCCCAGATGGCGCCCGGTGAGCCTCCGATCACAGGTTTGGGCCCGACCTTCTCTCCACCCTCACACTCGATCCCGCTGGTGTCCCGGACTGTACCCCCTCTCTCCGCCTTCACACTCGATCCCGCTGGTGTCCTGGACTGTACCCCCCTCTCTCCGCCCTCACACTCGATCCTGCTGGTGTCCTGGACTGTACTCCCCTCTCTCCGCCTTCACACTCGATCCCGGTGGTGTCCCGGACTGTACCCCCCCTCTCTCCGCCTTCACACTCGATCCCGGTGGTGTCCCGGACTGTACCCCCCCTCTCTCCACCTTCACACTCGATCCCGGTGGTGTCCCGGACTGTACCCCCTCTCTCTCCACCTTCACACTCGATCCCGGTGGTGTCCCGGACTGTACCCCCCTCTCTCCACCCTCACACTTGATCCCGGTGGTGTCCCGGACTGTACCCCCCTCTCTCCACCCTCACACTCGATCCCGGCAACGTTCTGGCGGCGGCATCATCATAGGCAGTCCTTCGGAATCGAGGAAGACTTGCTTCCACTCTTAGAATGAATCCTTAGGTGGCTGAACAGTTCAATACGAGAACCACAGTCCCTGCCACTGGTGGGACAGACAGTCATTGGGGATAAGGGAGGGTGGGATTGGTTTGCCGCACGTTCTTTCCGCTGCCTGCGCTTGATTTCTGCATGCTCTCACCGACGATACTCGAGGAGCTCAGTGCCCTCCTGGATGCGCTTCCTCCACTTAGGGCGGTCTTTGACCAGGGACTCCCAGGTGTTGGTGAGGATGTTGCACTTTATCAGGGAGGCTTTGAAGGTGTCCTTGTAATGTTTCCTCTGTCCACCCTTGGCTCGTTTGCCATGAAGGAGTTCCAAGTAGAGCGCTTGCTTTGGGAGTCTCGTGTCTGGCATGCGGACAATGTGGCCTGCCCAGTGTGGTCAGTGCTTCAATGCTGGGGATGTTGGCCTGGTCAAGGACACTAATGTTGGTGCGTCTGTCCTCTCAGGGGATTTGTAGGATCTTGCAGAGGCATCGTTGGTGATATTTCTCCAGTGACTTGAGGTGTCTACTGTACATGGTCCATATCTCTGAGCCATACAGGGGAGATCCTAAATCGAGACTCTGCCTTTGACTCGAGTGTTCTTGACTCCTCCCACAGCATGCGACCCGCCACCACCTCAGTGAAGCCCCAACACTGCATGAGGTAGGAAAAGCCATAAGACAGCTCAAGAATAACAAGGCTACGGGAGCGGATGGAATCCCTGCTGAGGCACTAAAGTATAGCGGAGAGGCGCTGTTGATGTGGATATGTGACCTCATCTCTCTCATCTGGAGGGAGGAGAGATGCCGGGAGATCTCAGATGCAGTGATTGTGACCATCTTTAAAAAAGGGGACAAGTCCGACTGCGGCAACTACAGAGGAATCTCCCTGCTGTCAGCCACTGGGAAAGTTGTCGCTAGAGTCCTCCACAACCGTCTTCTCCCTGTGGCTGAGGAGCTCCTCCCAGAGTCACAGTGCAGATTTTATCCCCTACAGGGCACAACGGACATGATCTTTGCAGCTGCAGGAAAAATGCGGGAGCAGTACCAGCCCTTTTTCATGGCCTTCTTCGACCTTACAAATGCCTTTGACACTGTCAACCGCGAGGGTCTATGGAGCATCCTCCTCCATTTCGGATGCCCCCAAAAGTTCATCAACATCCTCCGCCTGCTCCACGATGTACCCCCCTCTCTGTCCGCCCTCACACTCGATCCCGGTATTCTGGACTATACCCTCTCTGTCCGCCCTCACACTCGATCCCGGTGGTGTTCTGGACTGTGCCCTCTCTCTCCGCCCTCACACTCGATCCCGGTGATGTTCTGGATTGTGCCCTCTCTCTCCCAATTACTCCATCACAAACCTAAAGTAAACAAATGCCTCCTATATAGTCTGCGGAGCAGGCAAAACAAAACCGTTGTTGCTGTGGTAACAAGCACACACCCCAATACCAATGAGCGGTTACCTATCGCAGAGGTACAAAGAGATTGTCCACATTGAGCATTGATATGATAATGCTGGGAGATGAAAAATTGTACTGTGTACATTAAAGGATTTTTCCTCTCTCTGTACACATCATGCCACTTTATATATTTACTTAAAGGAATGTCCAAACAATTAGGGACTGTGAATAAATGGTAAATGTCCCAATTTAAGCCACTTCTGGTTATAAATTCACATTGGTTTCATTTGAACTATACAGGCATATGTAGTAAATAGACTAATAGTTGAACATGCTCTGGTTACCCAGACATCACCTAAATGTGCACTTACATAGGAACGACTCAATAACATAGCAAAGCGAATTCCCTCGATAGGTTGTTCTTGCATGTGACCAGCAGAAATGAAGTCATCTCATTGTGTTTCTCTCTCTCTCGGAAAGTCAACTGGTCAAATGGCAGAAGGCAAGTTGTGAAGAAACACTTCATCAAACAAAGTGACGATCACCTGGAATGATCGCCCAGGTGAGGCAATGGAGACAAAAACTCGGCCCTCATTCAAGAAACAGTTAGATGGTGTGATGCAGGGTGGAGGAGGACATGTATGTTTTTATGCTGGTTTGAACTGGATGGGCTGAATGGCATCCCTCATCTCATAGAATCATAGAATGATACAGCACAGAAGAAGGCCATTCGGCCCATCATGCCTGTGCCGGCTCTTTGATAGAGCTATCCAATTAATCCCACTACTCTGCTCTTTCCCATAGCCCTGTAATTTATTTTGCCTTCAAGTATTTATCCAATTCTCTTTCGAATGTTACTACTGAATCTGCTTTGATCACGCTTAACTGGACCAGCCACATAAATACTGTGGCAACAAGAGCAGGTCAGAGGCTGGGTATTCTGCGGCGAGTGTCTCACCTTCTGACTCCCCAAAGTCTTTCCACCATCTACAAAGCACAAGTCAGAAGTGTGATGGAATACTCTCCACTTGCAGTAGATGTGTGCAGCTCCAACAACACTCAAGAAGCTCGACACCATGCAGGACAAAGCAGCCCACTTGATTGGCATCAAATCCACCACCTTAAACATTCACTCCCTCCACCACCGGCGCAACATGGCTGCAGTGTGTACCATCTATAAGATGCACTGCAGCAGCTCGCCATGGCTTCTTCGGCAGCACCTCCCGAACCCGCGACCTCTGTCACCGGGAAGGACATGGGCAGCAGGCGCATGGGAACACCATCACCTGCAAATTCCCCTCCAAGTCACACACCATCCTGACTTGGAAATATATCGCTGTTCGTTCATTGTCGCTGGGTCAAAGTCCTGGAGCTCCCTCCCTAACAGCACTGTGGGAGTACCTTCACCACATGGACTGCAGCAGTTCAAGAAGGTGGCTCACCATCATCTTCTCAAGGGCAATTAGGGATGGGCAATAAAAGCTGGCCTTACCGGCAATGCCCACATCCCAGGAACGAATTTTTAAAAACCCTTACAGACAGTACATTCCAGATCACAACAATTCGCTGTGTAAAATAATGTACTTACCTTTTATCATTTTCCTTATAATTACCGTGTGACTTGATCAGATTATTGTACTGTATAGTATCTCCGCACCAAGGATAAATTAAAGACATTACGGCCAAGCCCGGGAAGTTTCTAAAGGTCCCCTAAATGGTACAGTGACCCAATAAACTTTTAACAAGATACCAATACCAGTTACTAAAGAAGTATTCCAAAGTTTTCACATTATTGGTGATTTATTTGACACTTTTTACAGTTCCTTTTTTTTCCGTAAGTTCCAAAGGCCATAAAGATGATTGCATCAGTACTTTTACTGCCAGGCAACTGCAATCTCAATCTAGTTCCTAGTGACTCCGCAGTGGAAAACTGCCTATAATTCTGTAAGTAATTGAGGACAGGTTCATGTCTGAATACAGAGAGCCTCTGGGGATGGCTGGTGCAGGTGATGGATGGGATAAAATCCTACTTGTGAAGTAAGGATGATCTTCAGATATGTGCAGGTAGATCTCCTTTGTACCTGGACTGCACTTGGTAGAACGTGGGAGCACGTTGGAATAGTCAAGTCTAGAGGTAGCAAAGGCATGGATGAGGGTTTCAGCAGCAGAATAGCTGAGGCGGGGCAGCGATGGGTAATGTTATGGAGGTGGAAATAGGTGGTACCTGTATTAGTGATGGTGTGGATATGTCTCAGGGTCTCAGGTTGACACCAGGTTGCGAACAGGTTCAACCTCATGTAGATGTTAGGGAGAAGGTTGGAGCCGATGGCTAGGGAATGGTGTTTGTGGCGGGGGCCCAAGACAATGCCGTTGGTCTTCCAAATCTTTAGTTGGAAGAAATTTCTCCTCATCATACACTTTCCATGGTACCACTGAGGAAGCTTATCCTAGTTGTTCATTCTTAATGAAATATGTTCTATGTTAATCTTCCTTTTAACTGTATCTCCTCAAAATGGAAAAAGAAAAATCCAACACTTCTTAGTCCTCTTCTCTCCCTGGCCAGTTCGGAGCACATTGGAATAGTCAAGTCTAGAGGTAACAATTGAGAAACACAGTTGCTTTTGTGTTTCCTCTAATTTTCGAAGATGCTTAGTCTTATACCCTGCAACCATGATGCAGTTGGTCGCACTACTGTCTCAAGGTCAAAAGGTTGTGGGTACAAGCCCCAGTTCAGGAGGTGAGCAGACAAAGTGCAGTGCTGAGGAACTTCTGCAATGTTGGAGGTGTTGTCCTTCAGATAATGGGCCAGAATTTGCTGACGTGGGGCATTTAACTGCATATGCCACCAGTTAGACATTCCTCTCCACTCTTCAGCCCCCAAAAATGTTGACAATAAAATTGCGGAAAGTGGGAGCTGAAAACGAGGGCATCGGGGCATCTGGGACCTGGGTGATTACGGCAACCAACTGAGTCTCTCCTTAACCAGTGAAGAGTTAAGGATTGAGAAATAAAGAGCGGAAGAACTGAGATGGAGGATGAATTAAAGGGGGTTAATTCAATGTCAAATCAGGTATAGAGAGAGAAAAAAAGAGAGGGAAAGAAAGATTGGATTGAGAGAGAAAAAATGTAAAATTTAAAATTTCCCTCCAAAAATTCGAAACCTTTTAAAAGAAATGAGACTCCACACTTTCTCCATGCAATAGTTAATTTTCAGTACCAGAGAGGTTGGTTGGCAGTAATTAACAATGATCACATTGTTAAAAGGCTAATTACATTACTAATTACTGGCCCTAAATATCTGCGACAGGTTTCTACCGCACAATTACAATAACTTCATGACATTCATTGCATGTCAATGATGAGGCAGACAGCAATTAAACCCCCTTGTTCTGGATTCCCCCATCAGAGGAAATAGTTTCTCTGTATCAATCCTATCAAATCCCTTTATCATTTTGAAGACCTTGATTGAATCACCACTCAACCTTCTGTTATAATTTTGGTGAATCTGCACTGTACTCCAAGGCCAATATATCTTTCCTGAGCTGCAGTGCCCAGAACTGAACTTCAGATGGGATCTGACCAAGGCTCTGTACAACTAAAGCATCATTTCCTCACTTTTGTATGCCAGCCCCCTTGGGATAAAGGCCAACATTCCATCAGCCTTTTTCATTACCTTTTTGTACCTGTGCGCTCGCTATTAGTGATTTGCGTACATGGACATCCGAATCCCTCCACAGCTCCTGGTCTCTCACCATTAACAACATATTCCTTGTCTTCTTCAAATCCAAAGTGGATGACCTCACACTTCCCCACGTTTAAATTCATCTGCCACAGTTTTGCCCATGTACTAAGTCTGTATATGTTCAATTTTAACTTCCTGCTCCCATCTGCACAACTTGCTGTGCCTTCTAACACAGTTTCATCGATAAACTTGGAGATACAACTCTTCGTCTAAGTCAATTATTACGTATATATGTTTGTGTATTTTCACATATTACATATATATATATATATAATAGGGTGGAAACCTGTTGTCCCAGTACAGATCCTTCGGGAATGCCACTTGTCGCATCCTCCCAATCAGAGAATATTAGCTTTATCCCTATTCTGTCTCCTATCTCCCAACCAACCATCACAAGGTTAACTCCAATTCTATGCGCTTTGTTATATAATCACTTGTGCAGAACTTTATCAAATGCCTTCTGGAAGTCCACATAGGCATCATCATTATGCTTATTAGTTCTAGACAAGATTTTCATTGATACACTATACATCATATGCAGTCCCTCGGAATCGAGGAAGACTTGCTTCCACTCTAAACATGAGTCCTTAGGTAGCTGTACAATCCAATACGAGGACCACAGTCCCTGTCACAGGTGGGGCAGATAGTTGCTGAGGGAAAGGATGGGTGGGACTGGTTTGCCACACGCTCTTTCTGCTGCCTACGCTTGATTTCTGCATGCTCTCGGCAATGAGACTCGAGGTGCTCAGCGTCCTCCCGGATGCACTTATTCCAGCTAGGGTGGTCTTGGGCCAGGGACTCCCAGGTGTCAGTGGGGATGTTGCATTTTATCAGGGAGGCTTTGAGGGTGTCCTTGTAACGTTTCCTCTGCCCACCTTTGGCTCGTTTGCCGTGAAGGAGTTCCGAGTAGAGTGCTTGCTTTGGGAGTCTTGTGTCTGGCATGCGAACAGTGTGGTCTGCCCAGCGGAGCTAATCAAGTGCTTCAGTGCATCGAGCTACAGTACGCGGATGTTGCCTGTGTCTGCGCACATACAGAGGCTGAACTCCAAGTCATAGTCAATGTATTTACTGAAGCAAACAAAAGCATGGGCCTTACACTAAATATCCGTAAGACAAAGGTCCTCCACTAGCTTGTCCCCGCCACACAGCATTGCCCCCCAGTCATCAAGATCCATGGCACGGCCCTGGATAACGTGGACCATTTTGCATATCTCGGGAGTCTCTTATTAACATGGGCAGACATTGATGACGAGATTCAACACTGCCTCCAGTGCGCCAGTGCAGCTTTCGGCAGCCTGAGGAAAAGAGTGCTCGAAGACCAGGCCCTCAAATCTGCCACCAAGCTCATGGTCTACAGGGCTGTAGTAATATCCGCCGTCCTGTATGGCTAAGCGACATGGACAATATACAGTAGACACCTCAAGTCGCTGGAGAAATACCACCAACAATGTCTCCGCAAGATCCTGCAAATTCCCTGGGAGGACAGACGCACCAACGTTAGCTTCCTCAACCAGGCCACATAGACAACATCTATAGACACTCCCCTATGCTAGTGACCTCCTCAAAAAATTAAACTAGATTATTCACACTTGACCCACAGGTCACAAATCCATGTCGACTATCTTTGATTAATTCATAATTGTCCAAGTGCTCAGTTACTCTGTCCCCGATGATAGATTCCAGTCATTTCCCCACAACTGATGTTAAACCTACCAGGTACATAGGAACATCGGAATTGCTAGATGAAAAAAGACCAAGGCTCTTCTAGTTCACCTGATACAATGATAATGGAGTTGTTGACTGATCACATCAATCAATCTCTGTCAATTAGCCTACAACAAACCTAGGAATAACACAAGGATAATCCCACATTAAGCTTTGGAAACTACAGGTCCAAAGTCACCTTTTTCCTCCCAAGCACGCTCCACTTACTACATGTCATGTCTCAAATTACTCATATACTCTATCCCAAAATGTTATTTGCTGAAAGAAAGCTATCTCATTTGCATTTGAATGAATGAACCAGGTCGTTATCTGGTTTTTCCCCTCTCTCTTAAATAATGGAGTGACATTTGTAATTGGGCAATCCAAAGACACAATTGCTGAATCTGGAGAGCTGTATCAAATTATGACGAAGGCATTTGCAATCTCCTCACTTATTTCTTTTGAATACTCTGGGGTGGAAACCATCACATTCAGTGCAAGTTTGATTTTGTTCTTGAGAAGCTTGGGGGCGGGGGGGGGCGAGGCCAATGGCCATAGTGCAGGAGACAAACCATGCAGGAATTGTTATTGAAGCCAAGCTATATGAAAAATATATTACACTTGCTCTCAATTCCTTCTGAAGAAGCTGGTTCTTGTTAACTAAATAATAATGAGGGGAATTCTCTGTTAAGTCCATGGGCGTATTGTCCATTCCCCCACTGTTACCATTGTGGCCTTGGAAATAGCGGATGCATTTTCCAACATTCCATTGACTCTGGATCAGTTCCTATCGAGTGGAGGGTAGCCAATGTAACCCCACTTTTTAAAAAAGGAGGGAGAGAGAAAACAGGGAATTATAGACCGGTCAGCCTGACCTCAGTAGTGGATAAAATGATGGAATCAATTATTAAGGATGTCATAGCAGCGCATTTGGAAAATGGTGACATGATAGGTCCAAGTCAGCATGGATTTGTGAAAGGGAGATCATGCTTGACAAATCTTCTGGAATTTTTTGAGGATGTTTCCAGTAAAGTGGACAAAGGAGAACCAGTTGATGTGGTGTATTTGGACTTTCAGAAGGCTTTCGACAAGGTCCCACACAAGAGATTAATGTGCAAATTTAAAGCACATGGGATTGGGGGTAGTGTGCTGACGTGGATTGAGAACTGGTTGTCAGACAGGAAGCAAAGAGTAGGAGTAAATGGGTACTTTTCAGAATGGCAGGCAGTGACTAGTGGGATACCGCAAGGCTCTGTGCTGGGGCCCCAGCTGTTTACATTGTACATTAATGATTTAGATGAGGGGATTAAATGTAGTATCTCCAAATTTGCGGATGACACTAAGTTGGGTGGCAGTGTGAGCTGCGAGGAGGATGCTATGAGGCTGCAGAGTGACTTGGATAGGTTAGGTGAGTGGGCAAATGCATGGCAGATGAAGTATAATGTAGATAAATGTGAGGTTATCCACTTTGGTGGTAAAAACAGAGAGACAGACTATTATCTGAATGGTGACAGATTAGGAAAAGGGGAGGTGCAACGAGACCTGGGTGTCATGGTACATCAGTCATTGAAGGTTGGCATGCAGGTACAGCAGGCGGTTAAGAAAGCAAATGGCATGTTGGCCTTCATAGCGAGGGGATTTGAGTACAGGGGCAGGGTGGTGTTGCTACAGTTGTACAGGGCCTTGGTGAGGCCACACCTGGAGTATTGTGTACAGTTTTGGTCTCCTAACTTGAGGAAGGACATTCTTGCTATTGAGGGACTGCAGCGAAGATTCACCAGACTGATTCCCGGGATGGTGGGACTGACCTATCAAGAAAGACTGGATCAACTGGGCTTGTATTCACTGGAGTTCAGAAGAATGAGAGGGGACCTCATAGAAACGTTTAAAATTCTGACGGGTTTAGACAGGTTAGATGGAGGAAGAATGTTCCCAATGTTGGGGAAGTCCAGAACCAGGGGTCACAGTCTAAGGATAAGGGGTAAGCCATTTAGGACCGAGATGAGGAGAAACTTCTTCACCCAGAGAGTGGTGAACCTGTGGAATTCTCTACCACAGAAAGTAGTTGAGGCCAATTCACTAAATATATTCAAAAGGGAGTTAGATGAAGTCCTTACTACTCGGGGGATCAAGGGGTATGGCGAGAAAGCAGGAAGGGGGTACTGAAGTTTCATGTTCAGCCATGAACTCATTGAATGGCGGTGCAGGCTGGAAGGGCTGAATGGCCTGCTCCTGCACCTATTTTCTATGTTTCTATGTTTCTATGAAATCTAATCTGTTAACAGTTCATCCATCTGCTCAAGTCTCGTCAGCCAGACATTACACTCCAAACTCATTAGTCAGAAATCATAAGCTGTCCAGTTATAAATACAAAAACTGCATTTCTTCCAAAAATGTTGCTCAAGTGTATACTCATGGGATACAATGACTTGCCAATTCACATTTCAACTATGTTACAGTATCAGATCGGCACTGAAGACCAAGAGGAACACAGATCACCACTCACATGTATGAGCCAGCTGGAGATGGATGATATATCAGAGTGCAACAGTATTGCTTGTGACCAGAAGGTCAGGTAAGCTGGATCTAGGTGGCATTGTTCATTTTTCAAAACTAACTTTAAAACTCATAGGGGGTTCTCAAACAGAACTGGGTTCAGCCATGATGCTCCCAGCTCCCAAGCCTGTGCCCCCCACCAACTAGAAGGGCAAAGGAAGCAGGCCCTGGGAGCACCATCACCTCCACGTTCCCCTCCACGTCACTCTCTATCCTGACTTGAAAATATATCGCTTTTGCTTCATCGTCACTTAGTCAAAATCCTGTAATTCCCTCCCTAAAAGCACTGTGGGAGTACCTTCACCGCATGGACTGCAGCGGTTCAAGAAGGCGGCTCACCACCACCTTCGCAAGGGCAACTAGGATTGGGCAATAAATGCAGGGCCAAGGCAGTGAAAGAGAGCCTCTGCAGCATAAAATGTAGTTGAGAGACCATTTAATAAACTGTTCATAAAAACTTTAAGAAACAAAGACCTCAAAAGCAACGAGGGTAAGGGGTTCTTTCTCCTCCCATCCTCTTCCAACACACTCAACCTTTCCCCTTCCAGAGGAAAAGGTATACCCTACTGTCCCTGAGCTGAGAAACTGCGGAAAGCATTTCTAATTGACATAATTTTTCATGAGCTGAACCATAAAGAACAAATAAGTGATACTTATGAATTATTTGCCAGGTGTATCTATAATTAATCGTCGTTTTTTTTTCTCTTCTGCACAGCCAAGACCAAGCCAAGTTTAATTTAAAGAATGCCTTTATCAGCAGATGATAATGGATGGCACACTTTTTCTGCATGACTGGTGCTTCACTTTCCTTCCCAGTACCCCCACTGCAGGTCGTAAGCTCACTCCGAAATGTGTAGAGGGCTCACGGTCACCGCAATGTATAATGCCGAGAGAAAGATATGTATATATATATGTAGATAAAAGAAGGAATATTTTAAAAATATGTTTAAAATGCAGGGAGTGGGAGAGGGTGGAAAGTCACACATCTCCCCGAGGGATTGCACAGTAAAAGGCTCTGCTTAGCAATGGGCTCAGGGAATGGACTTGGTAACTCTGAAGTGAAAATCCATTTAGATCTTGTTTAGTCTATTCACACACATACACACACACACAAACAGTTCTGTCTCTAGTTTCTATCATAATCCATTCTGGTGGCAAGATCTTTCCTTCAAAATAGTCGACTAACTCGACACTTACTCCTCCAACAACTTGCATTTAAATAGCACCTTTAACGCAGTGATACATCCCAAGGTGCTTCACAGGAACGTTATCAAACCAAATTTGATGCCGACCCACATGCGGAGATATTAGGACAGGGCTTGGTAAAAGAGGTAGGTTTTAAGGGCCTTCTTAAAGGGGAATTCCAGAGCTCAGGGCCTTGGCAGCTGAAGGCACGGCCGCCAATGATGGAGCGATGAAAATCAGGGATGTGCAAGAGGCCAGAATTGGGGAGGCACAGAGATCTCGGGGGGTTGTGAGGCTGGAGGAGGTTACAATGATAGGGAGGGGTGAGGCCGTGGAGGGATTTGACAACAAGGATGAGAAATTTAAATGCGAGGCCGTTTAAAATGAGAATGTTGTAATCACAGAACATTCTCCCAATGGTGCTCCACACCCAAACAGGCATTCCTTTCACACATACAAGTCTCGAACGTGTCATAATTTTCCGTTATGCGCCTCTCGTTTCCAATGTTAAACAGCACTGCTTTGCAAGCAGGTACGTTTTTGGGGAAAAAAAAATCTGTTCCCTTGCCTCTGCAGCCTGTAATCTTGCTGAACCCTGCAGCATTTTGCCTCTTGTTTACCTGGAGTTTATGCTGGAGTCACCCAGGGATAAGGGTCAGGGTAAATTCTAGCCCATAGATAGAACATAGCCTTCATAGCCAGATGATGCTGTTTGTTACTTGGTGTTAAAGTAAGAACTCAACATGGGCCTGTCAAATTTCATTCATCTGGCATAAGACGAGACTTCTCCTGTCTCTAACCTATCATTGGAGGCTTTGACCAGAAGAGGCTAATTCAAAGCATGGAATAGATCAATAGATTACAAAGGTGTGAGATGCAAAACATGGACTGAATCAATAGACCATTACCAATGTGAGGTACAAAACATGGAATGTTTCAATAGATTACTGCAGATGTGAGGTACAAAACATGGAGTAGATCAATGCACCACATCAAAGGACTGTATTTATAAAGTCGTGCTCCCGGCAGAGGCATTTGCCTGCTAAAAAGAAAAATCTCAGAATGTCTCAAGGTGCTTTACAGCCAATGAAGCACTTTTGGAGTGTAGTCACTGTTGTAATGTAGGAGACGCGGCAGCCAATTTGCGCACAGCAAGCTCCCACCAAACAGCAATGTGACAATCTGTTTAGTGATGTTGATTGAGGGATAAATATTGGCCAGGACACCGGGGTTAACTCCCCTGCTCTTTTTCGAAATAGTGCCATGGGATTTTTTTACATTCACCTGAGAGTGCAGGCGGGGCCTCGGTTTAACGTCTCATCTGAAAGACGGCACCTCCGACAGTGCAGCACTCCCTCAGCACTGCACTGGAGCATCAGCCTAGATTATGTACTCAAGCCTCTGGACTTGAACCCACACCTTCTAAATTAGGGGTGCAAATCAAGATGTGGGTGTTCTCCACATGATTTTCCATTATGGATGAAATATCTGGAATTTTCTATTATTTGCTTCAAGGAGCCTAGGCTTCACTGCCGGAACTGCTCATTCATAAAATTAACGTTAAGAATCAGATACAAAATGTGGAATGGATTAATATACTGCACCTCCCATCTCCCTCTCCCTACCCCTAAGACGCACACTATTTTCCAGGTAGGCTACAACTCTTCTGTAGAAAACAAAATAAACAGTTAAATCAAGTGCCTCCTAATCTGGGGGACACTCCAACACTTATCAAGCCCCTTTTTTTTTTTTTTTTTTGTGTTTTTTTGGGGGGTTTTTGGCCATTAAAACATACATTATACAAGTGCCCCCTATAAAAGGGGAGGGGGACACTAAAACCGGCAATAAAACAAATTAAACTTTAAAACATATAAAATCAAATTAAAATTTGGTTGCCGGGGGTGATGATGCACTCCAGTCCCTCCGGCGCCCACCTCTCGCGGAAGGCCGCGAGCGTACCAGTGGACACCGCGTGCTCCATCTCCAAGGATACCCTGGCTCGGATGTAAGCACGGAAGAGAAGCAGGCAGTCCCAGGTAGGCTACAGGTGCTTTGCTCATAGCCCTCTGGCAATGCAGATCTCTAGGTAACCACTATGAGGCCCACTGACAGTCCTGAGTGATGTTTCCTCTGATTTCCAGTCCCTCCCTGTGAGGGAGCATGGAACTATGGTAAAAAAAGATTCAAACTGGGATTATTAACGGCAGCAACTAATTGACAATTGTGTGGTATTTACTGTGGGGTTGCTAGTTGATCACTGGAGAATATTGGTCAGCATAATAGATTGGGTCGCCTAACGCAAAACAGAACAGACACCCCATAGCAGCGTTTGGAAACTAAACACAAAGGGGAAGAAATTCAGCTGCTTAGTGCCTCCCGTTAGCGCTTCTCCCCCCCCAGCTTAAGGGGTTAGTGATCGGGCATGGCGAATGCAGCGATGCCCGCGATCTTCAGTGCCAGCACTGCCACTAACTCTTACCGCTGGGCCTCTAGCGCCTCGCAGGTCATGATGTCATAAAGTGCACAGCGCCCCGTTGCTGGCCTGGATGTAAAATTGCCTCCCGCTCCCTGCAGCATCGCCGGGTGTCAACAACGGCAGGAAGAGGAGGAGTTGTGAATTCGGCTGGCCGCTTGGGGAGCGCTAATTAAAGGAAATGGTTTTCAGGTCGGCCAACCTTTATTATTTATACCAGTGTGGTGCCTGCTCAAAGCTTTTGCAGTTTCATTGCTGCAAGATGTCCAAGCCCTCCACTTTGTGACAGTGTTTGGGGCTGTAATGGCAGTCATGCAGGACTGCCGACAGTATGTTGCGCACCATCATTGACCTTTCCCTTTAAGGGAGGTAAGCAGCCTCTGACGCCATTCGCAATGCGCTGCAAAATGTTCAACGCTCCGCCCCTACCACCCCACTCTCACACTTTAAGGCCCTAAGAGAAGCTGTTAGTGCCTGATTTTTGGAGCGTTAAAGCTGAATTTCCCGGCAGGAGAGAATCATTAGCAACTGGTGATACTTTTTCTACTTTTCCAAAGTTAACGCCCCAAGCTGGGTGTTACGGAATTTCTATCCCAAAGTGTGTCATACAGAAGGTGGTTTAAATGGAACCATAAACCTCGGGTCAGAACTTGTTAGACTTTTGCCCTCACCCTTCAGCTCGAAATCATTTCTCTGTCGCAAATTGTTGCAAGTGTGAGCTGATAACGAGGGCAACAGGGCATCTCTGGCCTGAGTGATTTAAGGATAGAGAAAAAAACAAAGGAATGACGAAGAAGGAACTCGGGTGAATTAGAGTCAAATCAGATACAGAAAGAGAAATAAAAATAAAAAAGTAAAATTGGATTAGAGGGACAGGAAAAAAGAGACAGAAAGGATAAGGAAACATTTTAATTTTAAATTTTAAAAATCTCGAAGAACAAATTACTACCTGCAGGAATGAGAATCCAGTTTCAATTCGTCCCTTTCTGGGCCGGAGAGATTGAGTGGCATTGTAGGAAGGTAAATCTTTCATTAAAAGGGCCTTTAAGCTGTTAAGTACCAGCCCTATCTTTCAGCAGCAAGGTTAATTCATAATTAATGAGAAATGCAACAATTTATTAAAACACATGGGTAGATTGAAAACGAGCTGCCATTTTTGCGAGTCTAACGACGGAAATCGTCCAACAACTTGTGGCGATTCGCAACTCACGGGCTGTCTCATCCTCACCACAATTTACACACTAATTTAAAAAAAATATTAATTCTGGGATGTGGGCATCGCTGACAAGGCCAGCATTTATTGCCCAACCCGAACTGCCATTGAGAAAGTGGTGGTGAGCAGCCTTTTTGAACCGCTGCAGTCCATGTGGTGAAAGTACTCCCACAGTGCTGTTAGGGAGGGAGTTCCAGGATTTTGACCCAGCGATGGTGAAGAAACGGCGATATTTTTCCAAATCAGGATGGTGTGTGACTTGGAGGTGAACGTGGAGGTGATGGTGCTCCCATGCGCCTGCTGTCCCTGTCCTTCTAGGTGGTAGAGGTCGCGGATTCATAAGGTACTGCCGAAGAAGCCCTTGCGAGTGCATCTTGTAGATGGTACACACTGCAGCCACGGTGCGCCAGTGGTGGAGGGAGGGGATGTTTAAGGTGGTGGATGTGGTGCCATTCAAGCAGGCTGCTTTGTCCTGGATGGTGTTGAACCTCTTGAGTATTGTTGGAGCCGCACTTATCCAGGCAAGTAGAAAGTATTCCATCACATTCCTGACTTGTGCCTTGTAGATGATGGAAATGCTTTGGGGAATTAGGAGGTGAGACACTCACCGCAGAATACCCAGCCTCTGACCTGCTCTCGTTGCCACAGTATTTATGTGGCTGGTCCGGTTAAGTTTCTGGTCAATGGTGACCCCCAGGATGTTGATGGTGGAGGATTCGGCGATGGTAATGCCGTTGAATGTCAAGGAGCGATGGTTAGACCAATAAAGCCAAGTGCCATTAACCTCATCGTTACTTTGCCAGCACATCCTGGCCCAATGTGCTTTTGCAGTGCGGATCGATATTTTTATGTTTTAGAGCGGAGCCAGCGCAAAGAAACAAATAAATAATCCACATCACTTATATTTTTACATGACAGGTGCACGTAAAAGGCAACAGCTTACAGCAAGTAAATGCTCGCTCCCTTGTATTTTGATGGCATCAGATGCTGAAAGAGTTTGGACCACCTGATGCTACAGCATGTAATTGGAGGCAGCTGCAGTCATATCACGGGTAATTTTGTTTCGTGTTGTCTTTTATTATTCTGTCCTCTCTTGAAGCTGCCGTATCACGCTGTGGCCACAGGCACTGTTGGCTGCCTAAGTGGCCATTTTGAGCACCAGGGTGGCGGGGGCGATGGGTGGTTGATCAGCAGCAGAGGAAGGGACCACCGCGGCGAAACTCAGTCATGTTGTCCTCTCCCGATGGTCACTCAACGCGCACTTCTCTTGGGAGAACGGTACTCAGGAGTAGGAAACCTACCTGACACTTAGGGCAGAGGTTAGGGCAAGGGGTCTCCGAGAGCATGTAAGTATTGGTGAGGTGTCCCCCGGAGTCAATAGTCCCACACTGAACAGTTTGAAAGCTCGGACCTTTGGATGCTCTGGGGTTGTTTCCCCATTTGTTGATGTCATCATCATAGGCAGTCCCTCGAACGAGGATGACTTGCTTCCACACCATAAGGGATGAGTTCACAGATGTTTCAATGAAGGACTCGATATTCCAGTCCTGAACTCCAGGGGTGGAAGATGCCTGTGCATGGATTTTTTTAACGTGTGGTGACCGTTGCACATCAGCCACCGCACGGGCTTGACAGAGCTAAGCCTTTATCCAGTTCACAGATCTAGGCTTTCCATCTCCTCTCTGCCGATTTACTGGCATATCTCAGCAACGCACAGTCCACTCGGGGGAAACTGAGCCCCATCCATAGGTGGCCGGGTGCACAGTAAAGAGCTGCAAACGAGGGCAACTTAGCCGGGTTGCTGTCGAAGTGACTTTTTAGGCAGTGGTGTCCAGGGTTCAGACAGAAACCTGCGGCAGTGGGGGGGGTGGTCTGAGGTTGAAATTAAAGGGACGTCTGTGCAACTACTGGCACTGTGCACAGTCTGGTGACTTGGAAACATTTTTAATGGAAATTCTTTTTTTTTTCCTTCCTATTATGGGAGCTTCCTGACCAACTCTTTTTCAGCCACTGCAGGTGACCCCCCCGAGGCTTGCTGCTTCAATTCTCCACCTCGCTTAGGCACGACTCCCTGGCAGGGATCAGGGGAACCCACCTCCTTTGTGGATTCATCAATCTGGAGCGAGAAGGGTCAGTGTTGCATCGCCAGGTCAGGCATAGGTCCTGCTCCAGAGGGGAGGAAAGCCCCAATCAAGGGGGTGCGGAAAGCCCAAGCAACAATTGTTCAGCATAAATGTTTGAGGGAAAAAAAACAACATGGGCAGAGACAAAACGGCATTCATCATGCTTCTTTATATACTGTTTAATTTTCTGAAGGAATCCTGAAGGTGACACCCCCTCTATTGGAGGCCATGGTGTTGTGCAGCTGTGAGCAGCTCAACACAGAAAACATGCAAGGTTCAAGTACAGTACACTGAAGCTCCCCCTCACCCTGAACGTGTATAAACGTCAGCCGAGGCTCAGTGGGTCTCAGTCCCATCTCTGAGTCAGACGGTTGTGGGTTCAAGTCCCACTCCAGAGATTTGAGCACTTAATTCAGGCTGACACTCCAGTGCATAGGAACGTAAGAAATAGAAGCAGGAATAGGCCATTCGGCTCCTCGAGCCTGCTCCGCCATTCAATGAGATCATGGCTGATTTGATCTTGGCCTCAACTCAACTTCCCTGCCCGCTCCCCATAACCCTTGACACCCCTGTAGTTCAAAAATGTGTGCAGTGCCAAGAGAATGCTGCACAGTCAGAGGTCCCGGCTCTCGGATGAGATGCAATGTCGGCCCTCTCAGGTGGACACAAAAGGTCCCATGGCACTATATCTCAGAAGAGCAAGGAGATTCTCCCCAGTCTCCTGGTCAATCCCTCAACTGGCATCACTAAAACAGATGATCTTGTTATTGTCACAGTTTGTGGGAGCTTGCTGTGCGTAAATTAGCTACCGCATTTCCCAAATTACAACAGTGACCACACTTCCAAAGTACTTCATTGGCTATAAAGCACTTTGGGTGGTCTTGAGGTTGTGAATGGCGCTATATAAATGCAAGTTCTTCTCCCTTGGGGAGCAGGTAAGAAAGTTGGGGCAAGAGGTGGAGGGAAGTCCATTTAAAAAAATTAAAAAGGGAATTATTATTGTGTTTTGTGCCAACATATCCTAGTCACCACAGTTAGCCTTTAGAAATGCAGCAATTAGTTCTGATTTCACCAAGCACTGACAATCTCCAACTCAAAAACAGTGAAACATGTAGCCCGCCTGGGAGACATTGTACGGAGGAGTTGAAGCTCAGTCCTTTTTTGCAAAATATTGTGTTCTTTTTATTTTTGGAATTTCTTTTGCCAGCAGCTCTGGCTTAAATCCTGCGCAGAGAATAATTCCATTTGTAGGAGGCAAAGGATTCTGTGAGGAGCATTGTTAAAATCCCAGTCATATGGGAAACACCCACGACCAACACTGTGCATCCATGTGCGGTGCACGTATTGAAACTATGGGGTGATTTTAACCAGACTCGCTCAGCAGAAATCTGGTGGGCGAGCAGTTAAAATCGCCCTGGCTCTTACCTGTCCGAAAGCTGCCATGATCGCAACAACTGCAATTTTAACCTGCTCTCCTGAGCAGGCAGCAAGGACACACGCCCGGAGCCAACAGGGTCCTTCTTAACATATGCATGTTGCGGCCCGATGACATAATTGAGACCCGACTGTAATTTTAACTCACGCCTGAGCAGGCCCTTAAAAAAACACATTATCCTGTCTTTATCACGTTGCTGTTTGTGGGAGCTTGTTGTACGCAAATTGGCTGCCGTGTTTCCTACATTATAACGGTGACTATACTTCAAAATGACTTCATTGGCTGCAAAGCACTTTGGGACATCCTGAGGCCGTGAAAGGTGCCATAGAGATGCTCTTCTCAATCCACTGAATCTTCCTAGGGAGGTGGCCAACCAAGTAAAACCTCCAATATGATGCTGCAGAAATTTCTCCCCAATCTCTGAAGGTAAATGGGTGAAATTTCAGGTTATCAATCCAATCTTTAGATCCACACCATTCACTTCGATGTCCGTGAGCAATCTCGAGTCCCAGTAGCACAAACAATGAAACCCTTACATTTATATTGGGCTTTGTCATGTTTTAAAAAAAAATCTTATCAAACTTCCCACAGTGAATTACTTTTTGGAGTGCTGTAACTGTCATGTCATCAAACATGACCACCATTCTGGACCAGCAATGTCCCCTTCACAGCAGTGAGATGAGTGACCAGTTAATCTGTATTACTGATTGAGGGACGAATGTTGGCCAGGACACTGGGATAACTTTTTAAAAAGTTATTCATTCTCAGGATGTGGGCATTGCTGGCAAGGTCAGCATTTATTGCCCATCTCTACTTGTCCTTGAGTGTCTTGGTAGGCCACTTAAGAGTCAACCACATTGATGTTGGACAGGAGTTACATAGAGATCGAGTTAGGATGGCAGTTTTCTTCCCTAAAGGACATTAGTGAGCCGTTTTTTAAAAATCCGACAACCTCATGGTCATTTTTACTAATACCCAACTTTTTATCTCCAGATTTTTATTTTTATTTCTCAACTACCATGATGGGATTTGAACTCACATTCTCGGCACGATTAGTCCAGGCCTCTGGAACACTAGACCAGAAACATAACCACGACACTACCGTACCTATTTTCTGCTCTTCTTCAAATAGTACCATGGGATTTTTAATATGCACCTGAACAAACAGGTGGGGCCTCAATTTAACATCTCATCTGAAGAAAGGCATCTCCAACAATGCTGCACTCTCTCATCACTGCACTGGAGTGTCGGCATTGACAACGAGCTCAAGTCTAGGTTGAGGGCTTGGATCCAGAACATTTCGACGCAGAGAAAACAGTGCTATTAATTGAGCCGAGTGATGTACAAGAACCATTTGATCATCGCTACCTGTACAATCGTCGCAATTTTTAATCACATTCTTAAATTGATATTTGTCCATCGCTCTTTTTGAAAAGGAGTTTGAGTGACTACATTTGTTAGAGTCTGATAAATGTTTCTATTCACTGTTCTGTTTTCTAGTTCCATGGTCACAGACATTGTTAAATAAACTGTTAACTTTCTTCACACCTTTTCATTATTCTATAGATCGAGATCATGTCCCCTTTTATTCATCATTCCAGTTCAACCAAGTTCATTGCTGTGACTCGCTGGTCATGATATGGAGACCTAAAGCTGGAGTCATACTTGTTGCTCTTCCCTGAAATAAGTCTGCTGGTGCACCCAATATTATTAGGATATTCCAACTGTCTACTTATCAAAGAATTAAACAGTGTTAAAATAACTTGTTTCAATTTGGCCCAGAATCCAATATGAAACACACAGGTGCCAATGTTTATACACACCTATACATACCTGATAGAGTGGATACAGAGAGAATGTTTCACTTGTGGGGAAGAGCATAACTAGAGGCCATCAATATAAGATAGTCACCAAGAAATTCAAAAGGGAATTCAGAAGAAACTTCTTCACCCAAAGAGTGGTGAGAATGTGGAACTTGCTACCACAGGGAGTGGTTGAAACGAACAGTATAGATGCATTTAAGGGGAGGCTAGATAGGCATGAGGGAGAAGGGAATAGAGAGTTATGCTGATCGATTTAGATGAGGAAAGATGGGAGGAGGCTCGAGTGGAGCATAAACGTCGGCATGGATTGGTTGGGCCGAATGGCCACTTTCTGTGTCGTATATCCTACAAATCCCCTGGGAGGACAGACGCACCAACGTTAGCGTCCTCGACCAGGCCAACATCCCCAGCATTGAAGCACTGACCACACTTGATCAGCTCCGCTGGGCAGGCCACAATCATTCACATGCCAGACACGAGGTTCCCAAAGCAAGCGCTCTATTCGGAACTCCTTCATGGCAAGCAAGCCAAAGGTGGGCAGAGGAAAAGTTACATGGACACCCTCAAAGCCTCCCTGATAAAGTGCAACATCCCCACTGACACCTGGGAGTCCCTGGCCCAAGACTGCCCTAAGTGGAGGAAGTGCATCCGGGAGGGCACCAAGCACCTCAAGTCTCATCGCCGAGAGCATGCAGAAATCAAGCACAGGCAGCGGAAAGAGAGTGCGACAAACCTGTCCCACCCACCCTTTCCCTCAACGACTATCTGCCCCACCTGTGACAGGAACTGTGGTTCTCGTATTGGACTGTTCAGCAACCTAAGGACTGATTTTTAGAGTGGAAGCAAGTCTTCCTCGATTCCGAAAGACTGCCTATAATGCTGATCCTATGTTATCCTATTTGTGTCAGTTTAACTGTTTGAGACAATAACGTAAACATGTAGGAGCTTTTAATCTCGAAAAACCTGGCGAGATGTTTTATAGAGGGGAAAATAAAAAGGAACTGAAAAAGGTGGCAGAGCTGGGAATGGTGCTCAAAAGTGTGGTTGAAAAGGTAGATCTTAAGAGAGGCTGAAAGGTTTAGAGAGGGTCTTCCGGGACTGAGGAGGCTGATAGCTCGGCAACCAATGGCAAGATAAAGGGAGAAGGATGCACACAGGGCCAGAGCTGAAAGATGCAGATGGGGAGTAAGGTTGGAACGATTAGTGGGGTATGGCCATTGGAAATCAGCGTGGTCCCGGTCTGCAAGACCATCAGCAGGCCGGGGCTACTGGAGTGAGCAGCGTGCGGCGGCATACCACTGCAGGGAGCAGCGCGTGCTGCTGCAGGAGGGCGACGGCTATGAAGCCAGGTCACTGATTGCAGTGCGGGCAGGCACAGCAGGGGGAGCGAAGAAGCGGCAAGAGTCAGTAGAGGGAAGTGACTGGGGCCCAAGAGAGGCGTGAATCTGGGGCCCAGAAGAGGCAAGGGCCCAGGGGAAGCACGGGCCAGCCCACACTGTGATCTGTGTGCGCGCTCGGTCTGTGCAGCAGAGCTGGTCTCCAGTTAGTCTTGGATAATCCTTGCCACTGAACCAAGACCTAACTCTGTCAAGCCCATGTGGAAGCTGGTGTGCAACGGCCACCACACATTAAAAAAATCCAAGCACAGGCATCTTTCACCCTTCAGGATGTAGTTCTGGACCTGGAATATTAGGTCCTTCATTGAAACACCTGTGAATTCATCCCTTTTTGGCGTGGAAGCAAGTCATCCTCGCTTCGAGGGACTGCCTATGATGATGATGATGGCCATGCAGGGATTTGAAGCTGAGAATGTGAATTTTAAATACACTGGGGGATAGGAATCGAGTGTTGATCAGCGAAGATTGGGTAAGCGGGACTTAGTGCAGGATAGAATAAGGCAGCTGAGTTTTCAATGAGTTAAACAGCGGAGGATGGAAGGAGCAGGACTTTGGATAAGGCAATTCACAAGGTGAAAAATGTGTGAATAAGGGTTTTGACAGCAGTGAGAATGAGCAAGGGGTGGAGCTGAGCAATGTTGTGGAGGTGGTGGATGTGTCTATGTTGCACAGTATGCCAAGGCTTCACATGATTCACCCCGAGCAAGTGGCCAGGGAGAGGAATCAATGCCAAGGCAGCAGAGTTTGTGGAAGGTGCAGAAAATGATTGCTTCAATCTGCCCTCTGTTCAGTTGAAGGAAAGTCTGGCTCATCAACAACTTCATGTCAAACAGGCACAGAGATGGTCAGGAGATCATGGGTCAGGAAGAGCTGGCCATCGTCAGCACACACATGGACCAAAGTCACCGAGGGACAGCATGTCGATGTTGATGGGGAAGGGGCCAAGGATAGATCCTTAGGGATGAAAACAGAAAATGCTGGAAATCTCAGCGGGTCAGGCAGCATCTGTGGAAGGAAATAAAGTTAACATTTCAGGTCGATGACCCTTCGTCAGAACTGTCAAAAGTTTGAAATGTAACAGATTCTTAAGGAAGTTCAGGGGCAGTGGAAGCAGGGGAGGGAAGAAGAAAAGGGAAGGTCCGTGATAGGTTGGAAGAAAGGAGAGATTTCAGAGACAAAAGGGATGGGCCAACCTGAGATGGTAATGGCACAAGTTAGGAAACAAAAGATGAGTCTAGGTAGGGTGTGAATGGCAGAATGATCATCAGTTGCCATGGGGAAGAGAGAAAAAAATAAAAATAAAAAGGGGGTTTGTAGAAAAAAAATGGGAAGAAAGCGAACAAAATATGGCTAGAGGTTATGGTCTGAAATTGTTGAACTCGATGTTGAGTGTAGAAGGCTGTAAAGTGCCTAAACGAAAGATGAGGCACTGCTTCTTGAGCTTGCGTTGAGCTTCATTGGAGCAGTGTAGGGGACCGAGGATGGAGAGGTCAGAGAGCAAGTGGAGCGGAGAATTAAAGTGACAGGCTGATCTGAAATCAGCGACCTAACTCCATATACCTCCTTTTGTCCTATATCCCTTAATACCTTTGGTTAACAAAAAGCTATCAATCTCAGATTTAAAATGAACAATTGATCTACCATTAATTGGCATTTGCGGAAGAGAGTTCCAAAATTCTATCGCTTTGTGTGTAGAAATGTTTCCAAATTTCATTCCTGAAACGTCTGGCACTAATTTTTAGATGACCTAGAGATCAGCAAATCAGTTTTTTTTAAATATTTGTTCCTGGGATGTGGGCATCATTGGCAAGGCCAGCATTTATTGCCCATCGCTAATTGCCCTTGAGAAGGTGGTGGTGAACTGCCTTCTTGAACCGCAGCATTCCATGTGGTGAAGCTGCTCCGACAGTGCTGACTTTTTAGTAGCAGTTTGGTACAACCGAGTGGCTTGCGAGGGCAGTTAAGAGTCACATATATGCCATTATATGCAGGTAAGGACATTAATGAACCAGATGGGTTTTTACACCAATCCAATAGTTTCATGGTGACCATTACCAATACTGGCTCTTTGCTCAGGATTTATTAAATTAATTGAATTTATATTCCCCAGCATACCATGGTGGGATTTGAACTCATGTTTCCAGATCATTCATTCAGGCCTCTGGATTACTAATCCAGTAACAATTATGGCCGTGCAGAAGCTCTACACTGAATATTTTACTGTTTATTAATATTCCCCATACTCTTTTGACTATTTCCCTGCCTTCCTCTTCTTCACTTATGTTAATGGTAGCTGTCGTGTTAGTGCAGTGTGTGTATGTGTGGAAAAAAAATCAAGAGAAAGTTTTATTGAGGAGGAAAATCAATCAGGGTGTGTTTATAAATTGAATAGATGTGTAAATAGTCCGGATGTGGATCATGAAGGCTTTATAGCCAATTTGAAACAGACCGCGTGCGCTGCCAGTCCGCCCATGCGAGCTTGGCCCCTGGCCGAACAATCCCGACCTCAGCTCCTTCCCAGCCATGTTAACCGTATCTTCACTCTTTGAAGATGGGGCCTGCTGTGTATTTCCATCTTTTTTATTTAACATCAACAATATTTTGGGATTTAAAACAAAACATTTGGGGTTGGCGCGCGCTCGGGAGCCACACGGCTCGAGCCCGATCCGGGCCGGATTCCACGTGTGTTGATTGGCGCACGCTGTTGCAATGGGAAACTTCTATGAGTCCCTGTCATTTTTCTTTCTGCGAGCCCTATCCTCGTGTAATTATAAATTCCCATTTGCCCACGAATGGATGCCTTCCAGTGCGAGGGATCGTTGCAAGTCTGGCCCTAATGGGTGTTTATGTGACTGGAAGGCTGTTTCCAGTAGGGTTCCGCTGGGCTCAGTACTAAGTCCCTTGCTTTTTGTGGTATAAATCAATGGATCTAGACTTGAATATAGGGGGTATGATTAAGAAGTTTGCCAATGATACAAAAATAAGCTGTGTGGTTGATAAGGAAGAAGTAAGCTGCGGACTGCAGGAGGGCAGATCAGGTGGGCAGAACAGTGGCAAATAGAATTTAATCCAGAGAAGTGTGAGGTAATGCATTTGGGGAGGATTAACAAGGAAAAGGAATACACATTCAATGGTAGGACACTGAGAAGTGTAGAGGAACAAAGGGACCTGGGAGTGCATGTCCACAGATTCCTGAAGGTAGCAGGCCAGGTGGTTAAGGAGGCATACGGAATGCTTGCTTTTATTAGCCAAGGTATAAAATATAAGAGCAGGGGGGTTTATACTTGATCTGTATAACACACTGGTTAGGCCACAGCTGGAGTACTGCGTGCAGTTCTGGTCACCGCATTACAGGAAGGACGTGATTGCACTGGAGAGGGTACAAAGGAGATTTACGAGGATGTTGCCAGGAGTGGAGAATCTTAGCTTGGAGGACAGATTGGATAGGCTGGGTTTGTTTTCCTTGGAACAGAGGAGACTGAGGGGAGACCTTAGTGAGGTGTATAAAGTTATGAGGGACTTAGATATAGTGGATAGAAATTACCTATTTCCCTTAGCAGAGGGGTCAACAACCAGGGGGCATAAATTTAAAGTAATTGGTAGAAGGTTTAGAGGGGATTTGAGGGGAAATTTTTTCACTCAGAGGGTTGTGTGGGTCTGGAACTCACTGCCTGAAAGGGTGGTAGAGACAAAAACCCTCACCACATTTAAAAAGTACTTGGATGTGCACCTGAAGTGCCATAACCTGCAGGGCTATGGACCTAGAGCTGGAAAATGGGATTAGACTGGATAGCCTCTTGTTGGATGGCACGGACATGATGGACCGAAATGGCTTCCTTACGTGCTGTAAATTTCTATGATTCACCACTGTGGTCCCCTGATACCCAGCTAACAAGGTGAGGAAACAGTCTGCTCTCAGGATGATTCTTGCTGACTGTAATTGGCTATTGGAGGTGTGTGAGTGGTGAGGGGGAAGTGACATACCTGCCACTTGGCCCTCTCATATCTTGGCTGAAGGGCTGGTCTTCGCTTCCAATAACCTGGTCAAGGGAAGAAATCCAACACTTGAGGGAAATTTGTTAGGTACAAACTCACAACGAAGGACTTGCCTCCTGCTGCTATCTCGGACAGTGCAGTAGCTACCAGCATTGGCTGAGGATATCCCACCATGTTAGCATGTCCCGTAGTTTATTACGTAGAAAAGTAGAATTAATTGCCCTTAAAATAACCTTATACAAAAATCAAAGGGCTACTGCGTGTCACGTGTGCTCATGCCAGCCACAAATCACAGCTTGCATTTATATAGCGCCTTTCACAACCACTGGATATCCCAAAGTGTTTTACAGCCAATTAAGTATCTTTTGAAGTGTAGTCACTGTTGTAATGTGCAAAACATAGCAACCAATTTGTGCACAGAAAGCTCCCACAACAGCAATGTGATAATGACCAGACATGCTGTTTTTAGTGATTTTGATTGAGGGAGAAATATTCGCCCCAGGACACCGGTGAGAACGCCCTGCTCTTCTTTGAAATAGTGCCATTAGATCTTTTACATCCACCTGAGAGAGCAGACGGGGCCTCAGTTTAATGTCTCACCCTAAAAACGGCACCTTCAACAGTGCAGTACTCCCTCAGCACTGGAGTGCAGCCTAGATTTTTGTGCTCAAGTCCCTGGAGTGGGACTTGAACCCACAACCTTCAGACTCAAAAGGTGAGATTGCGACCCACTGAGCCACAGCTGACACTCATGGCACGATATCGCAAACAGGTCACCTGTTCCTTTGCAGTCGGAATGAACGTCATCATTTCAGTGAAGGTGATGCATCCTTACACCAAGCTGAGAATAGGCACATTACATCTTGATTGGGCGTTTCCCCAATGCCTCAGCAGGTTTAAACAGCGTGTAGCTAAGCAACGCACGCTGGAGAAGTCATATGTACACTCCCCAGTCAATTATTTAGTGTGGATGCCATATGAAGATCTGATTGGATGTGACTCTGATCCCCTCTGTGGGTGAAGTTCATGCATGAATAGATTGCCATGTGGGTGAGGTGTGGGAGTGTCCCAATTCTCTGTGGAATTGAAGCCCAGCAGGGAATGAATACCTTCAGCAGCGGAGGAAGAGAGAGATCAGTACTGTAATGAAGTAATGTGTTGCTCTACTAGGGGGTGGGACTGATACCTGATAGGCCTCAAGTTCCTACCTCATCATCATCATAGGCAGTCCTTCAGAGTTGAGGAAGACTTGCTTCCACTCTAAAAGTGAGTTCTCAGGTGGCTGAACAGTCCAATGCAGGACCTATAGGCTCTGTCACAGGTGGGACAGACAGTGGTTGAATGAAAGGGTGGGTGGGGAGTCTGGTTTGCCGCACACTCTTTCCGCTGTCTATGCTTGGTTTCTGCATGCTCTCAGTGACGAGACTCGAGGTGCTCAGTGCCCTCCTGGATGCTCTTCCTCCACTTTGGATGGTCTTGGGCCAGGAATTCCCAGGTGTCACTGGGGAAGTTGCACTTTATTAAGGAGGCTTTGAGGGTGTCCTTGAAGCATTTCCTCTGCCCACCTGGGGCTCGCTTGCCGTGTGAAAGCTCTGCGTAGAGCGCTTGCTTTGGGAGTCATGTGTCGGGCATGCAGACAATGTGGCCCGGCCAACAGAGCTGGTCGAGTGTGGTCAGTGTTTCAATGCTGCGGATGTTGGTCTGATCGAGAACACCGACATTGGTGTGTCTATCCTCCCAATGGATTTGCTAGATCTTGCGGAGGCAGCGCTGGTGGTACTTCTCCAGCATTTTGAGGTGTCTGCTGTATATAGTCCACATCTCTGAGCCATATAGGAGGTTGAGTATCACTACAGCCCTGCAGACCATGAGCTTGGTGCCAGATTTGAGGTCCTGGTCTTCAAACAATCTCTTCCTCAGGTGACCGAAGGCTGCACTGGCACACTGAAGGCGGTGTTGGACCTCGTCGTCAATGTCTGCTCTTGCTGACGGTAGGCTCCCGAGATTTGGAAAATGGTCCATGTTGTCCAGGGCCGCATCATGGATTTTGATAATCGGGGGGCAGTGCTGTGTGGCAGGGTCAGGTTGATGGAGGACCTCTGTCTTACGGATGTTTAGTGTAAGGCCTATGCTTTCGTATGCCTCAATGAAGGTGTTGATGATGGCTTGGAGTTCGGCCTCTGAGTGTGCGCAGACGCAAGCGTCATCAGTGTACTGTAGTTCAATGACAGAGGATGGGACAACCTTGGATCTTGCCTGGAGGCGGTGGAGGTTGAACAGATTCCCATCTGTTCTATAATTTAGCTCCACTCCAGCAGGGAGCTTGCTAACAGTGAGATGTAGCATTGCAGTAAGGAAAATAGCATTGTTGCGATGATGCCGCCTTGCTTGACCCCGGTCCAGATGTGGATTGGGTCTGTGATCGATCCATTGGTCAGGATCATGGTTTGCATGTCATCGTAGAGCAGACGGAGGATGGTGAGAAACTTTTGAGGGCAGCTGAAACGGAGGAGGGCGCTCCATAATCCCTCACGGTTGACAGTGTCAAAGGCCTTTTTGAGGTCAAAGAAGGCCATGTACAAGGGCTGGTGCTGTTCCCTGCATTTCTCTTGCAGTTGTTGCACGGTGAAGATCATATCCATTGTACCCCATACCGGACGGAATCTGCATTGCGATTCTGGGAGGAGCACTTCAGCCACAGGGCGAAGACGATTGAGGAGGATTCTTGCAATTACTTTCCCAGTGGCCAACAGCAGGGAGATTCCTCTGTAGTTACCGCAGTTGGACTGGTCCCCTTTTTTTGAAGATGGTCACGATTATGGTGTACCTGAGATCTCCTGGCATGCTCTCCTCCTTCCAGATAAGAGAAATGAGGTTATGTATTCATGCCAAAAAGTGCTTCTCCACCATGTTTTAGTGCTTCATCAGGGATTCCAGCTGCTCCTGTTGCCTTGTTATTCTTCAGTTGACGGAAGGTCTTTTCTACTTCAAGGTGGTCTCAAGTTCCTACCTACTGTAAATGCCGCATATTACTGAAGCACAATGTAGCTCTTGCTTGGTGCTGTAGTCAACGAGCGCCAGATACGGTATCTTGTTCTATTTCAGAATGCCACAGGACTTAGAAAAGAGCACGGAAAGCATCAGTTGGCCACAGGCAACCAATTTATGGGGAAACTTTAAAAAAATGTTAAAATCAGGAAGTTAAGCTTGAAACATAGAAACATAGAAACATAGAAAATAGATGCAGGAGTAGAAGTGCTCTTTTCTAAGTCCTGTGGCGTTCTGAAATAGAACAAGATACCGTACCTGGTGCTCGTTGACTACAGCACCAAGCAAGAGCTACATTGTGCTTCAGTAGTATGCGTCATTTACAGTAGGTAGGAACTTGAGACCATCTTCGAGCCTGCACCACCATTCAATAAGATCATGGCTGATCATTCACCTCAGTACCCCTTTCCTGCTTTCTCTCCATACCCCTTGATCCCTTAAGCCGTAAGGGCCATATCTAAATCTCTCTTGAATATATCCAATGAATTGGCATCAACAACTCTCTGCGGTAGGGAATTCCACAGGTTAACAACTCTCTGAGTGAAGAAGTTTCTCCTCATCTCAGTCCTAAATGGCTTACCCCATATCCTTAGACATCTCAGTCCTAAATGGCTTACCCCATATCCTTAGACTATGACCCTGGACTTCCCCAACATCGGGAACATTCTTCCTGCATCTAACCTGTCCAATCCCATCAGAATTTTATATGTTTCTATGAAATCTCCTTTCATCTTTCTAAACTCCAGTGAATGCAGGCCCAGTCGATCCAGTCTCTCCTCATATGTCAGTCCTGCCATCCCGGGAATCAGTCTGGTGAACCTGCGCTGCACTCCCTCAATAGCAAGAACATCCTTCCTCAGATTAGAAGACCAAAACTCAACACAATATTCCAGGTGAGGCCTCACCAAGGCCCTGTACAACTGCAGTAAGACCTCCCTGCTCCTATACTCAAATCCCCCAGCTATGAAGCCAACATACCATTTGCCTTCTTCACCGCCTGCTGTACCTGCATGCCAACTTTCAATGACTGATGTACCATGACACCCAGGTCTCGTTGCATCTCCCCTTTTCCTAATCTGCCGCCACTCAGATAATATTCTGCCTTCGTGTTTTTACTACCAAAGTGGATAACCTCACATTTATCCACATTATACTGCATCTACTATGCATTTGCCCACTCACCTAACCTGTCCAAGTCACCCTGCAGCCACTTAGCGTCCTCCTCACAGCTCACACCGCCAACCAGCTTAGTGTCATCTGCAAACTTGGAGATATTACACTCAATTCCTTCATCTGAATCATTAACGTATATTGTAAATAGCACTGAGTCCTGCGGCACCCCACTAGTCACTGCCTGCCATTCTGAAAAGAACCCATTTATCCCGACTCTATGCTTCCTGTCTGCCAACCAGTTCTCTATCAGTACATTACCCCCATTACCATGTGCTTTAATTTTGCACACCAATCTCTTGTGTGGGACCTTGTCAAAAGCCTTTTGAAATTCCAAATACACCACATCCACTGGTTCTCCCTTGTCCACTCTACCAGCTATAACCTCAAAAAATTCTAGAAGATTTGTCAAGCATGATTTCCCTTTCATAAATCCATACTGACTTGGACCGATCCTGTCACTGCTTTCCAAATGCGTTGCTATTTCATCTTTAATAATTGATTCCAACATTTTTCCCACTACTAATGTCAGGCTAACCGGTTTATAATTACCTGTTTTCTCTCTCCCTCCTTTCCTAAAAAGTGGTGTTACATTAGCTACCCTCCAGACCATAGGAACTGATCCAGAGTCGATAGACTGTTGGAAAATGATCACCAATGCATCCACTATTTCTAAGGCCACTTCCTTAAGTACTCTGGGATGCAGACTATCAGCCACCGGAGATTTATCGGCCTTCAATCCCATCAATTTCCCTCACACAATTTCCCGCCTAATAAGGATTTCCTTCAGTTCCTCCTTCTCACTAGACCCTCGGTCCCCTGGTATTTCCAGAAAGTTATTTGTGTCTTCCTTCGTAAAGACAGAACCAAAGTATTTGTTCAACTGGTCTGCCATTTCTTTGTTCCCCATTATAAATTCACCTGAATCTGACTGCAAAGGACCTACGTTCGTCTTCACTGATGCGTATTGTCCCAGCTTGCAGGCCAGTTGTAAAGAAAAAAGAAACAGCTTGTATTTATATAGTGCCTTTCACGACCCCAGGACCTTCCAAAATGCTTTACAGCTGATGAAGTTGTTTTGAGGTGTAGTTTCTGTTATAATGTAGGAAACGTGGCAGCCAATTTGCGCACAGCAAACTCCCACAAACAGCAATAAGATTAATGACTGGATCATCTTGTTATTTTGATGTTAATTGAGGGATAAATATTAACCAGGAAAACGGGGATAACTCCCTTGCTCCTCTTTGAAATAGTGCCGTGGGATTTTTTACATTCACAAAAAAGAGCAGACGGAGCCCAGGTTTAACGTCACATCCGATAGTGCAGCACTCCCTCAGCACTGCCCTGGAATCAATGGTTCCGCTAATTTTTTTCCTTTCGTACGCGGTCCCTTTAACTGGCTGACGGCCCAATCTAATTTCCGCGTGTGCGCGGTATCTTCCGTGTCTAAGCCAGAGGGCGGCTTGGGCGGGACCTGCAGCAGCAGCGCAGCTTAGCAGGAACGTTGCCTGGTGTGTCAGCCCAGATTATGTGCTCAAGTCTCTGGAACGGGACTTGACCCTACGGCCTGCTGACTTTTGATACATACCCCTGCGTTGATATGCAGTAGCGCGGTGTAACTTGGAGGCGAAGTTGCCCGAATCGACTGTAAGCAGGCCGCCCGAGACCTGAAGGAGGTATTCTCGCTCTGCTTTTAACTTGGCACTGGCTGCAATATAACTGCAATCCAGGCATCAGCTAGTTATGTGGGACAGCTGACGGATGCAAGCCTCCTCCAGAATATTGCTCGAGAGTGAATACCCCTGTGGTGGCAAAAAAAATGAATCCCTTTATCCAATTGCTGCTATTAAAGCAGACTGTACAGGTAACAAATTGCTCTGTGGAGCAGTGGCAGTGGCTGTGGGGGGAGGAGCAGTTCCCCATTAACAGGATGCCCCATTAAGCAGCTCCCACAGCTTAAATATTCAGGCGGCGAGGATGAACATTTGCAAGCCTTGTCACCTCGCAAGCGGGAGGCCATTCTCCTCCCTGTCACTCGTCAGACAGGCAACTCCTAAACAGCGCGCCGCGATGACAACTTGTGTCAAAATGCACTGTAATTAAAGAACAGCTCCTTGGGAGCATCTGTGGAGTCGACATACTCTCCTGAGTACAGCGTGCTGCTTTGGCCTGTGGCAAACAATTCACCAGTCAGTCCATAACAACCTCAAGAAAATATGTGTGTTTTGCAAATTCACCGTCATTAACATTGTAAACATGCAAGGAGAGTTACAAGTGTATGTCCTGAGGATATTAGCTGTACAATTTATTGTTTTTCAGGCAAAGGGAAGTATTAAAGCCCCGGTCCTCATTCCCACGGCAACCAACCGAAGAAACAACTGAAGCCGGACTCCTCGCACTTAAAAGCCGTGGCCATTTTTCAAATACTGCTGAAATTCACCCCTCTGCGCTTCAGATGGGGACACCAGCAGGACTATGATGATGGGATACTTATTGTAATTAATAAATATCACAAGGCCCTGTAAGGGAGAAATTCAACATTGTCACTCCCGCTTCACGGACATAACGTCACTTGCAGCACATGCCAGATTTAGCAGCGGGAAGGCCCGGGTCTTATATGCGAGTGGGCCCAGGCCACTGCTAAATTTGACAGCCAGGGCCTTTGTTTTTTTAGGTGATTTATAAAGGTTTAGCAGAACTTCCTTGTCAGAATGCAATCCTACGAACATTGTAAAATCTTGCCTAGCCTGGACATGGAACAGATTGGCAGCTTGGTAACTCTGAGATATTTCGACTTGTTCGGTCACAGTAGGCCCAATTCTAAATCGGCAGAATCGCAAATGGAAATCCATACAACACTGATAAAAATCAAATGAAAATGGAATGTGATTTATGTGGCTACTGTTAGCCAGCGGTCCGAATTGTAAAGATTTAAAAAATATGACTGAAGAATATATTTTAAGGATAACATGTCACTGGAAAGTACATGGTGGAAGGGGAGTAGAGTACGGAATTAACTAAACAGTCATTGTGGTCCAGTATCCTGACTACCACTTGTTATATAAAAGTAAAATACTGCGGATGCTGAAAATCTGAAATGAAATCAGAGAATGCTGGAAATACTCAGCAGGTCAGGCAGCACCTGCGGAGAGAGAAACAATTAACGTTTCAGGTCCTGTCTCTGCACCTGTACCTGCCTCCATCAGCTCTTGCTTAAAGTCTGTTAAATCTCCAACTTTTTCCAGTGCTGACAAAAGGTCATCAACCTGAAACATTAACTCCTTTTCTCTCTCCACAGATGCTGCCTGACCCGCTGAGTATTTCCGGCATTTTCTGTTGCTATACCACTTTATTATGTGTCAGTTAAGAAAGGCGGGAGCCAATTTGCGCACAGCAAGGACCCAGAAACAGCAACACGATAAATGACCAGATAATCGATTCTTTAGTCATGTTGGTTAAGGAATAAACATTGGCCAGGACACTGGGGATAAATAGTACCATGGGATCCTTTACGTCCACCTGAGAGGGCATAACGGGCCTCGGTTTAACGTCTCATCCGCAAGACACTGCTCACTGGCACTCTCCCTTTCAGAGAACCAAGGACGGTGAAATTCCGGCCCCCCCCCACCACTCCCCCACCTTAATAATTTCACCAAAATGTCCACTCTTGTACAAAAAGGGATTTTCCAATTTTGTTTAGTGATCTTCTCAACAGCAGAAATGTCAACCTCTTCTAGTGCCAAGTGGAGGGGTAGAGGGGCCTTCATTCAGTTTTAAAGGAACATTGTTTTCATGAAAGCAAGTGCCTGGCAAGCCCTTTGTGTGTTTGGGTGGTAGGAAGAGCCAAGTCATTTTCATCACAATGCTCTGATGATGTGTTTGGAGCCAATTGACTTCAGAGTGTCATGTTTTTGTGAAAACAAAGAATAAAGGATTTGCCGATGCTTGATTTTATTTTAACCATGAAGACACTTCCCTTCAAAAATGTCCAGCGAAGAGAGAATGTATCTGATCTTCTCGGGGAGCAGGTGAAAGAAATAAAGAGAATTGTTGTGTCAGCAAAAAAGAGACGCTTATTAAAAAGCTTTGTGATGATCTTAATCAACTGTTGCAGTTTATTGCTATTTAACTGCGGTAGAAAAAAACCCGTCAAATCCAACAGTTGACAGCTTAAAAACGGTAACGATTGCAAGAGCTGTAACTGTCGTCGCAGGTTTTCATCCTTCTCATCTTCCCAGAGCTGAGTGGGAGCGGCTTTTCACAAAGGCCACTGCTTTCACAAAGTGCCCCCTACAATTGTCAAGCAAGGCACCTGCCAACTTTTTATCCCAGACTTGCATCTTCAGTTCAACACTGCAAGGCAATAAGGCTCTCCCGTAATATTACGTGTCAGAGAAAAAAACATGTCTACTGTGCATCATCGAGATGTTCAATAAAAAAAACAGGGCATTTTCTAGGAAGTGCTCATTTATGGAGTGTTCCCTTCCAATGTATGCTAACTGATTCCTCTGTGGTGGGGGGGATGGCTAAGCGTCCCATTGTAAGATCTTTGACTAGTTTAGTGTATTTTTCTCCATTGGTGATGAGGTTTAAAAAGAGAGGAGAAGCAAAAACTTTAGTTCTGAGGCAATTAAAGCGAGAATATTCCTAAACAGCCCAGTGGAATGTAAAGATTATCTGGCGATTGGGGAAAGGCTGAATTATTCATGGTGGGCTGTGGGCTGGTGTTAGTTAATTGGGCCTTCCTCACCACTAAGGCAACCTTCAGATTACATTCAGCTCTGTCTTGCGATTCACTTTATTTCCTATCAAGTGGACAATTTTATTCAAACTACCAATTGCATCTTTTCAACAAAAAAATCCCCACGTAAAATATTTAAAGATTCTGTCGCGGCCAATCCTAATTTCTTCCCCTCCCCCCACCCATCTAAAAAATTGCAAACGGTTACTAAGGAATGTTGTTGAACAGTGACCGGAAATAATGAAAAGCGAGAGAGGCTGGAACTGCCCGAGTGGTCAGCCAGCATGTCATGGAGGTCAGGTGTCTGACACCCAGCACCTTACTTAAGGTTCTGACAAAGGATCATCGACCTGAAACGTTAACTCTGTTTCTCGCTCCACAGATGCTGCCTGACCCGCTGAATGTTTCCAAGATTTTTTGTTTTTATTTCAGATTTCCAGCATCCCGCAGTATTTTGTTTTTGTATTACCTTTGCTAAGGGTCTGGTCACTTCGTGCCTGTAGCTACGGTGCCCATCCACACTCTCGCCCCTCGTGTCTCGCTGCATTATGGCTTGTCACATCTCTGGGAGAGAGCCCTGCACCTGAGTGCTTACCGCCATGCACAGAATTCCTCACCCGGATCTTCAATTCGGCAGATTGAAGGCATGACTGGGGAGTGCCACCCTTTCCAGTACTTTGCATCAGTTGTGGCTCAGTGGGTAGCACTCTCGCCTCTGAGTCAGGAGGGTGTGGGTTCAAGTCCCCCACTCCAGAGACTTGAGTGTAAAATCTAGGCTGACACTCCCAGTGCAGTGCTGAGGGAGTGCTGCACTGTCAAAGGTGCCACCTGCCCTCTCGGGTGAGTGTAAAAGATCCCATAGCACTATTTTGAAGAAGAGTAATGGAGTTCTCCCTGATGTCCTGACCAATATTTATCCCTCAACCCACATCACAAAAACAAATTACATTGAATGTACATCACAGAAACCGGCCATTCGGCCCCACTAGTCTGTACTGGTATTTATACTCCACACGGGTCTCCTCCCATTCCAACTACCCCACCTCAGCCTATCTTTCTATTCCCTTTTCTCTCATGTCCTCATCTAGTTTCTGTTTGAAGCAGCTAAACTGTTTGCCTCAACCACTTCCTGTGGTAGCAAGTTCCACATTCTAACCACTCTCTGAGTAAAGCCATTTCTCCTGATTTCCCTGTTGGATTTATTAACAACTATCTTGTATTTATGGTCCCTAGTTTTAGATTCTCCCACATGTGAAAACATTCTCTCCACATCTACCCTGTCCAACCCATTCATAAATTTAATGATCTCAATCAGGTCACCCCTGAGTCTTCTCACTTCTAAAGAAAAAAGGCCCAACTTGTTCAATCTTAACTGGTCATTATCTCATTGCTATATGTGGGAGCTTGCTGTGCATAAATTGGCTGCCACATTTCTTACATTACAACAGTGACTACACTTCAAATGTACTTCAATGGCTGTAATATTCCTTCAGTGCGAGTTATCTTTCTGAAAAACAACAACCAAAAAGCTCATGCAAGACCTTATAGCACTTTCCTTTGCCCTTCTTTGACCTCTGGCTCATGCCCCCATCCAGTGCTGCCTCACAACTGTCAGCTTCAGGTTCTGGACGACCATCTCATTGACTGCGTTTTTCCTGCCCCCACCACCTGCCCAACTGCACCACCCCTCCCTTGAATCAACAATCAATGTCAAGATCCATCAGACATTCTCGTGGAACAGCTGATGATTTCTGACACTTACGCACATCCTGAGCAGTGAAGCTTCATGACATTTTGTATAAACCCCAGTCAGTATTAAACGCATCACAGACATTTCAGTTCCTTGTCTTTCTGAGCTGCTGCCTTCCTTGCACAGACGTGCAACCCTCCCCCCCGCCCCACCAAAGAGAACGATTTAGATCTGATAGAGAGGTTGGCTTCCCATTTATTTCTTTATCTCGTGCTTTCTGTGCAATAGTTGAAGGGAAGTTGCTGCTTGGTAAAATGGTCTTGCATGCCGATCTACTCAGTAAAACGGGGAGATTACACAACGATGCAGTCAGTCACTCAGTCACTCAGTGGCAACACCTGGCTGTCTGCCACTAAAGACACGATCTTCGGTTCGGATCAGGAACGCCCCAGGACCAATCGCGGGGATGTGGCTTGAGTTTGGGCATCTCAAGTGGAGTGGTGACGGGGGCATTACAATTGACCTCATTGTGCCCCCCACCCCCCTCCCCTCCATGACAGTATTAAAGCCCATTTATATAGGGACAGGCCACTGCCAGCATCAAACAAGATGATTATGGCTTTTTGAACTGAAGATTGAAGTGAAAAACATGGGCCAGCAGTTATCTGGAGAATCATTGTAAAAAACTGTAAGTTGTTACAAGGTGCACTGCAGCAACTTGCCAAGACCTCTTCGACAGCACCTCCCAAAACCGCGACCTCTACCACCTAGAAGGACAAGGGCAGCAGGCGCATGGATACACCACCATCTCCTAGTTCCCCTCCCTCCAAGTTACACACCATCCTGACTTGGAAATATATCACTGTTCCTTCATCATCGCTGTGTCAAAATCCTGGAACACCGTCCCTAACAGCACTGTGGGAGTACCTTCACCGCATGGACTGCAGCAGTTCAAGGCGGCGGCTCACCACCACCTTCTCAAGGGCAATGAGGGATGGGCAATAAATGGTGTTCTTGCCCACATCCTAGGAGTGAATTTAAAAAAATTAAATTGAAAAGGACGACAGATTCTGCTTGAGCCTAGTACCCTGTGCTATTTGGTACCAGGCTGTTGCTGCCCTAGATAGTCACGTGCATACCTGGCTGATAGCTTAAAAGGGTGAATGCAACAAATTTGATATTATCGCAACTACAACAACAAAAACTTGTCTTTATATAGCGCTTTTAACATAGTAAAACGTCCCAAAGCGCTTCACAGGAGTGTTTTAAGACAACAAACAAACTAGGCGATTTAAGCAAAATTGGCTTCCTCTGAGTTATTTTCAGAAGAATCTGAGAGTCAGCTTAAAAAAATTTAAGGAGTACTGTAGCTTTAAATTTCTTGCACGTTAGAATTTAAAAAGGCTGCAATGGTTAGAATTCAACCATAGCTCAGACTAACAAAACATATTTTAAACAGCGGGGGTGGGGGGAGGTGAGGACAACGTTCTCTTGACTCAAATTCATCCTTGGTGAATAGGACGGAAGTGTTCAGGGAATGAGCTTAGGTAGTATCAGTTTGGATCCTGAGGATATGTGTCGACAGTGTCAGCTGTAGCTCAGTGGGCAGCACTCTGAGTTAGAGGTTTTGGGCTCATAGTCCCACTCCTGGAGCTTGAGCACAAAAATGCAGGCTGAGACTCCAGCGCAGTGCTGAGGGAGAGCTGCACTGTCGGAGGTGCCGTCTTTTGGATGAGATCATAGAGTCATATTTACAGCACGGAAGGAGGCCATTTTGGCCTATCATGTCCACGCAGGCCTAAAAAGCACTATCCAGCCGAATCCCACTTTCCAGCTCTTAGTCCATAGCCCTATAGGTTACGGCACTTCAAGTGCATATCCAAGTATTTTTTAAATGTGGTGAAGGTTTCTGCCTTTACCATCTTTTCAGACAGTGAGTTCCAGGCCCCCACCATCCTCCGGGTGAAGAAATTTGCCCTCAGATGTTAAACTGTCTGCCCTCTCAGGTGGATGTAAACGATCCCATAGTACAATTCCAAAGAACAGGAAAGTTTTCCCTGGTGTACTGGCAAATATTTGTGCCTCAACTAACATCACAAAAGCTGTTTATCCAGTAATTATCATATTACTGTTTGTGGGAGCTTGCTGTGCGCAAATTGGCTGCCGTGTTTTCTACATTACAACAGTGACTACATTTCAAAAAGTACTTTATTGACTATAAAGCGCTTTGGGAATCCAATGGTCGTGAAAAGCGCTATATAAATGCAAGTGTTTCTTTTTTTTCATTAGATAGGTAATGAAGATGGCTGATGGGGAATTAGGGAGGATTTTGCCTTTGGGCATGCAATCATGTTTTGGGGCAGGGGACTCATATTGTTCAGGGTGCAAAGGTGCTGACTGTGCATCAGAAGAGGAAACAACCATAGCTTTGGATAAAGAAAGCATATCCCAAATCTTAAGCACTCCAGTGTGTGAGGAGGAAATGACAGTGCAGAGGGAGTCTAGAGAGATACACCCTAGTTTGGGCGATCCAGACACAAATTGCACCCAAAATTGCGCTAACTTTGAGAAGGTTTTTCTTCCCTCACGTTTCTGCTCAAACTCATTTGTAAAGCGGCAAATGTAAAATGTGCCATAAACCAGTGGGATCAGGCATCGGTTTAGAATAGTATTTTTATTTTAATTTATGCATTATACATATATATCCAGGAATATATATTAAGAGTGGTAACCTGGTGCAGCTTTATTAATGCAGCTGAAAATGGGATTTTCACAAAAAATTTGCACTTTATTGTCTAGTCCACCAATGTGAGTAACGCGAATTTAAATAATGAAAATGACTTTAAAAATACAACACAAAACCACTGACTTGTTACATTGGTGTACAGTAATCAATTTCTTGGTCAATTAAAAAAAAATTAAGATTCAAAAGCTTTTAAAACATGTCTCCTTGCGCCTGAAAAAAAGCTTAATTTTAAGAGCCTCTTCGAAGGCCCACAAAAGGGTACTGTTAGCGGAAACTTGCTATGGTGATTGACTTGATCTGGGGGCTTGGCCTAGTTTTGTGGGCGGGTCGGCTTCTAGCGCGCTGCTTCTCAAACCAGCGCAAAAGATTGCGGAGACTCGATCTGCGCTGAATGTAATTTGCGCTTAAAATTCCGTGGTCTTTTGCGCAACCTAGCAGAAACCCCAGGACCCCTCTTTGTAGCATAGTGAGGGGGGGGTAGGATATGTTTCACACATCCTCAGCATCTTATAGAGAACTAGGAAATGCATTATATCTCCCTGGCTGTTGAACCAAAGGCAGAGGAATAAATCCCAAGCCTACTATACTAAATTTAAATGAAATTTGATCTTTGGATCAGAAATCCATATTTTGCATATTTGATCTCCGATGTTCAATGACCACTCGCTCCTCAAAACCTACCTCGTTGACCAAGCCTTTGGTCACCTGTCCTATTATCTCCTTATATGGCTCGGTGTCAAATTTACACTCCTGCCAATTGCCTTAGGACACGTTAACACAGTAACAGCGCTATATAAATGCAATTTGTCGTTAGTCAGATCTCCTCATGAATCTCTATCCTGAGTGGAAAGGACACACTTTCATTAGCTGCCACCAATGACTTTTTTTTGAGGTGCGGGGGGAGGGGGGGGAGGCAATGTGGGTTAGAAATTATTCTGCACACATGCTGAGGTAAAAGCAGTGAATTATCCAGGTTGTTAGAGGTTTGTTCATTTTGCAAGCAGTTCTTGCATACATCCTTGTCAAAACAATTCACTAGGAGTCAGCGCTGTAACCCTAAACATTCCTGCTCATTTATCCTCTCGCAACAACCCCTAGTCATGTGTGGTAGGGGAGTGTCACAGTCCCCTGGGAGAGAAGAGCCTAGCCAGGCCCAATAAATGGCCTCCTCCCACTGGACGTGAAAACACAAATGCATCATTACCGGGTCTCAGGTACAACGTTAGTCAAACTTAACTGAATACCTAATCGATAAAATTTGACTTAAATGCAAAGACTTTCTGTGTTATACCACTCACCAGTGCCAGGTCCAGACTTTTTAATAACACAAGGTAACCCTCTCTCTGAGCAAGCCAGAAATATACGCTGTCATAGAACTGAGATAACATTAGCATAATATATTCATAGGATCAATAGCTATTTTATTCTCCAACACAATGCGTTCAGGACAAGTGAATATTGAGTTAAAACAATCTATTGAATGGCTCTTTATTAGAATTTCTCAGTTTTTCTTCCCATTGCTCCCCCTCAGTATCCCTTACTACACTCCCTAGCTTACACAGGGATCATTCAGGTAACTTCCCCCCTGCTCTGTGCTAACGTTGCACCGTAACAGGCCCCTGGGAGATGCATCTCAGCAGCAAGGGTGGACTCTCCCTGCGATTATCTCCCCCTAGTTTCAGGGAGGAGAGTATAAGGGGGTAGTAGTGTTTGAGACTGGGCCTCCTGTTCAATGCCTCCCCATAATGCCAATGCCTTGCATCAACCTTCTCGCCCTTGCAGTTTACAAAAGACAATATTGTAATCCTCTCCCCGTCTAAAGGACTGGGACAGAGCTGTCAGTTTTTCCCCCCAAGTATCAGTTGACTTTTCAGCCTCTATTTTGTCTCCCCTACCCTCGCTAAATGCCTATTTCAAATAAATACTGAGAACACTTCATAAGATGAGAATTGAGCCGAATGCGTCTATTGCTCGCAAAACTGAAATGTCCCAAAATTAACATTCAGTTTTTTTTCCAATTCATTTAGGTTTTTAGTCTTTACAATGTGGTGAAGGATTAAGAAAAATGACCTCAGAATTTATATGGAATCAAATCATTGCCTGACAATCAATTTAACATCTTCCACTACAGGCTGCAATCCCCTTTAACTGTGAGACTAAAATACTGTGAAATTTTGTTAAGGAAAAACCCGGACTTATTTTAATTCCACACCCGGGGGCACTTGAACAGCAGGCTTATTTTGGGGAAAGGTGTTGAGTCTGTGATGGTTTAAAATTCATGCCAATGTTAAAAAAAAAAAGGGGGGAAAAAGCAGCCGGGTGCATGGAAATATGTTTGAAGCATTTAGCTCGCAGGATTAATCGAATTATAATTTAATCATTTGATCAAACACCAATTAGCATAATCACTTGAGGGGAACTGTTGGGAGCCTCGGCGAGAGAGAAAAGATTTGAAACTACTTCAATCAGAGCTGACAGCTTTTAAACAGAACAATTTGCTTTTAAAAAAAAATCTTTCTCGAGAGTGAATCTGTAATAAAAGAAGCAAAAAGGCTATTCGCAGGAATGGATCCATCCATTTCTATTAAATAAAGCGAGAAGCTTAGCAAAATCTCATCGCAATCTACATGGACTTTGTGAAGATATAATAGACGCTCTCTAGAAATAATTTGTTAGTAAAATGATCCAGTGTCTATAAACTGCAGGCGTCATGGGTCATTTTGTTTTAAAGGTGCATGGAGTCTAAAATGATTTGCATTCTGTTTTTTTGGATGTGTTATTAAATAAAAATATATATATATTTATACATATATACACAGTGTCAGCTGTAGCTCAGTGAGTAGCACTCATGCCTCTGAATCAGAAAGATTGTGGGTTCAAATCTCACTCCAGAGACTTGAGCACAAAAAAATCTAAGCTGACAATTCAGTACAGTGTTTAAGGAGTACTGCACTGTCGGAGGTGCTGCCTATTGGCTGAGGTGTCAAACTGAGGCCATGCCTGCCCTCTCAAGTGGATGCAAAAGATTCCATGGTGCTATTTCGAAAAGCAGGGGAGTTATTTCAGGTGTCCTGACCAATATTTATCCCTCAATCAACATGACAAAAAAACAGCTTATCTGGTCATTATCATATTGCTGTTTATGGGAGCTTACTTGTGTGCAAATTGGCTGCCATGTTTCCCATATTATAACAGTGACTACACTCCAAAAATATTTCATTGACTGTAAAGCGCTTTGAGAAGTCCAGTGGTCGTGAAAGGCACTATATAAATGCAAATCTTTCTTTTCTTTTTATTTATTTTTGCTTCAAAGTTTCAGGTCTTGGGAGCTATGTCCTTCCAGAATATTTAGATATTTAGAGAGGGCAGATCCTGGTTTGCAGCTGTCGTGTATGTGTATGTGTGTGTGTCTCTGTTACTGGAAAGCTCTGTACAGCTGGCATTTAGTATTGAGGTGACTTTGCTCAAATGCAGTGCATTTAAAAAATGGGATTCTATAAATAGCAATGCTGTCTCACACTTAAATCTTGCTCACAGCTCCGGGTGTCAAAAATAACTTCAGCTGCAAAAAGCAAACTGAGGGTCATTTATCTATCCATCTCTCCGTGCCATCTACCTTCGCCCCTTCATCTCTTCGCCGTTGAATTTATCTAGTAATCTTTGGCTTGCTATAGGAAATCAGAAGTAAACGTTTGGATTAATCGCCTCTTTATTAGCCCTATCTTTTGCTTTATACAGACGTGTCTAATTTTATCTTTAAAAATTATCTCACTCTTCCCCTGCCCCCCCCTATCCCCACCACCCTGCCCCCTCTCCCACACCACATACCCCTACCCGCCCCGCCACCCCGTCCATCCATCCATCCACATTTATTCTGCACAGGGTTAGCTTGCCTGTCAGGGAGGCTCTTTATCTTTCCCTGCCAACTAACCCAAGTAGAAATACATGCATCTTATGTCTCATTCTCCGTCAAGCTTATTTCGATTTCTCCTTGTGAGACACAATCTCGGACTCACTCTGCATTTTCATTATCTCGCTCTGTACATACATGTATATATATATATATATATATATGCCGCGTGTGTATAGAGAGAAAGAGAGATAATTTTCTTTCTCTATTTTAACACACTTTTCATTCTTTCTGCCTCTTTCTCCTGCCTGAGATCACAATTCTAACATATATATATATAAAAAAATCATTGGCGACATTTGCATAATGTCATACTGAGATATAAAATTTAGATTAATTGCAGTATACAACGCTATGCATATCAATAACAGCAAAGAAAGGCAAGATAGATGCCTGCATTTGTTTGAATTGGTCGTATTACAGCGCCTGGCTCTGACTGCTGGATAAGCTACTTTAAATGATTGCAGTGCAATTTTCTGTCTCCTGCTGATCACAGGGTAGAGGCAAACGTAAAGAAACATTCACTGCCACCCCACAACCTTAATGTGGAAAGGGATGATTTCATTAACCAACTCACCATTCAAGATGCTGTGAAGTAAGAGGGTTGCCACGATCCACATACCCTAGGCTTTGTCCTTCTTGCAATGATCCCTGTGCAGTTGCCGGTCTTCTGTTATATTTGAAATTTGTGATTGTATGTGAAGGTTAACATCCACAGAGAGAGAGAGAGAGAGAGCTCTTGGCTACAGCAGGCAGTGGAGATCAAACCAGCTTGCTTTGGTAGCCCTTTATGCTGGGGCTGTGAGATATGTGTTTCCTGACTGTGTCCCTACAACCTGATCTCCTCTCTTCCTTTCCCTTCTCTTGAGTGCAACACACACACACAAAAAAAAATCGGATCAGAGATTCAGAGGGTGTGTGTTAGCCAGCTCTGCAGCCCTGAGACAGCCAGGTGTGCTGGGACACAGAGACGCTGATAGCAGCAGCACCAGCAGTAGCAGCAGCAGTAGGTCGAAGACAGGTCCACAGGTACAGCACTACACCACAACACTCAGCTCTGCAATCAGCCTCCAAATTTAACACCATGCAACACATCCACATCTTCCCACAGCTTTAATCGCATTGATCCTAGCACTAAACCAACGCCTGATACCATTAAATCACAACCCATTAACCCACTCTCAGTCTCAGAGCAGAATGTTAACCCTGTCCTTTCTGCAGACCAGATTTCAGCTATTCCGCCCTACCCCCCGCTCTCCTTCTACTCTCTCGCTCTTTCTCAGTTTGAATGCCACATAAAGGACACCACGGGGACCTTCATCCCGCGCGGAATATCTGCTGTTTAGCGTTTTATTTATTTAGTTATCATTTGACAAACTCGCGCTTGATTCTTAAAGGGGCAGAGTCCATTCTTTTGTTGCTGGCTGCAGGGAATCCGACCGGTATAAATACAATACTCACAGAATTGGCGATAAAATATGTGGATTAGCCACAGCTTTACTCGACCTCAGCCGCAATACTCGGAAACATTTTCTTCTTTCTCCAGTAAGACTTTTTGCATTTAAATTTTTTTTCAAAGCCCGATGTGTGCAAACCATTAACACTGTCACTCCTTAAAAAAGTGATTTTAATAAAGCTTTTAAAAAAAAATCTTGACACAAAAATATCAACTCCTGTTCAAATAATATTTATAATCAGTGATATAGATGGACAGCGCCTGGAGAAATATTAAATCACATTTAACTCTTGTGTAAATCATGTTGGTTTTTTAAGCTTATGGGTAAGACTCAAGCCGCAACAAAAGAGAGTTTGCTTTTAACCCTTTGCATCCTTGATGTACAGCCACTGCAACTGGCCGGAGCAGAAGTTCCACACTGCCTGGTTTGCTGCCTCCATTTTTCCTCACCCCTCCTTCCTTCTATTTTTAATTGGATTTCACAATTCCTCGCCGTTGTGGGGCATTCCAGCCCAGCCTCCTCCCAGAAAAGCCCTTGTACAATTAATGTCACCCATTCGGTCTCTGGCCGCTGTGAAGACCTCCCTTCAGAAGGAGATGGAACCTGATGATGCTTGTTAACATTTCTAGTTACCAAACTTACCCCCACGCCTGAAAAAACATCTCCCGTGGTTGAAAAAAAAGCTCAACCAAGCCACGGTTTTCTGCATCAAGTGGAACATTAAGTGAACTTAGCTGTATATTACAAGCACTGTGCATCTTTAATGAATGCGTGTATCTCAGCTGTGGCTCAGAGGGCAGCACTCTCGCCTTTGTGTTAGAAGGTTGTGGGTTCAAATCCCACTCCAGGGACTTGAGTGCAAAAAATCTAGGCTGACGCTCTAGTGGAGTGCTGTCTTTTGGATGAGATGCTAAACTGCTCTCTTAGGTGGACATGAAAGATCCTATGACACTATTTTGAAAAAGAGCAGGGGAGTTATCCCCGGTGTCCTGACCAATATTTATCCCTCAATCAACATCACAACAACAGACTTACTGGTCATTGTCACATTGCTGTTTGTGGAAGCTTGCTGTGCATTTCCTACATTATAACAATGACTACCCTTCAAAAGTACTTCATTGGCTGTAAAGTGTGAGGTCATGCACTTTGGCAGAAAAAAAATCAAAGAGTAAATTGTTATTTAAATGGAGAAAGATTGAAAGTGCCGCAGTACAGCGGGACCTGGGGGTACTTGTGCATGAAACACAAAAGGATAGTATGCAGGTACAACAAGTGATCAGGAAGGCCAATGGTAGCTTGGCCTTTATTGCAAAGGGGATGGTGTATAAAAGCAGGGAAGTCTTACTACAGCTATATAAAGTATTAACGAGGCCACACATGGAATACTGTGTGCAGTTTTGGTTTCCATATTTATGAAAGGATATACTTGCTTTGGAGGCAGTTCAGAGAAGGTTCACTAGGTTGATTCCGGGGATGAGGGGGTTGACATGAGGTAAGGTTGAGTAGGTTGGGCCTCTACTCATTGGACTTCAAAAGAATGAGAGGTGATCTTATAGAAAGGTATAAGGTTATGAGGGGGCTCGACAAGATGGATGCAGAGAGGATGTTTCCACTGATGGGGGAGACTAGAACTAGAGTTAGATGTAGTCCTTACTACTAGGGGGATCAAGGGGTATGGCGAGAAAGCAGGAGTGGGGTACTGAAGTTGCATGTACAGCCATGAATTCATTGAATGGCGGTGCAGGCTCGAAGGGCCGAATCGCCTACTCCTTCACCTATTTTCTATGTTTCTATGTTTCTGGGGCACGATCTTAGAATAAGGGGCTGCCCATTTAAAACTGAGATGAGGAGAAATTTCTTCTCTCCAAGGATTGTAAATCTGTGGAATTCACTGCCTCAGAGAGCTGTGGAAGCTGGGACATTGAATAAATTTAAGACAGAAATAGACAGTTTCTTAAATGATAAGGGGATAAGGGGTTATGGGGAGCGGGCAGGGAAGTGGATCTGAGTCCATAATCAGATCAGCCATGATCTTATTGAATGACGGAGCCGGCTCGAGGGGCCGTATGGCCTATTCCTGCTCCTCTTTCTTATGTTCTTATGTTCTTTAAAGCACTTTGGGATGTTGTGAAAGGCACTATAGAAATGCAAATCTTTCTTTTTTACTCGTTTGAACTACGTCATTCTCAATGGAGAAAATATTAATACATAGTTTGTAAAAATAAGTATTGACACATTTTTAACCCGCTATATAGTTGCACCAAGATATTAATTATAACAGTCATTGGTGACTTGAATAAGATAAATTCCATTTTCAAAGAGCCGACACAGGCACGATGGCCCAAATGGCCTCCTTCTGTGCTGTATAATTCTATGATTTTTATTACAATGGAATTCAGGGGTGTGTTCCTGGTGTTTGGCAGGTTGCATTCCACAGTGCCTCCTCCTGCCCCGTTTCTAATTAAGGTTTATGGTGACTGGATAAATTAAATTCTGTATTTATTACCCGGGATTTTTGCCTGTTTTTATGGAGCCATCCATTCTTGCAATGAAAACTGTGCATTATTGCTTGGAAAACCACAAAGGGTATCAGTGTTAAATGAATATATCTGCTCGATCCTCCATTAAAGGGCGACAAGGTCAGTAATTCCTCTGGATTATTTACAGGATACCAGCAGTAACAATCGATTCCTGTGGGATCATTTCTGAGGCCAGGTATGGAATGCATAATGATTATCATCACTCAGTCTGGTATCAGCAATCATACCATTTGAAGGGTCTTTCAACACACATGCTATCTCTTTTATAAAGTGGGACATTTCAGCTTTAATGGCTGTGGGCTATTTTCGACACTGAGGAAATGTGATCAGGACAGTGCTTACCATCATTATAGAACCTCACAGCACAGAAGGAAGCCATTCAGCCCATAATAAGAACATAAGAACATAGGAAATAGGAGCAGGAGTAGGCCTTTTGGCCCCTCGAGCCTGCTCCGCCATTTAATAAGATCATGGCTGATCTGATCCTGGTCTCAATTTCACTTCCCTGCCCGCTCCCCATAACCCTTGACTGCCTTATCGCTCTAAAATATGCCTATCTCCACCTTAAATATATTCAATGATCCAGCCTCCTCAGCTCTCTGGGGTAGAGCATTTCAAAGATTCCCAACCCTCTGAGAGAAGAACGTAAGAATTAGGAGCAGGAGTAGGCCATACGGCCCCTCAAGCCTGTTCTGCCATTCAATAAGATCATGGCTGATCTTCGATCTTATATAAGGTTCTGAGCGGTAGATGCTGAGAGGCTGTTTCCCCTGGTAGAACTAAGGGGCACAGACTCAGGATAAGGGGTCGGCCATTTAAGACCAAGATGAGGAGGAATTTTTTTCACTCAGAGAGTCATGAATCTTTGGAATTCTCTGCCTCAGAGGGCTGTGGATGCTGAATCGTTGAGTATATTCAAGACTAAGAGAGATAGATTTTTGGACTCGAGGGGAATCAAGGGATATGGGGATCGGGCAGGAAAGTGAAGTTGAGGTCGAAGATCAGCCATGATCTTATTGAACGGTGGAGCAGGCTCGAGGGGCCGTATGGTCTACTCCTGCAACTAATTCTTGTGTTTCTGCGTTCTTATGTCTCAACTCTACATTCCCGCCCAATCCCCATATCCCTGTGCCGACTCTTTGAAAGAGTTATCCAATTAGTCTCATTCCCATCCTCTTTCCCCATAGTCCTGTCTGCTTTCACACATGGGCAAGTAAACACTAACTTTTAATGTCAAGAAACATTGTTTGATCAAACAGCTTTTAAATATGCAATCAAGGATATATTTTAATAAGGTAAAATATTTTCCTATGCATTAAGTATGCTCCTTTGATAGATTTATTCCATGTACCCCTGATATTGTTCACAGACAGCCCAGAGGATAAGCTATTTTATAACAACATGGTTGTTATCAACAAAATGCAGCAAGGAAGTGTGACAGGGAAAGCGTGACAGAAATTAAGCGTGACACTCATAGGAAGTGCGCGCGATAAACAAGACTCTCATTTTGTAGATACGATGGCCCCAGATATTGTGCAACCATTCCAGTGGACCAGCGCTATAGTCTGCCCGAATGGCCGCACGTGTGGCCAGGACCCAGATATGGGGGGTCCCAGCTTTGCCCGACATTTCTAAGATAGCCCTATAAGGCCACGGATAGAAGTGAGGGATGGGGACTCCCTAACTTGGGACCGCAGTCAGGATCGCAGGACACGAGACTCCCAAAGCAAGCACTCTATTCGGAACTCCTACATGGCAAGTGAGCCCCTGGTGGGCAGAGGAAACATTTGAAGGACACCTTCAAAGCCTCCTTGATAAAGTGCAACATCCCCACCGGCACCTGGGAGTCCCTGGCCAAAGACCGCCCTAAGTGGAGGAAGAGCATTCGGGAGGGTGCTAAGCACCTCGAATCTCGTCGCCGAGAGCATGCAGAACTCAAACGCAGGCAGCAGAAAGAGCGTGTGGCAAACCAGACTCCCCACCCACCTTTTCCTTCAAACACTGTCTGTCCCACCTGTGACAGAGACTGTAATTCCCGTATTGGATTGTACAGTCACTTAAGAACTCACTTTTAGAGTGAAAGCAAGTCTTCCTCAATATCGAGGGACTGCCTATGATGATGAGCAGTAGGATCCACCTGGAGGTTGAGGTCAAGTTCCAGGCGTGGACCCTTAACTAACTGAGGCAAAACTGCTTGGGGCGGTAGGGGGGGAGTTTGAAGTTGCCTCCTTTGTAAGGTCAAGCGGATTGCTCTTCTAGGGGAGAGAATCTAGCAAGCACCCTAGGGTCATCCAGCTGTCTCTGGCAATTTATGAGGTCCCAACTCTGATCCCATGAACACAACTAACTTATATTGAACCAATTTCTATTGTCTGATTCCTTGAATTACTTGTGTCATAAACATATTACTCTTTGGGTGACAGAGCTCCGCTGGCCTCCCTGCCCACAACAACAACAACAACAACAACGTGTATTTATATAGTGCCTTTTGTTATGTTCAGAATAAATCCACAGGACTATATTGCAAGCTCAAACTGTTGTAACCTTGGTCTCTTTATTCAGACTCCAGAGTGAGGAAGCAGCATGGTGAGTTACCTTTTATACCTGCTTGCCCCAGGGTTTACAGGTGACCCTTAGGTCTGCCACAGATGTGCCCTCTAGTGGCAAATCTTACATTTTGTTAAGGTTTACATACATACATAACATCACTTCCCCCCCGGCGTCTTATGTGCAAGTTATTTGCAAGTTGAGGCAATTTGGCACCCCGCGTCCCCGGGTCGATCGCCTGGGTTGAAGTCCTGACGTGGTGGGTTCATCCTCGTGGTTGACGGCGAAGTTGATTGTGTTAGTGGTCGCTGAGGGCAAGATCCTTTCACAGTGGTTCCTGGTTATCTGTAGTTCGCAGTTTGGTTTTGTCCAAATGCTTTACTCGTTAGCCCGGTACATGGTTTCACAATCAAATGCTCCGTTTTCATCACATACACTCCATTCCACCCTCCGCCCCCCCCCCCCCCTCCCACCCCCCACCAAAGCGGTGCTAGCGGCCCAACTGGGGCCCTGAACATTGTCTACATCACTTATTCTGATGTCGCGTGGGGGGACCGTGTGATCATGGTGTGTTCTCTGCTGATGGCCTACGGAAGACTCGATTCTGAGTGATTCTGTCTGGTTACTGCGTAGCACCCAGGATGGCCGGGTCTGTAGGGAGTCTACTGTGACACACGTGGTGCTTGGTTTAGCAATTTGGACTGCCTGCTCAGGGCTATTGTCGCTGAGCCTGAGGTCTAGCAAGCCCAGGATGGCCGCAATGGCCTTGAGACTTTCGGTAGTAGAACTAGTGGTCCCCGGGGACCTTGGGCTGTGGTATGGGGGCCCCAGACCACCGACTCTGTGTAGCCGCCCTGCCTTACTTTGCAACGTTGGGATGGGTCTTTCGTCTCTGCGACGGATAGGTTGCCGCATCCCGTCTAGCAGTTCACTTTGATGGGCGATAACATGGGATCCTGGCTGGTCCAGGTCCTGAGCTGGGGGGCCATTACGGTTGACCCTTTGCTTTCTAGCACTTCCACGTCTGCGTGTGGGTCTGCAGGCTGTGCCGTTTCCACCCCGGTGGTGGGCAATGGTAGCCAACTGAGGGCATTAGTGCCGCTCTCAGTGCCTGGCTTGTGGCGGATCATGTTACAGTGCACAGACAGTGTTAGACATTCTCAAAACAATGCATCGATAATGGTGCCTCTGCTCTCCCAAACTCGTGGGATGAGCAGCTTGTCTGACTCAAGCACATATTGGGCCACTCTTTGGTACATCTCTTTAGTCCTGTGAACACAGGCTGCTGCTCTGTTTAACTTATTGGATACATGTTCAATGGTTTGGGGCTCGCCCGCTACTTTTGCTTGCTGCACAACACTCCTGACCCCGTGCGGTAACATTTCACTTGCTACGAATACTTTGTTAGATACATATACAACTGGTTGGGGTTCGCCCACTACTTTGGCTTGCTGTACAACGCACCCGACCCCATGTGATAACACATCACCTGTTACAAGTGCTTTGTCAGATACATATACGACCGGTTGGTGTTTGCCCGCTATTTTGGCTTGTTGTAAGGTACCCCCAACCCCATATAATGATACATCATTGGCCACGAAAGACTGCTCACAAGGGTTACACAGTGCACAATTTATTGGAGTGGCCACCCCTTTACCTTTGCCCCAAACCCAGTCGTCTTCCTTGCTGGATGACGCATTCCTCTGTTCCATTGCGGCGACCTCACGTGGTCTGGAAGCTCTCTCATCCCGTGGTCTGGACGCTCTCTCATCCCGTGATCTGGACGCACCTTCGTCCCGTGGTCTGGATGCCTTCTCGTCCTGTGGTCTGGACGCACTCTTATCCCGTGGTCTGAATGTCCTCTTGTCCGTGTCCGTGATGCCTACTGCCACGATCTTCCTCCCCAAGGATTTTGCCTCTGGCGTTGGGAAGACGCATTCGGATCGTTTCGGCCGGAGTCCCACATGGTCGACCTGGAGCCTCTTCCATCATCGCGAAGAGGTCGTCGGCTTCGGGTGGTGGGTACCGGGCCTGTATCACTGCTCGGTTGATCTTTACCTCCTTGTGATTGTGATGAGCGACCTGTGCCTCAGGGATCTGCAAATGGATCTGCACTTCGATGCCTGGTTCAGCTGAAGGTGGGGGTTTGCTCCGCCTTTGAGAAGGGGAGACCTTGTTCGCCGGAGAAGGTACGCAGGCGTCTTCCCAGTTCCATCGAATCTTCCCCATCCACCTTCTACCAAGCAGTGTTGGCCCATCACCTGAAACAATCCACGGTGGTAAATCGTGCACCGCTCCCTCATGGGATACTCTTATGTCCGCACTACCAATAACTGGTATCAGTTCCTTGGTGTAGGTGCGCAGCTTTGCCTGAATTGAGATCAGCTTGGGTCGCTGTGCTTCATCGCCCCACAGCCTCTCGAATGCCTTCTGGCTCATAATTGATTGACTCGCCTCCGTGTCGAGTTCCATGGAGACTGGAGTGCTGTTAAGTTCAACTTTTAACATTATCGGAGGGCTTTTGGTGGTGAAGGTATGTATCCCTCTTCATCCTGAGGTTCAAATTGCTCTCCTGCTCGTTCAGCGTGATCCTCGCTGGATCGGTCATCCTCTCCTAACTCTGCCACGTGGTGATTCAGAGATCGTTTGCACATTCGCTGGAGGTGCCCCATTGTTCCACAGCCCTTGCACACATAGGACTTGAATCGACATTGATGAGCTCTATGGCTAGCCCTGCAGCGCCAACATGGTGCAAATGGATACTCATTCATGCCCCACGGTGGACTCTGAGTCACTCTAGGCCTAGGTCTGGCCTCTGCAATCGTGTGGGCCCAGACCTGTGCCGATCTGTCTGCTGAAAACATTATTTTGTGCACGGTGCTTGCCGGTGAGCTTCGATTCTGTGAAGATATCTGTTTCATGTTATCGCTCGTGGATATGAAGGCTTGGGCTATCGTGATGGCCTTGCTCAGATCTAGGGATTCGGCAGATAGCAGTTTGCGAAGGATGACCTCATAGTCAATTCCCAGCACGAAAATGTCCCGCAATATTTCCCTCAAGGACCTTGCAAAGTCGCACTGCCCCGCAAGGCGTCTTAGGTTGGCGACAAAACTTGCCACGTTCTGGTCCTCGGAGCGACGGTGCGTGTAAAAGCGGTACCTGGCCATCAGGATGCTCTCCTTTGGCTTGAGATGTTCCTTAGCCAGCGTACACAGCTCTGCGTAAGATTTGTCCATTAGTTTGACCGATGCCAGAAAATTTTTGAGAAGGCCCTATACCGATGACCCACATACAGTGAGGAGAATCGCCCTGCGCTTGATCACTGTCTCAGCCGTGTCCAATTCATTGGCCACAAAGTACTGGTCGGGGCACTCAACGAAGGCTTTCCAATCATCACCCTCAACAAATCTCTCAAGAATACCAACAGCAGCCATTAACGTGTGAGAGTTTGTGATCCGTTACTCATCGCCAATTTGTTATGTTCAAAGTAAATCCACAGGACTATATTGCAAGCTCAAACTGTTGTGACCTTGGTCTCTTTATTCAGACTCTAGAGGGAGGAATTGGCATGGTGAATCCCCTTTTATATCTGTTGCCCCAAGGTGCACAGGTGACCCTTAGGTCTCCCACAGGTGAGCCCTCTAGTACAGTTCTGGTCGCCATGTTATAAAAAGGATATAGAGGCACTGGATAGAAGGGTGCAGAGAAGATTTACATCGATGATACCAGAAATGTGAGGGTACACCTATCAGGAAAGGATGAACAGGCTGGGTCTCTTTTCTCTTGAAAAGAGAAGGCTGAGGGGTGACCTAATAGAGGTCTTTAAAATTATGAAAGGTTTTGATAGAGTGGATACAGAGAGAATGTTTCCACTTGTGGGGAAGAGCATAACTAGAGGCCATCAATATAAGGTAGTCACCAAGAAATCAAATCGGGAATTCAGAAGAAACTTCTTTACCCAGTGAGTGGTGAGAATGTGGAATGCGCTACCACAGGGAGTGGTTGAAGCGAATAGTATCAATGCATTTAAGGGGAGGCTAGACAAGCATATGAGGGGAAAGGAATAGAGGGTTATGCTGATAGGATTAGATGAAGAAAGACGGGTGGAGGCTCGAGTGGAGCATAAACACCGGCATAGACTTTGCCGAATAGCCTGTTTCTGTGTAAATCCTTGGCATGGTGCTGCAGTGTATCCTGTAGATAGTATAATCTGCAGTCACAGTGCACCAGTGGTGGAAGCGGTGGATAATGAATGCAGCAGCAAGGGCACTAATCAAGTGAACTGCTCTGTCCTGCACAGTGTCGAGCTTCTTGACTGTTACTGTGACTGCACAAGTGGTGAGTGTTCCAGCACACTCCTGATTGAACCTTGTGTATGGTGGAGAAGCTTTGAGAGATGGTGGGGAGGCTTTGAGGTACCTGCAATGGCACAGCTGAGATCAAGAGCTCAGCGAGCAGAAAACTATTAGTACAACTGGCCTGTCACTTCGTTGTACAGCTCATTGGAGTTTCAACAAGCTGTGCCATTGCACATGAAAAACTGAGCAACAGAATGGCAACACTACAGAGATGTTAACAAGTTGGCCAAGAGAGTGAAGAACATTCATTGTATAATTACCCTGATATGGCTTCGGCAGTAAATGTCATTATTGGCAAGTGATACGGTACTTAAGTTAAATTAATTCAAGTCTAAATAATTCACTGAAAAAATTGGCTTTAAACATGTGAAAAATGTAAACAATGGTAATAAATTGCTGACCATTAGTGGATTGAAAATTCGGAGCCAGCGACTGGATTGGCAGAGGTGGTGGTGAGTTAATCCAAGGTAAAACCTCTTATTTGCACAGGTAGTATTAGGATCCAGAGTTCAAAGTCGGTACTGTACAATCTGCATGCAGTGTCATCTCAGACACGGGTTGGTCCCAACTAGAGGCACTGTGGGTAATTTTCAACTTCAACCCTTGGGCGGTAACCCAGCGGAGCAGGTCGCACACACTTTAGCAAACCTGCCCGATTTTTGTTCCAGTCATTTAGACCAAACGAAAATCCAACGGGTTCTACAATGGTTGAGTGATCTGCCTCCTAGATTAGCCCCCAAATGGCGAAGCTGATAACGACCTCATTATGAGAGGGGAAAGTGATTGGTGATTGTTCAGAATAACCCAAAAACCATCATGGTCGCTGCCTCACGGACACACGAACAATGATGGACAGGAAAAGACCCACTGCTCAATCCAGTCTGTCCCACTCAAAGGTGATACATTGTGTATCACAATATATACACTCTCCGCCCCACCAAAAACTTTGTAGAAAATTGCACTCTTTGTGTGGCACACAGACCAAGTTGCGGAAACATGGAATCATAGAATAGTACAGCACAGAAGGAGGGCCATCGAGTATGCTTCGGCTCTTTCGAAGAGCAATCCAGTTAGTCCCACTCCTTCCCCGCTTTTACCCCATATCCCCCCAAAAAATTTTCCTTTAAGTTCTTATGCAATTCCCTTTTGAAGGCTACTATTGAATCTGTATCCACCGCCCTATCAGGCAGTGCATTCCAAATCTTAACCACTCGTAGTGTAAAAGGTTTTTCCCTCATGTTCCAATCAGTTAAATCTGTGCCTTCTCATTATCGACCCTTCAGCCATTGGAAACAGTTTCTCTTTATTTCCTCTATCTAAACCCTTCATGATTTTAAACACCTCTATCAAGTCTCCTCATAGCCTTCTCTGCTCCAAGGAGAACACCCCACCTTCCTCAGTCTATCCACGTAACTGTATTCCCTCATCCCTGGAACCATTCTAGTAAATCTCTTCTGTACCATCGCCAAAGTCTTCACGTCCTTCCTAAAGCGTGGAGCCCAAAATTGGACACAATACTCCAGAAAGCCGCAAGATTTTTCATATTGTGTCATGCCACGCCACAATTCTGAATGGAAAAGGTGGACAGCGCTATAGAATCATGATGGGCAGCGGGCAGAACATTATGATGCCACATCAGAGGACATATCTCCTCCTAGACTTCCTCTACCCAGCTGTTTCAAAGTGTAAAAATAACGTAAAACAAGCTTTCGCCCCTGTACTGCATGTATGAGACTGGTGCCCGCTTAAAGCGCATATGTTATACTGTTTGCTCTGCATTGCTCTCTGATCAAATACCTGCATATTTATAATTTCACAGGTGTACAGCTTCTCCTGCTGGTATCCAAAGCCTAGTTACATTTACTGTTAGCCAAGTGGGACAGTCAGTCTTTGCCAGCATGAGGGAGACTTTCTTTTATTTCGCGTCTTATTGGGTCTCTTGGAAACATAGCAGAGCATGTCAGTTTGGAGTGCAGTGACATTAGCTTCTAGGCAAACTTGGCAGTCATAGCAAGATCTCGCATGCAGCGATGAGATGAGAATGAGTTAATCTGGTTCCCGGTATCGTGCAGCCCGGTATCATATGAAACCCAAACGGGTGTGCGACTATTTCCACGAGGTGGTTTCACATCATTTGCCACAATCCAATCCTGGTGACTTCACTCCTGAGTTATAATGCGGCACTACCTCACACAATGCAAAATTGTGCGCTTCAATCGGCCTATTTAGGCAAGGATACAGCTAACTCCTTTTATAACATTTCATTACATGGATAGATGAGTACAATAGATGTTCCCTTTAACAAAAATGAAATTCATTCTCCATAAGCCATACTTTGCTTCCTTGAAACAATGTCCACACAACACAAATAACAATAAAGGATATTACACAATGATTAACTGTGCATTGTGGTTTTCTGCAGAGAATATTAAAAGCTTCCTCAAGACAATCCCCATGCATCAATCACCACCTTCCTATGCTGTCAATATTACATATCAGCAGCTTATGTCAATTATATTAAAATCGATTGATGGGGGCTTAAAGAAATTGGCATGCCGGCAATTAAAGGGCCTGCATTCTTGATGATTGATGTTTCTATGAATTGATGTATTTACATGCCAGTCTTTGCCATGCAGTCAAACAAATTCCATCAATAGAGTTCACTGCCCCTCTCACAATGGTAAGAATATAAGAAATAGGAGCAGGACTAGGCCATTTGGTCCCTCGAGCCTGATCTGCCATTCAATAAGATCATGGCTGATCTGATCATGGACTCAGCTCCACTTCCCTGCTCGCTCCATAACCCTTTACTCCCTTATCGCTCAAAAATCTGTTTATCTCCGCCTTAAATATATTCAATGACCCAGCCTCCACAGCTCTGTGGGGCAGAGAATTCCATAGATTTACAACCCGCTGAGAGAAGAAATTCCTCCTCATCTCAGTTTTAAATGGGCAGCCCCTTATTCTGAGACTATGTTCCCTAGTTTTAGTTTCCTCTATGAGTGGAAATATTCTCTCTGCATCCACCTTGTTGAGCCCCCTCATTATCTTATCTCATTCTTCTGAACTCCAATGTGTATAGACCCAACCTACGCAACCTATCTTCATAAGTCAACCCCCTCATCTCCGGAATCAATCAAGTGAACCTTCTCTGAACAGCCTCCAATACAAGTATTTCCTTCCTAAATACGGAAACCAAAACTGTATGCAGTACTCCAGGTGTGGCCTCACCAATACCCTGTACAGTTGTAGCAGGACTTCTCTGCTTTTATACTCTATCCCTCTTGCAATAAAGGCCAACAAATGATTACCTGGCAATCTGATTAATAATCGCTGGCAAAATTGCTGTATTCTGTTATTAAACCTAAAATTAAAATAATTGTTCTGTGGAACATTGAGAAACAACATTGGACTACAACATGTAAGCTGCTCAGATTCTTGCATACTTACACACTTGGGTAGATGTCAATAGGCAACAGGACCAAAGACTGTAAGCTGGGTCTGGATGTTGCAGTGTTGGGCTTTAACCTCTGGGTCTGGATCTGAATCCCACTGAGATTGATGGGACCAAAGCCTCCTCTGTTTGCTGGCCCTAAAGGTCCTATTTGAAGTTAGTTTGCCGGTCCTAATCTAGTTCCTTCCGGACAGTGGCCCACAACACAACACACTTTCTGTTATGTATGTAAACATTGCAACTGTGTAAGACGTGCCACCAGAGGGCGCAACAATTGGAGGTCCAAGGGTCACCTGCACACCTCGTGCAAGGGAATATAAAAGGTTGTCTTCCATGCTGCTTGTGCACTCTAGAGTTGTATTAAAGAGATTAAGGTCACACAGTATTCAGCCTTGTGGAGTTCTTCCATACTTAACACTTTCTGTTTTGACATTAATTGGTAATTACTCAGAGAGGTTACAGGTTGGTTGGTGTGGGAATGAAAACGTGGTCTGCTGGTATTGAAGGGCTGAGAGAGCCTTAAAAAAATCCTTCCGTGCGGAGAAATTCCATCAAATATGGACAGCTAGAGCATCCAGATAGCTGGGATGTTGAAAATAGTAATAAAAACAGAGAATGCTGGAAATACTCAGCGGGTCAGGCAGCATCTGTGGAGAGAGAAACAGAGTTAACGTTTCAGGGCGATGACCTTTCATCAGAACCTTTCATCATCGACCTGAAACATTAACTACGTTTCGCTCTCCATGGATGCTGCCTGACCCGCTGAGTATTTCCAGCAATTTCTGTCTTTATTTCAGATGTCCAGAATCCGCAGTATTTTGCTTTTGTGTTGTTGTAGTTGTGATGTTGAAAATTGTCCTTTGCAGGTCCTTTCTCCTTGCTGAAGACAAATGTCCATTTTATGGTTGATGAGGAAACTCTGAAACTTTGGGACAACATCTGGTGGGAGGTATTCCCTGGAGGCCAGATATGAGAATGCACACGTACATAACCAGGGTTCAGTGCCTGTATTGACCAACTTACAGAGTGGCAAGCAATTGCTACTGAAACAATTGCACTACTGCACAGTGGCATGTGGTGCATGTCTGTGCTGTGGTCAGGACGATGGTGAATTGTACTGCTCACCCTATCAGTCAGAAGGCATTCTGTTATCTGCTGAGAGCTTAAACCTGTGCTCCTTAGTGGTCTAAGGATTATCTCCTTGGGGAGAGGGGAGGGCTAAGCAGGGTTTCTTCTTGGTTACAGTGGCTCCAGGTTGCATGCCCAGTGATAGCAGATTGGCCCCAAGTTGGTATTGTGTTGCAGGCTCGATAATCTGAAGTTAGATCGACAGTACTGTTGTTGAATCATCAACCAGTTTGGCTCATTAACAGGTCTTGAACTGACAGACCTGTCATTGGAGATGGAGGAGTCTTCTCACTTGTCTCCAGGACACCCTGTAACATAATGGCTTGTCAGCACAAAGCATCCCAGGACAACCCAGATGCGATTTACAGCTAATGAAGTGGAGTCACTGTCAACTATTGGGATTCTTACCAGTACTTTATGCCGACAAGCAATGTAACATTAGTTAGTTAAACTCCAGCAGGTCTGCTACACATACCTAAAAGTTCCTACACCACAATTCTTGCAAACTTGTGCTTAAGTTCTCTGTGCTTAGAACATAAGAACATAAGAACATAAGAAATAGGAGCATGAGTAGGCCATAAGGCCCCTCGAGTCTGCTCCGCCATTCAATAAGATCATGGCTGATCTGATCATAGACTCAGCTCCACTTCCCTGCCTGTTCCCCTTAACCCCTTAACCCCTTATCGTTTAAGAAACTGTCTATTTCTGTCTTAAATTTATTTAATGTCCAAGCTTCCACAGCTCTCTGAGGCAGCAAATTCCACAGATTCACTACCCTCTGAGAGAAGAAATTTCTCCTCATCTCAGTTCTAAATGGGTGGTCCCTTATCCTAAGATCATGCCCTTTAGTTCTAGTCTCCCCCACTAGTGGAAACATCCTCTCTGCATCCACCTTGTCAAGCCCCCTCATAATCTTATACATTTCTATAAGATCACCTCTCATTCTTCTGAATTCCAATGAGTAGAGGCCCAACCTACTCAATCTTTCCTCATAAGTCAACCTCCTCATCCCCGGGATCAACCAAGTGAACTTGCTCTGAACTGCCTCCACAGCAAGTATATTCTTTCGTAAATATGGAAACCAAAACTGCACGCAGTATTCCAGGTGTGGCCTTACCAATGCCCTGTATAGCTGTAGTAAGACTTCCTTGCTTTTATACTCCATCCCCTTTGCAAATTGGCCTTCCTGATCACTTGCTGTACCTGCATACTATCCTTTTGTGTTTCATGTACAAGTACCCCCAGGTCCCGCTGTACTGTGGCAATTTGCAATCTTTCTTCATTTAAATGATAACTTAGCTAAGAGGAAGCTAGATAAGCACATGAGGGAGAAAGAAAAAGGATACATTGATGGTGTTAGGCGAAGAGTGGTGGGAGGAGCCTCGAGTGGTGCATAAATGCCATCATGGACCAGGTGGGCCGAATGGCCTGTTTCTGTGCTGTAAGTACTTTGTAATACTTTGTAAGTTTGTGTGTGTCGATGTGGGAAGACTGCGCACTCCTGATTAGGCAAATAGAAATTATTCATGCACTTCTCTAAAGTTTGGTTTGATGTCCTAATTATTACATAGAATTAGACAGGATCTAAAGCACAGAAAGAGGCCATTTGGCCCAACCCGTCCCTGCCAGCGTTTATGCTCTACTTGAGCCTCCTCCCGTCTTTCCTCATCTAACTCTATCAGCATAACCTTCTATTCCCTTCTCCCTCATATGCTTGTCTAACCTCCCCTTTAACTGCATCTATACCCTTTGCTTCAACCACTCCCTGTGGTAGCGAGTTCCACATTCTCACCACTCTCTGGGTAAAGAAGTTTCTCCTGAATTCCCGATTTGATTTCTTGGTGACTCTCTTATATTGATGACCTCTCTGTATATACTTCATCAAAACCTTTCATAATTTTAAAGAACTCTATTAGGTCACCCCTCAGCCTTTATTTTCCAAGAGAAAAGAGACCCAGCTTGTTCATCCTTTCCTGATCGGTATAATCTCGCATTTCTGCTTTCATCCCTGTAAATCTTTTTGCACCCTCTCCAGTGCCTCTATATCTTTTTTGTAATATCAGTCATGGATTTCTATGTATTCTGTCCAAAAAAAGTATTCCTTTCTTTTATATTGGTTCATGGGATTTGGGCGTCACTGGCAAGACCAACATTTACTGCCTATTCCTAATTGCCCCTGTGATGAGCAATTAGGGATGGGCAATAAATGCTGGCTTTTCCAACGCCACCCACCTCTCATGATCGAATATAAATAAAAGGAATATTGACGGTGCAGTAACGGTTGGAGAGAAGCAGAAAATGCCATGATAAAGGAAGGCAGGAGACCTAAAAAAAAAATACACATCCATAATATTTACAATATGATAACAGAAGCAGTGCTGCATGTGCTTTGTCACAAGTTCTATGATGGTTTCATGCCCAAATTCAAAAGGTTACTCAGGGCAATCAGATGTCAAAATCAGATGATTATTTTTACCGCATGTCATCGGCATGTTGAATACGTGTTCCTGTGATTGCTCACATGCACGTTTCCCGATGTGAGATAGGGCGATGGGTAAGGGGTGTATTTCAAATATTAACTCAAAAGGTTATTCATTTAATATAGAGATTACGACAAAATGCTGGCCTGGAATTTGCGGTCGACGGCGAAGCAAAGGCGTTGGCCACTCGCCCCGAGGTAAGCTTCCCACAAAGATCTCGCGTTTTCCGCGGCGAGGAGTTCGGCTTTTCCGATGCGTGATTGAAATCAACGCAAGTTCATGGGAAATCCAATAACAGTGACGTCAACGAGCGGTCTCAGTGGCCAATCACCATGCAGACTTCTCACAGACCGGCACAGGAAGTGCGTAAGTTCCTTTGATTCTAACTTTTAAAAAAATGTTACAGCGAGCAAAACAAAGATTGGGGCCCATGCACGGGGAAAAGGTAAACCTACAATAAAGATGAACAAACTTTATTTTTAACTTTCTTAAAAATTGTAATTTTTTATCAAAATAGAGAAATCTGACCCTCCACAAAATTAAAATAAGTTTTTCAGGGCCATAACCTTTGTTTAGCAGCCAATATGCTGTTGCACCTAATCCAAAAAGCTCGAACTTTTAATGGGGTGTTTAACAGCAGTATTACCGTGGAAAAGCCCAAGTTTTCATCCTTTTCCATGATTTGAGAGGCTATATTGATTGCCGGCTCTGGGGGAGTGGAGGAGCAATGAATGACAGGCTGCGCATGCACTAAATCCCGAAGCTGTGGTCAGTTTCAAAGGTGAAATGACGGCGAACGCTGCCAGTTCCGGGTCCTTATTTCCTTTTGAGAAGCTAGATAGTTTAATTTCACTGTCAGGAAATATATTGGCCTGGATTGTGTGGTAGGCGGTGAACGAGCGTTGCCAGCCGGTCATTGCACTTCAACAAAAAAATTGTTCCTGAGATGTAGGCGTCACTTGCAAGGACAGCATTTATTGCCCATCCCCAATTGCCCTTGAGAAGGTGGTGGTGAGCTGCCTTCTTGAACCGCTGCAGTCCGTGTGGTGAAGGTGCTCCCACAGTACTGTTAGGGAGGGAGCTTCAGGATTTTGACCCAGTGACGATGAAGGAATGCGATATACTTCCAAGTCAGGATGGTGTGTGACTTGGAGGGGAACTTGGAGGTGATGGTGTTCCCATGCACCTGCTGCCCTTATCCTTCGAGTTGGTAGAGGTCGCGGGTTTGGGAGGTGCTGTCGAAGAAGCCTTGGCGAGTTGCTGCAGTGCATCTTGTAGATGGTACACACTGCAGCTACGATGTGCGGTGATGGCGGAAGTGAATGTTGAAGGTGGTGGATGGGGTGTCAATCAAGCGGGCTGCTTTGTCCTGGATGGCGTCAATCTTCTTGAGTGCTATTGGAGCTGCACTCATCCAGGCAAGTGGAGAGTATTCCATCACACTCCTGACTTGTGCCTTGTAGATGGTGGAAAGGCTTTGGGGAGTCAGGAGGTGAGACACTCACTGCAGAATACCCAGCCTCTGATCTGCTCTAAAAGCCACAGTATTTATGTGGCTCATCCAGTTAAGTTTTTTGTCAATGGTAACTCCCAGGATGTTGATGGTGGGGGCTCAGCGATGGCTTTGCTATTGAATGTCAAGGGGCGATATCATTGTCATTGTCTGACACTTGTGTGGTGCGAATATTACGTGCCACTTATCAACCCAAGCTTGAATATCATCCAGGCTTTGCTGCATGCGGACATGGACTGCTTTATTATCTGAAGAGTTGCGAGTGGAACTGAACACTGTGCAATAATCAACGAACATCCCCATTTCTGACATGAAGGAGGGAAGGTCATTGATGAAGCAGCTGAAGATGGTTGGGCCTAGGACACTGTCCTGAGGAACTCCTGCAGTCCTGGAGCTGTGATGATTGACCCCCGACAACCACAACCATCTTCCTTTTTGTTAGGTATGACTTCAGCTAGTGGAGATTTTTCCCCCTGATTCCCATTGACTTCAATTTTACTCGGGCTCCTTGATGCTATACTCAGTCAAATGCTGCCTTGTTGTCAAAGGCAGTCACTCTCACCTCATCGCTGGAATTTAGATCTTTTGTCCATGTTTGGACGGAGGCTGTACTGAGGACTGGAGCCGAGTCGTCCTGGCCGAACCCAAACTGAGCATCAGTGAGCAGGTTATTAGTGAGTAAGTGCTGCTTAATAGTAATGTCGACCTCCATTAATTTGCTGATGATTGAGAGTAGACTGATGGGGCAGTAATTGGCCGGATTGGATTTGTCCTGTTCTTTGTGGACAGGACATACCTGGGTGGTTTTCCACATTGTTGGGTAGATGCCAGTGTTGTAGCTGTACTGGAACAGCTGGGCTAGAGGCGCAGCTAGTTCTGGAACACAAGTCTTCAGCACAACAGACGGGATGTTGTCGGGGCCTATAGCATTTGCTGTACACAGTGCGCTCAGCAATTTCTTAATATCATGTGGAGTGAATAGAATTGACTGAAGACTGGCTTCTGTGATGGTGAGGACCTCAGGAAAAGGCCAAGATGGATCATCCACTCAGCACTTCAGACTGAAGATAGTTGCAAACGCTTCAGTCTTGGTCTTTTGCACTTGCGTGCTGGGTTCCGCCATCATTGAGGAAAGGGGATAGTCATGGAACCTCCTCCTCCCGTTAGTTGTTTAATGGTCCACCACCATTCAAAACTGAATGTGACAGGACTGCAGAGCTTTGATCTGATCCATTGGTTGTGGGATTGCGTAGCTCTCTCTAGAGGATGCTGCTTCCACTGTTTAGCATGCATGTAGTCCTGTGTTGAAGCTTCCCCAGCTTGGCACCTCATTTTTAGGTACGCCTGGTGCTTTTCTTGACATGCTCTTCTGCATTCCTCACTGAACCAGGGTTGTTCCTGTGGCTTGATTGTAATGGTAGAGTGAGGGATATGCCAGGCCATGAGGTTAAAGATTGTGATGGAATGCAATTCTACTGCTGCTGATGCTCACAGTGCCTCATGGATGCCCAGTTTTGAGCTGCTAGATCTGTTCTGACACTTGCCCAGAGACTTTCATGGGCTTTTACACTGGAACTTACAGTGATTCTAAATCCAAAATAGCGTGGCATCATCTACAATAGGCACGGGACCTGTGTGAATAGGGAAAGCAACTGTGTACCTTCTTAACCAATCAGACTGGAGAATCCTTACTGAGCGACGCAGAGGCTGAAACAGGAAGTGTAAGTTAGAATAGTTAATTCAATGCCAAATCATGTACCAAAAACAAAATAAAGAGAGGGAAAGAAAGATGGGACTAAGAGTGAGAGAGAAAAGAAAGCCTAACGAAATAGTTTTAACAATTATTTAAATGTTTTAATTTTTTTAAATCTCCAACAACAATTAAAATCTGAAGTAATGAGACCCCATGCTTGTAAAAGTGAGTTTTCAGTGCCGGTGAGGTTGTTGGGTAGTAATTGAGACTTACTACGCCGTAAAAAAATTCACTTACACTAGAATAGACAAGCCCCAAGGTTTTCTGTCAAGTTTAGTGGGTTTCTATCCTGTAAGTGCCCCAACTTCACGCCTTTCCATGTGTTTCAACGTCGAGTCTCTCGGCAAGATACCCGGATAGCGACGTTCCTGGAGGAGCTACGAAACTCTGACAGCAACTTCTGGATTTCTGCTTTTAACTGCGTATGTGTGATTGCTGGAAGTTGCTGTCTGATTTACCCTTTAATAATGGTGAGCGCTGATAGCTTCACTGCTACTTTCACTGCAAAATCCAGGCCGTTATATATCACCGTTACTCATTTGGTTGTTCACCTGTTCTTAAATAAATGTGCTAGTTACAGTCTGAAACAAGGTCTGATGTGATAGTCTATCGCATTTTGTAAAGGGGAAAAAGATGGCCCTTACGTCCAAAGGGATCAAGGGGTATGGAGAGAAAACAGGAAAGGGGTACTGAGGTTGAATGATCAGCCATGATCTTATTGAATGGTGGTGCAGGCTTGAAGGGCCGAATGGATTGCTCCTGCACCAAATTTCTATGTTTCTATGTTTCTATGTTATGGAGGCTCAGGATAATTATGGTGGCTGAAGTAATTAATGCAAATGTTTTTCTGTTTATTATCTTGGACACAGTACTGAAAGCTTACTTACATATCAGGAGTACTGAAGACACTCTGTATGTCTCAGCGAATCAGGATTCGCCTTGGAGAGCAATCTAAAACATAATGTGAAAAAATCTAGAGAAAGAATGGTTGAAAAGAGCCAAAGAGATAACAAAGCTATCTAAATGCAACTTGTTCATTTGTAATTTGAATCAGTTCAATACTCATTTTGTTCCTCAAAAAAAATCAAACTAGATTTGGGGGAAGAAAAAGATTGGACATTATTCTATCTGTTGAATAAATATTATTTGATTCTATCCTCTTGGAATATTCATTCTATTTCAACTAAATCCAGTATCCATGAGCACTAAGTTTGTAATGGCGTTTTCTAGCTCACCATTCTCAATACTTGTAGGTGTCAGCTGTGACTCAGTGGGCAGCACTGTTGTCTCTGAGTTGACCCTCAACCAACATCACTAAAATAGATTATCTGATCATTATCTCATTGCTGTTTGTGGGAGCTTGCAGTGTATAACTTAGCTGCCGCATTTCCTGCATTACAACAGTGACTGTACTTCAAAAACTACTTCATTGGCTGTAAAGCGTTTAGGGATGTCCTGAGGTCATGAAAGGTGCTATATAAATGCAAGACTTTCTATATGGTTTAGAGCTGAGAACTTCCTGATCTATATGGGTTAGTGCCACTTCAAACACTCAAACATTGGTTTGTGTTAAGTCAGCTGGTGTCAGTGGTGGCATTAGCGGAGTAATTAATATAATGAGCCTCAGTGAACCTGGGCTGGGGTCAGAGGGGAAAGGAAAATAGGCTATGCTCCTTGTACACTGTCCAGTGACATCAGTGTGCGTGTGAAGGTCAGATGGAGGCAGGATCAGGCTTGGCTGTAACCGTGCCCTGCAGCTGAATCGCCTGGCGACAGCTGTGGCTCAGTGGGTAGCACACTCGCTTCTGAGTCAGAAGGTTATGGGTTCAAGTTCTACTCCAGAGACTTGAGCACAAAAATCTAGACTGACGCTCCAGTGCAGTACCGAGGGAGCGCTGCACTGTCGGAGGTGCCGTCTTTCGGGTGAGACGTTAAACCGAGGCCCCGTCTTCCCTCTCAAGTGAATGTAAAAGATCCCATGGCACTATTTCAAAGAAGAACAGGGACGTTTTCCCTGGTGTCCTGTCCAATATTTATCCCTCAATCAACATAACAAAAATAGATTATCTGGTTATTATCACATTGCTGTTTGTGGGAGTTTGCTTGTGTGCAAATTGGCTGCCGTGTTTCCCACACTACAACAGTGACTACACTGCAAAAGTACTTCATTGGCTGTAAAGTGCCTTGAGACATCCGGTGGTCATGAAAGGCACTATATAAATCCAAATCTCTTTGATTCAATCTGTGGGCTCATGCATGAAGAATGAGGTGATGAAGGGCAGTGGGTGAATGTGGGATCATACCCGCCCCCCCACCTCAACATGATTCAGGAAAGGAGGGGGGAGAAGATTGGACGGAAAAGAGTTTAATCTGAAATGAGATTGAATTCAAATGGTGATAATCGCCTGTGATGTCATTGCTGCAGATAACACCATCAAAGGATTGACACCAGGGACAATCAGAAAGGAATTCCTGAGGGGATGAAATCCTCCTGGGTGATATTTTTCACGTTATAGTTAACACATTTGCATCACTTTCCTGTGTGTGCAATTGCACTGGAATCGTTCATGTCATTGTTTTCAACAGGTTAAAATAGCACATGCGGAATTTGACGAATGCAAATTACCCAGCAAGTTATAACAGAGCACACAGGAATTGCAAGCTCCTTGTAGTGTTATAGCAGAGGTTTATGTTGCATTTATGTTAGCATGAGCTGTACTGTTTGAGAAATATCTCGATGAGAGGGGATGGGCAGAGGAGTGAGGTAACAAGCTGTCCTGCAACGATGAACAGGTAGGTTACAAATCACAAAGAGAGGGTCTAGAATGGCAAATCCCTTTAATATCATCTACAAGATGCACTGCAGCAACTCGCCAAGGCTTTATCGGCAGCTCCTTCCAAACCCGCGACCTCTACCACCTAGGAGGACAAGGGCAGCAAGCGCATGGGAACACCATCACCTGCAAGTTCCCCTTCAAGTCACACACCATCCTGACTTGGAAATATATTGGCGTTCCTTCATCGTCGCTGGGTCAAAAACCTGGAACTCTCTCCCTAACAGCACTGCGGGAGTACCTTCACCACACGGACTGCAGCGGTTCAGAAGGGTCGCCAATACCTTCTCAAAGGCAATTAGGAATGGGCAATAAATGCTGACTATGCCAGCGAGCACCCACATCCCATGAACAAATTTTAAAAAAGACAGTTTCATTTTTAGAAAGGGACACTGACGGTTTTGCAACAAATAAAGGGGAATATGTACAATTGTGACTTCCATCAAATTGGTGAGCCTTTGAGGCAACTGATGTGTGTCTGTAGTCTGCGATTGCTGAATGGAATTTTATTTTTTCTGGTTAAACGTCTGACCTCAATCTTATAGCGAGCTCCACGCTGCCCAAACTAATCAGATCTAATGCAGTAAGAAACAGTACCTTGGTCAGCAGCTCCGGCCGCACGTTGCTTATTTTGATATGATATTTATTACAGAGTCAGCATGATGCAGGTTGTAGGATGAATAATATGTTGCTACTTAATCCTTTCTCTTGCCACTCAACGCAGGTGCACATTGTACGGGCACAGTTTTGGGAAAAAAAACAAGAGTTGTTGAGTGCCCTCAAGTGGCCATTTTTCAAACTAAATAGGACATCTTTGAATTGTAAGACAGACAATAACCCCAGCTGCGTGATCAGTGATACTTGTAACTTAGTCTGGCTTCAATTGCATACGTCTTTCCTTGTTTAATTCATTCTCTGAATGTGGGCGTCGCTGGCAAGGCTGGCATTTATTGGCATCCCTTGTGGCCCTGAGAAGATAGCGGTGGGCCTGCTTGCTGCGCCACCTCAGAGGGCAGTTAAGAGTCAACCAGATTCGTGTGGGACGGGAGTCACGTATAGGCCAGACCGGGTAAGAAGCATACAATCATTGAATGTTTGCAGCACCGACGGAGGCTATTAGGCCCGTAGAGCCCGTGCCGGCTCTCTGCAAGGGCACTTCAGCTAGTCCCACTCCCCCGCCCTTTCCCCGTAGCACTGCAAATTTTTTCCTTCAGGTACTTATCCAACTCCCTTTTGAAAGCTACGATTGAGTCTGCCTCCACCACCCTCTCAGGCAGTGCATTCCAGATCCTAACCACGCATTGCGTAAAAACATTTTTCCTCATGTCGCCTTTGGTTCTTTTGACAATTCTGTGTCCTCTGGTTCTTGACCCTCCCGCCAAGGGGAACAGTTTCTCTCGATCTATTCTGTCCAGACCCATCATGATTTTGAACACCTCGATCAAATCTCCTCTCAACCTTCTCTGCTCCAAAGCGAACAACCCCAGCTTCTCCAGTCTATCCTTGTAACTGAAGCCCCTCATCCCTGGAACCATTCTCATAAATCTTTTCTGCACCCTCTCTAAGGCCTACACATCCTTCCTAAGGTGCGGTGCCCAGAATTGGACACAATACCCCAGTTGTGGCTGAACCAGTGTTTTATACAGGTTTAACATAACTTCCTTACTTTTGTACATCGGGCTAGACTTTCGGCACATCATCGCCCATTTAGCACCCATAGAAGCGCTGAGATGCAGGCTATCGCCCATATATGCTGAAAAGTGGGAACTAGTGCCTGATTATAGCCCATTTATTGCTGGACCAACTTTCGGCATATAGGAATGAGCTGTATCGCCCGGCCTATTTTTAAAAAATATGACGCCATCCTCGTGCAAGGCCAAGAATAGTGTTTATAATGGAAACTTGCACCTGATTATGGCCCAGATTATCGCTGAGCGCTACTTTCTGCATTTCGCCCACAATTCGCCCAAATGATCGCTGGCCCAAAAAGACGCTGAAAGAAAGCTGCACTCACATGACCTTAACTTGGCACTGCTTGGCACTACAGGGAGATCTACAGTAAAAGGCTGCTTCAAGTGCTTGTCAGGAGAATCAATTTGTGGGTGATTTTCAGGGCCTTTTTGACTCTTGTCAATCATCTAATCACATTTGTATTTGTTGAGGATAAATTAAGGGCATTTATAGTGATTTATAGTGATGGGGCCTGTAATTTCTCAACCAGTATTGATCACTAATCACATGCTGCAGAATAGAGGTGGGAGAAGGTTTATTGAACAGCATTATGTGCCCAATCAAAGAGGTGGCAGACTGCTGAGGAGAAGGAGATGTTACACCCAATGCATTTACAGGGATAAGTGATCATACCTGGACTTGTCCGATAACACGTGCATTAGGAGGCTACACTTCTGAAAAGAGGTCATTAGTGAGATATGCCAGCTAATTAAGGGAGATCTGCAGTACTATCAGCACCGCACTGCCCATTGAGGTTAAGATTACTGCGGCACTTTCCTTCTACGCATCGGGCTCCTTTCAGGCCTCAGCTGGCGACATTTGCGGTATCTCTCAGCACGCCACACATTGCTGCATTCGACAGATGACTGAAGCCCTTTACGCTCACAAGATGGATTTTATAAGCTTACCTATGACCAGGGAGGCACAGACTGAGAGGGCTTTGGTTTTCTCGCAAATAGCAAACTTCCCCAAGGTGCAGGGAGCAATAGACTGTACACACATCGCTCTGTGAACAACTTTACAGGATGCAGAGGTGTTTCAGAACCGAAAGGGAGTCCACTTCCTGAATGTGCAGCTCGTTGTCGACCACAAGCAAATAATCATGGCAGTAGATGCAAATTTTCCAGGCAGCAATCATGATGCGCACATCTTGCGTGAGAGCACAGTGTCTGACCTGTTTAATAGTCAGCCACAAGGTCACGATTGGATGCTGGGGGATAAAGGATATGGCTTTGCCAGCTGGCTCATGGCCCCCCTGCATAAGCCCCAGACGGAAGTCGAGAAGCGCTGCAATGAAAGCCATATCGCTACACGCAATATCGTCGAAAAGACAATTGGAGTACTTAAACAGAGCTTCAGATGTCTGGACCACTCAGGAGGCAAACTAAAATACCACCCTGAGCAGGTCGCTCAGTTCGTTGTGGTGTGCTGCATGTTGCATAAATTAACTATCAGGAGAGGGCAACAATTGCCAGATGGGACCGCTGGTCCACCTCAGGAGAGAGGCAGAAAAGGAGGATGAGGAGGAGGAGGAGGACCTCGGGGAGGACAATCAGTCTGGTGATGAACCCATGCCCCCATGCCACCACCCCCCCCCCCCCCCCACGCAACACTGGAAAAGCCCCGTGGTAGTTACGCAGTTGCAAAACTGTTGCGTCAGCAGTTCATAAATGAACGCTTTGTGTGAAGTTCCATTGGTGACAGTTACAGTTGCGATACGTTTCATCCGTGCCTGGCCTGGCCGTGGCCATTGTGTCCAACCATTGTATTGATGTTTTATCTTACGTTATTCAAATACACTTCACGACAATTGTAAAGTTAAATAAAAATGTTTAATACTTGAAGACGAATTTGAAAATTTTTGAAAAAACATATATAACACTGCCCCCCCCCCCCGCAATCCCGAACAGTCAACAACATTTGTAACACAACAATATAACAACACTCTCTCACCATCCTCAACAGTCAACATTCAAGAATTTTTTTTTTAACAACAACAATAACAATATACAGCACCCCCCGCTCCCTACCTGCGGCCACGCTTCCCTCCTGAACCTTGACCCCTCCTTGTAGTAAGCCCCCGTTTCCCACTAACTCCCTGAGTAATGGGACCAAGACGTCTTATAGCAGAGCACCTCAAGGCCTGCTGCTATGAGGGGGGTGGCGGGGGGGTGGGGGGGAGGGGGTGACGTTGGCAGAATGACCTCAGTGGCTGGAGGAGAAGACAGTTCTGAAGAAACACCTTCCAAGTCAGAAGGAAGTTCTTCCTCCAGTCTTGCATCTGTCATGGAGCTTGGTGGTATGGCATCTTGGGGTGTAGTGCCGTCTCCCAAAACTATCACAAGTCGCAAGGCGTCGACAGAGTTTGCCCTATTGCCACAACTATCCGCTCCGTGCCCTCTGTTATTCGTGCGGACAGTGTGGCAATATTGCTGGTCAACCCACCAAGCGCCTGGAGGAGCTCTCGACCTATGTCAACGCTCGCCCTTGACAGTGAGACCATGTTCTCGTTTGGATCTGCCCGTCGCAGAGGGTGCCTACCTCGCCGACTCAACCTCAGTGGGGTTGGCATGGGCACTGGATGCTTTGGAGTGGCCTGCTGCAAGCCGCTTGGCCCCGCTACTTCATCTGTCGATGATGATGTGGCCGCAGGTACCTCAGATGAAAACTGGTCATCTTCCTCCTCCTCGGATTCTTGTTCCTCACCCGTGGTGATGACGACCTGCAGTGGTACAGGTGTTGGTGCAGGGGTCTCCATTTGCACCTCGGGAGTCTGGGTAGCTGCAAAACATAATTGAGGTTATGAGAAGAGAAGGGTAGACATGAGAATGCTTGCGCTGCACAGGCATATGTACAAGGAGCAACACTACTGCAATAAATATGAACGAGAGACGTTACGTATGATTAACCTGAGAGTACAGAAGCTGCATGCATTACATTACATCATTCATATATCATAATGAAATGCCATTAAATTACCTTAACTTACCACTGGTTTACCACTGGTTTACACAGTACTCACGTGGCGCAACAATGGGATCTGCACCACCACGGGTGGCAGAACGATTATGGGTGCCCACTAGTGCTGCGGCATGCTCCTCCAAGTTCGTGAGCGGGTGGAGCTCAGTAGGGCCTCCTCTGGTGTGCCTCTGCTCAGATCGATTCTTAGATATCTTCCTCTGCAAACGTGACAAGAACATGGCATAAGCTAATTGACTCGGTACTATTACGGAAACACAACAGATATTGTAATCCACAATTAGTCACCCCACATTCTATTCATCCATAACTTTAACGTTTTGTTAATACGGTTTGTATCCACCATGGATGCATGGTTATAACGTCTATGTTCAGAGAAAATATTTAATAAGATTGTGTATAATCTCCAGGAAAGGCCGTGCCATTCGGCGCCTGAGGGGAGGGAGGCGGTTTATTTGAATCGATGGAGGTCCCCGATGGGGGGGAAATCAGGACCACTGGTGAGCTCGGCAATGACAGGACTGTAATGGGAGGGGGCACCGTGCCCATGGGTTGTGCTCGGAGACCTCCGTGTGGCCAGAGCTAATGTCCCAAAGTATCCCAGGGCGTACTGCGAGCCAGGGCAGCTCTCCCCCAGTCCAGGCTGGGTCACTGTGTGACTGATAGCAGCCGGAGAGATTCACACAGTCTGGGCAAAGCTGACCAGACCCTTCAGTGCTTAATCATGCCCCCATTCAGGAGATGGTGCCCAAGTTAAAGACTTGCTCACAGCATACAAAAATTCTCCTTCCAAACTAAAGTGGTAGAAATGTCGAATGTTTGTGGTCTGTCTGTTTCCAGTCATTCCTTTAAATAATAATAATTAATACTGTTCATTAAATGTAAGGCATCTGAGCAAAATTAGACTTAGAGGCTGCAGGTTCCGATCCCAGTCCAAATCTTAACAGGGAAGCTACCCAAGATTGACCAGCTTAATTACAATCCGGCAGATTTACATTCTAATTAATTCAGTGGATCATTACAATTTAAAATGTAAGAATTTAATACTTACTCTTGCCGAAGCAACCAGCCTGTTCCACCTCTTGTGGCACTAGTCTGCCTCTCGCCGATCGTGGGTGTAATGACTCAAGAGTCTTATTACTGTAAACGGCCTCAAGTATAAACCTGATCCATCTTTATTCACTCCCAAAGTAACCCACGTGACATAGTACTCGCACTTATATACCAGTGACTGCACACATGCGCGTGCAGCCCAATGACCTCCAACAGTGTCGTCCCCTGGTGTCTGGTGACCCCAAGCATCAATACATAACAACCTCCCCTTTCAAGATCTTAATGTCAGTCTCTTTACAAATTAAGACGGTCTGGGACTTTCCGCTCACAAGTTGATCGTGTCAGTTCAACTTCGGTTCTAGGCGAGCGTTCTGAGTCAGTTGTGACTGAAGGCTGAGTAACCGATCTGATGGGAGTGGTAATGACTACATCAGGGACTAAAGGTCCAGGTTCAGTAATCTCAGCAAAGTCCTCTGATGAATGAACATTGGTTGATTGGTCACTGACGGCATCTTCCTCAAACGGTTCCAGTTCATCCATGTGCCGCAGTTTTATCTGATCAACATGCTTCCTGCATGTTTGCCCATTCTTGAGCATGACAATAAACACTCTGTTACCCTCCTTGGCTGTAACAGTACCAGCGATCCACTTTGGACCTTGACCTTAGTTCAGTACATAAACCAGATTGTTGGCAGAGATGTCGTGTGACACAGCAGCACGATCATAACACCATTGCTGACTTTGATATCTGTTTTCAACATGATCATTCAGATCAGGATGAACAAGAGAAAGCTTGGCCTTGAGATTTCTCTTCATCAGTAGTTCAGCAGGGGAGACCCCAGTAAGTGTATGAGGTCTTGTTCTGTAACTAAGCAATATACATGACAAACGAGTCTACAGTGAACCCTGAGTTACACGTTTCATACTCTGCTTGATCGTTTGAACAGCACGCTCTGCTTGACCATTAGAAGCAGGTTTGAATGGAGCTGACCTTACATGTATAATACCATTGAGTTTCATGAACTCCTGAAACTCAAGACTTGTGAAGCAAGATCCGTTGTCGCTCACAACAATGTTAGGCAAACCATGAGTAGCAAACATGACACGAAGGCTCTCAATAGTAGCTGTAGATGTGCTGGATGACATAATAATACTCTATCCACTTTGAATATGCATCCACCACAACAAAAAACATCTTTCCCATGAATGGATCCGCAAAATCGATGTGGATCCTCAACCATAGTTTGGATGGCCATGACCAAAGACTCAGCAGAGATTCCGCTGGTACTTTACTTAGCTGCATGCAAATATTGCACTGATGCACACATGATTCCAGATCAGAGTCAATTCCAGGCCACCATGCATGAGACCTAGCACTGGCTTTCATCATGACAATACCAGAATGAGAGCTATGTAGTTCATGTACAAATTTTTCTCTACCTTTCTTAGACATAATAACATGATTACCCCACAGTAAACAATCTGACTGAATGGACAGCTCATCTTTGCAATGGTTGTAAGGTTTGGTCTCATCACACATCTCCATAGTTATTGCAGACCAATCACCACTGAGGACACAACGTTTCACAACCAATAAAATAGGGTCATGGCTGGTCCAGATCCTAACTTGTTGAGCAGTGACAGGGGTTCCTTCACTCTCAAAGGCATCCATTACTAACAGATCTGCAGGTTGGGGTGTCTCCATATCAGGTGTGGGCAAAGGCAAATGACTCAGTGCATTGGCACAATTCTCAGTGCCCGGGCTATGACAATTAACATAATCATAGGCAGACAATGTCAACGCCCATCTCCGGATACGGGACGATGCATTGGTATTAATACCTTTGTTTTCCGAAAACAATGAAATGAGTGGCTTGTGATTCATTTCGAGCATGCATCTTTTTTACTCCATACACACGGGCCAAAGCTTCTTTTTCTACCATGCTGTAAGCTCTTTCCGCCTTTGACAAACTTCTTGAAGCATACGCAACAGGTTGTAGCTTACCCGGCTCATTTACTTGTTGGAGTACACAGCCAACCCCATTTGATGAAGTATCACAGGCCAATACAAGAAGCTTACACAGATCATAATAAACAAGCAACTTATTTGAACAGAGCAGATTCTTAGCTTTCTCAAAGGCTCTATCTTGAGACACACCCCAGACCCAGTTGTCACCTTTTCTGAGTAGCATGTGCAGTGGCTCTAATAAAGTGCTCAATCTGGGTAAGAAATTACCGAAGTAGTTGAGTAGCCCAAGGAATGAACCCAGTTCCGTCACATTCTGAGACCTGGTTTTCAAATCAATAGCCCTGATGCCATCAGCAGCAATCTTCCTCCCCAGGAATTCAACTTCAGGTGCCATGAAGACACACTTCGAACGTTTCAGCCTGAGTCCCACTTTGTCCAGACGATGTAGGACTTCTTCAAGATTGTTCAGATGTTCAGCAGTGTCGCGACCTGTGACCAGAATGTAATCTTGAAACACGACAGTTCTAGGAATGGACTTCAGTAGACTTTCCATATTCCTCTGAAATATGGCTGCAGCCGATCGAATCCCAAAAGGATATCTATTGTAGACAAACAGTCCTTTATGGGTGTTGATGCAGGTGAGTTTCTTCAAAGTGCCGACAAGCTTCTGTGTCATATAGGCCGACGTCAGATCTAGTTTAGTGAATGACTTTCCACCAGCTAGCATGCCGAATAGGTCATCGGCCTTTGGTAATGAATACTGATCCTGTTTCAAAAATTGGTTAATTGTAATCTTGTAGTCTCCACAAATCCTGACAGTGCCATCACTCTTCAATACAGAAACAATGGGACTGGCCCACTCATTAAACTCGACCGGTGATATGATCCATTCACGTTGGAGTCGATCAAGCTCAATTTCAATCTTCTCCCTCATCATGTAAGGAACAGACCGAGCGTAATGATAGACAGGCTTTGCATCAGAATCCAGGTGAATCTGCACCTTGGCTCCAGTAACATTAGCAATGCCCGGTTCAAACAAAGAAGGAAAATTCTTCAACACTTGAGCACACGAAGTGTCATCCACCGAGGACAACGCTTTGACATCATTCCAGTTCCACTTGATTTTCTCAAGCCAATACCTGCCGAACAGCATTGGACCATTACCTGGGATGATCCATAATGGTAGAACATGAACCACACCATCATATGACACATTGACTACTGCACTGCCAATCACCGGTATGAGTTCCTTAGTGTAAGTACACAACTTGGCATTGATGGACTCAGCTTAGGCTTCACAGCCTCAGTTACCCACAGCTTGTCGAATGTCCTTTGGCTCATTATCGACTGACTCGCACCCGTGTCCAGCTCCATTGATACAGGCACGCCATTCAGCTTCACATTAATGATTATCGGCTGGCTCTTTCCCAAGAATGAATACAGACCATGCACTTCCTCCCCGGGTTGTGTATCTGGGTCAGCACTGGACTGGTCATCGTCAACAATGTGATGAGCGGCAGCACGCTTGCTCAGTTGTGGGCACCTTCTCTGAAGATGCCCAATTTTTGAACAGCCATTACGGGTGTATTGTTTAAACCGACACTGATGAGGCCAATGATTGCCCCCACAATGCCAACAGCGTGAAATCAGATTCGTACCAGTTGGCGGACTCTGAGTAGTTACAGGTTTCACATAAGCAGTCGAGTAGGCCCTGCCATAAGCAGCTCTGCCAGAAAACGACACAATTCTGTTTTCAGTACCCGCCGTGGAGCTCCGACTCTTCGATGATATCTGCCTTAAATTATCATCAGTCGTTATGCATGCCTGGGCAGTCGCGATGGCCTTTCTCAAATCCAGCTTCTCTTCGGCCAATAACTTCCGAAGAATCACATCATGGTTGATGCCAATCACGAAGAAATCTCGCAACATGTCTTCCAACATGTTCCCGAACTTACACGGCTCAGCAAGACGTCGTAGGCCAGCGACGAATCCCGACACATCCTGGCCCTAAGCATGAACATGCGTATAGAAGCGATAGCATGAGATGATGATCTGTGCTGGGTTCTGTGCTGGGTTCTGTGCTGGGTTCTGTGCTGGGGCCCCAGCTGTTTACATTGTACATTAATGATTTAGATGAGGGGATTAAATGTAGTATCTCCAAATTTGTGGATGACACTAAGTTGGGTGGCAGTGTGAGCTGCGAGGAGGATGCTATGAGGCTGCAGAGTGACTTGGATAGGTTAAGTGTGTGGGCAAATGCATGGCAGATGAAGTATAATGTGGATAAATGTGAGGTTATCCACTTTGGTGGTAAAAACAGAGAGACAGACTATTATCTGAATGGTGACAGATTAGGAAAAGGGAAGGTGCAACGAGACCTGGGTGTCATGGTACATCAGTCATTGAAGGTTGGCATGCAGGTACAGCAGGCGGTTAAGAAAGCAAATGGCATGTTGGCCTTCATAGCGAGGGGATTTGAGTACAGGGGCAGGGAGGTGTTGCTACAGTTGTACAGGGCCTTGGTGAGGCCACACCTGGAGTATTGTGTACAGTTTTGGTCTCCTAACTTGAGGAAGGACATTCTTGCTATTGAGGGAGTGCAGCGAAGATTCACCAGACTGATTCCCGGGATGGTGGGACGGACCTATCAAGAAAGACTGGATCAACTGGGCTTGTATTCACTGGTGTTCAGAAGAATGAGAGGGGACCTCATAGAAACGTTTAAAATTCTGACGGGTTTAGACAGGTTAGATGCAGGAAGAATGTTCCCAATGTTGGGGAAGTCCAGAACCAGGGGTCACAGTCTAAGGATAAGGGGTAAGCCATTTAGGACCGAGATGAGGAGAAACTTCTTCACCCAGAGAGTGGTGAACCTGTGGAATTCTCAACCACAGAAAGTTGTTGAGGCCAATTCACTAAATATATTCAAAAGGGAGTTAGATGAAGTCCTTACTACTCGGGGGATCAAGGGGTATGGCGAGAAAGCAGGAAGTGGGTACTGAAGTTTCATGTTCAGCCATGAACTCATTGAATGGCGGTGCAGGCTAGAAGGGCTGAATGGCCTGCTCCTGCACATATTTTCTATGTTTCTATGTTTCTATGTTTCTATGATCCTCTCTTTTGGCTTAAGATGGTCATGCACTAAAGCATACAAATCCTCATACTCTTTGTCCATTGGATGTAAAGGTGAGAGAAGGTTCTTCATAAGGCTGTAAATTTTAGGATCACAACCGTTGAGGAAAACCGCCCTGCGCCTAACTGCGTCAGCCTCTCTCTCCATTTTGTTGGCTACAAAATACTGATCCAGGCGGTCGATAAAATCCGCCCAATCCTCGTCCTCCACGAATCTCTCCAGAATTCCAACAGTGCCCATTGTACTTGCAAAGGTTCTTAAGTTACCTCGTTGCCAAATGTAATTACTCAAGAGTCTTGTTACTGTCAACGGCCTCAGGTGTAAACCTGATCTAACTTTATTCGTGCCCAAATTACCCACGTGACATAGCACCCACGCTTATACACCAGTGACCGCGCACACGCGCATACAGCCCGATGACCTCCGACAGTGGCACCCCCTGGTGTCTGGTGACCCCAAGCATCAATACATAACAGTGGGCCACTGAATAAACAATGGCAGCGATATCGCCCCATACTTTTTGATAGGTCCGGGGGGTGGGGGAGGTTTCCCCTGCCCATCCCGTGTTAATTGGCCAGACCTATTCTCCACCTCATTTACAAGGGCCTCATTGGCCTCATCCGAGAAGGCTTTCGCCCTCCTTCTCGCTGACAGCTCCGGCTGCATACTTGTATCACTCAACATATTTCAGTCGCACTAATATAAAGACCTCCAAGATTAATAAGACCTAAGGTTATGAAGTACGGAAACACTACTCAAGTTCCAACTAAATCCTTCAAAATGCTTTACAACCAAAATGATCAACTCATATGGAATGCTCAAAAGGTATCAGACTGCTTGTTTCTGTCTCCTTCTCTCTCCCTCTCTTTCATTCTTCTGAGCATGGGCAGATGACCCCTGAACTCCCGAATCGCGGGAAAACTTTTTTGCTAAAAAAAAAGCACGCATGCGCAGAAGGGCCGTTGCTATGGACGCCAGCCTTGCATGACTGAATACGTCGCTAAGGCCCATTTCACATCGCTAAGGCTATTGCCCAAAATAAAAAGGCGAAACTAGAGGTTTTCAAAATGGACGATATTCCAACGATCATGAAAAATAAAAAAACACTAAGGCCGGAAATATCACCCATTTTTGGGTGATAGTTATCATCGTGGAAAGTCTAGCCCTATGCCTCTATTTATGAAGCCCAGTAATCCCATATGTTTTTTAACTGCTTTCTCAACCTGCCCTGCCACCTTCAATGATTTGTGAACCTATACCCCCAGAACTCTCTGTTCCTACACCCCTTTAGAATTATACCCTTTAGTTTATATTGCCTCTGCTCATTCTTCCGACCAAAATGAGTTAGGGTTAGGATTATATTGTCTCTGCTCATTCTTCCTACCACTTTTCTGCGTTACAATGTATCTGCCATGAGTCCGCCCATTCCACCTGCCATTTTAAGAGTGGCAGGTTTATTTCCCGAAAGGCCATTGGTGAACCGGATGGGTTTTCACAACTTCATGGTCACCTTTACTGCTACCAGTTGTTTATTTCCATATTTTTAAAACTGGTTTCACATTTTCAAAGTGCCACGGTGAGATGTAAACTCACGTGGCCTGGATTATTATCCCAGGTCGCTGGATAACTAGTCTAGTAACAGAACCACTGCACTGCCAACCCCTCTACCTGTGCCCGTCAGTAGACAATTGCTCCCACTTATGCTGGGCCTACGTTCATTGTTTGCTCATCTGAGGGATTTTCACCTCACCCGGTTACCGTGCTGCTTCTTTTTACCTCTCTTGTCCTCCAACAGAAGAAAGATTTGTTTTTTTCAGGCCTCTCAGAAGCATTCTGAAATGTTTCAGACACAATGGCCTCGATATGAAGGGGAAGGGCAGATAGGGTGTGTGGGGAGCCCCGTAGCGGGAGATGAAACCCGCCAAGGTCGGGGACATGGAGGCAGGGCCTTGCGTAAGTAAATGTCTACAGACGCCCGGCCAGATTGACTGCCCGGTCGGCGGGCGGGTGGGAGTAGGGCTTTAGCGCGTGGAGGCCGCATCTGGGCACCTGTGGGGACAGTTCCCCCAGTCGCTGGAAGGAGGGCTTTGAAGAAGATCGGGGATAGGGGGCTCCAGCGAGATCGGGAGGGGGAGGCTAGAGGCCGCTGTGACCCAAGGACTCCTTGAAGGGCCGGCGGGGGAGCTCTCCCCTCTTCCTGACCCACAAGCCATTCTCAAAGGAGCATATCTTCACTACTGACTGGGGCCAGTCGGCACCTCTCATCTTGGATAGTTTTTAAAAATTCATTCCTGGGATGTGGGCATCACTGGCAGAGCCAGCATTTATTGCCCATCCCTAATTGCCCTTGAGCAGGTGGTGGTGGGCCGCCTTCTTGAACTGCCGCAGTCCATCTGGTGAAGGTACTCCCACAGTGCTGTTAGGGAGGGAGTTCCAGGATTTTGACCCAGCGACGATGAAGGAATGGCGATATATTTCCAAGTCAGGATAGTGTGTGACTTGGAGGGGAACGTGGAGGTGGGGGTGTTCCCATGTGCCTGCTGCATTTGTTCTTCTAGGTGGTAGAGGTCGCGGGTTTGGGAGGGGCTGGCGGGCAGTAGACAGCGTGGGACTACCCTCACAGGGTTCAGTTATGCCAATTATGTCATCAGGCTGCGACTTTTGAATGTTTCCTCGTCCTCCGTCAGTCTTTTGCAGCAGCCTCATCAATGGCCTAATTTGTGATAGTCAGAATTTAAAGGACCGGGGAAGGAGGCAGCAGGTTGGAGTCGGGAGATAGATTTTAAAAATGTTAACCCCTGCCACGCACCATTCCCTCTGTGCGGAGGAGAGGGATAACATTGGGGCCAATGAATTATTTTGAAGTGAAGTATCTGTTGTTCGAGTGCAAAGCTTGGCAGCCTATTTACAGACAACAAGATTCCATAAATAGCAACGTGATGAATGTCCAAACTTTCTGTTTTTTTATGTTGGCTGAGGAAGGAATGTTGGTCAGGACACTGAGAGAATGCCCTTCTTCAATAGTGCATGGGATCTTCTAATGCCCACCTGAAACATTGGAAGAGGCAGACAGGGCAAAGCAACGCAAGGCCCAGCATTTATTGCTCACCACGAATTACCCTTGAAAAGGTGGTGGTGAGTCGCCTTCTTGAACGGCTGCAGTCCGTGTAGATTGAGTAGAAATTTTACAAGAGGTTATTAAAAGTGAAGGTATCACAATGATTATGTTACTGGGCTAGTAATCAAAAGGCCTTGACTAATGAGTTTAAATCCCACCACGGCAGCTGGGGAATTTAAGTTCACTTATTTAATAACATTTTGGAATAAAAATCTATTATCAGTAATGGTGACCATGTAACTACCAGGTTGTCGTAAAAACCCATCTGGTTCACTAATGCCCTTTAGGCAAGGAAACCTGCTGTCCTTATAATAGCCACATTGGGTGTGGAGTTGAGGTCGATGATCAGCCATGATCTTTTTGAATGGTCTATTCCTGCTCCTGTTTCTTATGTTTTTATGTGTATGTGACTCCAGACCCACAGCATTGTTGCTTGCCCTCTGAAATAGCCTTGCAAGCCACTCAGTTGTCAAGAAGATGGCTTACCGCACCTTCTCAAAGGGCAATTAGGGATGGGCAATAAATGCTGGCCTTGCCGGTGATGCCCACATCCCATGAATTAATAAAAAAAAAGGCTATTTCCAACACAATGAAAAGGCCCTATTAAATGGGAACTTTGGAATAGAACTACCAGTTGTATATTTGCCCTAGACCCTGTGGAGATGCCCCGGTTCAATCAGCAACTGCCCACAGCAGTATGACTGAAACCAGCGGCTCGCGCCGTGGGAATCACCAGCACAGAAAGTCCATCCCATCATTCCATGTCACGATGTGTGGCAGAATTCGTTTGAGCAAGAAATTGGTTAAGATTTTGCAAGTGACTGGTGTGGAGCCCCCTGCAAAATGGGAAATCTAATTCTGACAGCCGGATCTACAATGGATTGTTAAAGGCAGTCTGACAGTAGCCTAGCGGTCTCACTGTGCTAACGTGATGTGGCACAGAGCAGGAGGACCCAAGTACAAAATTAACAAGCCTCAAACGAGACAAGAGATGTGGACAGGGGAACGGATACCTAGCAACAGCAGTCAATGCGCTGTTGATTAACTCCACCAAAAAATAGAGCTGGATAAGTATCTGGTTCTCAGTGGGACTGAGGATTATAAGGATAATTATAGACTGGAATAATCAACTGCTGTCTTGAAAACAATGGCTCTTCTACTGCTGTCATCTGTTGAAAGCATTTGGCCAGGTTTAATAATAGAGGTGTAAATAGTGTGGAATTGTGTTAACTGTGCTAAAAGGTTGGGGAGAAATTTTACAGAAATGTTCCCTCAAGGGGGATGGAGTATAAAAGCAGGGAAGTCCTGCTACAACTGTACAGGGTATTGGTAAGACCACACCTAGAGTACTGCGTACAGTTTTGGTCTCCTTATTTAAGGAGGGATATGCTTGCATTTGAGGCAGTTCAGAGAAGGTTCACTCGGTTGATTCCTGAGATGAAGCGGTTGACGTATGAAGAAAGTTTGAGCAGGTTGGGCCTATACTCGTTGGAGTTTAGAGGAATGAGAGGTGATCTTATTGAAACATAGACGATACTGAGGAGGTTCGACAAGGGAGATGCAGAGAGGCTGTTTCCACCCATTTAGAACTGAGATGAGGAGGAATTTCTTCTCCCAGAGGGTCATAAATCTGTGGAATTCTCTGCCCCAGAGAGCTGTGGTGGCTGGGTCATTGAATATATTTAAGGTCGAGATTGTCAGATTTTTGAATGATAAGGGAGTGAAGGGTTATGGAGAGCAAGCAAGGAAGTGTAGCTGAGTCCAAGATCAGATCAGCCATGATCTTATTAAATGGTGGAGCAGGCTCGAGGGGCCAAATGGCCTACTCCTGCTCCTATTTCTTATGTTCTTACGTTACCTTCCCTCAGGTATGGTGGAGTCCATCATGTATGTGATTTGTACACTTGAGTAAAGAAGATTGAGGGTGATCTGATCGAGATGTCTAAAATGTTAAAAGGATTTGATAGGGAGAAATGAATTCCTCTGGTGGGGGAATCAAGAATGAGGGGACTATGGGCCTGAACTTGGTCAATGCTAAGGCCCGCCCAAGTGCCGCCCAAAGGACCACCAAGAGACTTGGTGGTACTTTACCAGGGAGATTCCTCCAAAAGATCTACAAAGACGGCCCGGCGGCAAAAAAACGACTTACGCTCTGAATGTGGGCAGCAGCGGGCGGGAGCTCCCAATCTCAGCGGCAAATGCGATCCTTGCCAAAGTGCCACTGAGGATTGAGTCGGGCCCAGGGAGGGGGAACACATAAAAATAAAAATTTACACATAAAACAAATAAAAGCACTGGAAAATCTTCAGGGGATCCCATCCACCTGAATCGCTGTAAAAACATTTTTTTTAAAGTTTACTAACATTTTTTTACAGGTCTTCATACTTACCATTGGGGTTAGACCTGCCTCCACACAGCGGGCCTTCCCCCCACTGCTGCCGACTCCCGCCCGGATCAAACTGGCAGCTCGGTGGGCGGGAAGATACTTACGCGCCTTGCACGCCAGTGGCTGTCAGCAGGCGGTTCCCAGCGGTCCTCCTCTTCCAATGGTGGGAGGCCTAGAGGAAACTGGCACTGAGGGAAGACCGCCCAAAAGACTCGGCGACAGTCGGTGGGTGGTGAATGCACCAAGTTCGGGGCCATGATCTTCAAATTATAGCCAGGCCATTTAGGAGAGAAATGAGGAAACAGTTCTTCACTCAACATTGCAGAAACTCTAGAGGAGAATAAGAAGTGCAGGGGTGCAATTAAAAAAGATATCAGGATAGCAAAGAGAAAGCATGAAAGAATGTTGGCAAGTAAAATCAGGGAAAACCCAAGGATGTTTTATAAATACATTAAGAGCAAGAGGATAACTAGAGAAAGAATGGAACCTATTAGAGATCATGAAGGAAATCCGTGTGAGGAGGCAGACGACATGGAAATGATTCTTAATGAAAACTTTGCATCTGTTTTCACAAAATAGAGGGGCAATGCAGACTTTGCAATGAGGGTGGAGAAGTGTGAAATATTAGATGAGGTAAACATAGTGAGAGAGGAAGTATTAAGGGGCTTAACAACTTTGAAAGTGGATAAATCCCAAGACCTGGATGAAATGTATCCCACGCTGTTAAGAGAAGCAAAAGAGGAAATAACACAGGCTCTGACCATCATTTTCCAATCCTCTCTGGCTACAGGTGTGGTGCCAGAGGACTGGAGGACTGCTAATGTTGCACCTTTGTTTAAAAAGGGAGAAAAGGATAGACAGAGTAATTACAGGCCAGTCAACCGAACCTCAGTGGTGGGAAAATTATTGGGAAAAATCCTGAGGGACAGGATAAATCTTCATTTGGAAAGACACAGATTAATCAAGGATAGTCAGCACGGATTTGTTAAGGGAAGGTCGTGTCTGAATAATTTGATTGAATATGTCGAGGCGGTAACCAGGAGGGTCGATGAGGGCAGTGCGGATGCTGTAGTGTTTATGGATTTTAGCAAAGCTTTTGATAAGGTCCCACATGGCAGAGTGGTCATGAAAGTAATAGCCCATGGGATCCAGGGCAAAGTGGCAAGTTGGATCCAAAATTGGCTTGGAGGCAGGAAGCAAAGGGTAATGGTTGATGGGTGTTTTTGTGACTGGAAGGCTGTATCCAATGGGGTTCTACAGGTCGCTTGCTTTTTGTGGTAAATATCAATGACTTGGACTTGAATGTTGGGGGTATGATTAAGAAGTTTGCAGATGACACTAAACTAAGCTGTGTGCTTGATAATGAAGAAGAAAGCTGCGGACTGCAGAAAGATATCAATGTACTGGTCAGGTGGGCGGAACAGTGGCAAATGGAATTTAATCTCAATAAGTGTGAGGTAATGCATTTGGGGAGGTCTAACAAGGCAAGGGAATACACTGAAAATTTTAGAGCAACAAAGGGACCTTGGAGTGCAAGTCCATGGATCCCTGAAGGTAGCAGGCCAGTTAGATAAGGCATATGGAATACTTGCCTTTATTAGTCAAGGTATGGAATACAAGAGCAAGGATGTTATGCTGTATAAAACACTGGTTAGGCCGCAGCTGGAGTACTGTGTGCAGTTCTAGTCACCACACTACAGGAAAGATGTGATTGCACTGGAAAGGGTGCAGAGGAGATTTACAAGAATGTTGCCTGGACTGGATAATTTTGGCTATGAGGAAAGATTGGAGATGCTGGGTCTGTTATCTTTCGAACAGAGGAGGCTGAGGGGAGACCTGATTGAGGTGTATAAAATTATGAGGGTCCTGGATAGAGTTGATAGGAAGGACTTGTTTCCCTTGGCACAGGGGTCAACTTCCAGGGTGCATAGATTTAAATAATTGGGGGCAGGGTTAGAGGAGATATGAGAGTGGTGGAGGTCTGGAACTCACTGCCTAAAAGGGTGGTAGAGGCAGAAAGCCTCACCACATTTAAAAAATACTTGAATGTAAACTTAAAGTGCCATAAGCTACAGTGCTATGGACCAAGAGCTGAAAAGTGGGATTGGGCTGGATAGCTCTTGGTCAGCCGGTACGGACACATGGGCCAAAATGGCCTCCTTCCGTGCTGTAAATTTCTACGATTCTATGATTCACACAAAAAGTAGTGGAACTTTAGAACTCTCTCCTCCAAAGGCTGAGGATGCTGGGACAATTGGAGCTTTATCTTATAACCATAGAATGATACAGCACAGAAGGAGGCCATTCAGCCCATCATGCCTGTGATAGAGCATGACTAGATCAATAGATTTTTGTTAGGTAAGGGCATCAAGGAATATGGAGTAAAGGCGGAAAAATGGAGGTGAGGTTGAAGATCAGACGTGATCTAATTAAATGGCGGTGCAGGCTCGAAGGTCGGAATGGCCTTCCCCTGTTCCTAATCATAGAAACATAGAAAATAGGTGCAGGAGTAGACTATCTGGCCCTTCGAGCACCACCATTCAATAAGATCATGGCTGATCATTCCTTCAGTACCCCGTTCCTGCTTTCTCTCCATACTCCTTGATCCTTTTAGCCACAAGGGCCATATCTAACTCCCCCTTGAATATATCCAATGAACTGGCATCAACAACTCTCTGCGGTAGGGAATTCCACAGGTTAACAACTCTCTGAGTGAAGAAGTTCCTCCTCATCTCAGTCCTAAATGGCTTACCCCTTATCATACGACTATGTCCCCTGGTTCTGGACTTCCCCAACATCGGGAACATTCTTCCTGCATCTAACCTGTCCAGTCCCGTCAGAATCTTATATATTTCTATGAGATCCACTCTCATCCTTCTAAACTCCAGTGAATACAGGCCCAGTCTCTTCTCATATGTCAGTCCTGCCATCCCAGGAATCAGTCTGGTGAACCTGCGCTGCACTCCCTCAATAGCAAGAATGTCCTTCCTCAGATTCGGGGACCAAAACTGAACACAATATTCCAGGTGGGGCCTCAAAGTGTGGGCCTGATGGAATGAATGGCCTTTTCTAATTCCAGGTTTTCGTGCGTTCGTATGACTCAGGTTGTCCTGTAGTGACTTTTCACATTCTCTCCTGGTGGGCGGAGAATTCCATTGTTGCACTACCAATAACTGGTGAGTCCTAGGACTAAGCCCAGCCCATCAAGCGGTTCAATGGTGGAGGCAAGGGACTTTGTAATAGAAAGACCAAAACTTGCTGCTTAGGCGCAGACCAGAAGAATGACTGTTTGAACAAGGCACCAGAGAGATGCAGTCATCCGTGGAACCATAGCCTTGTGAAAATCGAATCCCATTAGGGAAGGAGAAGAGAATGGGGAAGAAAATGAGGATAACATCTTCAACGAAAAGCACTTTGCATCAAAATCTCAACTGGGCCAAAATAAAGATCAGATTTAACCTCAGCTACCCAAAGAGTTAAAATCCTGATTTGATTTATCATTTGATCCAGAGCCATCTCCAATTTAACTCTTTAGTGACCCGCATTGTTTCAGGCCACTTTTATGTAAAATACATCACTCAGCTTTTTATTGGGTTGCTGTGGTAATGCAAGGTTTGAAGAGAAAGTCTTGGCATGGTACTTCTTATTCAAAGCACTCACCCAATGTCTACATAAAAAATATTATCCCTGCCAACTTTTCTTATCTCAGTGGAGACTCACTGTCTTGGGTCTCTACCTTTGATCTCCGAGAGCGACTCATTCATTTTAATGAGATCCACAATTCCGATGCAATCTGGGAGCCCATCCTGTACAACTGGACTGTATTGCAGCCAGTTGTGTTTATTTTCTGCGGTTGTGTGGCTTTGGCTCAGTCTCCCACCATATCAATCTTTTCTTTTCCTTTTGCGAATAATGAGGGTGTGTTACCCCACTTTTCCTCCCTTATATGTCCTCTCCTCCTTGGCAATGTATCTCCTATCCTCGTGGGGGCCAGGAAGCATCCTGATCCAAATTGCTTCAGAATTGTGGACCTCATTAAAATGGCTGAGTAGCTCTAGGATAGAGATAGCTCCCCCCTGTCAATGCAGCAGATCAGAGGTAGAGCCCCAAGGTAGCAGTGATCCTGACCAGCTGCCTCGAGTGGCCTTATGGAAAGTCTCCATTTTCTTCCCGCTATTCCTATCCCATTATCTCCCTTCAACGATGACAACACCTTGTATTTATATAGCACCTTTAATGTAGCGAAACGTCCCAAGGTGCTTCACAGGTGTATTATGAGATAAGAATTTGATACTGAGCCGCATAAGTAGAAATTAGCGTAGGTGACCAAAAGCGGTAGGTTTTAAGGAGAGTTTTGAAGAAGGAAGGAGAGGTAGAGAGGCCGAGAGGTTTAGACAGGGAGTTCCAGAGCTTGGGGCCGAGACAACAGAAGGCACGGGATTAGGAATTCACCCCCACTGGAAATCTGGCGCACCTACCATTTTCAAAATGTTTTTACCGTCGCGTCAGACAAGGCGGACTCTTGATCGACTTTCAACTCTTCGGCAATTTTTTTGGAGCAGACCGGAAGTCGGTCAAAATGGGGGTGGAAGTGCGGTGGTAAGTACTCTAGAGGGGTGTAAGTGGGTGTGGGACAGGGTCTCCGCCGCTGTCAGTCAGCAGCAGAGCGGTGCTGACGTCCGTGCACGTGTGTGTCTCATTTAAAGGGGAGAGAAGCAGCAATTATTTAGCTTTGATCCACTGGGCCACCAGGGAGGGTTTTGGCTGGGCCAGCGGCCTGGCACCCAAGAAGGGATGCAAGGTTGCCTGTTGACGGCCCGGCCGAACCTGGGGCCATAATTGTCCGGCCGATCGGGAAGTCGGCCGGCAAAAAAGAAAATATGGCGGCCGTGGCAGTGCGCCCTCCCTTTGAAGGATCGCCGCATTACCATGGCTCACACGGTGAAAGGAAGGTGCACTGACAGAAAAATCTTTCGGGGGCACCGCGTGGTGGATCTATGATTCTTCCACCTAAATTTATCAGAGTGTGCCATGGAGGTGCGGGAGATCGGAGGTCGCACTTAGGACGGTTGGCAGCAGCGGGGTGGAAGTGGGGACGGCCAGAAAAATCCCCGAGCTAAATTTCGATCGTGCAGCCATTGGACCGGAAGTCCGCGGCCACTCGACTCCATCGCCTGGCTGCCGCTTTCTGGCGGTAAGTGGCCTTTTTGGGAGGCTGAATTTCGGCCCCATGGTCACTAATGGTTGAGCAATTATAATCAGGGATGCTCAGGAGAGCAGAATTAGCTGGAGACCCGAAACTTGCCATCAAAAACACTGTGTGATAATGGACTATGCACTGACCAAGGAAGGGGAGGTGACCAACTGATACATCAAAGGCGGGGGGGGGGGGGGGGGGCGGGGGTTGCGTCATTCATTGTCACAGGTAAGACCTCTTGTATTATAAAACGGGTGTATTTAGGGATGAACCTTGACAATTTATAAGGCAAACTGTGGACGATCTTGGTCAACCGCACAGATGGAAACTTACTTCCCTAAGTGACCGCTAGGGCGAGTACAGTTTAAAGGTAGATAGAGTTACTGTTCGAAGTTATAGGGGACAGTACAGTGAGATTTATTATCCGTAGTGTAATAAACAGTTAAAAGAAAACTGAGTGGTGAGCCGACCATTTTTATCCCATCTGGACAGGTTCAGGTCGGATTCTGGAATTAGAGGAAAAGGAAAGGTGCAGGTTCATCTACATACAGAAATGGTCACAATAAAGTGGCAGAGTGGACAATCCAATCTGAATCCAACCTCTCCGTGGTGCCACCACATCATTCTTAGTAAAGGTTACAGATTAAGGCAGCTAGGCAGTAGCCTTGATACAAATTCGAGGCACTGGTAAAATAGTGGTTCAGTTACGGGATTAGTAATCCAGAGGTCTGGACTAACTGGAATAAAAAGCTAGAATCACTAATGGTGACCATGAAACTGTTGGATTGTTGTAAAAACCCATCTGGCTCACTAATGCCCTTTAGGGAAGGAAATCTGCCGTCCTTACCCGGTCTGGCCTATATGTGACTCCAAACCCACTGCAATGTGGTTGACTCTTAACTGCCCTCTGAAATGGCCTAGCAATCCATCGTCAGGACACCCACCTGAGGTGGCGGCACAGTGGTATACAGTCGGGAGGGAGTGGCCCTGGAAGTCCTCAACAGTGAATACGAACCCCATGAAATCTCATGGCTTCAGGTCAAGCATGGGCACGGTAGCCTCCTGATGATTACCATCTACCGCCCTCCCTCAGTTGGTGTATCAATACTTCTCCATGTTGAGCAGCACTTGGAAGAAGTACTGAGAGTAGCAAAGGCACAGAATATACTCTGGGTGGGGGACTTTAATATCCATCACCCTGACTGGCTCGGTAGCACCACTACTGACCGAGCTGGCCGAGTCCTGAAGGACATAGCTGCCAGACTGGGCCTGCAGCATGTGGTGAAGGAACCAACACGAGGGAAAAACCTACTTGAACTCGTCATCACCAATCTACCTGTCTCAAATTAGTTTCATTCGCAACCCCTCAGAAAGTGCAGCATGCATTGGAGGAAAGAGGTAGCTTTAGACCTATGGGGCTGGATTTTCAGTGTTAGCGTCCCAGAGGGGCAGCAATGGCGGCGGTATGCGCTCCCGCACGGGCGGCTAGCAACCAGCGCCCCGCCGGATATTTGGTGTCGGTTTTGCGGGGGTACGGAGCATTACTGACCGGGAGAGGCGAGCTGGTGTGCAACGCCTCTGGTTGCGGTACCGGCTCGATTTCTGGCTGCCGCCCGACCCTTAGCGCTCCATAGAGCGGCCGGTTGGGACCGCCTGTGGAAGCTGCGGTCCGAGCTGTAGCGGCCGCAGTGAGGTAAGTAATGTCGACCTCAGGTAAGTGCGATTGTTTTTTCTGCGATTTATGTTGTGGTGGCATGAATTAAGTATTGGGAATATTTTTGGTGGGGTTTTTTCAGGGTTCCCCTCCCCCCGCCCCGCCGAGGCCTCTCTTATGGCGCTCCGAGGCCGGCTGTTTAACTCGGCATTTTCGTTTGCTCATCTGGCCTAGTGCCCTAAAAGAGGTGTGTAACACCTCCCTTAGCGCTCCGCCCCAAACTCAGGACTCAGCTGATGAATTTTGCAGCAGCAGATGCAAACCATTTGCCGCTCCGCCCAGGACAACGCCGCAACAGAGGCGTGACTGAATTTCTTCCCCACTGGGGATTTTCTTGTGTCATGTCTGGGTCTGTTGTAGACTAATTGCAAGAGATTGATTGCTATGATTAGTCAACAACTCCATTATCGCTGCTTCATGCGAGCAGCAGGATGGTAGAAGGTGATATAGATGGGTTTGGTCTCTGGCAATTCCGATGTTCCGATGTTCAAAGCTTTTGGGTGGAAAATGATTGCTCTTTTTATGTCTTCATCCCATGGTGGGCCTTTCACCACCACGCTTCCTCCTTTAGCGGAAAGGATGGAACAGTCTGTACATGGAGCTGACCACAGCCCCTGTTAATTATGGATCGAGATAAGCTATGACCATTCCATAGAGCTCAACTGTGGCAAAGGACATGACTACTTTTATACTGGACCATTAACATTTTTGATCTGCCTTGATTTACTTTCAGGTTTTAATTGGTTGAAATTGTTCCCCGAATATAACATTTACTCACAACTGCATATGCTCATCTTAAAACGGTTGCATATTTATCTGATGTGTTGCCCAATCCTGCATATGATAAAAATAGATGCCAACACACTTGCTGATACAATCCCTACCACTTATCACACATTGGCATGAACATGATTAGCCTGCTATAGGCGGTCGACGGTATATGATAAAAACAGATTGTAAGAGCTTCAACAAGTATGTAAAAAAGAAGAGAGTAGCAAAAGTAAACATTGGTCCCTTAGAGGATGAGGCAGGAGAAATTATTATCGAGAATAAGGAAATGGCAGAAACGTTAAACAAATATTTTGTATCAGCCTTCACAGCAGAAGATACAAAAAGCATACCTCAAATGGTGGGGAACCAAGGCTCTAATGAGGGTGAGGAACTTAATGTAATTAATATAAGTAGAGACAAAGCACTAGAGAAATTAATGGGACTAAAAGGCGAAAAATCCTCTGAACCTGACGGCCTACATCCTAGGTGTTGTGTATCTGTAAAGCATGCCACTCCCATGTTCCGCCACCGGGGGAGTGCAACCCCTGAAATCCCAAGGGATCCCAGCATCCCTTGAGAGCACTGTATATAAGCCGGTCCCTAAGGCCTGTTCCTCACTCTGGAGTGTCTTAATAAAGACTGAGGACACTGTTACTTTAACCTCCCTGTGTGCAGTCTCATCTGTGTTAGGAACACAATAACTGGCGACAAGTATACGAATCCAACGCAAAGATGCAGCAAACTGTGGGCATCCTGGAGAAGTTCTCAGAGGGTGAGGACTGGGAAGCCTATGTCAAATGGCTAGACCAGTACTTTGTAGCCAACAAGTTGGACGGAGAAGGAAGCGTTGCAAAAAGGAGAGCGGTCCTCCTCACGGTCTGCTGGGCACCGACCTACAGCCTCATGAAGAATCTTCTGGCGCCGGTGAAAGCCACAGATAAGTCATATGAGGAGCTGTGTACACTGGTTCAAGAGCATCTTAACCCGAGGGAGAGCGTGCTGATGGCGAGGTATCGGTTCTACACGTGCCAGCGATCTGAAGGTCAGGAAGTGGCGAGCTATGTCGCCGAGCTCAGGCGACTTGCAGGACAATGTGAGTTTGATGGCTACCTGGAGCAAATGCTCAGAGACTTTTTTGTACTGGGCATTGGCCACGAGACCATCCTACGAAAACTTTTGACTGTAGAGACACCGACTCTCAGTAAGGCCATTGCGATAGCACAGGCGTTTATGTCCACCAGTGATAACACCAAACAAATCTCTCAGCACAAAAGTGCGAGCAATGTTCATAAATTAACTGGAACTGTGTTTGCGAGCAGAAATGTACAGGGCAGAAATCACAAGTCTGCAACTGCCAGCAGGCCTCAGGTGACCCAGATGACTCAGAGTCAGCAACAAAGGATGAATGCAAGGCAATTCACATCTTGTTGGCATTGTGGAGGCTTCCATTCAGCCTATTCATGCCGCTTCAAAGGTTATGTTTGCAAGAGCTGTGCAACAATTGCGCACCTCCAATGAGTTGCAGACAAGCTGCAAGCTCTGCAAAACCTGCTAACCACCACGTGGCAGAGGAAGGTCGGTCCATGGTGGATCAAAGCAATTTCAAGCCTCAGAGAGAGGAGGCAGATGCTGAAGTACACGGGGTGCACACATTTTCGACGAAATGTCCACCTATAAAGCTAAATGTAAAATTAAATGTCTTACCCGTAGCCATGGAACTGGACACTGATGCTAGCCAATCCATCATGAGTAAAAAGATGTTTGAGAGACTGTGGTGCAAAAAGGCACTCAGACCAGCCCTTAGCCCCATCCACACGAAACTGAGAACGTACAGCAGAGGCTTATCACTGTCCTGGGCAGCGCCATGTTCAAGGTCACCTACGAGGGCATGGTGCACGAACTGCCACTCTGGATTGTCCCGGGCAATGGCCCCACACTGCTTGGAAGGAGCTGGCTGGGCAAAATCTGCTGGAACAGGGATGACATCCTAGCGCTATCACATGTCGATGAGGCCACATTTACCCAGGCTCTGAACAAATTTCCTTCCCTTTTTGAGCCAGGCATTGGAAACTTTTCCGGGGCAAAGGTGCGGATCCACTTGGTCCCAGAGGCACAACCCATTCACCACAAGGCGCGAGCAGTACCCCACATGATGAGGGAGAGAGTGGAAATCGAGCTGGACAGGCTGCAACGCGGGGGCATCATCTCCCCAGTGGAATTCAGTGAGTGAGCCAGCCTGATTGTTCCAGTACTCAAAAGTGATGGCACAGTCAGGATTTGCGGGGATTATAAAGTAACTATTAATCGTTTCTCGCTACAGGACCAATACCCATCTCCTAAGGTAGACGACCTATTTGCGACGCTGGCAGGAGGCAAGATGTTCACTAAGCTCGAACTGACCGGCCTACATGACGCAGGAGCTGGAAGAGTCTTTGAAGGGCCTCACCGACATCAACACGCACAAGGAACTGTTCATCTACAACAGATGCCCGTTTGGAATTCGGTCGGCTGCAGCGATCTTCCAGAGAAACATGGAGAGCCTACTCAAGTTGATACCATGCATGGTGGTTTTTCAGGAAGACATATTGGTCACGGGTCGGGACACCGTTGAGCACCTACAAAACCTGGAGGAGGTCCTCCAACGACTGGATCGCGTAGAGCTGCGGCTGAAGAGGTCGAAATGCATCTTCATGGCAACAGAAGTGGAGTTTTTGGGGAGAAAGATCGCGGCAGACGGCATTCGGCCCACAGACGCCAAGACAGAGGCTATCAGGAACGCGCCCAGGCCACAGAACGTCACGGAGCTGTGGTCGTTGGGACTCCTCAACTATTTTGGTAACTTCCTACCTGGGTTAAGCACCCTCTTAGAGTCTCTACATGTGATGCTGCGTAAAGGTGAGAACTTGGTCTGGGGAAAAAAACAAGTAATTGCTTTTGAGAAAGCCAGAAACATTTTACGCTCCAACAAGCTGCTTGTATTGTATAACCCGTGTAAAAGACTTGTGCTAGCATGTGATGCATCGTCGTATGGATTCAGGTGTGTATTACAACAAACTAACGTTGCGGGGAAGTTGCAACCTGTCACCTATGCCTCCAGGAGCTTGTCTAAGGCCGAGAGGGCCTACAGCATGATTGAGAAAGAGGCATTAGCGTGTGTGTTCGGGGTAAAGAAAATGTATCAGTACCTGTTTGGCCTCAAATTTGAGTTGGAAACCGATCACAAGCCCCTCATATCCCAGTTCGCTGAAAAAATGGAGATAAATAGTAATGCCTCAGCCCGCATCCAAAGGTGGGCACTCGTGCTATCAGCGTATAACTATACCATCCGCCACAGGCCAGGCACCGAGAACTGTGCGGATGCTCTCAGTCGGCTACCATTGTCCACCACGGGGGTGGAAATGGCGCAGCCTGCAAACTTGTTGATGGTGGCGCAGCCCGCAGACTTGTTGATGGTCATGGAATCATTTGAAAATGATAAATCACCTGTCACGGCCCGCCAGATTAGAACTTGGACCAGCCAAGATCCTCTGCTGTCCCTAGTAAAAAACTGTGTACTGCATGGGAGCTGGACCAGCATTCCTGTTGAAATGCAAGAGCTAATCAAGCTGTTCCAGCAGCGAAAGGACGAGCTGTCCATTCAGGCAGACTGCCTGTTGTGGAGTAACCGCGTAGTGCTACCCAAAAAGGGCAGGGAGACGTTCATCTCGGATCTCCACAGCACACACCCGGGTATAGTAATGATGAAAGCGCTAGACAGCTCCCACGTGTGGTGGCCCGGTATCGACTCTGACTTAGAGCCCTGTGTATGGCAATGCAGCGCGTGTGCTCAGTTGAGCAACGCGCCCAGAGAGGCACCACTAAGTTTGTGGTCCTGGCCCTTCAGACCATGGTCAAAGATCCATGTCGACTATGCGGGCCAGTTTCTCGGTAAAATGTTCCTGGTGGTGGTGGATTTTCAAACTGGATTGAATGTGGAATAATGTCGGGAAGCACTGCCACCGCCACCATTGAAAGCCTGAGGGCCATGTTTGCCACCTACGGCCTGCCTGACATACTGGTCAGTGACAATGGGCCATGTTTCACCCGTGCCGAATTTAAAGAATTCATGACCCGCAATGGGATCAAACATGTCACCTCGGCCCCGTTTAAACCAGCCTCCAATGGGCAGGCAGATCGGCAGTACAAACAATCAAACAGAGCCTTAAAAGAGTCACAGAAGGCTCACTCCAAACCCGCCTGTCCCAAGTACTGCTCAGCTACCGCAAGAGACCCCACTCGCTCACAGGAGTGCCCCCGGCTGAGTTACTCATGAAAAGGACACTTAAAACCAGACTCTCGCTGGTTCACCCCAACCTGCATGATCAGGTAGAGAGCAGGCGGCAGTAACAAAATGTAAACAATGGTCGCGCCACTGTGTCACGGGAAATTGATTTGAATGACCCTGTGTATGTGCTAAACTATGGACATGGTCCCAAGTGGATCGCGGGCACGGTGATAGCTAAAGAAGGGAGTAAGGTGTTTATAGTCAAATTAGACAATGGATAAATTTGCAGAAAGCATCTGGACCAAACGAGGCTGTGGTTCACAGACTGCCCTGCACAACCCACAGCAGACACCACCTTTTTCTAGACCACAACACACACCCAAAGGATCAACGACACCACCCCGGACCAGGAAATCAAACCCATCATGCCCAACAGCCCAGCAAGGCCAGGCTCACTCAGCAGCCCTGCAGGGCCAACAACACACCAGACCAGTGAGGGCACAGCCAACACACCAGAACAGACATTTGTACCGAGGCGGTCCACCAGGGAAAGAAGTGCTCCCGACTGCCTCACCTTGTAAATAGTTTTCACTTTGACTTTGGCGGGGAGTGATGTTGTGTATCTGTAAAGCATGCACTCCCATGTTCCGCCACCAGAGAGTGCATCCCCTGAAGTCCCAAGGGATCCCAGCATCCCTTGGGAGCATTGTATATAAGCCGGCCCCTAAGGCCTGTTCCTCACTCTGGAGTGTCTTAATAAAGACTGAGGTCACCGTTACTTTAACCTCCCTGTGTGCAGTCTCATCTGTGTTAGTAACACAATACTAGGGTTCTAAAAGAGGTGGTTGCATCGCGGCAGGTTGGGGCCATAAAAGGAGCTGAGAGCAGCAGCCTGGAGTAATGTGGTGGCATACCTCTGCAAGGTACAGCGCGAACTGGTGCAGGAGGGTGACGGTAGTGAAGAGGACCACTGGATTGGATGTCATCAAGCTCCAGGTCGGTGATTGGAGCCTGGGCAGATACAGCAGGAGTGGTGTGGTTGGAGGGCAGGAGTGGCGAGTGATCGTGGAGTGACACGTTCGGGGCCCAAGCGTGAGTTTGGGACCAGAAGAAGCAAGGGCCCAGGGGCAGCACGGGCTAATCCACACTGCGCACTAGGTCTGTGCAGCAGAGCTGGTCTCCAGTCGTCTTGGTTAATCATTGCCACTGGACCAAGCCGGTATGGTAGCTGGTGTGCAACGTCCAGCATACGTTAAAAATTCCACACAGAGGCATCTTCCACCCTTCAATATGTAATTTTGGACCTGGAATATTAGGCCCTTCATTGAAACACCTGTGAACTCATCCCTTTTTGGCGTGGAAGCAAGTCATCCTCGATGCGAAAGACTGCCTATGATGGTGATGAAGGATGCATTGATTTTGATCTTTCAAAATTCCCTCAATTCTAGAACGGTCCCAGTAGATTGGAAGGTAGCAAATGTAACACCACTATTCAAGAAAGGAGGGAGAGAGAAAACAGGGAACTACAGATCAATTAGCCTGACATCCATCCTCAGGAAAATGCTGGAATGTTAAAGAAGTGGTATCAGACCACTTAGAAAATCATAACATAATTAGGCAGAGTCAACATGGTTCTATGAAAGGGAAATCGTTTTGACAAATTTATTAGAGGTTTTGAGGATGTAACTAACAAGGTAGATAAAGGGGAACCTGTGGATGTCATATATTTGGCTTTCCAAAAGGCATTCGATAAGGTGCCACATAAAAGGTTATTACACAAGATAAGGGCTCATGGGATTGGAGGTAATGTCTTCGCATGGATAGAGGATTGGTTAACGGACAGAAAACAGAAAGTCGATATAAACGAGTGACGCAAGGATCAGTGCTGGTCAGCTATTTACAATCTATATTAATGATCGAGATGAAGGGATCGAGTGTAATGTATCAAAGTTTGCTGATGATACAAAGCTAGGTGGGAAGCTGTGAGGAGAACATAAAACGTCTGCAAAGAGATATTGATAGTGGGCAGTAAGGTGGCAGATTGAGTATAATGTAGGGAAATGTGAGGTTATTCACTTTGGTGGGAAGAATAGAAAAACAGAATATTTTTAAATGGTGAGAAACCTTTAAATGTTGGTGTTCAGAGAGATTTGGGTGTCCTCGTACAGGAAACAGAGAAAGCTAGCATGCAGGTACAGTAAGCAATAAGGAAGGCAAATGGCATGTTGTCCTTTATTGCAAGGGGGTTGGAGTATAAGAGTAAGGAAGTCTTCCTACAATTGTACAGGGCCTTGGTGAGACCACACCTGGAGTACTGTGCACAGTTTTGGTCTCCTTATCAAAGGAAGGGTATACTTGCCTTGGAGGCAGTGCAAAGAAGGTTCACTAGATTGATTCCTGGGATGAGAGACTGAGGAGAATGGGCCTATACTCTCTGGAGTTTAGAAGAATGAGAGGTGATCTCATTGAAACATACAGAATTCTGAAGTGGATTGACAGGGTAGATGCTGAGAGGTTGTTTCCCCTGGCTGGAACTAGGGGGCATAGTCTCAGGATAAGGGGGTTGGTCATTTAAGACCGAGATGAGGACGAATTTCTTCACTCAGAGGGTTGTGAATCTTTGGAATTCTCTGCCCCAGAGAGCGGTGGATGCTGAGACTCTGAACATATTCAAGCTGAGACAGATAGATTTTTGGAGTCTAGGGGATTCAAAGGATATGGGGACTGGACGGGAAAGTGGAGTTGAGATCGATGATCAGCCATGATCTTATTGAATGACGGAGCAGACCCGAGGGGCTGTATGGCCTACTCCTGCTCCTATTTCTTATGTTCTTGTGTAGCGGGAAGGTAGGAGGCAACCGCGCGACTAACTACACCTAACCTCTGACTGTGACAGCTGGCAGAATACTGAAACAAGTCTGGATGTGCAATTACAACACGTGATTCCATGTCCTTTTCTTTGTCTAATCAAGAGCCAAGTTCTAGCCAATCGCTTGCACGGCGGCTGCTCTCCGGGGCACGAGTGGGCAGGTCTGCAATTTCTCCGCTCCTGACTTTAATAGTGTAACTTGGGGGAGGCATTAGTGCGGGGAGAGGGGACTGTAGGACCAAGAGCACGATTGAAGTTGAATTTTAATCAAACTATTTCACTGCACAGAAGCTCATGGATATGACCGTTTATTCAAGCGAGCGGGGGAGGACTGAAGTGGTGAAGCAAGAAAGGACGGCGACACGACAAGGTCTGCCCGAAATAGACAGCGTGCTTAATACATTATAAGCAGCGCCTTTTTTAATTGAGGTTAGTAAAGACAAACGTAGGTCCCCTGCAGTCAGAATCAGTGGAAGTCATAATGGGGAACAAAGAAATGGCAGACCAATTGAACAAGTACTTTGGTTCGCTATTCACTAAGGAGGACACAAACAACCTTCCGGATATAAAACGGGTCAGAGGGTCTAGTAAGAAGGAGGAACTGAGGGAAATCCTTATTCGTTGGGAAATTGTGTTGGGGAAATTGATGGGATTGAAGGCCGATAAATCCCCAGGGCCTGATGGACTGCATCCCAGAGTACTTAAGGAGGTGGCCTTGGAAATAGCGGATGCATTGACAGTCATTTTCCAACATTCCATAGACTCTGGATCAGTTCCTATCGAGTGGAGGGTAGCCAATGTAACCCCACTTTTTAAAAAAGGAGAGAGAGAGAAAACAGGGAATTATAGACCGGTCAGCCTGACATCGAGAGTGGGTAAAATGATGGAATCAATTATTAAGGATGTCATAGCAGCGCATTTGGAAAGAGATGACATGATAGGTCCAAGTCAGCATGGATTTGTGAAAGGGAAATCATGCTTGACAAATCTTCTGGAATTTTTTGAGGATGTTTCCAGTAGAGTGGACAAGGGAGAACCAGTCGATGTGGTGTATTTGGACTTTAAGAAGGCTTTCGACAAGGTCCCACACGAGATTAAAGTGCAAAGTTAAAGCACATGGGATTGGGGTTAGTGTGCTGATGTGGATTGAGAACTGGTTGGCAGACAGGAAGCAAAGAATAGGAGTAAATGGGTACTTTTCAGAATGGTAGGCAGTGACTAGTGTGGTACCGCAAGGCTCTGTGCTGGGGCCCCAGCTGTTTACATTGTACATTAATGATTTAGACGAGGGGGTTAAATGTAGTATCTCCAAATTTGCAGATGACACTAAGTTGGGTGGCAGTGTGAGCTGCGAGGAGGATGCTATGAGGCTGCAGAGTGACTTGGATAGGTGAGTGGGCAAATGCATGGCAGATGAAGTATAATGTGGATAAATGTGAGGTTATCCACTTTGGTGGTAAAAATAGAGAGACAGACTATTATCTGAATGGTGACAGATTAGGAAAAGGGGAGGTGCAATGAGACCTGGGTGTCATGGTACATCAGTCATTGAAGGTTGGCATGCAGGTACAGCAGGCGGTTAAGAAAGCAAATGGCATGTTGGCCTTCATAGCGAGGAGATTGGAGTACAGGGGCAGGGAGGTGTTGCTACAGTTGTACAGGGCCTTGGTGAGGCCACACCTGGAGTATTGTGTACAGTTTTGGTCTCCTAACTTGAGGAAGGACATTCTTACTATTGAGGGAGTGTAGCGAAGGTTCACCAGACTGATTCCCGGGATGGCGGGACTGACATATCAAGAAAGACTGGATCAACTGGGCTTGTATTCACTGGAGTTCAGAAGAATGAGAGGGGACCTCATAGAAACATTTAAAATTCTGATGGGTTTAGACAGGTTAGATGCAGGAAGAATGTTCCCAGTGTTGGGGAAGTCCAGAACCAGGGGTCACAGTCTAAGGATAAGGGGTAAGCCATTTAGGACCGAGATGAGGAGAAACTTCTTCACCCAGAGAGTGGTGAACCTGTGGAATTCTCTACCACAGAAAGTTGTTGCGGACAATTCACTAAATATATTCAAAAAGGAGTTAGATGTAGTCCTTACTACTAGGGGGATCAATGGGTATGGCAAGAAAGCAGGAATGGGGTACTGAAGTTACATGTTCAGCCATTAACTCATTGAATGGCGGTGTAGGCTCGAAGGGCCGAATGGCCTACTCCTGCACCTATTTTCTATGTTTCTATGTTTCTATGTCCATGGTATTAGCAAATGGTTCGTGTTATTTGCCCAGTATAGATGGCTGCCCATGGTAAGCGTGGATGGTGTAAGTGCTGCAGACTGTACCTCTCAGGATTGTTCTCCTTCATGTGCTTTAAAATTGGAAGACAAATTCTTCCCCAGTGACAAGAGTTAGGATAGTGCCCACTGTCCCACGTCTAACCTGAATGAGCGTATCACCGGGGCAGAACTTCACCATGTCACGGAGCAGCAAAGTGGGAAGTGTTTCAGTGCCCAAGGTCAGGTCTGTCCATGCAGGATTCAGTCATGAGGCTGCTTGCATCTCGATAGCGTTGTGAGCCATAGTAGAATGGGTAAATCAGGAGAAGGCCAGCAATCGCGGAGTGTTTGCCTCGTGGCACGGGAGAACTGAAGTAAGAGAGGTGGCGGCATCAGTAGTGGAAGGGTTGCTAAGGTTGTGCATGCAACTAATTGACATTCTTTGCATGCCGGTACTCTGTCTGAACCATTCCCTGGTTCGAATGGTGCGAAACAAGAATGGGTAATGGGCCCTGCTCTATTCACACAACGTGGCTGTGCTGCATGATATAATGTGGGAGCTTCAGGTCAGAATTGGGATACGAATCTGCACAACTGAGAAACTGTTTGATCTATCAAGACTGCGAACATCGACTAAAATCTCCAGACAAATTGTACAAGAACTTTTGTATACTGATGACTGTGCCCTTATGGTGCATTCCGAGGAGGACCTTCAGCGATGATGGATAGTAGCTACAGGCTTACTGTTAGTCGGAAGGAGACTAAAGTAATATATCAACCAGCTCCTGGAATGCCACATCGATCACTATTGGCAAAACTGAATTGAATGCAGTCAAGGAGTTCACCTATCATGGAAGCATACTCTCTGATGATGCAAGGATCGATAAGGAAGTGATGGCTCGCATACAGACAGCAAGCATGGCTTTTGGTAAAGTGTTTGGAATCAGCACAGTATCAAGGTTGACTCTAAACTAAAGGTTTCTAAGGCTGTTGCCCTTACAATATCCTGTATTGATGCGAAACATGGACACGCAATAGAAGGCACACTAAACAGCGCGAAAGGTTTCAGCAAAGACATCTTTGCACCTTATTTCATATTAGGTGGTAGGACAAGATCATTAACAACAAAGTATTGGAACATGCTGATAGTATCAGCATTGAGATGATGATAATCGATATCAAGCTCTGTTGGGCTGGGCATGTTGTTAGGGTGGCTAACACATGATTACCAAAGTAGGTACTTTATGGAGAACTGAACAAAGCAGGGTGGACAACAAAGGCGCTACAAAGATACACTGAAGTTTCACGTGAATCAGCGCAACATGGTCTTTGACCCCTGGCCACTGCCAGACGGCTGGAGTTAGAGAAGGCGTGAAGGTCTTGGACCTAGAATGCCGTTCCAGTGTGGAGACAAGATGCGAGAGATGGACTAAAAAAGAACGACTACAAAAATAAGAAAGAGAGGGAAGATAGATCATGAAAGTAAACAAGCACAAAATATAAAAACAGATAGTAAGAGTTTCTATAGGCACATAAAAAGAAAAAGAGTAGCTAAAGTAAATGTTGCTACCCTAGAGGATGAGACTGGGGAATAATAATGGAGAACAGGGAAATGGCAGAGACGTTGAAAAAATATTTTGTATCTGTCTTTGTCATGTATGTCACCTTCATGTAACTGTAACCTTCATGTAACAACACTGTACACTGTATACACCTAAGTAATGCACACCTTGACCACAGGGGGTGAACTTGTGGGAGACACTCCTCACCTGGTCATCCAGGAATATAAAGGGAGGTCCCACGCTGGGTCATCACTTCTTGGTCCTGTGAATAAAGGTTTGGGTCACAGAGTGACCTTGTCTGCAGAATGTGCCTCGTGTGAATTTATAGTAGTGTGTAAGGACATTGCATTTGTCGACGAGAAACGGGAATCAACGACTCACGAGAATGGCCACAGAGGAATGGTACTGTGTTGGAGAGGACTGGGACGATTTCGTTGAGAGGCTCCAGCTGAGCTTTGTCACGAAGGACTGGCTGGGAGATGCAGCGGCTGACAAGCGAAGGGTGCATCGACTGACCAGCTGTGGACCTAAGACGTACACGCTGATGAAAGACCTGCTCGCACCCGAGAAGCTGGCAGACAAAACCTTTGAAGAGCTCAGAAAACTGATCGGTGAGCACCTCAAACTGGCGAGCAGTATACACATGGCCCGACACCGATTCTATACGCACCGACGTCGGGAAGGACAGAGCATACCGGACTTCATTGCGGACCTTCGGCGCTTGGCCAGCCTCTGTAAGTTCACAGATGCCTGCAGGGGGGAGATGTTAAGGGATTTCTTTATTGAGGGCATTGGTCATGCCGGGATTTTCAGAAAGCTAATTGAGACCAAGGACTTGACCTTGGAAGCGGCAGCGTTGATGGCTCAGACCTTCATGGCTGGGGAGGAGGAAACCAAGATAATATACGCGCACAACTCTGCTTCCAACGTGGCAATGGATCAGGGAGTTAACATTGTAAACCCCGCAGGCAGGTAAGGGAAATTCGACACCACCCAGGCAGCAACAGACTCTAGAGTGGGTCCTCAACAGAGACAATGGCAGATTGAACGGATATTTACGCCATCACGGTGGACAATGCATCCCAGGTTGGGGCCATTGACACCCACTAACAGAGTGCTCAAGGGTAATCAAAGAGACAATCAGAGAGGAATGCCTGGTAACAGCCCTTTTGTTCACAACAATCTCAGCTCATGCTGGAGGTGCGGGGCAGACATGCTGCAAAAACCTGTAGGTTTCAAAAATTTATCTGTAGACATTGTAACTTCAGTGGACATTTAGTCAGATGTGCAGGAAGCCCGTAGCGAGGCTAATTTACGAGGCAGATAACCAGAAGAGGGGTCTGCAAGGCAGGTTGATGCTTGGGACAAAGTAATGGACGCTGAAGTTCAGCGGGTTCATGTGGCAAACATCCACAGCTCATATACCAAAACGCGACTTATGATGATGAAAGTCCTATTAAACGGCATCCCAGTACGCATGGAGCTGGACACAGGGGCCAGCAAGTCACTTATGAGTGTTCAACAATTCGAGAAACTATGGCCACTCAGAGCTAGCAGACCCAAACTAGAACGCATTGACACGCAATTACGGACGTACACCAAAGAGATCATCCCAGTGCTAGGCAATGCAATGTTGGTGGTCACACATAATGGATCAGAGAACCGGTTGCCACTCTGGATTGTCCCGGGAAATGGTCCCATGCTTTTGGGGAGGAGCTGGCTAGCCGAGATGAACTGGAAATGGGGGGATATGCACGCCATTTCATTTGTGGAGCGAAGTTCATGCTCACAGGTCCAACAGAAATTTGAGTCACTATTTCAAGCTGGTGTCGGGACTTTCAAAGGTACCAAAGTAGTGATACGCATCACCCCGGACGCCAGACCAGTGCATCACAAAGCCAGAGCTGTGCCATATGTGATGCGGGAGAAAATTGAGAGTGAGTTGGACAGGTTGCTAAGAGAGGGCATAATTTCGCCGTTGAATTCAGCGACTGGGCAAGCCCCATCGTCCCTGTCCTAAAAACGGATGGCTCGGTCAGGATCTGTGGCAACTACAAGGCCACTATCAATCGAGTGTCACTACAAGACCAATACCCGCTTCCGAGAGCGGAGGATCTTTTTGCCACGCTGTTCACCAAGTTGGACCTCACTTCGGCCGACATGACCCAGGAACTGGCCGAAGAATCCAAGCTACTGACCACCATCACCACGCACAAGGGGCTGTTTGTCTACAACAGGTGTCCGTTTGGCATTCGATCAGTGGCCGCTATCTTTCAAAGGAACATGGAAAGCCTGCTCAAATCCATCCCTGGAACAATCGTATTTCAGGACAACATCCTTATCATGGGTCGAAATACTGAGGAACACCTCCACAACCTGGAGGAGGTGCTATGCCGACTGGACCGGGTAGGCCTGCAACTAAAGAAGTCCAAGTGTGTGTTTTTGGCCCCAGAGGTCGAGTTTTTGGGCAGGAGGGTTGCCGCAGACGGGATCCGGCCGACCGAATCCAAAACGGAGGCGATTAGTTGTGCGCCCAGGCCCGGCAACGCATCGGAGTTGCGTTCATTTCTGGGACTCTTGAACTATTTCGGGAACTTTCTGCCAAACTTAAGCACGTTGTTGGAGCCGCTACACATGCTCCTGCGTAAGGGTTGCGATTGGTTTTGGGGGGACTGCAAGGAACAGGCTTTCAATCGGGCGCGGAACCTGCTTTGTTCTAATAAGCTGTTGACCCTGTACAACCCCTGTAAGAAATTGGTTTTGACATGTGATGCATCATTCTGTGGGGTTGGTTGCGTGTTGCAGCAGAGTAATGATGAGGGCCAACTCCGACCTGTGGCTTATGCCTCCAGGTCGCTCTCCCAAGCAGAACAGGGATATGGGATGGTTGAAAAGGAAGCACTCGCATGTGTCTACGGGGTGAAAAAGATGCACCAGTACCTTTTTGGCAGAAGGTTCGAGTTAGAAACCGACCACAAGCCATTAACATCCCTGTTGTCAGAGAACAAAGCTGTCAATGCCAATGCGTCAGCTCGCATACAGCGATGAGCTCTCACACTGGCTGCGTATGACTACACCATATGGCACCGGCCAGGCACCGAAAATTGCGCTGACGCACTCAGCAGGCTTCCACTGGCCACCACTGAGGGGGCAGCAGAGCAAAGCGCTGAGATGGTCATGGCCGTTGAAGCCTTTGACAGCCCGCCAGATCAAAATCTAGACCAACAGAGATCCCCTCCTATCCTTGATTAAGAAATGTGTCCTGACTGGCGATTGGGCGCCCGCACATGGAGCATGCCCCGTGGAGGTCAGACCATTTCACAGACGGATGGATGAGCTCTCCATCCAAGCTGACTGCCTACTATGGGGCAGCTGGGTAGTCATGCCTCAGAAGGGAAGGGAAGCATTCATCAGGGAACTCCACAGCGAGCACCCAGGCATCGTGCTAATGAAGGCCATTGCCCGGTCACATGTATGGTGGCCGGGAATTGACACAGACCTGGAACACTGTGTTCGCAGGTGCACAATGTGTGCCCAGATGGGCAATGCCCGCAGGGAGGCCCCACTCAGCCCGTGGCCCTGGCCCACCAGGCCATGGTCACGTATTCACATCGACTACGCGGGCCCGTTCATGGGAAAAATGTTCCTCATTGTTGTTGATGCGTACTCGAAATGGATCGAGTGCATCATATTGAATTCGTGCACGACATCCACCACTGTGGAGAGTCTGTGTGCAGTCTTTGCGACCCACGGCTTGCCGGACATCCTGGTTAGTGAAAACGGCCCGTGTTTCACTAGCTATGAATTCCGGAAGTTCATGTCGGGTAATGGCATCAAACATGTCAGGACGGAACCGTTCAAGCCGGCTTCCAATGGCCAGGCGGAACGTGCGTTCCAAATCATAAAACAGGGCATGCTCCGGATTCAAGGACCCTCCCTTCAATGCCGTCTATCGCACCTCCTGCTGGCCTATAGGTCCCGACCGCATTCGCTCATGGGAGTCCCGCCCGCGGAACTACTCATGAAACGTACACTTAAAACTCGGCTGTCCCTCATTCATCCAGTCCTGTCAGACATTGTTGAGGGCAAGCGCCAGTCCCAAAATGAGTGTCATGACCGTAACTCAAAGGGGAGCTGTATAGAAATCGATGACCCTGTATTTGTTCTTAATCACGCTTTGGGGCCCAAGTGGATTGAGGGTACTATAATTGGCAAAGAGGGGAATAGGGTCATAGTGGTCAGACTTAACAATGGACAGATATGCCACAAGCATCTGGTCTAAGTAAAAAAAAGGTTCAGCGTGGACACTGAGGAACCTGAGGAAGATCATGAGATGTTGCCCATACCACCGCCAGTGAACGAGCAACAAGAACATTCAGCAGCATGCACAGTCCCTGCGGCCAGCCCAGACAAGCTGGAATCACCACAGGTGACGGAGACGCATGCCAAGGCTCAACAACCAGAGCCCCAACTGTGGCGCTCCACGAGAGAACGTCGACCACCTGAAAGACTTAATCTTTGACCCCATAAGATGTTGGGGGGGAGGTGATGTCATGTATGTAACCTTCATGTAACTGTTACCTTCATGTAACAACACTGCATACTGAATACACCTAAGTAATGCACACCTTGACCACAGGGGCTGAACTTGTGGGAGACACTCCTCACCTGGTCATCCAGGTATATAAAGGGAGGTCCCACGCAGGGTCATCACTTCTTGATCCTGTGAATAAAGGTTCGGGTCACAGAGTGACCTTGTCTGCAGAATGTGCCTTGTGTGAATTTATAGTAGTGTGTAAGGACATTACAGTCTTCACAATAGAAGACACTAAAAACATCCCAATAATGGATAATCAAGGGGCTTTTGGGGAGGGAGAAACTTAATACAATCACTATAACTAATGAAGTAGTACTCAATAATGTAATGGGATTAAAGACGTACAATCCCCTGGACCTGATGGCTTTCATCCTAGGGTCCTAAAAGAAGTGGTTGCAGAGATAGTGGATGCAGTGGTTGTAATCTACCAACATTCCCTAGATTCTGGGGAGGACCCAGCGGATTGGAAAACTGCAAATATAACGCCCCTATTTAAAAAAGGAGCCAGGCAGAAAGCAGGAAACTATAGACCAGTTAGCCTAACATCAGTCATTGGGAAAATGCTGGAGTCCATTATTAAAGAAGCAGTAGCAGGACATTTGGAAAAGCATAATTCAATCAAGCAGAGTCAGCATGGTTTTATGAAAGGGAAATCATGTTTGACAAATTTTCTGGAGTTCTTTGAGGATATAACGAGCAGGGTGGATAAGGGGGAACCAGTGGATGTGATGTATTTGGATTTCCAGAAGGCATTCGATAACATGCCACATAACAGGTTACTGCACAAGATAAAAGTTGATGGGGTTGGGGTAATATATTAGCGTGGATAGAGGATTGGCTAACTAACAGAAAACAGAGAGTCGAGATAAATGGGTCATTTTCCAGTTGGCAAACCGTGACTGATGGGGTGCTGCAGAGATCAGTGCTGGGGCCTCAACTATTAACAATCTATATTAATGACTTGGATGAAGGGACCGAGTGTAATTAGCCAAGTTTGCTGATGATACAAAGATGGGTGGGAAAGCAAATTGTGAGGAGGACACAAAGAAATCTGCAAAGGGATATAGACAGGCTAAGTGAGCGGGCAAAAATTTGGCAGATGAAGTATAAAGTGGGAAAATGTGAGGTTATCCACTTTGGCAGACAAAAATCGAAACGCAAATTATAATTTAAATGGAGAAAAATTGCAAAGTGCTTCAATACAGAGGGACCTGGGGGTCTTGTGCATGAAACACAAAAAGTTAGTATGCAGGAAGGCAAATGGAATGTTGGTCTTTATTGCAAGGGGGATAGAGTATAAAAGCAGAGACATTCTGCTACAACTGTACAGGTTATTGGTGAGGCCACACCTGGAGTACTACGTGCAGTTTTGGTCTTCGTATTTAAGGAAGGATATACTTGCATTGGAGGCTGTTCAGAGAAGGTTCACTAGGTTGATTCCGGAGATGAAGGGGTTGACTTATGAAGATAGGTTGAGTAGGTTGGGCCTATACTCATTGGAATTCAGAAGAATAAGAGGTGATCTTATTGAAATATATAAGAAATATATAAGATAATGAGAGGGCTCGACAAGGTGGATGCAGAGAGGATATTTCTACTCAAAGGTGAAACTAAAACTAGGGGACATAGTCTCAGAATAAGGGGCTGACCATTTAAAACTGAGATGAGGAGGAATTCCTTCTCTCACAGGGTTGTAAATTTGTGGAATTCTCTACCTCAGAGAACTGTGGAGGCCGGGTCATTGAATATATTTAAGGCGGAGATAGACAGATTTTTGAGAGATAAGGAAGTAAAGGGTTATAGGGAGCAGACAGGGAAGTGGAGCCGAGTCCATGATCAGTTCAGCCATGATCTTATTGAATGGCGGAGCAAGCTTGAGGGGCCAGGTGGCCTATTCCTGTTCCTATTTCTTATATTCTTATGTTCTCATAAAAGGATTGGACAGAGAGTCGAACAGGAGAATTGCCCATGCGAACATGGTTATGTGTGGGTTTGTGGTAGAAATTGTCTGTCACATGTTGTCCTCCATTGTCATCAAAGTACCCATCCACCATGAAGTTGTGTTCCATTCTTTGTTGGCACCATCATCCTCAAGTATGAAGGAGACACTACTAATTTATGTTGGGAAGATAGGTAGCCATACTGTAAGATCCTGAGCTCGTGTCCTCCTTAACCAAAGTATGTTCTGAGGGTTAGTTGTACAGATATCACTTTCAGAAGGTTAAGAGGGCAATCAATACCAGTGAAATAGCTGGGACTAATAATACTTACAGCTTTTAACTCAATGATCTAGTCCTGGTTCACTGACATAACATCCATCAAGGATGGACAATGAAGGTCGTTGTTGCCCTCTAACTGAGACACCAGCCGTTTCTAACTAACTATCTGTTGGATAGCTTTCTTTACAGATCCGTCAAAATCCACAATAAGTTGCCGCCAGCAATTTCATTTTTCCCCTGACTGAACGAGAGATGATAAAGGTGCAAGTGCCCTGTTTGTAGACATCTCCTTTCCACCTTCCCACCGTACAACACCATCATCAGTTTATTTAATCATGTACCAATTCCAACATACCCTTGGCCTGACAGACATTTGGGGGCTGACACTGAGTGACAGAAATAGCGTATTAAAACTAAATAATTTCAAAAAAATCTTCTTGCATGAGGTGTACTTTGTCAGTGACAAATTAATTTTCCTCAAATTCTTCACCGTATTGCAACCATAAAGTTTTAAATTCTTTACAAAGAAAGTTGTCATGTAAACCCTTTACTATCCTTGCAACATGCACACACCTTTCCATCCAGCTTGTTCATATTACCGCCACCCTATCAACACTTTACGAATACATAATTAAATGGGCCTCTGAATCAATACTTATAAACCTGTCCATTCCATGATTTATTTATCCTATTAAGGTGCAGTCATGACCAAACTTGATCAATGTTGGTTCACAAGCATAACATACTTCTCTAAGTGTGGACAGACACTACGAGGCAAGGGGCTAGATATCTGTCTCCGTAGCACACGATTTTGCGCCGCTATGGGTGCCGTTTTGTGGGCAAAATGTCGTCCAGTCTACTTGCGCACATTTCTGGAGCGGTCTGCACAGGACGCCATTTTGGTGAAGGCGGTAGGATGGGTGTTAAGACTGTGCGGCGGAAGTATGTAGAGTGGGCAGATCATGACGTCAATCTGCGTTTTCATCCTCAATGCTGGAGCTAACGCCCTGGCTTAACCTCGCACAGCTGACCATGCTTTCAACAGCATCAAGGAACCGCCCCCCCCCCCCAACCAGCGATATGGAAAGGGTTCAGAAACCACTCTCAGGTAAGTTACTGATTCATTTCTATTGCCTCTGTGTAAGTTTGTGGAAGTGTTTGTTGCTTTCTGGAGTTGTTTAAAACTGGTGAGGTGACAGGGAGTGGTGCTACAAGTGGGGAAGGCCTTGGTTCTGATTTTGAGGATTCTACTCAGACCACTTGCTTCCAGTGATGGGTGCTGTGTTTGCCATCCCCCTTGGCCTGCAGCATGACAGGGAGAGGGAGCAGAGGCTCCGAAGAGGAGGACAAGCTGCTCGCAGAGGGAGGGGGAGGGGGAAGAGGAGGAGAAGGGGGAAGAGGAGGAGCAGAAAGAGGATGAGGAGGAAGAGGGGGAAGAGGAGGGGAAGAAGAGCAGCAGAAAGAGGATGAGGGGGAAGAGGAAGAGGAGGGGAAGAGGTGGAGGAGGAAGAGGAGGATTTGGGGAAGAGGAGGAGGAAGAGGAGGAGATGGGGAGGAGGAGGAGGAGCGGCAAGAGGAGGAGGAGGGAGGAGAAGAAGGGGAGGAGGAGGAGGAGGAGGAGGAGGAGGGGGAAGAGGAAGAGGGGGAAGAGAGGAAAGGAGGGGGAGAGGAGGAGGAGGAGCAGGAAGAAGAGGAGGGGGAAGAGGAGAGGGAGTGGGAAGAGGAGGAGGAGGGGGAAGAGGAGGCGAAGAGGAGGAGGGGTAAGAGGAGGAGGAGGCAGAAGAGGAAATGACAAGGCAACCAGCACATCCCGTCTCTGGTCGGGCTGTCTGTGATCGACTCATTCGACTATGGTTTCAGTAAACACAACCCCAAATCCCCATTGTACAACAGTCCCACACCTTGCTTTCCCTCTGTTCCAGATCATCACAGCGTCATCTTGACCACATTGTTGAAATAAAAGCCACCACAAAAGAAACATTCCAAACCAACTTTATACATAAATCCATCTATAACGTCAATTAACCACCCGTGTGCATTCCCTTAGCGCCTGTCTAACTTCTGCCTTTGCCTGTCCTAGTGCTCTTTCGTAATGGTTGCAGCATGGGGCTGCTGACTTTCAGTGCAGGACCACCTCCAGCAGTTCTGGGCTAGAAGGCCTGACTGTAGACTGGCTCACCTTGGCATTGGCCGCAGCAGTCTGGGCTGGCTGAGTGACAGGCAATAGCAAGGGCACTGGCGGAGTGGCGATGATGAGAGGTCGAATGCTATCCTCCTGAGAGAGGACAGCAGGGTCGAGCTCCACGGAGCCACTGCCACTCCCCCCGGGGCAGCACCTCAGCAATCCTAGTAATCTATTGGAGGGCAGACTGCTGTGATACCCTGCAAGCCCCTTTCCACACTGACAAACGCAGCCACGATGGCAATCACGGGCTCCACAAAGTCCTGTGCAAGGTTGATGAGCCTGTATAAAACACTGGTTCGGCCCCAACTGCAATATTGTGTCCACTTCTGGGCACCACACTCTAGGAAGGATGTGAAGGTCTTAGAGAAGGTGCAGAAAAGATTTACGAGATTGATTCCAGGGATGAGGTACTTCAGTTACATTGATAGACTGGAGAAGCTGGGGTTGTTCTGGTAGAGGGGTTGGCAGTGCAGTGGTTCTGTTACTAGACTAGTCATCCAGTGATCTGGACTAATAATCCAGGCCACATGAGTTGACATCTCACCGTGGCACTTTGAAAATGTGAAATCAGTTTGAAAAATATGGAAATAAACAACTGGTAGCAGTAAAGGTGACCATGAAGTTGTGAAAACCCATCCGGTTCACCAATGGCCTTTCGGGAAATAAACCTGCCACTCTTAAGATGGCGGGTGGAATAGGCAGCCACGTGACAGATACATTGTAACGCAGAACAGTGCATAGTGATATACTTTAGTCGGAAGAATGAAGAGAGGAAATATAAACTAAAGGGTACAATTCTAAAGGGGGCGTAGGAACAGAGAGTTCTGGGGGTATAGGGTCACAAATCATTGAAGGTGGCAGGGCAGGTTGAGAAAGAGGTTAAAAACCATACAGGATCCTAGGCTTTATAAATAGAGGCATAGAGTACAAAAGCAAGGAAGTTACAATGAATCTTTATAAAACACTGGTTCGGCCTCAGCTGGAGTATTTTGTCCAATTCTGGGCACCGCATTTTCCGAAGGATGTGAAGGCCTTACATAGAGTTCAGAAAAGATTTACGACAATGATTCCAGGGGTGAGGGACTTAATTTAAGTGGATAGACTGGAGAAGCTGGGGTTGTTCTCCTTCGAGCAGAGCAGGTTGAGAGGAGATTTGATAGAGGTGTTCGAAACCATGAGGGGCCTGGGCAGAGTAGATAGAGAGAAACTGTTCCCCTTAGCGGAAGGGTCGAGAACCAGTGGACACAGATTTAAGATGATTGGCAGAAGAACTAAAGGCGCCACAAGGAAAAACTTTTTCAGGCAGCAAGTGGTTAGGATCTGGAATGCACTGCCGGAAAGGGTGGTGGAGGCTGATTCAATCGTGGCTTTCAAAAGGGAGTTGGATAAGTACCTGAAGGAAAAAAATGGGTAGGGCTATGGGGAAAGGGCAGGGGAGTGGGACTAGCTGAAGTGCTCTTGCAGAGAGCCAGCATGGACTCGCCAGGCCAAATAGCCTCCTTCTGTGCTATAACCATTCTATGATTCTATTCTATGATTCTATACCCATCAATGTTCTTCTGTGGGCCACCCCATCAAAGTACGCATCTGGAGCTGAACTCGTTTGCGACCTCGCCCTCCCTGAGCTGAGATACCCTTTCCCCCCTACCCTGGCTGCAGGCTACTCGTGCCCAGTGTCTCACCACATGCAGATCCAGCCTCTAAACTATCCTCAAATGTACGTGGAGTGTCAGAATCTGAGCCGGTGGCTGCGAGTGTGAAATCGAGTGAAGGTGCTGTGTCTTCATCAGCAGCATCCCCTAGTGCTCTTCAATTTCATTCTCCTCACCAGTGCCTGGCCGGGTCGCAGTACTTGGCTTTCTGAAAGGAGAAAGGTACAAAGGTAAGGTCGTGGTGAGGGGAGGTGGGGAAAGCAAGAGGTGCTCGCTCACAATATGTGTAGCTTGTAAATCAGAAGAGATTGTAGGATGAAGGGAAAGTGGGATGTGAGAAGGAGGATTGCGAATGAGGATACCATTATCTTGTATTGTTTCAGCCCCACCGCTGGTCACGGCCTCAGCGATGCCCCTCCTAATAATGGCCAGCACCGTCTCCGCCATTGGGGTCAGCTTATGCTGGTGTGTCTGTTCCCCACCGATTAGGCCCTGCTGCCTCTGGTTGTGAGACACCTTGTCCTGCATGAGAAAGGGAAGTGTGTCAGTGAGTGTGGGGCAATGTGTTGAGTGATATGCCTGTCATGGTTGAATACCTGACAGTGTGTGTAAGCTGTGAGATGCAAGTGTGAAGCTTGCAATTGCGGTAAGTGCGTGAGGGTGAGCTGAAGCTATGAATGCAGGTATGCGTCGTGTTTGGGAGAGATTGTTGGTAGGTGAGTGATGGGGATGTGGTGCATTGAGCAGTGTGTGAGGCTAGTGGTGCAGATCATGGAATATGGAACTTGTAGATTAATTTACTGACCTTAACCATTCGCGTGAGATCATTAAATTTCTCCTTGCACTGCATCCAGGTCCTCGAAGCTACACTATTGGCTTTGACCATGACGGCCATCTGCTCCTATTGCCTTTTCCGCATTTTCTGGGAGGGCCTCCTGGCCCCCTACGGAAACAGGACCTCTCTCTTTGTGTTCACTTCCTGCACCAAGGACTCCAGTGCTGCGTCAGAGAATCTTGGAGCATGCTCTCTCTCCTGTTGTGACATCAGTCGATTATTTTGACTCTGTTCCCCAACCAGTTGAATCACCTGCCTCAGGGAGGAAGCACCTTCCCTTTAAGAGGTACAGGCTGCCTTTAAGTAGTATAGGCGCGCTTTAATTGGTGCTAGACTTGTACGACCTTGGCCCCCCCTGCTTAGCGTGCAGGCACTCAGTAGCACGTTCAGCGCTGGACTGCACAAAGTTAGCCTGTTGCCTGCATTACTTTGAACGGACATGGGTTGATCCCACATTGCAAGCCCCTTGCCCGTTTTCAGGAGCAAACCAATTTCTAGCTGAAGGAACCTTACCTGCCTGAACTGCAAATGTCCCCACAGTCAAACTTACACAAAGAAACGACGAATTAAAAAAAACATCAAGTTCGACAGGAAATCAGCAGTCAAGAAACACAAAATGAAAGATCAATTGAAAGCAAGAAAATAGAATGGTCAATGGTTCAATCCATGGTTGCCATGGGTACAGTTGCTCCTGTTCTCCTGAGGCTGGGGAGAATGTCATCTATGGCAGCCACATAGCCCATGTTAAGTGTTGCAGATGTGAGAAAGAAGTTAAAATGCTTACACTCTGAATGTTCTCTCAAACACAGGCTGAATGAAAAACTGGTTGCAGGAATTAGAATTTGATGTGATGTCATCTATATCAAATCAACTCTATCAATCAATCAATCAATCTATCTAACGATCTATCTATCTATCTATCTGTCTATCTCTCTGTCTGTCTGTCTATCTATCTGCCCTTCTATCTATCTATTGAATCTGTCACATTACAGGCATTACACTTCAACGTGTCAAAAGTGTTTCAAAAAAGGGAAATAAATGTAATCATTTCACGCTGGGTTCCTCTGACCTGGAGCACAGAATTTATATTCTGCTGACTAATCTGCAAATTTTTGATCAAGCTCAGGATGTCCTGTATAGAATAATTATGACCGTGGCCTTAAAGGAACTGGTCTAGTTAAACACAGGTGCACCGTAGCAGCACAATAATACAATGTGCAGTACATGGTATAACACTCATGCACATCATCTGACTTACTGCAAGCAACATTATGGGAGATCAGCCAGTATCAAAAAAGATCGAATGCAAATGACATATCATGCATCATAAGAACATAAGAAATAGGAGCAGGAGTAGGCCATTCGGCCCTTCGAGCCTGCACCGCCATTCAATGAGATCATGGCTGATCTCCCACCTCAACTCTGCTTTTCTGCCTGATCCCCATATCCCTTGATTCCCGTAGTATCCAAAAATGTATCGATCTCTCTTTTGAATATACTCAATGACTGAGCATCCACAGTCTTCTGGGGCAGAGAATTCCAAAGATTCACCACCCTCATCTCAGTCCAAAATGGCCGACCCCTTATTGTGAGACCCCAATCCCATGAGCCCTAATTTTGTGTAATAACCTCTTGACTGGCACCTTATTGAATGCTTTTTATATACAACATCCTCTGTTTCCCCCTTATCTAGACTCTCCAGCCAGGGGGAACATCTTCCCAGCATCTACCCTGTCAAGCCCCTTAAGAAGTTTATCTGTTTCAAAGAGATCACCTCTCATTCTTCTAAACTATTGGGAATATAGACCTAGTTTACTCAATGTGTACTCATAGGACCATCCCCCATCGCAGGAACTAGCCGAGTGAACTTTTGTTGCACTCCCACGAAGGCAAGTATATACTTCCGTAGGTAAGGAGACCAAATATGTACATGGTTTTCTGGGTGTGGTCTCACCAAGGCCCGATATCATTGCAGCAAGACTTTATTCTTATGCTCAAATCCTCTTGTAATATAAGCTAACATACCACTTGCTTTCTTAATTGGTTGCTATACCTGCGTGATAACTTTCTGTGATTATGTACAAGGTCACCCAAGTCAATCTGACTACCAACATTTCCCAATCTCTCACCATATAAAAGATATTGTGCTTTTCTATTTTTCCTACAAAGGTGGATAACTTCACATTTCTCCACATTATGGGCTCAAATTTCCCCAGGTGTTGTCTCGTTTTTTTTTGAGTAAGTAGCTTTTTTTGGAGTAACTTAAAAATCGCAAATTTTCCCATTTAACTTGCTCCAGTGCAAGTCAGTTAGTTAGGTTTTTTTCTAGTTTAGTTTTCTCTCTCCAAAAGGGGGCATGACCAGCCATTTACACCTCTTTTAGCCATAGAAGCAAATTTGGCCAGCTAAAAGTTACTCCAAACTAACTTAGGCCAGTGTATGTGGCCACTTTTGTAGGCACAGAAAAACCTTACCTACATTTAAGAAATCAGCGCAGGTAGCCAGAGATGGGGTGGGGGTGGGGGGGGGGGGTTGGTAGGGAAGGTGAGGTATAGGATTCTAAAGCACTAAACACCTTCACAACATCAGCACAACATCACAACATCTTCAGCACAACAGCTGCACAACATCATCAAAAATAAATGAAAGATAAATCAGCTACTGAAAATATAGCAGTCCTGCCTTGCCGATTGCAGAATTGCACACATCCCTCACCCACATATCGGGGAAAGTGCATTTCCTCATAGGATCGGTGATGGTGGTGGAGGGGTTTGGGGGACTGCTTGGGTCTCACCGGTGGCCGGTGTGTGGATTGAAGTGGGAATGGCATTTGAATATCTGGCCTTTGTGCCCTTATTGCAGAAGTTAGTTCCCTCATGGCATCTACCACCGTTTGCACACCCTCTGAAATGCCCGCCCTCAATCCCCGTCTCAGTGCTGATATTTCTTCCGACAGTGTCGCTACCTCATCACGCACACCACTGACGGTCACCACGAGTGATCTTGTAAGGGCATTGGTCTCCTCACCGAGTGACAGAACCTGAGTAACATCTGCTGAAGGCTGCATCTCCGGAGAGACTGGTCGGCTTCTCCTTCCCCTTGCCATGGGTCTGCCTAGTGGCACCCCTCCAAAAAAGAGTAACCCCTCCAGAAAATGCTAGTGGGAGTTGTGTACAGGCCACCAAAGAGGTTGGGGACAGCATCAAACAAGAAATAAGGAATGTGTGCAATAAAGGTACAGCAATAATCATGGGCGACTTTAATCTACATATTGATTGGGCTAATCTAACTGGTAGCAATGCGGTGGAGGAGGATTTCCTGGAGTGTATTAGGGATGGATTTCTAGACCAATATGTCGAGGAACCAACCAGAGAGCTGGCCATCCTAGACTGGGTGATGTGCAATGAGAATGGACTAATTAGCAATCTTGTTGTGCGAGGCCTCTTGGGGAAGAGTGACCATAATATGGTAGAATTCTTTATTAAGATGGAAAGTGACAAAGTTAATTCAGAAACTAGGGTCCTGAACTTAAGGAAAGGTAACTTTGATGGTATGAGGCGCGAATTGGCTAGATTAGACTGGCAAATGATACTTAAAGGGTTGACGGTGGATAGGCAATGGCAAACATTTATAGATCACATGGATGAACTTCAACAGTTGTACATCCCTGTCTGGAGTAAAAATAAAACAGGGAAGGTGGATCAACCGTGGCTAACAAGAAAAATTAAGGATAGTGTTAGATCCAAGGAAGAGGCATATAAATTGGTCCGAAAAAGTAGCAAACGTAAGGACAGGGAGAAATTTAGAATTCAGCAGAGGAGGACAAAGGATTTAATTAGGAGGTGAAAATAGAGTATGAGAGGAAGCTTGCCGGGAACATAAAAACTGACTGCAAAAGCTTCTATAGATATGTGAAGAGAAAAAGATTAGTGAAAACAAATGTAGGTCCCTTGCAGTTGGACTCAGGTGAATTGATAATGGGGAACAAAGAAATGGCAGACCAATTGAACAAATACTTTTGTTCTGTCTTCACGAAGGAAGACACAAATTACCTTCCGGATGTACTAGGGGACCGAGGGTCTAGTGAGAAGGAGGAACTGAAGGATATCCTTATTAGGCGGGAAATTGTGTTGGGGAAATTGATGGGATTGAAGACCGATAAATCTCCAGCGCCTGATTGTCTGCATCCCAGGGTACTTAAGGAGGGGCCCCTAGAAATAGTGGATGCATTGGTAATCATTTTCCAACAGTCTATCGACTCTGGATCAGTTCCTATGGACTGGAGGGTAGCTAATGTAACACCACTTTTTTAAAAAAGGAGGGAGAGTGAAAACAGGTAACTATAGACCAGTTAGCCTGACATCAGTAGTGTGGAAAATGTTGGAATCAATCATTAAGGATGAAATAGCAGCACATTTGGAAAGCGGTGACAGGATCGGTCCAAGTCAGCATGGATTTATGAAAGGGAAATCATGCTCGACCAATCTTCTGGAATTTTTTGAGGATGCAACTAGTAGAGTGGACAGGGGAGAACCAGTGGATGTGGTGTATTTGGACTTGCAAAAGGCTTTTGATAAAATCCCACACAAGAGATTGGTGTGCAAAATCAAAGCACATGGTATTGGGGGTAATGTACTGACGTGGAAAGAGAACTGGTTGGCAAACAGGAAGCAGAGAGTCGGGATTAACGGGTCCTTTTCAGAATGGCAGGCAGTGACTAGTGGAGTGCCGCAGGGCTCAGTGCTGGGACCCCAACTCTTTACAATATATATTAATGATTTAGATGATGGAATTGAGTGAAATATCTCCAAGTTTGCAGATGACACTAAACTTGGTGGCGGTGTGATCTGTGAGGAGGATACTAAGAGGCTGCAGGGTGACTTGGACAGATTAGGCGAGTGGGCAAATACATGGCAGATGCAGCATAATGTGGATAACTGTGAGGTTATCCACTTTGGGGGCAAATACACGAAGGCAAAATATTATCTGAATGGCGGCATATTAGGAAAAAGGGAGGTGCAGCGAGACCTGGGTGTCATGATTCATCAGTCATTGAAAGTTGGCATGCAGGTACAGCAGGCGGTGAAGAAGGCAAATGGTATGTTGGCCTTCATAGCAAGGGGATTTGAGTTTTGGAGCAGGGAAGTCTTACTGCAGTTGTACAGGGCCTTGGAAAGGCCCCACCTGGAATATTGTGTTCAGTTTTGGTCTCCTAATCTGAGGAAGGACGTTCTTGCTATTGAGGGAGTGCAGCGAAAGTTCACCAGACTTATTCCATGGATGGCTAGACTGACATATGAGGAGAGACTGGATCAACTGGGCCTTTATACACTGGAGTTCAGAAGGATGAGAGGGGATCTCATAGAAACGTATAAGATTCTGACGGGACTGGACAGGTTAGATGCGGGATGAATGTTCCCGATGTTGGGGAAGTCCAGAACCAGGGTACATAGTCTTAGGATAAGGGGTAAGCCATTTAGGACTGAGATGAGGAGAAACTTCTTCACTCAGAGTTGTTAACCTATGGAATTCCCTACCGCAGAGAGTTGTTGATGCCAGTTCATTGGATATATTCAAGAGGGAGTTCGATATGGCCCTTGCGGCTGAAGGGATCAAGGGGTATGGAGAGAAAGCAGGAACGGGGTACTGAAGGAATGATCAGCCATGATCTTATTGAATGGTGTTGCAGGCTCGAAGGGCTGGATGGCCTACTCCTGCACCTATTTTCTATGTTTCTATGTTTTCCAGTGAGAGGTACAGGCTGGGACGGTGGGGCACTGGGTATTCTAACGTGCCTTTCACCACCGCCCCTGGGACCTGCAACCTCGGAAGGTGTGATACCATGGAATGTTGCCGAGGAGCTCATGGAGGTTTCTGGCAGTGTGATGCCCTGTACTATTGACTGATTCATGTTGCGCTCAGCATTTTCCCGTGAACACATTTCCATGGAACCCTCCTCCCCCCACCCGGCTTGGTCTGGAGCGCACGCATCTGGATCTTCTGGTGGATCTTCAGGATGTTGAAGAGTGTCTTCTTCTTCTGCAAAATACAACAGAACAGTCAAATGCTGGGGGTAGGATGGGTGGCATGAGTAGTCTGACGCGTAGCAGGCCAGTCCGCAGGTTGACTTGAAGGGCGACAATGCATTTTAATGACTCACCCTCACCCTTGCGTGTGGGTCCAGCTTGTGCAGAGCTGATTCTTTTTCTGCAGGTGCGACTCAGCAAGACAGCAACCCTCTGTTCCAGGGATGATAGTTGCTACAGGTTTGGCGGCCCTCCTCATGTTCTAGGTCTTTCCCATTTGTTATGGGCCAATTTCTTCTGCAAAGATGAAAATATAACTATTCACACACGCTGCACTTCTGATGGGTGGGACATCTATGAGGGGGGTCAGGTTCCCTTCTGACCAACTTGAGCGGTTCGAGTCGCTCCCACTCCCTTGGGTTCTGTACTCTGGATTTATTTGAGGGGTGTGACAAAAGTGCAAAGGATACTGGTTTGATGCAAAGAACTTTGTTTTTATTATAGTCAAGGTGATACAGGCTTATTACTCTAGTAGGAAAATACAAGGCCAAACTTACAATCACTCTAATAAAGGACAATACAAGGAAAGGTACAAGGTTAAACTTATAACCACTCTAATAAAGAACCATACACTACATATTCAAAGGGAGTTACAGTAAAATTATACCTCCCACCTCCCAATAACTAATTCTATCTAGGTTAGACTCCAGGGCAGGCAGGGACTATGCTTACCAATCCTTTTGATAGTTAACGTTAGATGGCGGTTGTTTTTCCCTTGATACCATGTTGACTGTGGTCAGTCACTGCTGCGATGGTGATGTTCTTCCTTCCTTCAGGACTTCGGGACTTCGACGCTGGAGAAGTTAATTCACAACTGTCGCGTTGGTTTCTCTCTTTGTCTTGATGACATACTCGCAGTATAGCACCTGGTGTAGTGTGGCATCTGAGGTAGTAGCAGCCTTGTAGCTACCTAGTAACCACCTAACCTCCATTGAAAACAGGGGCCAGTTATACGATTTCATTTGTTCTAATCTTAGCGCCAAAGCAGTTCAAAATCCTTTGTATAATTTTGGCGGGCTTGGTTCTTCTTTGTAATATCTTGTCGGGCTCGTTAAAAGTTGATATGTTTTGGGTGAGTTGATGTTCGAAAACTGTTTCCTGATGGAAATATTAGTTTGATAATTGCAATGTTCTTTTGTGCTTAGTCTTTCGCATACAGGTTGGATTGGGCCTCTTTGTGATGTATTTGCTGAAATGGTTGTCCAGACCCATGTTCATGGGTAGCTCCCTCTGGGTGATTTTGTGATGTTAATGTCTCTTGTGGGGGAAGGATTTTCGAATACTCATTCTTCCAGACAGGTTAACTTAGTCCTCACACCCAGATAGCTTCACGTAATCAGTCTGTCTCTGCTAGTTCCGTAGGTGCGCCCATAGCCTTGAGTTTGTCTTTTAAAATCCGAAATCCTATTAAAGTTCGGAGTTTCTTCCATAAACACTTTAGAGTTCCAAACTTTTCGGTAGATAGTCCCAAATTAAATTTCCTTTCGAATGAGCCCAAACACTGTGGGGGGCGGGCGGGGGGGGCGGGGAATTTTGCATCCCTTCACAGATGGTCACATTTTCAATTACAATCTCCCTCCAAAACAGATATACCGTTTTGGATACTGTTGGGGGAGATGACTCACCAGGGGAAGGCACCAGCAGCCAGGTTCATGGCACCATGGGTGACTCTGCTGCACAGAAGGGCGGGAAAAAGAGTGGGAGAGCTATAGTGATAGGGGATTCTATTTTAAGGGGAATAGATAGGAGTTTCTTCGGCAGCAACCGAGACGCCAGGATGGTATGTTGCCTCCCTGGTGCAAGGGTCAAGGATGTCTCGGAGCGGCTGCAGAGCATTCTGGAGAGGGAGAGTGAACAGTCAGTTGTCATGGTACATGTAGGTACCAACGATATAGGTAAGAAGCGGGAAGAGGTCCTACAAGCTGAATTTAGGGAGCTTGAAGCTATCATTAAGGAAGAAATAGCGGGACATCGAGATAGAAGTAGTGCAATCAAGCAGACGCAACATGGATTCATGAAGGGGAAATCATGTTTAACTAATTTACTGCAATTTTTTGAGGATATAACGAGCATGGTGGACAGAGGTGTACCGATGGATGTGGTGTATTTAGATTTCCAAAAGGCATTCGATAAGGTGCCACACAAAAGGTTACTGCAGAAGATAAAGGTACGCGGAATCAGAGGAAATGTATTAGCATGGATAGAGAATTGGCTGGCTAACAGAAAGCAGAGAGTCGGGATAAATGGGTCCTTTTCGGGTTGGAAATTGGTGGTTACTGTTGTGCCACAGGGATCGGTGCTGGGACCACAACTGTTTACACTATACATAGATGACCTGGAAGAGGGGACAGAGTGTAGTGTAACAAAATTTGCAGATGACAAAGATTAGTGGGAAAGCGGGTTGTGGAGAGGACACAGAGAGGCTGCAAAGAGATTTAGATAGGTTAAGCGAATGGGCTAAGGTTTGGCAGATGGAATACAATGTCGGAAAATGTGAGGTCATCCACCTTGGGAAAAAACAATAAAAGGGAATATTATTTGAATGGGGAGAAATTACAACATGCTGCGGTGCAGAGGGATCTGGGGGTCCTTGTACATGAAACTCTTTTTGGATCCTTGTACATGAATCCCCAAAAGTTAGTTTGCAGGTGTAGCAATCAGGAAGGCGAATGGAATGTTGGCCTTCATTGCGAGAGGGATGGAGTACAAAAGCAGGGAGGTCCTGCTGCAACTGTATAGGGTATTGGTGAGGCCGCACCTGGAGTACTGCGTGCAGTTTTGGTCATCTTACTTAAGGAAGGATATACTAGCTTTGGACTGGGTACAGAGATGATTCACTAGGCTGATTCTGGAGATGAGGGGGTTACCTTATGATGATAGATTGAGTAGACTGGGTCTTTACACGTTGGAGTTCAGAAGGATGAGGGGTGATCTTATAGAAACATTTAAAATAATGAAAGGGATAGACAAGATAGAGGCAGAGAGGTTGTTTCCACTGGTCGGGGAGACTAGAACTAGGGGGCACAGCCTCAAAATACGGGGGAGCCAATTTAAAACCGAGTTGAGAAGGAATCTCTTCTCCCCGAGGATTGTGAATCTGTGGAATTCTCTGCCCAAGGAAGCAGTTGAGGCTAGCTTGTTGAATGTATTCAAATCACAGATAGATAGATTGTTAACCAATAAGGGAATTAAGGGTTATGGGGAGCGGGTGGGTAAGTGGAGCTGAGACCACGGCCAGATCAGCCATGATCTTGTTGAATGGCGGAGCAGGCTCGAGGGGCTAGATGGCCTACTCCTGTTCCTAGTTCTTATGTTCTTATGCAGGAGTTAAATTAAAAAGTAGGACCTCAAAGGTAATCTCTGGATTGCTACCAGTGCCATGTGCTAATCAGAGTAGAGGGAGCAGGATAGTTAGAATAAATATGTGGCTTGAGCATTGGTGCAAGAGGGAGGGATTCAAATTCCTGGGACATTGGAACCAGTTCTGGGGGAGGTGGGACCTATACAAAAGGGACGGTTTGCACTTGGGCAGGACTGGAACTGATGTCCTGGGGGTAACATTTGCTAATGCAGTTCGGGAGTGTTTAAACTAATATGGCAGGGGGATGGGAACCTATGCAGTGAGACAGGGCGAAGTAATATAGAGTCAGAAACAGATTGTAGAAAGGTAAAAAGCAATAGTGGAAGGCCGAGTAAACAAAGGCAAGAAACAAAAAGGGCCACACGACATCATAATTCTAAAAGGACAAAGTGTGTTAAAAAAACAAGCCTGAAGGCTTTGTGTCTTAATGCAAGGAGTATCCGTAATAAGGTGGATGAATTAACTGTGCAAATAGATGTTCACAGATATGATGTGATTGGGATTACAGAGACGTGGTTCCAGGATGCTCAGGGCTGGGAACATCCAAGGGTATTCAACATTCAGGAAGGATAGAATAAAAGGAAAAGGAGGTGGGGTAGCATTGCTGGTTAAAGAGGAGATTAATGTAATAGTTAGGAAGGACATTAGCTTGGATGATGTGGAATCTATATGGGTAGAGCTGCAGAACACCTCAGGGCAAAAAACGTTAGTGGGAGTTGTGTACAGGCATCCAAACAGTTGGGGAGGGCATCAAACAGGAAATTAGGGATGCATGCAATAAAGGTGCAGCAGTTATCATGGGTGACCTTAATATGCATATAGATTGGGCTAATCAAACTGGAAGCAACACGGTGGAGGAGGATTTCCTGGAGTGCATAAGGGAAGGTTTTCTAGACCAATATGTCGAGGAACCAATTAGGGGGGATGCCATCTTAGACTGGGTGTTGTGTAATGAGAGATGATTAATTAGCAATCTCATTGTGCGAGGCGGCTTGGGGAAGAGTGACCATAATATGGTGGAATTCTACATTAGCATGGAGAATGCAACAGCTAATTCAGAGACCATGGTCCAGAACTTAAAGAAGGGTAACTTTGAAGGTATGAGGCGTGAATTGGCTAGGATAGATTGGCAAATGGTACTTAAGGGTTTGACAGTGGATGGACAATGGCAGACATTTAGAGACCGCATGGATGAACGACAACAATTGTACATCCCTGTCTGGCGTAAAAATAAAAAGGGGAAGGTGGCTCAACCGTGGCTATCAAGGGAAATCAGGGATAGTATTAAAGCCAAGGAAGTGACATACAAACTGGCCAGAAATAGCAGCGAACCCGGGGACTGGGAGAAATTTAGAACTCAGCAGAGGAGGACAAAGGGTTTGATTAGGGCAGGGAAAATAGAGTACGAGAGGAAGCTTGCAGGGAACATTAAGACGGACTGCAAAAGCTTCGATAGATATGTAAAGAGAAAAAGGTTAGTAAAGGCAAACATAGGTCCCCTGCAGTCAGAATCAGACGAAGTCATAATGGGGAACAAAGAAATGGCAGACCAATTGAACAAGTACTTTGGTTCGGTATTCACTAAGGAGGACACAAACAACCTTCCGGATATAAAAGGGGTCAGAGGGGCTAGTAAGAAGGAGGAACTGAGGGAAATCCTTATTAGTCGGGAAATTGTGTTGGGGAAATTGATGGGATTGAAGGCCGATAAATCCCCAGGGCCTGATGGTCTGCATCCCAGAGTACTTAAGGAGGTGGCCTTGGAAATAGCGGATGCATTGACAGTCATTTTCCAACATTCCATAGATTCTGGATCAGTTCCTATGGAGTGGAGGGTAGCCAATGTAACCCCACTTTTTAAAAAAGGAGGGAGAGAGAAAACAGGGAATTATAGACCGGTCAGCCTGACATCGGTAGTGAGTAAAATGATGGCATCAATTATTAAGGATGTCATAGCAGTGCATTTGGAAAGAGGTGACATGATAGGTCCAAGTCAGTATGGATTTGTGAAAGGGAAATCATGCTTGACAAATCTTCTGGAATTTTTTGAGGATGTTTCCAGTAGAGTGGACAAGAGAGAACCAGTTGATGTGGTATATTTTGACTTTCAGAAAGATTTCAACAAGGTCCCACACAAGAGTGTGCAAAGTTAAAGCACATCGGATTGGGGATAGTGTGCTGACGTGGATTGAGAACTGGTTGGCAGACAGGAAGCAAAGAGCAGGAGTAAATGGGTACTTTTCAGAATGGCAGGCAGTGACTAGTGGGGTACCGCAAGGTTCTGTGCTGGGGCCCCACCTGTTTACATTGTACATTAATGATTTAGACGAGGAGATTAAATGTAGTATCTCCAAATTTGCAGATGACAGTAAGTTGGGTGGCAGTGTGAGCTGCGAGGAGGATGCTATGAATCTGCAGAGTGACTTGGATAGGTTAGGTGAGTGGGCAGATACATGGCAGATAAAGTATAATGTGGATAAATGTGAGGTTATCCACTTTGGTGGTAAAAACAGTGAGACAGTGTATTATTTGAATGGTGACAGATTCGGAAAAGAGGAGGTGCAATGATACCTGGGTGTCATGGTACATCAGTCATTGAAGGTTGGCATGCAGGTACAGCAGGCGGTTAAGAAAGCAAATGGCATGTTGGCCTTCATAGCGAGGGGTTTCGAGTACAGGTGGGAGGTGTTACTACAGTTGTACAGGGCCTTGGGGAGGCCACACCTGGAGTATTGTGTACAGTTTTGGTCTCCTAACTTGAGGAAGGACATTCTTGCTATTGAGGGAGTGCAGCGAAGGTTCACCAGACTGATTCCCGGGATGGCGGGACTGACATATCAAGAAAGACTGGATCAACTGGGCTTGTATTCACTGGAGTTCAGAAGAATGAGAGGGGATCTCATTGAAACGTTTAAAATTCTGACGGGTTTAGACAGGTTAGCTGCAGGAAGAATGTTCCCAATGTTGGGGAAGTCCAGAACCAGGGGTCACAGTCTAAGGATAAATGGTAAGCCATTTAGGACCGAGATGAGGAGAAACTCTTTCACCCAGAAAGTGGTGAACCTGTGGAATTCTCTACCACAGAAAGTTGTTGAGGCCAATTCACTAAATATATTCAAAAAGGAGCTTGATGTAGTCCTTACTACTAGGGGGATCAAGGGGTATGGCGAGAAAGCAGGAATGGGGTACTGAAGTTGCATGTTCAGCCATGATCTCATTGAATGGCGGTGCAGGCTCGAAGGGCCAAATGGCCTACACCTGCACCTATTTTCTATGTTTCTATGTTTCTGAATCAATTTAAAGATGAATATATTACTTACACTCACTGTTTGACCAATGTCCTGCCATTTCTTTTTGCACTGGCTTCCAGATCTTGTGGTATTCACCCCTGCGGAGTATTCTTCTGCAACTAGGTTCCATTTTCTTCTCATTTCCTCGAGTGAAATATTTGTGGGACCATTCTTAATGATATCCAGCTCCAGCCATTTCTCCTCAATAACAGTGACTAGTTTCTCCACTTCCTCATGGAGGAAATTCTTTGTTCTTGTTGATCGCTCTTGCGTCATTCATGTATTGGATTTACACTCAGGTAATGTTCAAAAATCACAATTCTCAGCTTTCTTCCACCTATGCAGCACTCCTTTCCACTCCCTCAGCCACCCAAAATCACTATTCACACCTTACCTTTATATATGGTCCATTGCCAATGATGCTGAGGCACTGAGGATGCTCTCCCTTTAATTGGCCGATTGCCAATCTTCCTGCTCCACTGCGCATGCGCGCATGCTGAAACGCACAGCACGCTCAAACAGACATGCGTCCCCCTGCCGGCACTCCACGAGATGCTGGGCTCAAGCCCCGCCCCCACGCTGGCTGCGCTGAGCAAGTGTGGCCGAAGCTCCGCCCACCCGCAGGCTCTGCAGCGCCACGCCACTGGAACTGGACGACGAGGGAACGGCCAAAGTGGAAGGTAAATTTTTTGTGCTTTTTTGGCTCACAAAGTCGGCGTGCAACCCCTAACTATGCCGTGCTAGGTGGCTGTGGAAATTTGGGCCCTACATTCCATTTGCCATATGCTTGTCCACTTACTTAACCTAACTTTATCCCTTTGAAGCCTCTTTGCATCTTCATCACAATTTACTTTCTCACCTAACTTTGTATCGTCAGGAAACTTGGATACATTACGCTCAGTCACCTCATCTCAGTCACTGATGTAGATTGTGAATAGCTGGGGCCCAAGCACTGATCCTTGTGGTACCCCATTAGTTACAGCCTGCTAACCCGTAAATGACCCATCTATTTCTACTCTCTGTTTTCCGTCCGTTAACCAATCCTCAAGCCATGCTAGGATATTACCCCCAATCCCATGAGCCCTAATGTTGTGTAATAACTTTTTGTGTGGCACCTTATTGAATGCTTTTTGAAAATCCAAATACACTACATCCTCTGGTTCCCCCTTATCTATTCTGTTAGTTACAACCACAATAAACTCGATTTGTCAAACACGATTTCCCTTTCTTAAATCCATGTTGACTCTGCCCAATCATATTATTTTCTAAGTGCCCTGTTACCATGAAAAGACTTAGGGGACGGAATTACCCTGCGCCTCGGCGGGAGGCGGTAACCTTCCGGGACCAGGACTTTTAGCGCCCGGCGCGGCAGTCCCATGGACTCTCCCTTATCGCTCCTGAAAGGAAGCGGAGAGCAACCTCCTGCGCTCCACTTCTTTTGGGGGCGGTAACCGGGACGCTACTGGGGCGGGGAGTTAAGCGCTACATGGATGCGTGCAACCAGGCCAGAAGCCCGACACCCAAGATGGAGTGCTGGGCTGCACGATGGCAGCCCGGACAATGCTAGGGCCGTCATTGTTGCGCTGACCCAAACGTTTCCCCCGAGGGGCGGTAAGGGGTCGGTGCGCACAGCGATGACATCATTCTCGGTTGTGCGACGGTCTGGTGTTCTAACTGCGGGATGCAGCGCTGCCGTGGAAGTGCCTCCGCAAACTGCCGGGCAATTTCCCAAGAGGAGGTAGCGCGCCCCCCCCCGGAGGAGCTAACTGGCTATAAAACAGGGCAATTTCGCCATCTTAGATTTTAAATTTGTATATCTCTGAAATTATCATTTTTCTTCAATGTGATAAATTTTCTAAGTTGGCACTCAGTGTTAGATTGTGTTCAAGTACTAAGGTGAGTTTCTGACTCCGTATCCACTCCATCACCAAGATTGCCAAATTCTACCTCCGTAACATCGCCCGTCTCTGCCCTGCCTCAATTCATCCGCTGCTGAAGCCCTCATTCATGCCTTTGTTACCTCTTGACTCGACTATTCCAATGCTTTCCTGCCAGTCTCCCATCTTGCACCCTCTGTAACCTTATTAAAATCTCTGCTGCCCGTGTCCTAACTCGCACCAAGTCCCGCTCACCCATCACCCCTGTGCTCGCTGACCTATATTGGTTCCCGGTACGGCAATGCCACGATTTCAAAATTCTTATCTTTGTTTTCAAATCCCTCATGGCCTCTCCCCATCCTATCTCTGTAACCTCCTCCAGCCCTACAAACCCCCGAGATGTCTGCGCTCCTCTAATTCTGCCCTCTTGACCATCCCTGATTGTAATCGCTCAACTATTGGTGGCCGTGCTTTCTGTTGCCTCGGCCCCAAACTCTGGAATTCCCTGCCTAAACCTCCGTCTCTCTATCTCTCTTTCCTCCTTCAAGACACTCCTTAAAACCTATTGCTTTGACCAAGCTTTTGGTCACCTTCCTTAATTCTCCTTATGTGGCTCGGTATCAAATTGTTTTATCTCATAATACTCCTGTGAAGTGCCTTGGGACATAGAAACATAGAAAAGAGCTGCAAGAGAAGGCCATTCAGCCCTTCGAGCCTGCACCACCATTCAATCATGACTGATCATTCGCCTCAGTACCCCTTGCCTGCTTTCTCTCCATACCCCTTGATCCCTTTAGCCGGAAGGGCCACATCTAACTCCCTCTTGAATATATCCAATGAACTGGCATCAACGACTGTCTGTGGTAGGGAATTCCACACGTTAACAAATCTCTGAGTGAAGAAGTTTCTCCTCATCTCAGTTCTAAATGGCTTACCCCATCTCCTTCGACTGTGTCCCCTGGTTCTGGACTTCCCCAACATCGGGAACATTCTTCCTGCATCTAACCTGTCCAGTTCCATCATAATTTTAGATGTTTCTATGAAATCCCCTCTCATCCTTCTAAATTCCAGTGAATAAAGGCCCAGTCGATCCAGTCTCCTCATATGACAGTCCAGCCATCCCATGAAATAATCTGGTGAACCTTTGCTGCACTCCCTCAATAGCAAGAACGTCCTTCCTCAGATTAGGAGACCAAAACTGAACACAATATTCCAGGTGAGGCCTCACCAAGGACCTGTATAACTGTAGTAAGACCTCCCTGCTCCTATACTCAAAACCACTAGCTATGAAGGCCAACATACCATTTGCCTTCTTCACCGCCTACTGTATCTGCATGCCAGCTTTCAATGACTGATGTACCATGACACCCAGGTCTTGTTGCACCTCCACTTTTCCTAATCTGTCGCCATTCAGATAATATTCTGCCTTCGTGTTTTTGCCCCCAAAGTGGATAACCTCATATTTATCCACATTGTACTGCATCTGTTATGCGTTTGCCCACTCACCTAACCTATCCAAATCACCCTGCAGCCTCTTAGCGTCCTCCTCACAGCTCACACCGCCATCCAGCTTAGTGTCATCTGCAAATTTGGAGATATTACACTCAATTCCTTCATCCAAGTCATTAATGTATATTGTAAATAGCTGGGGGCCCAGCACTGAGCCCTACGGCACCCCACTAGTCACTGCCTGCCATTCTGAAAAGGACTCGTTTATCCCAACTCTCTGCTTCCTGTCTGCCAACCAGTTCTCTATCCATGTCAATACATTACCCCCAATACCATGTGCTTTAATTTTGCACACCAATCTCTTGTGTGGAACCTTGTCAAAAGCCTTTTGAAAGTCCAAATACACCACATCCACTGGTTCTCCCTTGTCCACTCTACTAGTTGCATCCTCAAAAAATTCCAGAAGATTTGTCAAGCATGATTTCTCTTTCATAAATCCATGTTGACTTGGACTGATCCTGTCACTGCTTTCCAAGTGCGCTGCTATTTCATCTTTAATAATTGATTCCAACATTTTCCCCACTACTGATGTCAGGCTAACCAGTCTATAATTACCCGTTTTCTCTCACCCTCCTTTTTTAAAAAGTGGTGTTACATTAGCTACCTTCCAGTCCATAGGAACTGATCCAGAGTCAATAGAATGTTGGAAAATAATCACCAATGCATCCACTATTTCTATGGCCACTTCCTTAAGTACTCTGGGATGTAGACTATCAGGCCCCGGGGATTTATTGGTCTTCAATCCCATCAATTTCCCGAACACAATTTCCTGCCTAATAAGGATATCCTTCAGTTCCTCCTTCTCACTAGACCCTCGGTCCCCTAGTACTTCTGGAAGGTTATTTGTGCCTTCCTTCGTGAACACAGAACCAAAGTATTTGTTCGACTGGTCTGCCATTTCTTTGTTCCCCATTATAAGTTCACCTGAATCTGACTGCAAGGAACCTACGTTTGTCTTCACTAATCTTTTTCTCTTCACATATCTACAGAAGCTTTTGCAGTCAGTTTTTTTGTTCCCAGCAAGCTTCCTCACATATTCCATTTTCCCCCTCCTAATTAAACCCTTTGTCCTCCTCTGCTGAATTCTAAATTTCTCCCAGTCCTTTGGTTTGCTGCTTTTTCTGGCCAATTTATATGCCTCTTCCTTGGATTTAACACTATCCTTAATTTCCCTTGTTAGCCACGGTTGAGCCACCTTCCCCGTTTTATTTTTACTATAGACAGGGACGTACAATTGTTGAAGTTCATCCATGTAATCTTTAAATGTTTGCCATTGCCTATCCACCGTCAACCCTTTAAGTATAATTTCCCAGTCTAATCTAGCCAATTCACGTCTCATACCATCGATGTTACCTTTCCTTAAGTTCAGGACCCTAATCTCTGAATTAACTGTGTCACTCTCCATCTTAATAAAGAATTCTACCATATTATGCTCACTCTTCCCCAACAGACCTCGCACAAAAAGATTGCTCATTACACAACACCCAGTCTAGGCTGGCCAGCCCTCAAGTTGGTTCATCGACATATCGGTCCAGAAAACCATCCCTAATACACTCCAGGAAATCCTCCTCCACCAGTATTGCTACCAGTTTGGTTAGCCCAATCAATATGTAGATTAAAGTCGCCCAGGATAACTGCGGTACCTCTATTGCACGCATCCCTAATTTCTTGTTTGATGCTGTCCCCAACCTCACTACTACTGTTTGGTGGTCTGTACAGAACTCCCACTATCATTATCTGCCCTTTGGTATTCCGCAGCTCCATCCATACAGATTCCACATCATCGTTAAAAGTGCTATATAAATACAAGTTGTTGTTGTTAATAAAGGCACTATATAAATGCAAGTTGTTTTTGTTGTTGTTCAGAGAAGTGTTTGATGGTTGTTGGGACTGTATAAAGTATAATAATGTAGCAATAGTACACGGGAGATGTTAGCTTGAAGGTGGAGGAAAAGGACTGCCAATGGACTAAAAAAAATACTGCAGTCAACTTCAGAGGCTGGGACTGGTGCAGTGTCGTATAAAACCGAACTGTCTCTATGTACCAGTTACCTGATCAAATAGATTGTACATTTTTATATTAGTGTCATCAAGATATAGACATAAACAGGCACAGCATGATTGCTATATCCCACTTCATTAAACAAACTACAAAGAGCTCATGTTACCAAACAGCCACTGCCATCCTCAATACTGAATATTACTCACGGATTTGTATTAAACTCTACATGACTCAGGCTGTGATGTTGTAATTGTGAGCTGCGTTCTGCTATGATGTATTTGTGACAGATCTTTCTTCGTTCGTGTCACAAGAGTTTAATATTATTTTATGATGAATTTGTTGGATGTCAGCTTTGCTGCCGCTTTCACGGGCTTCTGAAAACTGTACTCTCAGCACACATTCTCTGCAACTCAGTCTCTCCGTATTGAAGGGCGTCCACATTACTGGCCGATCTGCAGGCGGCCACTTCAAAGGAAAGCGACTCACCGTGGATCAGGTGGACTATTCAACAAGCGGGGGCAGCCCCACAACTCACCAAGCTGACAGAAATAAGTAATATTTCTGTCACCGAGCTGTGATCTGCCCACATTTATCGTCTGGTTTTCTACCAAGCCTTTGAAGAATTTTTCATCTGTAATTGTCTACTTTATCTGGGCAGGGGGAGTGTGAGTGAGGAAGGGAGGTGGGGGTTGGGGGGGGTGGGGGGCTGCAGGTGGGAAGGGCAGGTGGGGGGGTGAGTGAGGGTGAGAGTGAGGGTGGGAGGTGGTGGGGACAGTGAGGGTGGGAGTGAGGGTGGGAGGTGGAGGGAGTGAGGGTGGGTGGGGGAGGGTTGAGGGTGGAAGGTGTGGGGGCGAGTGAGGGTGGGAGTGAGGGCGGGAGGTGGAGGGAGTGAGGGTGAGAGGTGGGGGGGCCGATTGAGGGTGGGAGTGAGGGGGGAGTGAGGGGGGGAGTGAGGATGGGAGGTGGTAGGGGTAGTGAGGGTGGGAGGTGGGGTGGAGTGAGGGTGGGCGGTGGGAGGGGGAGTGAGGGTGGGAGGTGGGGTGGAGTGAGGGTGGGCGGTGGGAGGGGGAGTGAGGGTGGGAGGTGGGGGGTGAGTGAGGGGTGTGAGGGTGGGAGGTGGGGAGAGTGAGGGTGGGAATTGGGGGGGTGAGGGGGGAGTGAGGATGGGAGGTGGTGGTGGTGGGGAGGCGTGGGGGGGAAATGAGGGGGGTAGGGAGGGGAGACGGGAGGGGGAAGGGTGGGGGAGGGGGAAGGGAGTGGGGAGGAGGAAAGGGAGTGGGGAGGAGGAAAGGGAGTGGGGAGGGGGAAAGGGAGGGGGAGGGGGCGAAAGGAGAAGGGGAGGGGTGGGGGAATGGGTTACCAGACACTCAGCTCTGCTTTAAAGAAAAAAAGAAAAAGCTTGCATATATATGATCTCACGACGTTCCAAAGCGCTTTACAGCCAATAAATTATGCTTGAAGTGTAGTCACTGTTGTAACATAGGAAATGCAATGTGATGATGATCAGATAATCTGATTTTTAGTAATGTTGGTTATGGGGTAAATACTGGCCCAGGACACCGGGGAGAACTCCCCTGCACTTGTTCGAAATATTGTCCTGGCCAATATTTATCCCTGAATCAACATCTCTAATAAAGATTATCTGGTCATTATCACATTGCTCTTTGTGGGAGCTTACTGTGTGCAAATTGGCAACTGCGTTTCTTACATAACAACAGTGACTACACTTCATTGGCTGTAAAGCGCTCTGAGACTTCCGGTGGTCGTGAAAGGCACTATATAAATGCAAATCTTTGTTTTCTTTCTTTGATATAGTGCCATGGGATCTTTTTCGTCCACCAGAGAGGGCAGGCAGGGGCCTCAGTTTAAAGTCTCATTCTCAAGTTGATGACCTGTGGCCGGTACTTTAGCAACTCTAATCATACCTGTACAACATGATTTGATTGACTGGTATGTCACTACAAGTAGTTTTATATAGTTGGTCAGCTTTGATTTGTTATGAGCAATATCTGTCTATCTGCTTTTGTCACAGTTGTCAAATAATTGTGAAAGCTTTTGACATTTCTTTCGCTCAGCTTGGACTTCAAAGTAAGTAGTGGGTATGACTACTGGCATGCATCAAGATTCTCCGGTGAGCATCCACTTTACCAAGCATTTGAATGAGATGGAGCTAATCATAAAATGCTCTCTGTTGACGTTTGATGTCTTGTGCAGATTAGAAATATAGAAATTTATAGCGCAGAAGGAGGCCATTTCAGCCCATTGTGTCCGCGCCGGCCGAAAAAGAGCCGCACGGCCCTTGGTCAGCAGCCCTAAAGGTTACATATAAACCTATGAACAATGACGGAAAGGCAAAGAGCACCCAGCCCAACTGGTCCGCCTCACAAAACTGTGACACCCCTTACACCAGGAGCCCACACAGTCCTGTCGCCCTGCCCACAATCACACACTTACCCACATCACAGAGTATGTACCCTACCCACTGCTGCACTGGCTACCCCACTGAGGGATCCCATAACAGTGACACCCATATGGTCTCTGTGTGAGGTGGGGAAATGTATGTGACCAGCCTCAAGTACAGGGATCACACCTGACGCCCACACAACCCTCACCACAACCTCCCATAGCCCACTACTGATCACCTCCCCAGGTCATGACAATAAGGACTTGAAAAATGCTTAGGGGGAGTGTTGTTATGTATGCATGCTTGTATTGTTATATGATGTCTGCAATACTGAATGTACCTTTACACTGTACACACCTTACCTGTACACCAGAGGGTGCTGCTGCTGGAGACCTAAGGGTTACCTGCACACTCCAGCATAAAAGGAAGCTCACCTCAAGGTACCCTCACTCGAGGAGCTGCAAATAAAGGACTACAGTCTACACAGTTTGAGTACCATACCTCTGCCTCGTGGGGTCATTAACAAGGTGCCTACATACATAATAGAAATGGCCTCCCAGGGTGTGGCAAAGGCTACTTATCGATTTTGCTGAGCTAGAAGGACAACAATTGTTCATTGTGATTGATAGCCATTCGAAGTGGGTTGAGGTGTTTCCAATGTGGAAAATAACAACAAGTAAAACGTTAGACATTTTGCGAAGTTTATTTTCTTCATTTGGCCTCCCAGAAGAAATTGTTTCGGATAATGGACCACAATTTCATTCTGAAGAATTTGCACAGTTCACGCGCAAAAATGGGGTGAAACATACCAAGGTTCCACTGTACCACCCTGCCTCAAATGGTGCAACAGAGCGCACTGTACAATCCAAATCCAAACAAATGATAGTTGTCATTGATCACAAATTGGCTAATTTTCTAATAACATATCGTAATACTCCTCATACAACTACTGGTAGAACAGCATAGTTGTTTCTCAAACGACAGCCACAAACTAGATTCTCGTTGTTAAAACCAAATTTGGCACAGTCCATAGAAGAGTCACAATTAAGACAGAAAGGGAATCATGACTGAGATAGAGTAAAAGAGAGAAGTGTGAAATTAAATCAGAAGGTGAGAGTGAAAAACCATCACCATAAATGGTTAAAGTGGTTACCAGGAAGAGTGGTGAAGATATGTAGTCCTTGCACATATTTGGTCAAGATGTTTGATAATGGACAGCTTAGGTTTGTTCACATTGATCATATTTTACCCACAGACATGGAAGAAGTTGAAGGGGGGAATGATTCAATTATTTCTGACTCATCAGATAGTTTTGACACACCAATAGCATATCCTACATCTAATGTAGAAAGTCAGAATTTAAGTCTGAGTCCGAGTCAGGAAAACAAACAGTCTGAAGTTATAGTGAGTTAAAATAGAAATCAAGGGCATCCCTTGGAGGAAAACTTCCCTCAGGGTCAGCCTCGAATGAGTTTAAATTCGACACCATGTTTGGAAGGTTCTGTTCGAGAGCAAAGGTATCCTCTTCAAAACAGAAAACAAGTGGTTAAGCTTGATTTGTAAATATGGCAAAATAAGTCCATATCCTTTGTTATGTATCACCATGCAAGTTATGTATGATGATTGTTGTTATAACTTCTTCATTAAGGACGGAGACGTGTAATGTCTGTAGCTCCACCCTGTGGACGTATTGTGTTCCTGCAACTAGAGGGTTAATAAAAGATAGGTCACCTGACAAGAAGTAGGAAGTTCCACAAGCTTCCACAAATTATTCTGGAAGATCTGTCAGTTTAAAGACTGGTGTGCAGTGTGTGCTTCTGTGGGTTTATCACAATTATCAACCACACAGCCAATTTTAGTGTCGTCTGCAAACTTCTTAATCATACTCCCAATATTCAAATCTAAATCGTTGATATATACAACAAAAAGCAAGGGACCCAATACTGAGCCCTGCGGAACCCCACTGGAAACATCCTTCCAGTCACAAAAACATCCATCAACCATTACCCTTTGCTTCCTACCTCCAAGCCAATTTTGGATCCAACTTGCCACATCGCCCTGTAACCTTCATGACCAGCCTACCATGTGGGACCTTATCAAAAGCCTTGTGAAAGTCCATATATACATCGTACACACTACCCTCATCGACTCTCTTGGTTACCTCCTCAAAAAATTCAATTAGTCAAACACGATCTTCCCTTAACAAATCTGTGCTGACTGTCCCTAATTAATCCTTGCCTTTCCAAATGCAGATTTATCCTGTCTTTCAGGATTTTTTCCAATAATTTTCCCACCACTGAGGTTAGGCTGACAGGCCTGTAATTACTTGGCCTATCCCTTTTCGCCCTTCTTAAACAAGGGTACCTCCTTTATCCAGAACTCCCTTATCCAGAACCACCCCTCGTCCAGAACCATTCCCGGCCACCGGGTGGTGCATGTGCAGAACTCCGACATGAACAAATTGAAGACCTTCCTCGCTACCGACTCCCGCAATCACTGGCATGACCCTGCAATCCACCGACCCCGGCTCCCCCCACCCTCCCCCCCCATGATCTCTCTGCTGCACTCCCAGCCCCAAGCCAGCCAGCCCCAATATCCCCTTGCTCAGTACCTGTACCATCCAATTTAACGTGACCACCCCTCGTCTGGAAAAATCCCTTATCCCGAACAGGCCAGGTCACGAGGGTTCCGGATTAGGGAAGTTCAACCTGTATTAGCTTTCATTCCTAGACAAGATACAGGAGTTATTAAAGTTTTTCAATGTTAACATTTTGAAACAGGTTAAAAATACCAGTGTGTAATCAAATATTGTAATCTCGTGTAATCTGCTATGTTTGTTCTTGCTTCTGTGTACATTTATTTCTTATTGCTAAGGGGTTGAAGTAAGGAGTACTACAATTGTACAGGACCCTGGTGAGACCACACCTGGAGTATTGTGTACAGTTTTGATCTCCGTACCTAAGGAAGGATATACTTGTCATGGAGGTGGTGCAATGAAGGCTCAGCAGACTGATTCCTGGGATGCGAGGATTGTCCTACGAGGAGTGATTGAGTAGAATGGGCCGCCCAAAGACACTAATGGGGGTGCTAAAGGGCTTTCACCCAGGTGTGGCTGTCAGTGATAACCACCCCCCAACCCCACCCCCAGAATTTCCCCCGAGGCTCCGCTATGCGCGCCAACCCCTTATCACCCCACGCCGACCCCTTTGCGTCCCTCCGAGTAAATTGCCCCGGGGACGCAAGGCCGGCATGGGGCGATTCCACTAACAGCTTCGCTGGGCGAGAAGCTGTGGTGGCTGTGGTGCCCCGACGGCCCTTAAAGAGGAGGCGGTACTGCGGCGGCAGCCATCATTTTTCTGTCGGCTAACTTTTCAGTCGGCCGAAGGCGAGGGACATAGTGATGCGTCAGTGTGACACGGCACATCTGCATCGTGCTGACATCATCAGCACTGCACAAACACTCCATTCGCGCAACAAACATTTTGTTTAATCAAAGAGGCGAATTACGTGCTGGGGCTGGACTTCCCACACCAGCGCCAAAAAACATGCAATTCGAATTGACCCAAACCTAGCGCGGACCAATTTCAGCCCCCATGACTATTGGAAAACCAGAAACAGTGGGCCCGAACTTGGTGGCCTTACCGCCCACTGCCCCCGGCTGCCACCGAGTTTTTTGGGTGGTCTCTCCTGGGTGCCATTTTCGTGGAGGCCTCCCACCAGCGGGAGGGGAGGATCATTGGGAACCGCCCGCTGATGGCCGCTCGCGCGTAAGGCGGGAAAGTGATCTCCCGCCCGCTGAGCTGCCAGATTGGTGTGGGCAGGAGTCGGTGGCAGCAGAGGGAAGGACCACTGGGTGAAGGCAAGTCGAACCCCAATGTAAGAAGGCCTGCAAAAAAAGGTCAGTGAACTATTAATAATTTTTTTTCAGCGATTTATGTGTATGGGGTCCCCTGAAGGTCTTCCATTGATTTTTTTTGGCGAATATTTTTATTACTATGTGCTCCCCCCTCCCTGGGCCTGACTCAATTCTCGACGGCACTTTGGCAAGGATTGCATTTGCCGCTGAGATTGGGAGCTCCCGCCCGCTGCCGCCCTGATTCACGATGTAAGTCGGTTTTTTGCCGCCGGGCAGTGAATCAAGGATTTTTCACGAAACTCCTGCCCTTTGGGCTAGACTTTTGGCATATCATCACCCACTTAGCGACCATATATGCACTGAGATTCAGGCTATCGCCCATTTTGGATGAAAAATGGAAACTAGCGTCCGATTATCGTCCATTTATCGCCGGCGCAGCTTTCGCCATACAGGAATGAGCTGCATCACCCGGCCTATTTAAAAAAAAATATGACGTCATCCTCGTGCAAGGCCGAGAATATTGGTTAAAATGGAAATGAGTGCCCGACTAGCGCCCAGATTATCGCCGAGCGCTACTTTCGGCATTTCGCCCATAATTCGCCCAAATGATCGCTGACCCAAAAAGACGCTGAAGAAAAGCTACAATCACCTGACCTTAACTCGGCACTACGGACGCCATTTTGTAACTCGGACGATCTTTAATAAAAGGCTGCTTGAAGTGCTTGTCAGGAGAAGCAATTTGTGAGTGATTTTAAGGGTGTTTTTTGCTCTTGCCAATCATCTAATTACATTTGTATTTGTTGAGGACAAATTAAGGGCATTTATAGTGGTTGATAGTGATGGGGCCTGTCATTTCTCAACCGGTATTGAGGACCAATCACATGCTGTAGAATAGAGATGGGAGAAGGTTTATTGAAAAGCATTATGTGCCCAATCAAAGAGGTGGCAGACTGCTGAGGAGGAGGAGACGTTACACCCAATGCATTTACAAGGTTAAACGATCATACCTGGGCTTGTCCGATAACACGTGCGTTAGAAGGCTGTGATTCCGAAAGGAGGTCATCAGTGAGATATGCCAGGTAATTAAGAGAGATCTGCAGCCTAACAGCACCATCAGGACCGCACTGCCCGTTGAGGTTAAGGTTACTGCGGTACTTTCCTTCTACCTATCGGGCTCCTTTCAGGCCTCAGCTGGCGACATTTGCGGTATCTCTCAGCACGCCACAGATTGCTCCATTCAATTGGTGACTGAAGCCCTTTACACACACGGAATGGACTTTATAAACTTCCCTATGACCAGGGAGGCACAGAGTGAGAGGGCGTTGGGTTTTTCGAGGATAGCAAACTTCCCCAAGGTGCAAGGAGCAATAGATTGTACGCACATCGCCCTGCAAGCATCTTTACAGGTTGTAGAGGTGTTTTGGAACCAAAAGTGATTCCACTCCCTGAATGTGCAACTCGTTGTCGACCATTAGCAAATAATCATGGCAGTAAATGCAAATTTTCCAGGCAGCATCCATGATGCGCACATCTTGTGTGAGAGCACCGTCTCTGACCTGTTTAAAAGTCAGCCACAAGGTCATGGTTGGATGCTGGGGGATAAAGGATATGGCCTTGCCAGCTGGCTCATGACCCCTTCTGCGTAAGCCCCAGACAGAAGCCGAGAAGCGCTACAACGAAAGCCATCCAGCTATACGCAATATCGTCGAAAAGACAGTTGGAGTGCTTAAGCAACACTTCAGATGCCTGGACCACTCAGGAGGCAACCTACAATACTACCCCGAGCAGATCGCTCAGTTCGTTATGATGTGTTGCATGTTGCATAATCTAGCTAGCAGGAGAGGACAACAGTTGCCAGATGGGACCGCTGGTCCACCTCAGGAGAGAGAGGAGGCAGAAGAGGAGGATGAGGAGGACGAAGAGGACCTCGGGGGAAGACAATCAGCCTGGCGATGAACCCATGCCCCCACGCCCCCCGGCACCACTGGAAAAACCCCGTGATAGTTATGCAGCAGCAAAACTGTTGCATCAGCAGCTCATAAATAACGTTTTGTGTGAGGTTACGTTGGTGACAGTTATAGTTGCATTACGTTTCATCCTTGCCTGGCCTGGTCTGGTCATGGCCATTGTTTCCAACTCTTGTATTGATGTTTTACCATACATTATTAGAAGACACGTGACAACAATTGTAGACTTTAATAAAAATGTTTAATAATTTAACACATCATTTAAATTTTTTTTAACAAACAGTGAGGAGGATGCTAAGAGACTGCAGGGTGATTGGACAGGTTAGGTGAGTGGGCAAATGCATGGCAGGTGCAGTATAATGTGGATAAATGTGAGGTTATCTACTTTGGTGGCAAAAACATGAAGAGATATTAGGAAAAAGGGAGGTGCAACGAGACCTGGGTGTCATGGTACATTAGTCATTGAAAGTTGGCATGCAGGTACAGCAGGCGGTGAAGAAAGCAAATGGCATATTGGCCGACATAGCTAGGGGATTTGAGTAGAGAAACAGGGAGGTCTTAATGCAGTTGTACAGGGTCTTGGTGAGGCCTCATCTGGAATATTGTGTTCAGTTTTGGTCTCCTAATCTGAGGAAGGACGTTCTTGCTATTGAGGGAGTGCAGCGAAGGTTCACCAGACTGATTCCTGAGATGGCAGGATTGACATATGAGGAGAGACTGGATCGACTGGGTCTGTATTCACTGGAGTTGAGAAGAATGAGAGGGGATCTCATAGAAACATATAAAATTCTGACGGGACTGGACAGGTCAGATGCAGGAAGAATGTTCCCGATGTTGGGGAAGTCCACAACCAGGGGGAAAGTCTAAGGATAAGGGGTAAGCCATTTAGGTCTGAGATGAGGAGAAACTTCTTCATTCAGAGAGTTGTTAACCTGTGGAATTCTTTACCGCAGAGAGTTGTTAATGCCAGTTTGTTAGATATATTCAAGAGGGAGTTAGATATGGCCCTGATGGCTAAAGGGATCAAGAGGTATGGAGAGAAAACAGGAAAGGGGTACTGAGGGAATGATCAGCCATGATCTTATTGAATGGTGGTGCAGGCTCGAAGGGCCGAATGACGTACTCCTGCACCTATTTTCTATGTTTCTATGTTTCTATATATAACACTGCCCCTGCCAAACCCCCAGCAGCGAACAGCATTTTTAACAGAACAATATAATTGTTGTGTATCTGTAAAGCATGCACTCCCATGCCACCAGGGAGCTCATCCCCTGAAGTCCCAAGGGATCCCAGCATCCCTTGGGAGCATTGTATATAAGCCAGCACCTAAGGCCTGTTCCTCACTCTGGAGTGTCTTGTGAAAAACTGAGGTCACTGTTACTTTAACGTCCCTGTGTGCAGCCTCATCTGTTAGGAACACAATAACTGGCGACGAATATACAAATCCAACGCAAAGATGCAGCAAACTGGGCATCCGGGAGAAGTTCTTGGAGGGTGAGGACTGGAAAGCCTATGTCAAATGGCAAGATCAGTACTTTGTAGCCAACGAGCTGGACGGAGAAGGAAGCGCTGAAAAAAGGAGAGCGGTCCTCCTCACAGTCTGCGGGGCACCGACCTACAGCCTCATGAAGAATCTTCTGGCTCCATTGAAACCCACAGATAAGTCATATGAGGAGCTGTGTACACTGGTTCGGGAGCATCTTAACCCGAGGGAGAGCGTGCTGATGGCGAGGTATCGGTTCTACACGTGCCAGCGATCTGAAGGTCAGGAAGTGACGAGCTACATCGCCGAGCTAAGGTGACTTGCAGGACAATGTGAGTTTGATGACTACCTGGAGCAAATGCTCAGAGACTTTTTTGAACCGGGCATTGGCCACGAGACCATCCTACGAAAACTTTTGACTGTAGAGACACCGACCCTCAGTAAGTCCATTGCGATAGCACAGGCATTTATGTTCACCAGTGATAACACCAAACAAATCTCTCAGCACACAAGTGCTAGCAATGTCCATAAATTAACTGGAACTGTGTTTGCGAGCAGAAATGTACAGGGCAGAACCCACGAGTCTGCAACTGCCAGCAGGCCTCAGGTGACCCAGATGACTGAGTCCCCAACAAAGGATGAATGCAAGGCAATTCACACATTGTTGTTGTGGAGGCCTCCATTCAGCGTATTCATGCCACTTCAAAGGGTATGTTTACAAGAGCTGTGGAACAATGGGGCACCTCCAACGAGCTTGCAAATGAGCTGCAAGCTCTGCAAAACCTGCTAACCACCACGTGGCAGAGGAAGATCGGTCCATGGTGGATCAAAGCAATTTCGAGCCTCAGAGAAATAAGGCAGATGCTGAAGTACACGGGGTGCACACATTTTCAAAGAAATGTCCTATAATGCTAAACGTAAAATTGAATGGCTTACCCATAGCCATGCAACTGAACACTGGCGCTAGCCAATCCATCATGAGTAAAAAGCTGTTTGAAAGACTGTGGTGCAACAAGGCATTCAGACCAGCCCTGAGCCCCATCCACACGAAACTGAGAACGTACACCAAAGAGCTTATCACTGTCCTGGGCAGCGCCATGGTCAAGGTCACCTACAAGGGCACGGTGCACGAAATGCCACTCTGGATTGTCCCGGGCGATGGCCCCACACTGCTTGGAAGGAGCTGGCTGGGCAAAATCTGCTGGAACTGGGATGACATCTGAGCGCTATCACATGTCGATGAGGCCTCATGTACCCAGGTTCTTAACAAATTTCCTTCCCTTTTTGAGCCAGGCACTGGAAACTTTTCCAGGGCGAAGGTGCGGATCCACTTGGTCCCAGAGGCATGACCCATTATCCACAAGGCGCGAGCGGTACCTCACATGATGAGGGAGAGAGTGGAAATCGAGCTGGACAGGCTGCAACGCGAGGGCATCATCTCCCCAGTGGAATTCAGCGAGTGGGCCAGCCCGATTGTTCCCGTACTCAAAAGTGATGGCAGGGTCAGGATTTGCGGCGATTATAAAATAACTATTAATCGTTTCTCGCGACAGGACCAATACCCGCTACCTAAGGCAGATGACCTATTTGCGACGCTGGCAGGAGACAAGACGTTCACCAAGCTCGACCTGACTTCAGCCTACATGACGCAGGAGCTGGAGGAGTCTTCGAAGGGCCTCACCTGCATCAACACGCACAAGGGATTGTTCATATACAACAGATTCCCGTTTGGAATTCGGTCGGCTGCAGCGATCTTCCAGAGAAACATGGAGAGCCTACTCACATCGGTACCACACATGGTGGTCTTTCAGGACGACATATTGGTCACGGGTCGAGACACTGTCAAGCACCTACAAAAACCTGGAGGAGGTCCTCCAGCGACTGGATCGCGTAGGGCTGCGGCTGAAGAGGTTGAAATGTGTCTTCATGGCAACAGAAGTGGAGTTTTTGGGGAGAAAGATCGCGGCGGATGGCATTCGGCCCACAGACGCCAAGACAGAGGCTATCAGGAACGCGCCCAGGCCACAGAATGTCATGGAGCTACGGTCGTTCCTGGGATTCCTCAACTATTTTAGTAATTTCCTACCGGGGTTAAGCACCCTTTTCAAGCCCCTACATGTGTTATTGTGCAAAGGTGAGAACTGGGTATGGGGAAAAAAACAAGTAATTGCTTTTGAGAAAGCCAGAAACATTTTATGCTCCAACAAGCTGCTTCTATTGTATAACCCGTGTAAAACACTTGTGCGTCGTACGGAGTCGGGTGTGTATTACAACAAGCTAACATTGCGGGGAAGTTGCAACCTGTCGCCTATGCTTCCAGGAGCTTGTCATAGGCCGAAAGAGCCTGCAGCATGATTGAGAAAGAGGCGTTAGCTTGTGTGTTCGGGGTAAAAAAAAATGCATCAGTACCTGTTTGGCCTCAAATTTGAGCTGGAAACCGATCACAAGCCCCTCACATCCCTATTCGCTGAAAACAAGGGGATAAATACTAATGCCTCAGCCCACATATAAAGGTGGGCACTCGCGCTATCAGCTATAACTATACCATCCGCCACAGGCCAGGCACCGAGAACTGTGCGGATGCTCTCAGTCGGCTCCCATTGTCCACCACGGGAGTGGAAAAGACGCAGCCTGCAAACTTATTGTTGGTGGCGCAGCTCGCAGACTTGTTGATGGTCATGCAAGCATTTGAAAATGATAAATTACCTGTCACGGCCCGCCAGATTAGGACTTGGACCAGCCAAAATCCTCTGCATGGAAGCTGGGCCAGCATCCCCGTTAAAATGCAAGAGCCAATTAAGCCGTTCCAGCGGCGAAAGGACAAGCTGTCCATTCAAGCAGACTGCCTGTTGTGGGGTAACCGCGTAGTGCTACCATAAAAGGGCAGGGAGACGTTCATCTCGGATCTCCACAGCACACACTCGGGTATAGTAATGATGAAAGCGACAGCCAGATCCCATGTGTTGTGGCCCGGTATCGACTCTGACTTAGAGTCCTGTGTACGGCAATGCAGCGTGTGTGCTCAGTTGAGCAATGCGCCCAGAGAGGCAGCACTAAGTTTGTGATCCTGGCCCTCCAGACCATGGTCGAGGATCCATGTCAACTATGCGGGCCTGTTTCTCAGAAAAATGTTCCTGGTGGTGGTGGATGCTTTTTCAAAATGGATTGAATGTGAAATAATTTCGGGAAGCACCGCCACCACCACCATTGAAAGCCTGAGGGCCATGTTTGCCACCCACGGCCTGCCTGACATACTGGTCAGTGACAACGGGCCATGTTTCACCCGTGCCGAATTTAAAGAATTCATGACCCGTAATGGGATCAAACATGTCACCTCGGCCCCGTTTAAACCAGCCGCCAATGGGCAGGCAGAGCGGGCAGTACAAACCCTTGTTTCCTCTGTCGTACAGATTCACTTTCTACCTTCTTGCTTTCCAATTTCAGCTTTACTTCCTTCCCTATTGAATTTATTCTCAGGTTCTCATCACCCTGCCAAGTTAATTTAAACTCTCCCCAACAGCACTAGCAAAACTCCCCACGAGGATATTGGTCCCGGCGCTGTTAAGGTGTAATCGTCCGGTTTGTACAGGTCCCATCTCCCCGAAACGGTCCCAATGCCTCAGGAATTTAAAGCCCTCCCTCCTGCACCAACTCTCCAGCCACACGTTTATCCTCTCTATCCTTCTGATCTTGTACTCATTAGCACTTTTGAAGTGTAGTCACTGTTGAACATAACGCGTCGCAGTGAGAATAGTGAGCGGATAATCTGTTTTTAGTGATACTGGCCGCGGGATAAATATAGCCCACGGAGAATTCCCCTGCTCTTCTTCAAATACTGCAGTGGGATCTGTTACAGTTACTATAAGAACAGCCGGGCTCTCAGTTCAACGTCTCATCTGAAAGATGACTCGGGTACGAGAGTGCTGCCACTGAGTCATAGCCGAAACCTGAAAACAGCAAGCCCACAATCAAGATTTCTTATATAAAAAGCCTGAAAGCTGGAACAATGTCAGGCTTCATGTGAAAGATTTTAAGCACTCTTCGTATTCTGGTGGTTTTTGATGTCATTGGAATTCCATAGTTGTATTAATCCTGTGTCCAAACATCCTGGCTTTCCATTCCATATCACTCACAGAGCTGACATTCCCCTTTCGGCACTAAGTTCCTGTCAATCCCAAACCTAACAACCAAAGGCAACAAACACATGGAGCCAATGTCAAAAATATGTTGCAGAAAAAGAAACAAACGTCCTAACGAAGTGATGGCAGGAAGAATATTTATTTTTCAAGTAGGCTTAGAATCACAGAATCATAGAATAATACATAAGAACATAAGAAATAGGAGCAGAAGTAGGCCATTTGGCCCCTCGAGCCGGCTCCGCCATTTAATAAGATCATGGCTGATTTAATCATGGACTCAGTTCCACTTCCCTGCCTGCTCACCAGAACCCTTCACTCCCCGATCGCTCAAAAATCCATCTATCTTCATCTTAAATATGTTCAATGACCCAGCCGCCACAGCTCTCTAGGGCAGAGAATTCCATAGATGTATGAGACTCTGAGAGAAGAAATTCCTCCTCATCTCAGTTCTAAATGGCCGACCCCTTGTTCTTAAACTATGCCCCTGAGTTCTAGATTCCTCCACGAATGGAAACATCCTCTCTGCCTCAATCTTGTTGAGCCCCCTCAGATTCTTATATGTTTCGATAAGATCACCTCTCATCCTTCTGAACTCCAATGTGTATAGGCCCAACCTACTCAATCTATCTTTATAAGTCAACCCCTTCATCTCTGGAACCTTCTCTGAACTGACTCCAATGCAAGTATATCCTTCCTTAAATAAGGAGACCAAAAATGTATGGAGTACTCCAGGTGTGGCCTCACCAATACACTGTACAGTTGTAGCAGGACTTATCTGCTTTTATACTCCATCCCCCTTGCAATAAAGGCCAACATTCCATTTGCCTTCCTGATTACTTGCTGTACCTGCATACTAACTTTTTGTGTTTCATGCACAAGGACCCCCAGGTCCCTCTGTACTGCAGCATTTTGTAGTTTCCATTTAAAAAATAATTTGCTTTTTTATTTTTTTCTGCCAAAGTGTATAACCTCACATTTTCCCACATTATACTCCTTCTGCCAAATTTTTGCCCACTCACTTAGCTTGTCAATATTCCTTTGCAGATTTTTTGTGTCCTCCTCACAACTTGCTTTCCCACCCATCTTTGTATCATCAGCAAACTATTCTACATTACATTCGGTCCCTTCATCCAAGTCATTAATCTAGATTGTAAATAGTTGAGGCCCCAGCACCGATCCCTGTGACACCTCACTAGTTACTGTTTGCCAATCAGAACATGACTCATTTATCCCTACTCTCTGTTTTCTGTTAGTTAGCCAATCCTCTATCCATGCTAATATATTATCCCCAATCCTGTGAGCTCTTATCTTGTGCAGTAACATTTTATGTGCCACCTCATCGAATGCCTTCTGGAAATCAAAATACACCACATCCACTGGTTCCCCTTTATCCACCCTACTCATTGCATCCTCAAAGAACTCCAGAAAATTTGTCAAACATAATTTCCCTTTTATAAAACCATGCTGACTCTGCTTGACTGTATTATGCTTTTCCAAATGTCCTGCTACTGCTTCCTTAATAATGGATTCCAGCATTTTACCAATGACAGATGTTAGGCTAACTGGTCTATAGTTTCTTGCTTTCCGTCTGCCTCCTTTTTTAAATAGGGGCGTTTTATTTGAAATATTCCAAACCGCTGGGACCTCCTCAGAATCCAGGGAATTTTGGTAGGTTACAACCAAAGCATCCACTATCTCTGCAGCCATTTCTTTTAATTCCCTCGGATGCAGATCATCAGGTCTAGGGGATTTGTTTACCTTTAGTCCCGTTATTTTTCAGAGTACTTTTTCTTTAGTGGTATTGATCGTTTTAAGTTCCACTCTCTTTATAGCCCCTTGATTATCTATTATTGGGATGTTGTTAGTGTCTTCTACTGTGAAGACGGATACAAAATATTTGTTCAAAGTCTCTGCCATTTTCCTGTTCCCCATTATTAATTGCCCAGTCTCATGCTCTAAGGGACCAATGTTTACATTAGTAATTCTCTTCCTTTTTATATATCTGTGGAAACTCTAACTATCTGTTTTAATAGTTCTTCCTAGTTTACTCTCATACTCTATCTTCCCTCTATTATTTTTTTAGTTGTCCTTTGCTGATTTTGAAACGTTTCCCAATCCTCTTGCCTCCCACTAATCTTGGCAACTTTATATGCCATTGTTTTCAATTTGATACTATCCTTTAGGACAGAAGAACATAAGAAATAAGAACAGGAGTAGGCCATAGGGCCCCTCGAGCCTGCTCCGGCATTCAATATCATGGCTGATCTGATCATGAACTCAGCTCCACTTCCCCACCCGCTCCCCATAACCACTTATCCCCTTATCGCTCAACAAACTGTCTATTTCAATCTTAAATTTATTCAATGTCCCAGCTTCCACAGCTCTCCGAGGCAGCAAATTCCACAGATTTACAACCCTCTGAGAGAAGAAATTCCTCCTCATCTCTGTTTTAAATGGGCAGCTCCTTATTCTAAGACCATGCCCTCTAGTTCTAGTCTCCCCCACCAGTGGAAACATCCTCTCTGCATCCACCCTGTCAAGCCCCCTCATAATCTTATACGTTTCGATCATCTCTCATTCTTCTGAATTTCAATGAGTAGAAGCCTAACCTACTCAACCTTTCCTCATAAGTCAACCCGCTCAACCCTGGAATCAACCTAGTGAACCTTCTCTGAACTGCCTCCAAAGCAAGTATATATGGAAACCAAAACTGCACGCAGTATTCCAGGTGTGATCTCACCAATACCTTGTATAGCTGTAGCAAAACTTCCCTGCTTTTATACTCCATCCCCTTTGCAATAAAAGCCAAGATACCATTGGCCTTCCTGATCCTTTGCTGTACCTGCATACTCTCGTTTTGTGTTTCATGCACAAGTACCCCCAGGTCCAGCTGTACTGCAGCACTTTGCAATCTTTCTCCATTTAAATAATAACTTTTTGCCAAAGTGCATGACCTCACACTTTCCAACATTATACTCCATCTGCCAAATTTTTGCCCACTCACTTAGCCTGTCTATGTCCTTTTGCAGATTTTTTGTGTCCTCCTCACATGTTGCTTTTCCTCCCATCTTTGTATCATCAGCAAACTTGGCTATGTTACACTCGGTCCCTTCTTCCAAGTCGTTAATATAGATTATAAATAGTTTACTTCCTTCGTTAACCATGGATGGTTCTCCCTTCTCTTAACGTCTTTCCTTCTCACTGGAATATATTTTTGTTGAGAGTTATGAAATATCTCCTTAAATGTCTGCCACTGTTTATCAACCATCTTACACTTTAATCTATTTTTCCAGTCCACTTTAGCCAACTCTGCCCTTATATTTTTCATGCAGCACAAAAGGAGGCCATTCGGCCCATCAAGTCTATGCCAGCTCTTTCGAAGAGCAATCAGTTAGTCTCTCTCCCCCGCTCTTTCCCCATATCCCTGCAGTTTTTTTCTCCAAGTATATATCCAATTCCCTTTTAAAGGCTACAATTGAATCTGTATCCACCGCCCTCTCAGGCAGCGCATTCCAAATCCATCCCACTCGTTGCATAAAAAAGGTTTTCATTATGTTGCCTCTGGTTCTTTTGCCAATCACCTTAAATCTTTGCCCCCTGGTTATTGACCCTTCAGCCATTGGAAACAATTTCTCTTTATTTACTCTATCTAAACCCTTCATGATTTTAAACACCTCTATCAAATCTCTTCTTAGCCTTCTCTGCTCTAAGAATAACAAGCCCAGCTTCACTTATAGCTGTTGTGAAGAGGGGGCTTAAAAGGGAAAACTTTAATGGTGGTATTAAAATGACACAAAAGACAATTCAATTATTGGTATGAAGGCAGAGTTGGCTAAAGTGGACTGGGAAAATAGTTTAAAATGTGGGACGGTTGATGAACAGTGGCAGACATTTCAGGAGATATTTTGTAACTCTCAGTAAAAATATATTCCAATGAGAAGGAAAGACTTTAAGAGAAGGGATAACCATCTGTGGCTAACGAAGGAAATAAAGGATGGTATCAAATTGAAAACAACGGCATAAAAAGTGGCCAAGATTAGTAGGAGGCCAGAGGATTGGGAAACTTTTAAAAACCAGCAAAGAACAACTCAAAAAATAATAAAGAGATGATGAAAGTAAACTAGGAAGAAATATAAAAACAGGTAGTTAAAGTTTCTACATGTATATAAAAAGGAAAAGAGTGGCTAAGGTAAATTTTGGTACCTTAGAGGATGAGACTAGAGAATTAATAATAGGTACAACGAAATGGCAGAGATTTTAAACAAATATTTTGTATCAGTCTTCACGGTAGAAGACACTAAAAATATCCCAATAATAGATAATCAAGAAGCTACAGGGAGGGAGGAACTTAACACAATCACTATCATTGAAGAAGTAGTACTCTGTAAAATAACGGGACTAAAGTCAGACAAGTCCCCTGATGGCTTACATCCTAGGGTCTTAAAAGAAGTGGCTGCAGAGATAGTGGATACATTGGTTGTAACCTACCAAAATTCCCTGGATTCTGGGGAGGTCCCAGCAGATTGGAAAACCGCAAATATACCGCCCTTATTTACAAAAGGAGGCAGACAGGAAGCGGGGAACTATAGACCAGTTAGCCTTACATCTGTTATTGGGAAAATGCTGAAATCCATTATTAAGGAAGCAGTAGCACAACATTTGGAAAAGCATAATTCAGTCAAGCAGAGCCAGCATGGTTTTATGAAAGGGAAATCAAGTTTGACAAATTTGCTGGAGCTCTTTGAGGATGTAATGAGCAGGGTGGATAAAGGGGAACCAGTGGATGTGGTGTATTTTGATTTCCAGAAGGCATTCGATAAGGTGCCACATAAAAGATTACTGCACAAGGTTAAAGTTCACAGGGTTGGGGATAATATATTAGAATGGATCGAGGATTGGCTAACTACCAGAAAACAGAGAGTTTGGAGAAATGGGTCTTTTGGCAAACAATAACTAGTGGGGTGCCACAGGGATCGGTGCTGGGGCCTCAACTATTTACAATCTATATTAATGACTTGGATAAAGGGACTTAGGGCGAGAATTTCCTCTCACATCGCCCATTTACTTCAAATCGCTGAAGAAATACCACCAACGATGTCTCCGCAAGATTCTGCAAATCCCCTGGGAGGACAGACGCACCAACATTAGTGTCCTCGATCAGGCCAACATCCCCAGTATCGAAGTACTGACCACACTCGACCAGCTCCGTTGGGCGGATCACGTTATTCGCATGCCTGACACAAGTCTTCCAAAGCAAGTGCTCTACTCAGAACTCCCACATGGCAAGCGAGCCCCAGGTGGGCAGAGGAAACGTTTCAAGGACACCCTCAAAGCCTCCTTGATAAAGTGCAACATCCCTACCGACATCTGGGAGTCCCTGGCCAAAGACCACCCTAAGTGGAGGAAGAGCATCCAGGAGGGGACTGAGCAGCTCGAGTCTCATCGTCGAGAACATGCAGAAAACTAGCGCACACAGCAGAAGGAACGTGCGGCAAACCAGACTCCCCACCCACCCTTTCCTTCAACCACTGTCTGTCCCACCTGTGACAGAGACTGTAATTCCCATATTGGACTGTAGTCACCTGAAAACTCACGTTTAGAGTGGAAGCAAGTCTTCCTCGATTTCGAGGGACGGCCTGTCATGTATGTATGCTTGGTGTTACTATCCACCAGGTGGCTCCACTGTCTTAGGTCATTGGGCTGTACGCACGTGTCTGCGGTCCAGGTATAAAAGGCAAGCCACCGTGTAATGTAATCACTTTGGGTCTGAATAAAGCAGAGCCAGGTTTGTACCTTTGTTAGTTTGCAGTATTCAGTCTGTCGAGTTATCACATACATAACATTTGGCGACCAGGCAACTTAAGAATCTCTGCATGCAAAAATGAGCACAATTGGAATTCTGGAGAGATTCGCGCAGGGAGAGGACTGGGCAGATTTTGTATTTCGACTGGACCAAACAAAATGGAGGAACCCACTGAGGCAGTTAGGCGCAGTGTGGTCTTCCTCACGTTTTGCGGTCTGAAAATCTCTGGACTCATAAAGAATCTTCTCTCGCCTACAAGTCCAATGGACAAGGACTATGAGGAATTGTGTGCTCTAGTACATGACCATCTCCAACCAGAAGAAGGCATCATCATCTCACGATATCGATTCTACACGCATGTTCGTTCTGAGGGCCAGGATGTGTCGGAATTCGTTGCCGACCTAAGATGTCTAGATGGACCATGTAAGTTCGAAAACGCATTGGGAGACATGCTGCGGGACTTCTTTGTAATCGACATCAACCACGAGGTGATCCTACGTAAACTACTGGCGGCGGAAGCGCTAGACTTGAACAAGGGCCATCACGATTGCCCAGGCATGCATGACGACGGACAAAAATTTAAAGCAGATATCATCAAAAAATCGGTACTCAACAAGTACTGTAAACAAGATTGTATCGTCATTTGGCAGAGCTGCATATGACAGGGCCTACTTGACTGCGTATGCGAAACCTGTGGCTGCTCAAAGTCCGCCAACGGGATTGAATCTGATATCACCATGTTGGCGTTGTGGGGGCAATCATCGGCCTCATCATTGTTGGTTTAAACAGTACATTTGTAAAGGCTGTCCAAGACTGGAGCATCTCCAGCGCATGTGTCCGCAACTGAGCAAGCGTGCTGCGACACACCACGTGGAGGCTGATGACCAGTATAGCGCGGATCCGGTTATGCAATCTGAGATACCAGAGGAGGAAGTGTATGGAATGTATTCGTTCCTAAAGAGCCAACCGATAATGATTAATGTGAAACTTAACGGTGTGCCGATACCGATGGAATTGGACATGGGTGCAAGTCAATCAATAATGAGCCAGAGGACATTCGGCAAGCTGTGGGGTACTAATGCTGTGAGGCCAAAGCTGAGTCCAGTCAATACCAAGTTGTGTACTACACTAAAGAACTCATTACGATGATTGGCAGTGCAGTAGTCAAGGGGTCATATGATGGTGCGGTTCATGATTTACCATTATGGATTGTTCCAGGCAATGCTCCAACGCAGTTCAGTAGGAATTGGCTAGAAAAATCAAATGGAATTCGAACAATATCAAAGCATTGTCGTCGGAGGATGATACTCCATGTGCTCAAGTGCAGAGTAGTTCCCCTCATTGTTTGAACCAGGCATCGGCAATTTCACGGGAGCCAAGGTGCAGATACACCGTGGACTTGGATGCAAGACTCGTCCATCATAAAGCTTGGACGGTTCCGTACATGATGAGGGAGAAGGGCAAAATTGAACTGGACAGAGTCCAGCATGAAGAGGTCATATCACTGGTCAAATTTAACGAATGGGCCAGCTCCATTGTTCCTGTGTTGAAGAGTGATGGCACTGTCAGGATTTGTGGAGATTACAAGGTTATGATCAACCGAGTTTCGAATCAGGATCAATACCGGTTACCGAAGGCTGATGATCTGTTTGCAATGCCAGCTGGGGGGAAGTCGTTCACTAAACTGGATCTGACGTCGGTCTCCATGACACAGGAGCTGGTCAAGATGTCGAAGAAACTTACGTGCATCAACACTCATAAAGGACTGTTTATCTACAACAGGTGTCCTTTTGGAATTCGCTCGACTGCAGGCATATTTCAGAGGAACATGGAGAGTCTACTGAAGTCTGTCCCTAGAACCATCGTGTTCCAAGACGACATCCTGGTCACAGGTCGTGACATCGCCGAATATCTGAACAACCAAGAAGAGGTTCTACATCATCTGGACAAAGTGGGACTCAGACTGAAACATTCGAAGTGTGTCTTCATGGCACCGGAAGTCGAATTCCTGAGGAGGAAAATTGCTGCTGACGGCATCGGGCCTACGGACTCGAAAACCAAGGCCATCAAAAATGCACCCAAGCCTCAGAATGTGACGGAGCTGCGTTTGTCCCTTGGTCTACTCAACTACTTCGGTAATTTCCTAATTAGATTGAGCACTTCATTAGAGCCACTGCACATGCTGCTAAGAAAAGGCGACAACTGGGTTTGGGGTGCGTCTCAAGATAGAGCTTTTGAGTTAGCCACTAATCTGCTTTGCTCTAACAAGCTGCTGGTACATTATGATCCGTGCAAGCGTCTAGTATTGGTTTATGATGCTTCGTCATATGGAGTTGATTGCGCGCTCCAACAAGCTAATGAGTCGGGTAAACTACAACCTGTTGCGTATGCTTCTAAAAGTTTGTCAAAGGCGGAAAGAGCCTACAGCATGGTAGAATAAGAAGCATTAGCCTGTGTGTATGGGGTTAAAAAGATGCATCAGTATCTGTTTGGTCTTCGGTTTGAACTGGAAACAGATCACAAGCCACTCATTTCATTGTTTTCGGAAAACAAAGGCATCAATACCAATGCATCGTCCCACATCCAGAGGTGGACACTGGCATTATCTGCCTATGATTATGTCATTTGCCATAGACCTGGCACCGAGAATTGTCCGATGCATTGAGCTGTCTGCCATTGCCCACACCGGAGGTGGAGATGCCACAACCTGCAGACCTACTGTTAGTTATGGATGCTTTTGAAAGTGAAGGAACCCCTGTCACGGCTCAACAAGTTAAGACTTGGACCAGCCAGGACCCGATGTTATCGGTTGTGAAATGTTGTGTCCTTAGCGGTGATTGGTCTGCCATACCCAAGCAAATGGGTGATGAGACCAAACCTTACAACCGTCGCAAAAACAAACTATCCATTCAGTCAGATTGTTTACTGTGGGGATAGCAGAGCAGGTCTCCAGTCGTCCTGGTTAACTTTTGCCACTGGATAAAGGCCTAGCTCTGTCAAGCCCGTGTGGTGGCTGATGTGCAACAGTCATCACACGTTAAAAAAATCCACGTACGGGTATCTTCCACCCCCTCAATTGGAGTTCAGGACCTGGAACATCGGGTCCTTCATTGAAACATCTGTGAACTCATGTGGAAGTAAGTCATCCTCGTTTGAGAGACTGCCTATGATTACTGTGGAGTAATTGTGTTGTTATGCCTAAGAAAGGCAGAGAGAAATTTGTACATGATCCACATAGAACTCATCCCAGTATTGTCATGATGAAAGCCATTGCCAGCTCTCTCTTGGCCACCCTGACTTGAACGAACATGTTGAATAAACACGTCAAAGTCAACAGTGATATCATGATCGCGCTGCTGTGCCACGCGACATTTCTGTTAACGATCCAGTGTATGTACTAAATTATGGTCAAGATCCCAAGTGGATTGCCAGTACTGTTAGGTCCAAGGAGGGTAACAGAGTATTTATTGTCAAGCACAAGAGTATGCAAACATGCAGGAAACATGTTGATCAGCTAAAGCTGCGGCACACGGATAAACTGGGACAGTCCGTGACCAACCAACCTACCTTCAGTCATCAGAGGACTCTGCTGTCATCATTGAATCTGGATTTTCAATCCCTGACATGGTCATTGCCACTCCCATCAGATCGGCTACCCAGCCCCCAGTCATAACAGACTCAGAACACTCGCCCAAGGCTGGAGTTGAACTGAGACGATCAACTCGGGAACGGAAAGCCCCGGACCATCTCAATTTGTAAAAAGACTGTTACTAATATCTTAAAGGGGGATATTAGTATCCTCCTCATAAATATGCTTGGGGTTACTAGCCACCCCAAGGTGGCGCCACTGTCGGAGGTCATTGGGCTGCACGCATATGTGTGCGGCCCAGGTATAAAAGGCAAGCCATCATGTAATGTAATCACTTTGGGCCCAAATAAAGCAGAGCCAGGTTTGTACCTGTGTTAGTTTACAGTATTCAGTCTATCGCGTTATTACATATATAACACTGCCTATGATGATGAATTGCTGCCTGTTTTGGAAAAAAAATGTAAAATACCACCCATTTCACCTCCCGATTAGCACCGGCGGTAATTTGGGCCTACGATTACCGTCGGCGTTGCTGCACATCACCCGCCCACATTTCCCGCCAAAAAATCGATCAAAATTCCCCTGCAGCGCAAACATCCACAAAAATGTTATTTTTACCATCAGCTACCGCCCATTATCGCTCTGGATCGAAACAGCCCATTTTTTAACTACTTACCTTATTTGGGCCCAGCGTTATGCCTCCATTTTGTTTTGTTTTTCTCTGTGGGGAAACGGCTGCATTTTTAGTTTATCTTTCACTCCTAATGTATATTGAAGGAGGACAAGAAGAAACAGGAGCATTTGATGAGAAACAAGCGATAATCAGTCAACCCAGCAATTTCGAGGCTTCATAGAAAATATTGCAACTGATGTTTAAATTTCTGGCTTCCTCAAATTGTTTCATGACTCTTGTTTTATTTTGCAGTGTTTTCAAACAAGTATTATTACCCTGAAAGCTGACAGAAACCTTCCCTTGCTTTTGCAGGGTACCCAACTGTTGTCATTCACTCACAATTCAGAGAACGTTAGTGTCTCAATCAGTAAAATTCTATTGCTTCAAAATATTTCCCCCGAATTTGCAGAGGTTCGGCTCACTAAATTTTATTCCATTTTTAAAATCTGCCCTTAATAAAGATGAGTTACTCCCCTCTTATTCATCAGCTCCTCTCTCTCTCTGATTGACCTACCTCTGCACTTTCAAAATGTCCAGCACTCTCTGTGTTCTCTGCGCATGTGCCGGGTCACCTTTGACCCTGAAATTGCGGGAGAATGCCCGCGCATGCGCAGAGAAGAAAAAACACGCGTTTTTCAGGGGTGCTGCTTGCCTTTAGTAAGGAAAGCAGATCGCTGACTGTTAGGCCCTTTGCCACCGCCCGCTCCGGCCCGCTCCGGCCCGCTACCGCAATGCTTCGCCACCGCCGAGACTCAACCACTGAAAATCGCCAGAGCGCGCAGCAACGGTATCCTGGCGGTTCAAAAGACGCAACCGCCGGAATACCACTAAGAATCCGGCAGCAGCGATCCCAGGGGAAATTCTAGCTCCGAGTGTAATGTAGCCAAGTTTGCTGATGGGTGGGAAAGCAAATTGTGCAGAGGACACAAAAAATCTACAAAGGGATTTAGACAGGCTAAATAAGTGGGCAAACATTTGGCAGATGGTGTATAATGCGGGAAAGTGTGAGGTTATCCACTATGGCAGAAAAAATAAAAAAGCAAATTATTATTTAAATGGAGAAAAATTACAAAATGCTGCAGTACAGAGGGACCTGGGGATCCTTGTACATGAAACACAAAAATATAGTATGCAGGTACAGTAAGTGATCAGGAAGGTAAATGGAATGTTGGCCTTTATTTCAAGGGGGATAGAGTATAAAAGTAGAGAAGTCCTGCTCCAACTGTACAGGGTATTGGTGAGGCCACATCTGGAATACTGTGTACAGTTTTGGTCTCCGTATTTAAGGAAGGATTTATTTGCAGTGGAGGCTGTTCAGAGAAGGTTCACTAGGTTGATTCTGGAGATGAGGGGGTTGACTTATGAAGATAGGCTGAGTAGTTTGGGCCTATACTGATTGGAGATCAGAAGAATGAGAGGTGATCCTATTGAAACATGTAAGATAATGAGGGGGCTTGACCAGGTGGATGCAGAGAGGATATTTCTACTCATAGGGGAAACTAAAACTAGGGGGCATAGTTTCAGAATAAGGGGTCACCCATTCAAAACTGAGATGAGGAAGAATTTCTTCTCAGAGGGTTGTAAATCTGTGGAATTCTCTGCCGCAAAGAGCTGTGGAGGCTGGGTCATTGAATATATTTAAGGCGGAGATCGACTGATTTTGAGCGATAGAGAGTAAAGGGTTATGGGGAGCGGGCAGGAAAGTGGAGCTAATTCCATGATCAGATCAGCCATCATCATCATCATCATAGGCCGTCCCTCGGAGTCGAGGATGACTTGCTTCCACTCTAAAAGTGAGTTCTCAGACGACTGAAGAGTTCAATGCGGGACCTACAGTCTCTGTCACAGGTGACGGAGACAGTGGTTGAGGGAAAGGGTGGGTGGGGAGCCTGGGTTGACGCATGCTCCTTCCGCTGTCTGCGTTTGGTTTCTGCTTGTTCTCGGCGATAGGACTCGAGGTGCTCAGCACCCTCCCAGATGCTCTTCCTCCACTTTGGGCAGTCGTGGGCCAGGGATTCCCAGGAGTCGATGGGGATGTTGCATTTTATCAAGGAGGCTTTGACGGTGTCCTTGAAATGTTTCCTCTGCCCACCCGGGGCTCGCTTGCCATGTCAAAGCTCCTCGTAGAGTGCTTGGATTGGGAGTCTCGTGTCGGGCATGCGGATAATGATCCTGTTAAATAGCGGTGCAGGCTCGAGGGGCCAAATGGCCTACTCCTGCTCCGATTTGTTATGTTCTCATGTTCTTATGACTAAATGTATTAATGTTATTGTTTAATTTTTTTATATCTTGCTTAAAGTTTTCTATTGGCCATTAGAAATGTGACTTGCTGGAAAAAAAAACCCTAGCAGAGTTCCATTTTCAAAAAAACCTTTTGATGATTTGTGGGGAAATGATAATCCATTGTCCAATGGTTTTCTGATGGTATTTAAAGGCAGGAAGCAGATTGAAGCTTATGGAGGGAGTATTAGAGTGTAGGACTGAGGCAGCAGCAGCTTTGTTACTGTAATGTCTGTAAGCTTGTAATGTTTGTAGATCCACAGTATGGCTGTGGATGCATTGTCTACTACAATTGCAGAGTTAATCATTAAACAGAACCAGGCAGATTTCCAGAGGCTTCCGAGAGAGCTGCTTGCCATGTTGGAAGCTGTGTGTGCTTTTGCTCTGTGAATATATTACATTTGGTGGCGAGATGGGATTTTTCAGATGATTTAAAGCTTAAATTTTATTGGTGAAGGATTCAGCCAGCTGACAGAGAGACTTTGGAAGTTTCTGTCTTTGGAAAAAAGCTACAAAATCCGAGGTAAAATACAGCACATGGTGTGAACAGCTAGAAATTAAAATGGCAGGTATAATCGGACATTTGGGGGAATATAGACACGACCGGGAACGTTTTAAAGCGTATGTGGATCGGCTAGAAATGTATTTCACTGCAAATAACATAATTGAAGTTCCAGACAATGCAGTCCAGAACCGGGCTGTGTTGGAACATAAGAGCACGATCTTCTTATCGGAGGCAGGTCCGGCATTGTATGACACTCTTGTAAATCTGCTTGTGCCTGATGAACCAAAGGACACAATGCTTAAAGAGATTTTAACGAAGCTGGAGCAGCACTATAACCCCAAACCTTTAGAAATTGCTGAAAGCTATTGTTTCGGGATTCGGAATCAAAAGTCTGATGAAAGTATCAGTGATTACATAGTAGCGTTTAAAAAGCTATCGATGCACTATAATTTTGGAAACTTTCCACACCGAGCATTATGGGATCATTTTGTTTGTGGGGTGAAAAATGATGCGATCAGAAGGAAGTTATTGACGACGGATGACTTGACTTTTGAGATTGCTTGTCAGACAGCGAGGTCGATGGGCATGGCTGAACAATATACCCGAGAATTAAATAATAATTACAGTCGTCAGTCAACCGAGGTAAATCACCTGCAGGTTCAAAGTAAAAGACGGTGGGAGCCCAAAGTCCCAGAAACTGGAAATTCTAATAGAGTGTCAATGTTGTCTGTTAGCTATCGGTGCCTGGGACAACACATTGCTCAAAGTTGTCCATAAGTGAAGGCAGAGTGTTTCTTCTGCAGAAAGATTGGGCATCTTGCGAAGGCATGCCGACTGGAAGGTAAACCAGTTTTTAAAGCTATGAGTCCAGCGTTCAAAGCTATGAGTAGAAATCCCAAGAGACTACATAGCATGGAAGAACAACAACAGGACGAGGAGATGTTAGAGTTATACGTCATCAGGAGCATGAGGTTAACGGACACCGATTCAGAAAGCATCAAAATCCACATAGATGTTGCAGGATTCAAGATACAAATGGAAATCGACACAGGTGCATCCATGAGTGTAGTACCAGAGTTGCTGTGCCTCGACAAATTGCATGATTTCCAACTGGAGAAATCCAAGATAGACCTGCGAGGCTACTCGGGAGAGAAAATTCCTGTGGTAGGTCGTATCACCGTACCAGTGAAATATAAAGATCAAATTCAGAATTTGGCTCTAATAGTAGTGAAAGGAGACAAGTCTGCCTTACTAGGAAGAAATTGGTTAAGCTCACTGAAGCTGGATTGGAGTAAGATTTTCTGTGTGAAAGCGAGATTTTCATCAACGGATGAGGTTATCAAGCAGTATCCGAAGGTGTTCTGCGAAACGGGCAGTCCGATCCAAGGCTTCGAGGCGAGTGTCAGGGTACAGAAGGACACTAGATCAGTTTACTACAAGCCACGTTCCATACCATATGCACTCAATGAGAAAGTTGAGCAAGAACTCAAAAGACTAGAGACTGAGAACATTATATGTAAGATAGATCGATGTAATTGGGCTACATCCATTGTTGTTGTACCTAAGTCTAATGGTGAGGTAAGATTGTGTGGTGATTATAAAGTAACCGTAAACCAGGTTCTAGAGGGTAATGTCCCCAAAACATTGCCGAATATAGAAGATTTGTTCACAACACTGACAGGTGGTTAGATCTTCTCAAAACTGGATCTTACGAATGCCTACTTACAGCTTGAACTAGATGAGGAGTCCAAGTCATGTTTGACTATAAATACTCATCTAGGCCTATATCAATTTAATAGCCTACCATTTGGAATGTCTTCCGCCCCCGTCATATTCCAAGGGGTGATGAACCAGATTTTGCAAGGTATTGAAGGGGTAGTATGTTATTTGGATGACATACTAATTGCAGCACCAAATAGGCAAATTCATAACAACATATTGAATGAAGTCCTCAAATGGTTAGAGAAGCACAGAGTACGAGTGTCTGCTCTTAAGTGTGAGTTATTTAAAAACTCAGTGGAATACTTAGGGTACAGAGTAGACAAAGATGGTTTACATCCAACCAAGGAAAAACTGGATGCAATCAGAAATGCACCCACTCTCAGGAATGTCACTGAACTTCGTTCATTCTTGGGTCTTTTGAACTATTATGGGAAGTTCCTACCAAATTTGGCTACAGTATTACATCGACTGAATGAACTTTTGAAAATACAGGTCCATTGGAAGTGGTCAAAAGAATGCGATACAGCATTCAAGAAGTGTAAAAGCAAATTGGTAGAGAGCACCATGTTAGTTCACTATGACATATCTAAGAAGATTAAGCTAGCATGTGATGCCTCTCCGTATGTTGGGGCAGTGGTCTCTCATGTATCACGTAGTGGGGAGGAGAGACCAATTGCTTTTGCTTCACGCACTCTGAGTGGCAGTGAGAGTAATTATGCGCAAATTGAAAGGGAAGCTTTGGCATTAATTTTTGGGGTCAAGAAGTTTCACAAATACTTGTATGGTTGTAAGTTTACCATCGTTACGGACTATAAGCCCCTAACAGCAATCCTCCATCCAAAGTCCCCAGTTCCAACATTAGCTGCAGCCCGAATGCAGAGATGGGCTTTGATTTTGTCAGCAGATACATATGATATTGAATACAAATGATCAGCTGATCACAGTAATGCTGATGCAATGTCGAGATTGCCTTCCCCATCACAAGTTACACCCGATAGGAAAGAAGTGTTTTATTTTTCATACCTTGACCAGTCACAGCTGAAGAGATTGGTAGAGCAACCAAACGTGATGTCAAAGGTGTATGATTATATTGCAAATGGATGGCCAAACCAGGTAACAGCCAAAGATACACATCCATTCTACATTCGTAGGAATGAATTATCAGTTGATAAAGACTGTATCATGTGGGGTGCAAGAGTGGTTATACCAAATAAATTCAGGTCCAAATTATTAGGAGACCTCCATGACCAGCATCTGGGAATGTGCTTGACCAAGAGTTTTGCACGCAGTTATTTATGGTGGCCAGGTCTTGATAAAGGTATAGAGTACATCGTGAGTCAATGTACGACATGTCAATCGGTAAGCAAGCAACCACCATCAGTACCCTTACAGCCATGGAAATAATCTCCCAGGGTGTGGCAAAGGCTACATATTGATTTTGCTGACTTAGAAGGACAACAATTGTTCATTGTGATTGATAGCCATTCGAAGTGGGTTGAGGTGTTTCCAATGTGGAAAATAACAAGTAAAACATTGGACAGTTTACGAAAATTATTTTCTTCATTTGGTCTCCCTGAAGAAATTGTTTCGGATAATGGACCACAATTTCGTTCAGAAGAATTTGCACAATTCATGAGCAAAAATGGTGTGAAACATACCAAGGTTCCACCATACCACCCTGCTTCGAATGGTGCAGCAGAACACACTGTACAAATTGTAAAACGTGCCCTCATAAAACAAATGTTGGATCCAAATCCAAGGAAACGACAGTTGCCATTGGATCACAAATTGGCTAATTTTTTGATTACATATCGAATACTCCTCATACAATTACTGGTAGAACACCAGCAGAGTTATTTCTCAAACAGCAGCCACTAACCAGATTCTCGTTGTTAAAGGCAAATTTGGCACAGTCCGTAGAAGAGACACAATTAAGACAGAAAGAGAATCATGATAGAGGTAGAGTAAAAGAGAGAAGTGTGAAATTAAACCAGAAGGTGAGAGTGAAGAACCATCACCATAAATGGTTAAAGTGGTTACCAGGAAGAGTGGTGAAGATATGTGATCCTCGCACATATTTGGTAAAGATGTTTGATAATGGACAGGTTAGGTTTGTTCATATTGATCATATTTTACCTACAGACATGGAAGGAGTTGAAGGTGGGAATGATTCAATTATTTCTGACTCATCACAGATATTTTTGATACACCAGTAGCAAATCCTAAATCCAATGTACTGGAAACAAATCCAGGAGAGAATCAGAATGAAATTCTGAGTCCGAGTCAGGAAAACATAAAGCCTGAAGTTAAGAGTGAGCTCAATTGAAAATCAAGGAACTTCTGAGGAGGAAAACGTTCCTCAGGATGAGCCTCGAATGAGTGTGAAATCGACACCATGTTTGGAAGGTTCTGTTCGAGAGCGAAGGTATCCTCTTCGAAACAGAAAACAAGTGGTAAAGTTAAATTTGTAAATATGGAAAAAAAAAGTTTATATCCTGTGTTATGTATAAACATGAAAGTTATGTATGATGTTTGTTATAATAACTTCTTCATTAAGGAGGGAGAAGTGTAATGTCTGTAAACTTGTAATGTTTGTAGCTCCACACTGTGGATGTGGACGTATTGTCTACTGCAATTGCAGAGTTAATAATAAACAGAACCAGGTAGATTTCCGGAGGCTTCCGAGAGAGCTGGCTGCCATGTTGGAAGCTGTGTGTGCTGTGCTCTGTGAATATATCACAGTTACCAGCAGTGGAATAGAGGGAAGGCAGAAGTGCAGGAGGCCAAAGTGAAAGGACTGAATGTCTTGGGACAGAACAGAAGGCTGAAAGTGATTATGGTGACAAGATGGACAATGCATTTTGTCAAGGGTTTTATAGACGCGGGCGAGGATTTTGACATTGATGCATTGGGGCACAGGCAGGTCAGCAAGGGTCAGATCGATCAGTGCGGGACTTAATGCAGGCGATAGAATTTTGTTCCAAATGAGATTTTGTAGGTTGGAGCTCGGGATGGAACTATCAAAGAGGATGTTTGAGAAATTGCGTTTGGAACTGGCAGAGACAGATATTGTTGTGAGGGGACAATGAAACGGTCTTGGTGGTGGCCAGGTCGTGGGATTCGAAGCTCAATTCTGGATCGAGCAGGAATCCAATCGCCTGCTGCAGCCTGAATGAGTTGGCCAGGAGGGAGTTGGAAGCAGTTGTAAGAGCACATATTTGGTGGAGCCAAATGTGATAACTTCAATCTTCCCAATGATCAATGACACCTAATGTTCAACGCATGAGGACATTATGCCTATATTATTAGCTATACCTTCTTTTTAAAAACAACCATTACTGTCTGGAGTCACAGTATCTCGTTTCTTTTAGCCTTTCAAACCAATGATGTGTCGCTTCTCATTTGTACTGCAGGCTGATGAAGGGGTTGGGTCCCAACTGCTGATGCCTCTCAGCTAAGGGGATTTGACCACTACAGATGACGCACAAATCATCAGATCCTCCTCCACGGGCCTTGAAGCTATGTTTCATTTGATTTTAATTTTTATAATCACCCATCGTAAGCACTGTGTTGTGAAGAAAAGGACCCTCTGAGTCATTGAACTCTATCGAGGCTTTTTATTAATAGAAACAGCAAAACATCAGCCAAGCATGTCACACCTGTAATAAACACTTTTCAAGCGGCTAATGATCCACTTAGCTGATTGATCATCATGCCCAGGCCCGCCATCATTCCCAGGTCGCTGACTCTATTGCAGTGGAACCAATGGTTGGGATAGTTTGTTCTGCAAGTGGTTCACTTCCAATGCCCTTGGCGTTTCCAAACCACCGGCTCTTCCTGTTCCTGCCATATTAAGAGGTAGCTGACAAAGATCTCAGTGTTCAGGGACTTCAGTAGTCACCTCCAACGTGGTCCCACCACTAAACACATCTTCTCCTTTCCTCCCCTCTCAGCGTTCCGGCAAAACCATTCGCTCTGTGATACCCTCTTTCACATTTCTATTACCCCTGCCACATGCCCTCATTTCCCTCGCACCTGCCCATGCCAATGCAAGCGATGCAACTCACCCTTCTTCTCCTCCCTCCCACATCACTGCCCAGGGCCCCAAACACACATTCCTGGTCAGACAGCAATATATGTGTGCTTCCTCCAGCCTCGTGCATTTGCTGCTCACACTGCGGCCTCCTCTACATTGTGGAGACCTGACGCAGAGTCAGTGATTGCTTTGCGAACACCTTCGTTCTGTCTTGCAGCATCAAGCTCCCTGTAGCTTGCCATCTCTCTGCTCCACTCCGACCTCCTTATCTGTGGCCTTCCAAATTGTTCAGATGAAGCTCAGGGCTAGCTTGACAAAGAGCACCTCGTCAGTCTACTGGGCATTTTGCAGCCACCTTGCCTTAATATTGATTTTAACAACTTCAGATATTGCTCCCATTTTCATTGTGTTGGCAATGTAGGATGGGTGTGCCAGCACTTCTGAGGAGCGAGGAGAGGAACAGATTGTTGCTTGGGGTGTGGACCCCTGTCAGAATATCATGCTGGGGGATGGTCTGCACTCTGGGTATCAACTTGCTTTTCTTTCCCACCAGACTCCTGAACCATTGGAGCCAGTCTCTCACGTTTCTGATAATACTGACCAATCCACCTTCGGCTAGTCACACACACTCTCTGTGTCTTGTATCCGTCTTTAATTTCTCTCATTATTCCTCCTTTTGACTCATGCACATCTCACTTCTGCCATTTAACCATGTCCCGTTCTCCACCCAGGCACTTTACACATCGTTCTATTTCTTTTTCTAATGCACATGGTCATTACATCTGTCTCCCCCACCCGCCCCCACCAAGTCCCACTCCTTCCTCCTTTGCGTTGTTATGTTCCATCTTGATTGCTGTCCACCTGTAATATCTTCCAGTGCTGAGGCAGGGTTCAATACCCAAAACACTGACTTGTGTTCTCTCTCGACAAGCAAGTTATGATGAAACAGTATAAAACACTGGTTCGGCCTCAACTGAAATATTGTGTCCAATTCTGGGCACCGCACTTAATGTGATTGACAGAAGAACCAAAGGCAACATAAGGAAAACATTTTTTACGCAGCAAGTGGTTAGGATCTGGAATGCACTGCCGGAAAAGGTGGTGGAGGCAGATTCAATTGTGGCTTTCAAAAGGGAATTGGATAAGTTCCTGAAGGAAAAAAAATTGCAGGGCTACGGGGAAAGGGCGGGAGAATGGGACTAGCTGAAGTGCTCTTGCAGAGAGCCGGCACGGGCTGGATGGGCCAAATGGCCTCTTTCTATGCTGTAACCATTCTATGATTTTATGATCCTGTGACAGATGCTGCCTGACTTGCTGAGTGTTTCCCACACATTCTATTCTGGGTTCCATTGTCACTTCATCTGCTGTGTAATTCCACATCAGTCGGTCACGATTGCTTTAACGGGGCCCTAATGACCTTCCTTCCATCATAAGGTCAGAAGTGGGGATGTTCGCTGATGATTGCACAGTGTTCAGCTCCATTCCCAACTCCTCAGATAATGAAGCAGTCCATGCTCGCATGCAGCAAGACCTGGACAACATTCAGGCTTGGGTGATAAGTGGCAAGTAACATTCGCGCCACACAAGTGCCAGGCAATGACCATTTCTAACCTTCTCCCGTTGGCATTCAAATGCATTACCATCACCAAATCCCTCACCATCAACATCCTGGGAGTCACAATTGACTAGAAACTTAACTGGATCAGCCACATAAATACTATGTCAACAACAGCAGGTCAGGGGCTAGGTATTCTGCAGCAAGTGTCTCACCTCTTGACTCCCCAAAGCCTTTTCACCATCTACAATGCACAAGTCAGGAGTGTGATGGAATACTCACCATTTGCCTGCAGCTCCAACAACACTCAAGAAGCTCGACACCATCCAGGACAAAGCAGCTCACTTGATTGGCACCCCATCCACCACCTTCAACATTCACTCCCTCCATCACTGGTGCACCGTGGCTGCAGTGTACACCATCTATAAGATGTACTGCAGCAACTCGCCAAAGCTTCTTCGGCAGCACCTTCCAAACCCGCGACCTCTACCACCTAGAAGGGCACGTGGAGCAAGGGCATGGGAACACCATCACCTGCAAGCGCCCTCCCCATGTCACACACCATCCTGACTTGGAAATATATCGCCATTCCTTCATCGTCACTGGGTCAAGATCCTGGAACTCCCTCCCTAGCAGCACTGTGGGAGTATCTTCACCGCATGGACTGCAGCGGTTCAAGAAGGCGGCTCACCACCACCTTCTCAAGGGCAATTAGGGATGGGCAATCCATGCCCGCATGCAGCAAGACCTGAAACGGGTGACTGGCTCTTCCTCTGTTACCTTTTCCAAGATAAAAAATAACCAGCATAAAAATGCTTTGTTTCAACTACAAAAACCTTTTGTTGATGTATACAGCAATGATATGAGCGGTGGGGGGGGGAGTTTGGGTTTGAGCTGCGAATGGACACGATATCGGTGATGATCGCCCAAGGCTGCAGAAAGGAGGCTCGACCTACTTTCAGGTTTGGCCCTCCTTATTGTTTTCTCCGCGAGCTGCGGCTGGGCGCCAATCGGGTGCCCCACGGCCTACCTCCCCGGGAGGAGAACCGATTGGCTACTCCATGCAGCTGATCGCAGTGAGGAGAGGCTGTGGGGAGATAATGGTGGGGGGTGCTGGTGGGGAGTGCGAACGATCCAACAGTGGGCGGAATTTTTTTATTGGGCCTGGACGACTCCTGATCCCACGAAAATATATATTTTTTTCAAACAGCTTTTAGGCGAGCCCTCCAGTTGTCCCTTTAAGACCATCATTGGGCCTCTCAGTGGCTGAAGAAATGGGATATTGGGATATGGGATATTGCAGTAGGTATGCTTTTCCCACTTCTCCTTGAATATTACAAATTCCTGTCATCATCATCATCATCATCATCATCATCATAGGCAGTCCCTCGTGATCACTAGATGGCATCACTGTTGGAGGCCATTGGGCTGCATGCAATTACAGTCTCTGTTACAGGTGGGACAGACAGTCGTTGAAGAAAAGGGTTGGTGGGACTTGTTCGCCACACGCTCCTTCCACTGCTGCTGCTGCTGCAAGTTCCTGTAGCTGGCTTATGGCCCCAATGTGTATGTCTGAACAGCATCTCGTCTGTTTTGGATGGAAGGTCTGGATGCCCGTTTAAAGATTTGCCTGAAAGTTGATTGACAGGCAAATGGGTGACACAACGTTCACACCAGACTTTCAGATGCCTGTTCCCCATTTTGTCAAGCCAGAAACGGGCAACTGGCTTTTCCTCTGTTGCCATTTCCAAGACTCATTGCACCATCTATTACTCTTAATTCACTCTTTCCCAAAGGTTGTTGACAGACAGAATCATATTTCGAGGAGCCTCAGTGTAAAATACTCATTGTGTCCAGTGTCAGTTAGGTTGAATTTGAGAACAAATAACTAAATAGCTACCAAACTTCAAGAGCTGCCTATTTTAATTTGCAGTTTAAGAATCCTGATCCAATCCCAATCTCCAACACAAGCTTAAAATATCTTGGAGCAAAAGTAAGATACCGTGGATGCTGGACATCGGAAATGCTAACAGAAAGTGCAGGTCAGGCAGCAGCTGTGCGTTCTGATGGAAGGTCCTTGACCTGAGACGTTAACTCTGTTTCTCTCTCCACAGAAGACCTGCTGAGTGTTTTCCAGCAATTTCTGTTTTTATTTCTCGAAATATCTTACAACTGCGCTACTGAAAAGATTGCAGGAGGCTTGTGCCAGCTGTGGCTCAGTGGGTAGCTCTCTTGCCTCTAAGTCAAAAGGTTATGGGTTCAAGTCCCACTTCAAGGGACTTGACCACAAAAATCTAGACTGACACTCCAGTGCAGTGCTGAGGGAGTGCTGCACTGTCGGAGGTGCTGTCTTTTGGATGAGATGTTAAACCGAGGCCCCATCTGCTCTCTCAGGTGGATGTAAAAGATGCCATGGCACTATTTCGAAGAAGAGCAGGGGAGTTATTCCCGGTGTCCTGGCCAATATTTATTCCATAATCAACATAACAAAAACTTATTATCTGGTCATTATCGTATTGCTGTTTGTGGGAGCTTGCTGTGCGCAAAATGGCTGCCGTGTTTCCCATATTACAAAAGTGACTGCACTCCAAAAGTACTTCATTGGCTGTAAAGCGCTTTGAGACATCTGGTGATCGTGAAAGGTGCTATAAAAATGCATGTCTTTCTTTCTTTCTTCTTTCTATTGCTGAACTGCCATTCATTTGTTGATTGTCATCTATTATCCCTCAAGGAAAACCTAATGACAATATGCCTTTAATTTGGAGGCTTAGCGTGTTCTAAGGCTTATTCGGTCATGTCATACGAAGGAGTAAATCTCCGGTTAAACCTTTATCATCTAGTTCACTGGGGTCAGCCCTTACAATGTAATATTCCAATAATGTCATTGTAGTTGTGGATCTTGTGATATAATCTTACTACAGATCTCAGTCTACAACCTTGCGTTACTGTTTTTTGGTTCTGCCCCAATCCCCATCAAATAGGAGACAATGGATATGGAGTATACATCAATAGCATTCCTTTTATTTCTCCAGCCAGGATTGTTAATGCTCACAGATTAGAATTACATAGCAAGCAATCTATCTTTCTGACAGGTAATCATTGAACACCACTTGTACACCCTTTGAAGTCACCTATCACAGGTATGCCATTAAAAGACAGAAGGGTGGGTCAGTTAAAAAAGTATGACTGTTGCAAAGGTAGCCATCACCTCAAGCACCTTGGGATGGTTTATTACATTAAAGGCGTTATATAAATCCAAGTTGTTGCTGTTGTCTCTGTCCCATTTAACAGTTTCATGTCAGAAGGTACATCAGAACAGCTTTCAAGAAGGTTATGTGCTCGTAATACCAAAATTATATTTTAGTAGTTTGCTTACTTGGACTAACTACACAACTCTCATGGTCAACTATTGCTATCCGGGCTCATAAGCGGTTTCCAAGGTGAGATGGGGAGGGGCTACTGATACCCGTGAAGCTGTACCCCAATATACGTTGCAGACGAGTTGCGAAGAGAAATTGAAGGGGAAGAATAAGGTAATGGAACTAAAATGAAAAGGTAGATTTTACAAACCTTGTGCGAAATATTTGGTTGGATGGCGCCCCACCTCCTCCCTCTCCCCGCCCCCGCGAGGGGCACTAAAGGGTTAACGCCAGCCAGCGTCGACAGTAGCGCCGCTCGGTAACTTCAGTGTGCGGTTACCGACGGCGCTGAGGAGTATCGCCCGTGAGCGTTGTGCCGGAGTGCAATGCCCCTGGTAGCGACACAGAAGTAAACTTTGATTTGCTCACTACTCGTAGCACCCCATGGTGACCTCGCCAGTGTGCGGAGCTGTCCCGGGATGTTAAGGGGAGGCATGACTGCATCAGGTAAGTGCGTTTGCTTTTTCACATTTTTTTTTGAGATTTAACTTTATTTGGGGTGAGTAATGTTGGTCTGATGTTTTTTTTTTGCAGGGAGGCCTCTCTTAGGGCGCTATGAAACTGACTCTTTAGCACAGGATCTTCAGTTGCACATCCGGCCTAGCGGTCTAAGAGAAGTATGGAACGCTTCCCTTAGTGCTCCACTCCACTCTCAGGGCACAAAAATTGAATGTTGCTGGGCCCGACACTAAAAATGTTCCGTTGTTAAATTTAGCGCCCAGGCGATATTAGTGCCTTAGGAGCCCACCAACTGAATTTCTAGCCCTAAACTCTTGAGTGCCGAGCTTCACACACTGGGAGTGCACATGAGGAAGTCAGGGGTATGGGGCAGGTCAGGGGGTCCACTGGGTTATCTGTCTATTGGGGTAAAACTCTTAAAGCATAGATTTCCTGAACCCAAAACAAAACATGCTTCCACCATATTTAGAGTAAAACCAGGCCTGTGCTCCCCTATATCTTGTGGAGTTAAAGACATTGATGAGGGTGTGTCTTACCCATGATGATTTCAATAGGTGGCATGGTGGCACGGCAAGCTGGAGTGAGTGGGTCGACGAAGGAGCCCGTTGCCTTCGAGGGGTCATCGACCCGAAACGTTAACTCTGTTTCCTCTCCACACACGCTGCTTGACCTGCTGAGATTGCCAGCATTTTCGGTTTTTATTCCAGATTCCAGCATCCGCAGTGTTTTGCTTTTGCCTTCGATACGTTGACTTCCAATCGCGGCTGTGTCACTGCTGAGCAAGGGGCTTTGCTTGATGAAAGGATAGGGATTCAGAGGGAGAGCCACCAGGGACTGTCCTTAGACGCTTCCTAGCACCTCAAAGGGCTGCGAGGAGATTGGTCAACTATCCTCAGCGATAGTTGTCGGAAGTGGGAAAGGAAGCAAAAAACTTTTGAGAGGGAAAAAAAGGGAGTTTATATCTGTAACGTATTTGCTTCATGGATTAGCAACACATTGTTAATAAGAACTAGTTGGCTTATTAACAAAGTTTTAACAGTCACACTGCACATTACCAATTATCCACTAGGTTCACAACTGCATACCTCATCGTGGATGGCCTGGACCCAACTGACTGGGGGTTTATTGAGTCCTGTGAACATCACATGATTGGCTAAACCACTCACAATGCAACAGCTCTACAACCTGTGAGCATACTCACAGGTACATACATTCCAATTTCCTTACAAACAAAATGGCACCACACCAATGTGACCACTGTTTTTTGGAGGGTGCATGACTCCTTTAAGGGGTTGCACAGCCCTTCAAACTTCCGTGCATGTGTAGTCTTCCAATTGGATAGGTTAGGTTTGTTCTCATTGGAACAGAGGAGGCTGAGGGGAGACCTCATTGAGATGTACAAAATTTTGAGGGGCCTATATATAGTGGATAGCAAGGCCCTATTTCTCTTGGTGGAGGGGTCAATTACGAGGGGACATAGTTTTAAGGTGGTTGGTGGAAGGTTCAAAGGGGATTTGAGGAGGGGCTTCTTCACGCAGAGGGTTGTGGGGGTCTGAAACTCACTGCCTGGAAGGGTGGTGGATGCAGAAACCCTCACCACATTTAAAAGGTGCTTGGATGGGCACTTGAAGTACAGTAACCTGCAGGGTTACAGACCTAGAGCTGATAAGTGGGATTAAACTGGATAACCTCTTGTTGGCTGGCGCAGATACGATGGTAAGTGCTGCAGCGAATCAAATTCGGCCAGGGTGATCTCCTGGATGAGTTTAGATCGCCTGGATGGGCCGGAGAGGAATTGTCCCAGATTTTTTTTCCCCAATTGGCCTGGGTTTTTATCTGGTTTTTGCCTCTCCCAGGAGATCACATGAGGTGGAGTGTAAAATGTTTTGGTGCAAGGGGTGTTGCAGTTGTGTGGGGTGGACTGGAAGGGCTGGGTGCACTTTGCCTTTCCGCCATTGTTCATTGTTCATAGGTTTATATGTAACCTTCAGGGCTGCTGACCGAGGGCCGTGTAGCTCTTTGTCAGCTGGTGCAGACACGATGGGCCGAAATGGCCTCCTTCTGCACTGTAGATTTCTATGTTTCTATGTTTCTATTACACCACACTATAGTCACAAGATTAAAGCATAATTGCCGATGAGGAATGTTATTCAAACCATTCTAATTCATCCATCCAGAGAGATCTGAGTCCATCCCCACCCCCCCACCCCACCTCGCACCCACCCCCCCCACCCCCAAGCCCCGCACCCACTCCCCCACCCCCAAGCCCCGCACACACACCCCCACCCCCAAACCCCGCACACACACCCCCACCCCCAAGCCACCATCCAATTGTTTCTTAAATTATTCCAGGGTTTTTACCTGCATAGTCAGGAAGTTTATTCGACATGTCGGTCATTCTTTGTATGAAAAATAATTTCCTGATATCGGTCCTTAAGTTACCTTCCACTACCTTGGATCTATGTCCCCATGTCTTACTCTTACAATTTAATTTGAGGCCTGCCAGATAGGCTTTTGGTGCAGCTTAATATAAATGGGCAATTTAGAACTACATGAACCAGTCTCCTGCTACGCTTTAACAGACTACATTGTATTGCATGTCAACAAGACCTATCAGAGGCTTAAAGATTATTTACTGCCAGTAGCATTCCTAAAACCTAATTTGTTCAGTGTATATTTATGTCAGATTTATAAATTATTATCATCCATACGAGTCAGCAGTGCCAACTTCATTTCCCCGGCAGTGCTCCACAATACCATCCTCGAGCCGACAGGTTGCACAGCGCTGAATTTAGAAACATGTGGTCAGGCATTAAGCAATACAGCTTTAATCCAGGATTTTCCATCTAGCCCTGAATGTAATTACAGCGAATCCGATACCAAATGCAAATGAGAGCAGATGTTCAGTGTCTCAGTAAAGAATTATGTACTTAGTATATCTCCGATGCTCTGAATTAATGCAGTAACTGCAGGCCAACCATCGCGTCTAAGGCCTAGTGATACGATTGAAATTCCAGATTATGCACAGAGCTGGTATCGCACGGACATATTGGTGGGTGTGCATCCTTTGAATAGCGACCATAAAACAAAACAACACAAACAACTTGTATTTATTTAGCGCCGTTAATGTAGTGAAATGTCCCAGAGCGTTTCACAGGAGTATCATAAGATTAAAAATTTGACACCAAGCGGCATAAAGAGAAATTAGAGCAGGTGACCAAAAGCTTGGTCAAAGAGGTAGGTTTTAAGGAGCATCTTGAAGGAGGAAAGAGAGGTAGAAAGGTGGAGAGGTTTAGGCAGGGAGTTCCAGAGCATGGGGCCTAGGCAACAGAAGGCACGGCCGCCAATGGTTAATCAGGAATGCTCGAGGGCAGAGTTAGAGGAGCGCAGACATCTCGAAGGACTGTGGGGCTGGAGGAGATAGGGAGGGGGCGAGGCCATGAAGAGATTTGAAAACAAGGATGAGAATTTTGAAATCAAGGCATTGCTGAACCGGGATCCAATGTACGTCAGAGAGCACAGGGGTGATGGGTGAGCGGAACTTGGTGCGAGTTAGGACACAGGCTGCCGAGTTTTGGATCACCTCTAGTTTACGTAGGATATAATGTGGGAGGTATTGTGTTCCTAACACAGATGAGACTGAACACAGGTAGGCTAATGTAACAGTGACCTCACTCTTTATGAAGATACTCCAGAGTGAGGAACAGGCCTTAAGGGCCGGCTTATATACAGTGCTCCCAAGGGATGCTGGGGTCCCTTGGGACTTCAGGGAATGCGCTCGCTGGAGGCAGAACATGGGAGTGCATGCTTTATAGATACACAACATCACTCCCCTCCAAAGTCAAAGTGAAAACTATTTACAAGGTGAGGCGGTCGGGGGCCTTTCTTTCTTTGGTGGACCGCCTCAGTACAAATGTCTGTTCTGGTGTGTTGGCTGTACCCTCCTGGGTTGGCGTGTTGTTGGCCCTGCAGGGCTGTTGGATGAGCCTGGCCTTGCTGGGCTGTTGGGCGTGATGGGTTCGATTTCCTGATCCGACGTGGTATCGTTGATCATTTGGGTGTGTGTTGTGGGATCGAAAAAGGTGGTGTCTGCTATGGGTTGTTCAGGGCAGTCTGTGAACCGCAGCCTCGTTTGGTCCAGTTGCTTTCTGCAAATTTGTCCATTGTCTAGTTTGACTACAAACACCCTACTCCCTTCTTTAGCTATCACCGTGCCCGCGATCCACTTGGGACCATGTCCATAGTTTAGCACATACACAGGGTCATTCAGATCAATTTCCCGTGACACAGTGGCGCGACCATCATTTACATTTTGTTGCTGCTGCCTGCTCTTTACCTGATCATGCAGGTTGGGGTGACCAATGAGAGTCTGGCTTTAAGTGTCCTTTTCATGAGTAGCTTAGCTGGTGGCACCCCTTTGAGCGAGTGGGATCTCGTGCGGTAGCTGAGCAGTACTCGGGACAGGCGGGTTTGGAGTGAGCCTTCCATGACTCGTTTAAGGCTCTGTTTGATTGTTTGTACCGCCCGCTCTGCCTGCCCATTGGAGGCTGGTTTAAACGGGGCCGAGGTGACATGTTTGATCCCATTGAGGGTCATGAATTCTTTAAATTCGGCACTGGTGAAACATGGCCCATTGTCACTGACCAGTATGTCAGGCAGGCCGTGGGGGGAAACATGGCCCTCAGGCTTTCAATGGTGGCGGTGGCGGTGCTTCCCGACATTATTTCACATTCAATCCATTTTGAAAAAATATCCACCACCACCAGCAACATTTTACCGAGAAACGGGCCTGCATAGTCGACATGGATCCTCGACCATGGTCTGGAGGGCCAGGACCACAAACTTAGTGGTGCCTCTCTGGGCGCGTTGCTCAACGCAAGTCAGAATCGATACCGGGCCACCAAACGTGGGATCTGGCTATCGCTTTCATCATTACTACACCCGGGTGTATGCTGTGGAAATCCGAGATGAACGACTCCCTGCCCTTTTTGGGTAGCACTATGAGGTTACCCCACAACAGGCAGTCTGCCTGAATAGACAGCTCGTCCTTTCGCCGCTGGAATGGCTTGATTGGCTCTTGCATTTCAACGGGGATGCTGGCCCAGCTCCCATGCAGTACACAGTTTTTTACTAGGGACAGCAGAGGATCTTGGCTGGTCCAAGTCCTAATCTGGCGGGCCGTGACAGGTGATTTATCATTTTCAAACACGTCCATGACCATCAACAAGTCTGTGGGCTGCGCCACCATCAACAAGTTTGCAGGCTGCGCCATTTTCACCCCCGTGGTGGGCAATTGTAGCCGACTGAGAGCATCCGCACAGTTCTCGGTGCCTGGCCTGTGGCGGATGGTATAGTTATATGCTGATAGCACGAGTGCCCACCTTTGTATGCGGGCTGAGACATTCGTATTTATCGCCTTGTTTTCAGCGATCAGGGATATGAGGGGCTTGTGATCGGTTTCCAGCTCAAATTTGAGGCCAAACAGGCACTGTTGCATTTTCTTTACCCCGACCACACACGCTAATGCCTCTTTCTCAATCATGATGTCGGCCCTCTCCGCCTTAGACAAGCTCCTGGAGACATAGGCGACAGCTTGCAACTTCCCCGCAATGTTAGCTTGTTGTAATATACACCCGACTCCATACTACGATGCATCACATGCTAGCACAAGTCTTTTACACGGGTTATACAATACGAGCAGCGTGTTGGAGCATAAAATATTTCTGGCTTTCTCAAAAGCAATTACTTAGTTTTTTTCCCACACCCAGTTCTCACCTTTACGCAATAACACATGTAGGGGCTCGAAGAGGGTGCTTAACCCCGGTAGGAAGTTACCAAAATAGTTGAGGAGTCCCAGGAACGACCGCAGCTCCGTGACGTTCTGTGACCTGGGCGCGTTCCTGATAGCCTCTGTCTTGGCATCTGTGGGCCGAATGCTGTCCGCCACGATCTTTCTCCCCATAAACTCCACTTCTGTTGCCATGAAGACGCATTTTGACCTCTTCAGCCGCAACCCTACGTGATCCAGTCACTGGAGGACCTCCTCCAGGTTTTGTAGGTGCTCGGCGGTGTCCCGACCCGTGACCAATATGTCGTCCTGAAGAACCACCGTGTGAGGTATCGACTTGAGTAGGCTCTCCATGTTTCCCTGGAAGATCGCTGCAGCCAACCAAATTCCAAACAGGCATCTGTTGTCGATGAACAGTCCCTTGTGCGTGTTGATGCAGGTGAGGCCCTTCGGAGACTCCTCCAGATCCTGCGTCGTGTAGGCCGAAGTCAGGTCGAGCTTGGTGAACGTCTTGCCTCCTGCCAGCGTCGCAAATAGGTCGTCTGCCTTAAGTAGCGGGTATTGGTCTTGTAGCGAGAAACAATTAATAGTTACTTTATAATCGCCACAAATCCTGACCGTGCCATCACTTTTGAGTACTGGAACAATCGGGCTGGCCCACTTGCTGAATTCTACTAGGGAGATGATGCCCTAGCGTTGCAGCCTGCCCAGCTCGATTTCCACTCTCTCCCTCATCATGTGAGGTACCGCTTGCGCCATGTGGTAAATGGGTCGTGCCTCTGGGACCAAGTGGATCCGCATCTTCGCCCCGGAAAAGTTTCCAATGCCTGGCTCAAAAAGGGAAGGAAATTTGTTCAGAACCTGGGTACATGAGGCCTCGTCGACATGTGATAGCGCTCGGATGTCATTCCAGTTTCAGCGGATTTTGCCCAGCCAGCTCCTTCCAAGCAGTGTGGGGCCATCGCCCGGGACAATCCAGAGTGGCAGTTCGTGCACCGTGCCCTCATAGGTGACCTTGACCATGGCGCTGCCCAGGACGGTGATGAGCTCTTTAGTGTACATTCTCAGTTTCGTGTGGATGGGGCTCAGGGCTGGTCTGAGTGCCTTGTTGCACCACAGTCTCTCAAAGATCATTTTACTCATGATGGATTGGCTAGTGCCAGTGTCCAGTTCCATGGCTATGGGTAAACCATTCAATTTTACATTTAGCATTAGAGGTGGACATTTCGTCAAAAATGTGTGCACCCCGTGCATTTCAGCATCTGCCTCTTCTCTCTGAGGCTCAAAATTGCTTTGATCCACCATGGACCGATCTTCCTCTGCCACGTGGTGCTTAGCAGATTTTGCAGAGCTTTCAGCTCGTCTGCAAGCTCGTTGGAGGTGGCCCATTGTTCCACAGCTCTTGCAAACATACCCTTTGAAGCAGTATGAATAGGTTGAAAGGAAACCTCCACAACGCCAACAAGGTGTGAATTGCCTTGCATTCATCATTTGTTGCGGACTCTTGAGTCATCTGGGTCACCTGAGGCCTGCTGGCAGTTGCAGACTCGTGATTTCTGCCCTGTACATTTCTGCTTGCAAACACAGTTCCAGTTAATTTATGAACATTGCTAGCACTTGCAGCTGAGAGATTTGTTTGGTGTTATCACTGGTGGACATAAACGCCTGTGCTATTGCAATGGCCTTACTGAAGGTCGGTGTCTCTACAGTCAAATGTTTTCGTAGGATGGTCTTGTGGCCAATGCCCAGTCCAAAAAAGTCTCTGAGCATCTGCTCCAGGTAGCCATCAAACTCACATTGTCCTGCAAGTCACCTTAGCTCGGTGACGTAGCTCACCACTTCCTGACCTTCAGATTGCTGGCACGTGTAGAACCGATACCTCGCCATCAGCACGCCCTCCCTCGGGTTAAGATGCTCCTGAACTAGTGTACACAGCTCCTCATACGACTTATCTGTGGGTTTCACTGGAGCCAGAAGATTCTTCATGAGGCTGTAGGTCGGTGTCCTGCAGACCGTGAGGAGGACCGCTCTCCTTTTTGTAGCGCTTCCTTCTCCGTCCAGCTCGTTCGCTACAAAGTACTGGTCTAGCCATTCGACATAGACTTCCCAGTCCTCAAGCGCCGAGAACTTCTCCAGGATGTCCACACTTTGCTGCATCTTTGCGTTGGATTCGTATACTCATTGCCAGTTATTGTGTTCCTAACACAGATGAGACTGCACACAGGGAGGTTAAAGTAACAGTGACCTCAGTCTTTATTAAGACACTCCAGAGTGAGTAACAGGCCTCAGGGGCCGGCTTATATACAGTGCTCCTAAGGGATGCTGGGATCCTTTGGGACTTCAGGGGAGGTGCCCCTGGTGGCGGAACATGGGAGTGCATGCTTTACAGAAACACAACAGGAGGCCAGCCAGGATTGCGTTGTAATAGTCAAGTCTAGAGGTAACAAAGGCATGGATGAGGGCATCAGCAGCGGATGAGCAGAGGCAAGGGCAGAGACGGGTAATGTTACAGAAATGGAAATCGGTGGTTTTAGTTATACTGTGGATCTGTGGTTGAAGGACACAAAACATCTGCCGAGGGATATAGACAGGCTAAGTGAGTTGGCAAAAATTTGGCAGATGGAGTACAATGTGGGAAAATGTGAAGTCATCCACTTTGGCAGGAAAAATAGAAAAGCAAATTTCAATTTAAGTGGAGAAAAATTGCAAAGTGCTTCAATACAGAGGGACCTGGGGGTCCTTGTGCATAAAACACAAAAAGTTAGTATGCAGGTACAGCAATTTATCAGAAAGACAAATGGAATGTTGGCCTTCAGCTGCGGAGGCAAGTTCTTTGAATATATTTAAGGCGGAGATAGACAGATTTTTGAGCGATAAGGAAGTAAAGGGTTATGGGAAGCGAGCAGTAAAGTGGAGCTGAGTCCATGATCAGATCATCCATGATCTTATTGAATGGCGGAGCAGGCTCGATGGATCGAATGGCCTAATCCTGCTCCTATTTCTTATGTTCTTATGAAGCTCATTTCAGGGTCAAATATGACACCAAGGTTGTGAAAAGTGTGGTTCAGCCTCAGACAGAAGTTCGGGAGAGGGATGGAGTTAGTGGCCAGAGAAAGGAGTTTGTAGTGGGGACCGAAAACAATGGCTTCGGTCTTCCCAATATTCAATTGGAGAAAATTTCTGCTCATCCAGGACTGGATGTCAGATAAGCAGCCTGACAATTTGGAGACCATGGAGGGATCGAGAGAAGTGGTAGTGAGGTGGAGCTGAGTGTCATCAGCGTACATGTGGAAACTGATCCCATGTTTTCAGATAATGAGAAATAGGAGGGTGCCAAAGATAGATCCTTGTGGGATACCAGAAGTAACGATGCGGGGGTGGGAAGGGAAGCCATTACAGGTGATTCTGTGGCTATGATTAGATAGATAAGAATAGAACCAGGCGAGTGCAGTCCCAACCAGCTGGACGATGGTGTAAAGGCGTTGGAGAAGGATGGAGTGGTCAACCGTGTCAAAGGTTGCAGAAAAGTCAAGAAGGACGAGGAGGGATAGTTTTCCTTTGTCACAGTCACAAAGGATGTCATTTGTGACTTAGATGAGAGCCGTTTCGGTACAGGTGCAGAAACCAGATTGGAGGGATTCAAACATGGAGAAGCGTGAACAGATTTGGGAAGCAACAACACGTTCAAGGACTTTATAGAGGAAAGGGAGGTTGGAGATAGGGCGGTGGTTTGCGAGGTTGGAGGAGTCGAGGGTTTTTTTTTGAGGGGGTGATGATGGCAGATTTGAGGGAGAGGAGGACAGTACGTGAGGAGAGGGAACCGTTAACAATGTCAGCTAACGTGGGAGCCAAAAAAGGAACTTGGGTGGTCAGCTGTTTGATGGGAATAGGATCAAGGGAGCAGGAAGTGGGTCTCATGGACAGGATGAGCTCGGAAAGATCATGACTGGAGATCGGAGAGAAGCTGGAGAAAGATGCAAAGTCAGGGCTAGGGCAGGGGGTTTCCTTAAAGGACGTTTCGCTTGGTGGGCTAGGGGAAGGAAGGGAAGAGGTAGAGGAGGCCGAACGGACGGTCTCAATCGTAGAGACAAAGAAGTCCATGAGCAAACAAGATGTGGATCAAGGGCACAGCAAGTAATCCTGGCAGGATTTAGATATGTGGTGTAAACTGGCCCAGGTACCTGGACCTCAGGCAAGTTTGATAAGGGGGAGAAATTCGCTCGTTCTCTATTGCGGCGTTAATGCAGGCGGAGCGGTACTTTTAGCGCCTTGAAAACGTTTGCGCCTCCCGTCCAGAAATTTGTCAGAATCAGTCGAGGAGCTGACAGGGGCAACAAATCAGCCGATGCACACCAGAGCTGGGGGGGGGCGCGAAAACCAAAGTTTGATCGGTAAATTTTGCGGACCCATTGTGCAAGCGCCAAACTCCAATTCAGCTCCCGGAAAAATACGCGGCAAGGTAAGTTAGCTCACTTATGGGGTTGACAGTGGATGGGCAATGGCAGACATTTAGAGACCGCATGGATGAACTACAACAATTGTACATCCCTGTCTGGCATAAAAATAAAAAAGGGAAGGTGGCTCAACTGTGGCTATCAAGGGAAATCAGGGATAGCGTTAAAGCCAAGGAAGTGGCATACAAAATGGCCAGAAATAGCAGTGAACCCGGGGACTGGGAGAAATTTGGAACTCAGCATAGGAGGACAAAGGGTTTGATTAGGGCAGGGAAAATAGAGTACGAGAGGAAGCTTGCAGGGAACATTAAGACGGACTGCAAAAGCTTCGATAGATATGTAAAGAGAAAAAGGTTCGTAAAGGCAAACGTAGGTCCCCTGCAGTCAGAATCAGAGGAAGTCATAACGGGGAACAAAGAAATGGCAGACCAATTGAACAAGTACTTTGGTTCGGTATTCACAAAGGAGGACACAAACAACCTTCCGGATATAAAAGGGGTCAGAGGAGCTAGTAAGAAGGAGGAACTGAGGGAAATCCTTATTAGTCGGGAAATTGTGTTGGGGAAATTGATGGGATTGAAGGCCGATAAATCCCCAGGGCCTGATGGACTGCATCCCAGAGTACTTATGGAGGTGGCCTTGGAAATAACGGATGCATTGACAGTCATTTTCCAACATTCCATAGACTCTGGATCAGTTCCTATGGAGTGGAGGGTAGCCAATGTAACCCCACTTTTTAAAAAAGGAGGGAGATAGAAAACAGGGAATTATAGACCGGTCAGCCTGACATCTGTAGTGGGTAAAATGATGGAATCAATTATTAAGGATTTCAAAGCAGCGCATTTGGAAAGAGGTGACATGATAGGTCCAAGTCAGCATGGATTTGTGAAAGGGAAATCATGCTTGACAAATCTTCTGGAATTTTTTGAGGATGTTTCCAGTAGAATGGACATGGGAGAACCAGTTGATGTGGTGTATTTTGACTTTCAGAAGGCTTTCGACAAGGTCCCACACAAGAGATTAAAGTGCAAAGTTAAAGCACATGGGAGTGGGGGTAATGTGCTGATGTGGAAGAAGACCTGTGGATTTGATCTGTTCTTAATTCTGACATATCTTAATGTGGAATAATAATAAAAAAATGGGTAAATGGGTACTTTTCAGAATGGCAGGCAGTGATTAGTGGGGCTCCAGCTGTTTACATTGTATATTAATGATTTAGATGAGGGGATTAAATGTAGTATCTCCAAATTCGCGGATGACACTAAGTTGGGCCACAGTGTGAGCTGTGAGGAGGATGCTATGAGGCTGCAGAGTGACTTGGATAGGTTAGGTGAGTGGGCAAATGCATGGCATATGAAGTATAATGTGGATAAATGTGAGGTTATCCACTTTGGTGGTAAAAACAGAGAGACAGACTGAATGTTGACAGATTAGGAAAAGGGGAGGTGCAACGAGACCTGGGTGTCATGGTACATCAGTCATTGAAGGTTGGCATGCAGGTACAGCAGGCGGTTAAGAAAGCAAATGGCATGTTGGCCTTCATAGCGAGGGGATTTGAGTACAGGGGCAGGGAGGTGTTACTACAGTTGTACAGGGCCTTGGTGAGGCCACAGCTGGAGTATTGTGTACAGTTTTGGTCTCCTAACTTGAGGAAGGACATTTTTGCTATTGAGGGAGTGCAGCGAAGGTTCACCAGACTGATTCCCGGGATGGCGGGACTGACATATCAAGAAAGACTGGATCAACTGGGCATGTATTCACTGGAGTTCAGAAGAATGAGAGGGGATCTCATAGAAATGTTTAAAATTCTGATGGGTTTAGACAGGTTAGATGCAGGAAGAATGTTCCCAATGTTGGGGACGTCCAGAACCAGGGGTCACTGTCTAAGGATAAGGGGTAAGCCATTGTGGACCGAGATGAGGAGAAACTTCTTCACCCAGAGAGTGGTGAACCTGTGGAATTCTCTACCACAGAAAGTTGTTGAGGCCAATTCACTAAATATATTCAAAAAGGAGTTAGATGTAGTCCTTACTACTAGGGGGATCAAGGGGTATGGTGAGAAAGCAGGAATGGGGTACTGAAGTTGGATGTTCAGCCATGAACTCATTGAATGGTGGTGCAGGCCCGAAGGGCCGAATGGCCTACTCTTGCACCTATTTTCTATGTTTCTATGTTTCTCATGAGCAGCTCCAGCTCCACAGTGTCATCAGAGCGTGAAAATGGGGAGCTCTCTCCCCGCTTCTCGCGCACCGCCCTTGATGCCTTGCTGGAGGCAGTGGAGAGTTGCTGGAGTGCCCTCCAGCCTGCAGGCAGACAGGGGCCAGTGCCCCGTGATTTGAGTAGGCTCTGGAGGGAGGTGGCTGAGCACGTTACAGCCCGGAGCATGGTGTCCACAACAGTAATCTAATGTCGCAATACATTCAATGACCTTACTCGGGTCATCAGGGCAAGTACCCTTTCCATTCACCTTCCAATGCCTTCAAGTGAACCTCACTGTCTCACACAATGTAAAGACTTTGCACTGCCTACTCCTTCTCTATCACTACCAAGCCATGTTCCTCCTTACTGAAGCCAGCCTGAGACCTCTCCATCGCCCCACCAGAAATGCCCTGCACATCCAAGCCTCTCTCATCTTCTAGCTCCTACCAGCCCATTTAAATTCTTCATTTGCGGTCACAAGCCAAAGCCTCATAGTTACTGGTAGTTGCTTGTGCCCCAGACCCATCGATCACATATCCACTGTGCGATGCGACGCAGGATGAAATGCCGATATGCACACTTCGCCATATTACCCAACTGCAGACACATGTGGCACACCAGCACCTACGCAGCCATAAACAACTTTTTGTTTTTGTCATCGCAGGTCAAACTCGTGCACAATATGCAAGAGTTCCATCGTCGGGGTGAGGGTCAGCCCCACCTCCAGGACCTGACCGATGAGGAGGAGTGAGTGTCCACCCTCATGGGCGCTGCAGTCGTGGTGGTGAAGGGGGGGAAGGCAGAGCCCCCGCTTGACAATGACGGTATGTGAATGAGATGACCATTTTGTGTGAATCCCCTCATCCTTGAGGCAACATGCCTTGTAAAATGTTGCAACTAAAATAATGAAGCCCCCCTCCTTCTTGCCTTCATGCCCCCTCCCCAGCTGATAACCTCACTTCTGTTGCTTTGTGCTTACAGATGATAAGCCAGATGAGTGCAGCCTGCCAGTGAGCAGATGTCTTCAGACGACGGGGAAGATGAGGAGGAGGTGGAGCGTAGTGTGCCGGGACAGGGCGAGACGTCCTCATTGGGAGTGAGTGGGGAGACCACCTCGGTGGAAAAGGTCATCTTCCTGGGGTTGGATGAAGCTGAGGTTCCTGGCCCCAGTGGCCTGCAGCAACGCCCAGCACGAGGGGAAGCTCGGGGGCCAGCTCTCTGGAGGGTAAGTCGTGCCCATGAGTCGTGCTCACAGACAGGCAGATGAACACCTGGACTTTGAGGCTATGTCCACAGAGTCAATGCAGATGCACCGTGAGCTCATGTAAGTGGTTTTGCCCTTGGTGGTTTCGAATCACCCCCCCTTACAACAGTTCTAGACCTGGGAAATATAGTAGTGAACAGAATACACAGTATAGACAGATCTTTCGGTCTCAACCGTCACAATGCTTTTATTCAAGTTAGAGCACACACCTGCACCCAGTAAAACACATCCTGGTGGTGTGAAACAAAAAAAACACAGTACAACACGCAACACTGGCCCATCTGAACAGGCCCCTATCACAAAGTACACACGACTAAAAGACCCCTGCTTGGCTCAATAGGGCACCACCGAATCTGTCCAACAGACTGTGCGTATGCCTATGATCTGCACAGAACTTCCCTACTAAACCTCTAAGGCTTGGTTGGGACACCCCTTCATACTATGCGGTGGTCTTAAGGATGTGTGGACTGCACTAATGCTCACCAGTTACCCCTCTGGTTTACTCGCTGCTTCTCCCGATGAGCGAAGTTCTCTTTGCTCATAGATGGTGGTTTCTTCTCTCCATCCCAGACGGAGTGCTTGGTCCTTGAGTGTGTTGAACGAAGCAAGCAAGCGTAGAAGAGGAAACTGCCGTGCCTTATACCTGAAAAATGCTTCTGAATTCTCGCGCCAAAAAACAGTTCTTTGCCTGAGGCAGTCCAACTAAAAGCAATGAATCACATCTTCCGCCTGTGCCTTTGTTACTGGGCTGCTCCTGGGGATAAATGCTCCAACGAGTCTGGGTGGCCAATTGGCTTCCTTTATCCTGAGGTTCCAGCGCTCTGGGGCTCTCAGTCATTTTGATGGCTTGAGCACTGACCAGTTTACCTGATCTCTCACTGATGGGTTGCCATTACATGACAAAGGGTCCTCCATCAGCTATCTTCCTGCGATTTCAGCCCACCTGATGTGTATTCCTGTGGAACATGTCTGGACCTATCCCAGTCCGCTGTCTGCTCTTCTGTAGTAACAGAAAGTATAGAAAAACAATGTTCAAAACTTAAAGTCCAAGATGTTTACGCTGATGCTGTCGATGTTTCTGCCGATCCTTACACTCATGGGTACATTGGCGAGGATCCCGCAGAGAGTGAATGCTTTGTGTGTGGTGGAGGCACCTCAACCTTTGCATTGGCGTCTCAGGAGCCCATCGAACTCATCCTTGGTAGAAGCGAACGGATGATGGATGCCACAAGTGACCAAGGGGTCCCAGACATGAAGGCGTCGGCCATGGCTGACGTGGCAGTAGCCCTTGAACGGCAGGCCGAGATTACACTTGTAAGAATAAAAGTGTTCAGTAATAAAATTGATTCTGTGTATGTAGAAATGTTGAAAGTGTAGACTATACAAAAAGACAGTTTTGAAAGATTCAAAATGGAAGCTCACAGACCTCCAGCATGGTGTTTTTGTGTTGTGTTAATTGGAAAGCCATTAACCTAATCAAGGGATGGCTGGGCCAGTCCAGCAGACACACGAATGAGGAGAGCCAATAAGGAACTGCCCTGGAACCAATGTCCAATACTGAGGCTTTCGGAGGAACAATGGACTTAAGGGATATAAAAAAAACTCAAGCCACAGTTTGCTCTCTCTCTCCTTCTCTCCTGAGCATACGGCAGACTTCCTGCTGAAGACCAGCTGAAACAGCAGGCTGTGTGTTCAGCCAACCAGCCAGAGGAAAGTGACGCATACCTTTTTATAAATCATTATTGTAACATTGTATCTGGTGTAACTAAGTAAGATCCGTAGGATAGCCGACGACTGCTGATAAATGTGCATGTGTGTATGTTTAATAAACTATTCCGAATTGTTTTAAAAGAATCAGTCTCACTGTCAATTTAATGCCAGAGATTTAGAAATCTTATACGCTACACCTGCATGCTGCCATGTTGTCAGTGCATGGTGGCATCAATGCGCTGTGTGCTCTGATGCAGGGTCAAAATTGATGCCACGTAAGCACATACTGCTGCCATAATTTCTGGGGCCCCATTAGACCAAAGGGGAGCTAACGGTGCTGAAGTAGGCCAACAATCTACGCTCCAACAGATTGCTCTAGATGCTGAGGCTCTGCCCCGGGGGAGTGGCAGGCCCTCAGTCGAGATGGAACGTGATGTACTCTCTCAGTAGGACATCATTAGGTCTCCTGACACTGCCATTCTGCCTTTGCACCTGCCGCGATCTGCACCCCAGCCATCACACACTGCTACCGCCCATTCTCAGGTGGGGCTGTCAACAACCGGGCCTTCCAGGCCCAGAGCTGATCGAGGGCATGGTGCTAGGCTATCTGTTCTGTCTCCCTCACACACATAGCAGCCCTCAAGTGGCCTTGCTGCAGGCACTGAGGACCCATTGAGGAGGAGCAGTATGCGAGGGAGGGAGTGAGGCAGAGGGGTGGGAAATGCCAGTGGAAGACCCACTGAATAAATGAGTCCCCAGGGGACCTATGTACATATCTGGGGAAGTTTCAGCATCTGTTGTATTTCTTGAAGGGGTGGGTGCTCCATTTTGTTTTATTGGATGATGTGGGATTTTGGGGGTTGTATGAGGCATGTTTGCAAATAAAATATTAGTTGAACCATTTCCTTCAGCCTCTGGATGCTGACTGTTCAGTTGTTATGGAGATGTGGCATTATTGTGGAACAATGCACGGTCATTATTAGCTGCACTGTCAGTTACCTCCGTTAGCAAAGTACTCCTTTCTCTGCCGCAGCCGAATAGCCATGGCACGCTGCCTCCTCCGTGGCTGCTGCTGGTCCTCATCGTGTTGCTGGACATTTGGGGCGTCGCCAGGCTCCTGTTCCTCTTCCTCCTCCTCCTACCCCTCCTCCTCCTCCAGGGGTAGGCCTGTGATCCCCACTGGCAAGGCCTAGGTCAAAGGATTCTCACTGGAGTATAGTTCCCCTGGCACTGACTCTCACTGGGGTACAGTTCCCCAGCACTGACACTCACTAGGTACAGTTCCCCAGGCACTAACTCTCACTGGGGTACTGTTCCCCCGGCACTGACTCTCACTGGGGTACTGTTCCCCCGGCACTGACTCTCACTGGGGTACAGTTCCCCAGCACTGACTCTCACTGGGGTACAGTTCCCCCGCCACTGACTCTCACTGGGGTACAGTTCCCCCGGCAATGACTCTCACTGGGGTACAGTTCCCCAGCACTGACTCTCACTGGGGTACAGTTCCCCTGGCACTGTTTGTCACTGGGGTACTATTCCACACACACTGACTCTCACTGGGGTACAGTTCCCCAGGCACTTACTCTCACTGGGATACAGTTCCACAGTCACTGACTCTCACTGGGTTATATTTCTCCAGGCACTGAGCCTCACTAGGGTTCAGTTCCCTTTGCACTGACTCTCACTGGGATACAGTTCCCCAGCACTGACTCTCACTGGGTTACAGTTCCCCAGCATTGTGTCTCACTGGGGTACAGTTCCCCAGCACTGACTCTCACTGGGGTACAGTTCCCCAGCACTGACTCTCACTGGGTACAGTTCCCCAGGCACTAACTCTCACTGGGGTACTGTTCCCCCGGCACTGACTCTCACTGGGATACTGTTCCCCCGGCACTGACTCTCACTGGGGTACAGTTCCCCCGGCACTGACTCTCATTGGGGTACAGTTCCCCCGGCACTGACTCTCACTGGGGTACAGTTCCCCTGGCACTGTTTGTCACTGGGGTACTATTCCACACACACTGACTCTCACTGGGGTACAGTTCCCCAGGCACTTACTCTCACTGGGATACAGTTCCACAGTCACTGACTCTCACTGGGTTATATTTCTCCAGGCACTGAGCCTCACTGGGGTTCAGTTCCCTTTGCACTGACTCTCACTGGGATACAGTTCCCCAGCACTGACTCTCACTGGGGTACAGTTCCCCAGCACTGACTCTCACTAGGGTACAGTTCCCCAGCACTGACTCTCACTGGGTTATAGTTCCCCAGCATTGTGTCTCACTGGGGTACAGTGCCCAGGCACTGACTCTCACTGGGGTACGGGTCCCACACACACTGACTCTTCCTGGGGTACAGTTCCCCCGGGACTGAATGTCACTCGTGTACAGTTCCCCAGGCACTGACTCTCACTGGGGTAGACTTCACCAGGCACCAACTCTCACTGGGGTACAGTTCCACAGACACTGCATGCTACTGGGGTACAGTTCCACAGATACTGCATGTCACTGGGGTACAGTTCCACAGACACTGCATGTCACTGGGGTACAGTTCCCCCAGCACTGACTCTCACTGTGGTACAGTTCCCCTGTAACTGACGCTCACTGGGGTACATTTCTCCCGGTACTGAGTGTCTCTGGGGTGCAGTTCCCCCGGCACTGACTCTCACTAGGTTATAGTTCCCTGTAACTGACTCTCACTGGGGTACAGTTCCCCAGGCACTGACTCTCGCTGGGGTACAGTTCCCTTGGCACTGACTCTCACTGGGGTACAGTTCCCCAGGCACTGACTCTCACTCGGTTACAGTTCCCCTGTAACTGACTCTCACTGGGGCAGAGGTCCCCAGGCACTGACTCTCCCTGGGGTACAGTTCCCCAGGCACTGACTCTCACTGGGGTACAGTTCCCTTGGCACTGACTCTCACTAGGGTACAGTTCCCCAGGCACTGACTCTCACTGGGGTACAGTTCCCCAGCATTGTGTCTCACTGGGGTACAGTGCCCCAGGCACTGACTCTCACTGGCGTACGGGTCCCACGCACACTGACTCTCACTGGTGTACGGGTCCCACACACACTGACTCTCACTGGGGTACAGTTCCACAGACACTGCATGTCACTGGTGTACAGTTCCACAGATACTGCATGTCACTGGGGTACAGTTCCACAGACACTGCATGTCACTGGGGTACAGTTCTCTTTGCACTGACTCTCACTGGGGTACAGTTCCCCGGCACTGACTCTCACTGGGGTACAGTTCCACAGACACTGCATGTCACTGGGGTACAGTTCCCCCGGCACTGACTCTCACTGGGGCAGAGGTCCCCAGGTACTGAGTCTCACTGGGGTACAGTTCTCTAGGCACTGACTCTCACTGGGTTACAGTTCCCCTGTAACTGACTCTCACTGGGGCAGAGGTCCCCAGGTACTGAGTCTCACTGAGGTACAGTTCCCCCGGCACTGACTCTCACTGAGGTACAGTTCCCTCGGCACTGACTCTCACTGAGGTACAGTTCCCCCGGCACTGACTCTCACTGGGGTACAGTTCACCTGTAACTGACTTTCACTGGGTTAAAGTTCACCAGGCACTGAGACCCACTGGGGTACAGTTCACCTGTAACTGACTCAACTGCTCCACGAGTTTCCTGAGTGGCCATTCTTCCCGTGGGAACCGGGACAAACTCACGCAATTAAATGTCACATGATTGAACCTCAGGGAATGCATCCAATCAGAGCTGGTAATCCTCGTGATCTTGCCAACTATTACTTAACTTAACCCGAATACAAACTGCAGAGAAGCCAAGACGATCGTCCTGAGTCACTTGTGCTGTGTGCAGCGCCCTCTGCTGCACTCTCCACATGGGTCTACATGGACAGTGCTGTCCCGCCAGAAATATGGTGTGTCTGCTCTGTGGAGATAATTGTCCAGGGTAGACTGGAGTTAGCTAATGGTTTTAAGCAAATGTATTACATTAAAATTACATAATACAACATGCAAGAGAGATCATTGCTGTGCATGAAAAGCATCACATAGGGATTATTATAGAACACAAATTCTGATCAGCAAAGTTCACGTAAAAATGCTTAATACATTCATGCTACATTCCTTTTGTGTGCTGTTTTATTACAGGTTTTAATCCTCAGCATACAGATTAATGCCGGCATGCAAATAGTGCACACAGGAATGTCATACAAGTGATAAAGCTAAACTTCATTGATCGGAATATCTAATTCTTATAAGAACATAAGGAAAAACAAAATTCAGTCAGGCAGAGTCAGCATGGATTTATGAATGGGAAGTGAAGGGTTGCAAAATTCGTGGGAGAACCCCCCAGTGTTTGGACTCATTGGAAAGTAAATTTAATTTGAATAATCTACCATAAAGTTTGAAATCTTAAAGTGCACATGGAAGAAACTACGAATTTTAATCAAATTTGGGATTTTACACGGCAAACTGAGTCTGTGTGGGCAGGGCTAAAGAACTAAAGGATAACTATCCTGCAAGGAAGCCAGTTTGAGTATTGAGTGTACCCTGAACCAAGGATGGAACGTGTGTTGATCACCCAGAAGACCATCTTGACCACCTTGTACAGTTCACAGTACCTTTTACAAATATTGGCATCCCCCAAATAAATCCAGAGTCTAGAACCCAGGGAGTGGGAGTGATTCGAATCACTCAGAAGATCAGAGGTGAACCTGACCCCCACATCACCCCCTACAGAAATGGCGGCCATGGCAGGACTCTGGTATAATGTGATGTGATGGATGCGGAGAGTGCTGTTTTGGAAGAAAGAACCAAGATGGAAGAGAGGATTTCCTCCTATGTGTATAAGAAAGTGAATGTTACTAAGGAATGGGTGCTTGGTCTATTGCACGCTGAGCATCCGGGAGACGCTGCAGCCCAGTGGACAGCAAGCAAGGACCATAAAGAATCAGTAGAAAAGGCAATTTGGTTGGTCTGTCTACAACGACAGGTCCAACTCCTAGACAAAACAATCGAGTCACTACAGGCAGAACAATGGGAATGTGCAGAAACATCAGATGAAAGGGCTATGGCAGGAGAAAGATTATGGGGAGAACTCCGTAAGCTAAAACGTCAGAGAGGAGGCCCAGCAGGGAGTCGGGAGGCAGAGCGGCAGCGTGGTGAAGCATACAAGAGGCCTAATGTCAGAGAGGAGGCCCAGCAGGGAGTCGGGAGGCGGAGCGGCAGCGTGGTGAAGCATACAAGAGGCCAAAATTCGGAGAGGAGGCCCAGCAGGGAGGCAGGAGATGGAGCGGCAATGTGGTGAAGCATACAAGAGGCCCAACATCGGAGAGGAGGCCCAGCAGGGAGTCGGGAGGTGGAGCGGCAGTGTGGTGAGGCCTACAAGAGGCCCAATATCGGAGAGGAGGCCCAGCAGGGAGTCGGGAGGTGGAGCAGCAGCGTGGTGAGGCCTACAAGAGGCCCAACATCAGAGAAGAGGCCCAGCAGGGAGTCGGGAGGACAGCTGGTGCAGCTGCAACAGGGAGGCAAAAAAGAAGTGGAAAGAAATTGAAAGGTGACATCACAGCCAAGGGGGTAAGTGATTGGCTGGTGATTGGTGAGTAGTTTTTCTTTTTCTTTTCTATATCAGTAAGTAACATTTAGCATTGTTGTTGCCAATTTAAGTTTATCTAAGGGTTAAGTCATGGCAGGACAGCTCGGACACGTGTTATGCTCCTCCTGTACTATATGGGAAGTCAGGGACGCTTCTGGTGTCCCTGACGACTATGTGTGCGGGAAGTGCATCCGCCTGCAGCTCCTGACAGACCACATTGCGGCGCTGGAGCTGCGGGTGGATTCACTCTGGAGCATGCACAATGCTCAGAATGACGTGACTAGCATGTTTAGCGAGTTGGTCACACCGCAGGTAAACGGTACACAGTCAGATAGGGAATGGGTGACCAACAGGAAGAGCAGTGCAAGGAAGGTAGAGCAGGGATCCCCTGCGGGCATCCCCCTGCAAAACAGATACACCGCTTTGGGTACTGTTGAGGGGGATGACTCATCAGGGGAGGGCAGCAGCAGTCAAGTTCATGGCACCGTGGGTGGCTCTGCTACACAGGAGGGCAGGAAAAAGAGTGGGAGAGCTATAGTGATAGGGGATTCTATTTTAAGGGGAATGGATAGATGTTTCTGCGGCCGCAACCGAGACTCCAGGATGGTATGTTGCCTCCCTGGTGCAAGGGTCAAGGATGTCTCGGAGCGGGTGCAGGGCATTCTGAAAAGGGAAGGTGAACAGCCAGTTGTCGTGGTGCATATAGATACCAACGATATAGGTAAAAAAACGGGATGAGGTCCTACAAGATGAATTTAGGGAGCTAGGAGCTAAATTAAAAAGTTGGACCTCAAAAGTAGTAATCTCAGGATTGCTACCAGTGCCACGTGCTAGACAGAGTAGGAATCGCAGGATAGCTCAGATGAATATGTGGCTTGAGGAGTGGTGCACAAGGGAGGGATTCAAATTCCTGGGACATTGGAACCGGTTCTGGGGGAGGTGGGACCAGTACAAACCGGACGGTCTGCACCTGGGCAGGACCGGAACCAATGTCCGAGGGGAAGTGTTTGCTAGTGCTGTTGGGAAGGAGTTAAAAGAATATGGCAGGGGGATGGGAACCTATGCAGGGAGACAGAGGGAAGTAGAATGGGGGCAGAAGCAAAAGATAGAAAGAAGAAAAGTAAAATTGGAGGGCAAAGAAACCCAAGGCAAAAATCAAAAAGGGCCACATTACCGCAAAATTCTAAAGGGGCAAAGTGTGTTAAAAAGATAAGCCTGAAGGCTCTGTGCCTCAATGCGAGGAGTATTCGGAATAAGGTGGACGAATTAACTGCGCAGATAACAATTAGCGGATTTGATGTAATTGGCATCACGGAGACATGGCTCCAGGGTGACCAAGGCTGGGAACTCAACATCCAGGGTATTAAACATTTAGGAAGGATAGACAGAAAGAAATAGGAGGCAGGGTGGCATTGCTGGTTAAAGAGGAAACTAATGCAATAGTAAGAAAGGACATTAGCTTGGTTGATGTGGAATCGGTATGGGTGGAGCTACGGAATACCAAGGGACAGAAAAAGCTCGTGGAAGTTGTGTACAGACCACCAAATAGTAGTAGTAAGGTTGGGAACAGTATCAAACAAGAAATTAGGGATGCATGCAATAAAGGTACAGCAGTTATCATGGGTGACTTTAATCTACATATTGATTGGGCTAACCAAACTGGTAGCAATGCGGTGGAGGAGGATTTCCTGGAGTGTATTAGGAATGGTTTTCCAGACCAATATGTCGAGTAATCAACTAGGAGCTGGCCATCCGAGACTGGATGATGTGTAATGAGAAAGGACTAATTAGCAATCTTGTTGTGCGAGGCCCCTTGAGGAAGAGTGACCATAACATGGTATAATTCTTTATTAAGATGAAGAGTGACACAGTTAATTCAGAAACTAGGGTTCTGAACTTAAGGAAAGGTAACTTCGATGGTTTGAGGCGTGAATTGGCTAGAATAAATTGGCAAATGATACTTAAGGCGTTGACGGTGGATAGGCAATGGCAAACATTTAAAGATCACATGGATGAACTTCAGCAATTGTACATCACTGTCTGGAGTAAAAATAAAATGTGGAAGGTGGCTCAACTGTGGCTAACAAGGGAAATTAAGGATAGTGTTAAATCCAAGGAAGAGGCATATAAATTGGCTAGAAAAAGCAACAAACCTGAGGACTGGGAGAAATTTAGAATTCAGCAGAGGAGGACAAAGGGTTTAATTAAGAGGGGGAAAATAGAGTACGAGAAGAAGCTTGCCGGGAACATAAAAACTGACTGCAAAAGCTTCTATAAATATGTGACGAGAAAAAGATTAGTGAAGACAAACATAGGTCCCTTGCAATCAGATTCAGGTGAATTTATAATGGGGAACAAAGAAATGGCAGACGAATTGAACAAATACTTCGGTTCTGTCTTCACGAAGGAAGACACAAATAACCTTCTGGAAGTACTAGGGGACCGAGGGTCTAGTGAGAAGGAGGAACTGAAGGATATTAGGCGGGAAACTGTGTTTGGGAAATTGATGGGATTGAAGGCCGATAAATCACCGGGGTCTGATAGTCTGCATCCCGGAGTACTTAAGGAATTGGCCTTAGAAATAGTGGATGCATTGCTGATCATTTTCCAATAGTCTATCGACTCTGGATCAGTTCCTATGGACTGGAGGGTAGCTAATGTAACGCCACTTTTTAAAAAGGGAGGGAGAGAGAAAGCGGGTAATTATAGACCGGTTAGCCTGACATCAGTAGTGGGGAAAATGTTGGAATCAATTATTAAGGATGAAATAGCAGCACATTTGGAAAGCAGTGACAGAATCGGTCCAAGTCAGCATGGATTTATGAAGGGGAAATCATGCTTGACAAATCTTCTGGAATTTTTTGAGGATGTAACTAGTAGAGTGGACAAGGGAGAACCAGTGGATGTGGTGTATTTGGACTTTCAAAAGGATTTTGACAAGGTCCCACAGAAGAGATTGGTTTGCAAAATCAAAGCACATGGTATTGGTATTGGGGGTAATATGCTGACGTGGATAGAGAACTGGTTGGCAGACAGGAAGCAGAGAGTCGGGATAAACGGGTCTTTTTCAGAATGGCAGGCAGTGACTAGTGGAGTGCCGCAGGGCTCAGTGCTGGGACCCCAGCTCTTTACAATATACATCAAGAAGGAATTGAGTGTAATATCTCCAAGTTTGCAGATGACACTAAACTGTGTGGTGGTGTGAGCTGTGAGGGGGATGCTAAGAGGCTGCAGGGTGACTTGGACAGCTTAGGTGAGTGGGCAAATACATGGCAGATGCAGTATAATGTGGATAAATGTGAGGTTATCCACTTTGGGGGCAAAAACGCGAAGACAGAATATTATCTGAATGGCGGTAGATTAGGAAAAGGGGAGGTGCAACGAGACCTGGGTGTCATGGTTCATCAGTCATTGAAAGTTGGCATACACGTACAGCAGGCGGTGAAGAAGGCAAATGGTATGTTGGCCTCACCTGGTATATTGTGTTCAGTTTTGGTCTCCTAATCTGAGGAAGGACGTTCTTGCTATTGAGGGAGTGCAGTGAAGGTTCACCAGACTGATTCACGGGATGGCAGGATTGACATATGAGGAGAGACTGGATCAACTGGGCCTTTATACATTGGAGTTTAGAAGGATGAGAGGGGATCTCATAGAAACATATAAGATTCTGACAGGACGGGACAGGTTAGATGCGGGTAGATTGTTCCCGATGTTGGGGAAGTCCAGAACCAGGGGACACAGTCTTAGAATAAGGGGTAGGCCATTTAGGACTGAGATGAGGAGAAACTTCTTCACTCAGAGAGTTGTTAACCTGTGGAATTTCCTGCCGCAGAGAGTTGTTGATGCCAGTTAATTGGATATACTCAAGAGGAAATTAGATATGGCCCTTACGGCTAAGGGGATCAAGGGGTATGGAGAGAAAGCAGGAAAGGAATACTGAGGTGAATGATCAGCCATGATCATATTGAATGGTGGTGCAGGCTCGAAGGGCCGAATGGCCTACTCCTGCACATATTTTCTATGTTTCTATGTTTCTATGTTTCTAAAACATGGAAAGGCACAGCTAATGGAAAGGTTCAAGAACAGTCAGGACTATTTTCAGTGTCAGGTTACCGAGGTTAGGAATAATGAAAGATACTGCGGGAGAAAAACAATCTTCACCCTTCAAGAAAAAGAGCTGGAGAAGAATTTAAAAGATGTACAGGCAGCATATAAAGTAGCTAGCACTAATGGGTTTGAGTCAGGAGACCATGGTCCCTGCCAGCAACAAATCAAAAGTTTAACCCTTGCTCTGTCCAATGCAAAAGGCATGGTATGCCTAATAAGCCTGGGTACGGCCCAGATAAACCTGGAAGAGAAGGAGGAAACTGTTCGACCACCACCTGTGGCACTGGTGATTACACCGGTTTGGCAGCAGGAGGGGCGAATGAGTTGCGGGGTGGACAGGGATAACGGACCACTACCTGTGGCGCTGAGGTTCAGCTTGGTTTGGCAGCAGGGAGGGGTGGACGAGCCAGAGCAGGAAGAGCCAGAGCTGGGGCCGATGTGCCCGGTCTGGCAACAGAAGTTTGGCCTGCCCTCTGGTGCTGGGGGTCAGGGGCCCCTGGGAAGTCAGTTTTTGGTTCCCCACACTACCCAACAGCTTAGAACTATGAAAAGTCACCTGGGAAAGCTCACTCCAAAGGAAGACCCCTCGGTTCACTTTATGGAAGTAGAACAGGCAGGGGATATTAATGGGCGTGATAATGCCGAGATAGCAAAGCTGCTCCTCCTCTCACTGGATGGCAAGCTGTATCAGTCCCTCTCTACCAAGAGCAAAAGAGGGCAAAGGACATGTGCCGGCGTCCAGGAAGACATTCTAGAAGCCATGGGCTGTAATGATGGGAGTCCCTTCTCCAGAGCAGAGAAAACAGTGCAGCTCACAGGGGAAATCCCACAGGCTTTCGCGGACAGACTGTGGCCTGTGCACCAGAGCGCCTGTGGAGGGGACCTCAACCGGAGTCACCTAACCCGGGACGAGAGAGCCCACTGGCTCCGAAGCCTGGCAAACAGTTTGCCACGAATAAGAACAAATGCTGAGGCCTGGTTTGACCCGAGAGATCCCCAGGTCACCAAACAGGGAGTGGTCAGACAACTGACCCTAGCCTACCGGAACCACAGGGGGACAGAAGAGCACTCACCCAAGGGAAGGGTCCACGAAATCAGACCTAGTCAGAATAAGAGGGAATGGCGCCAGGAGGGGATACAAAACTTACCTGCTTTGGGTGTGGAAAGAGTGGGCACTGGAGAAAGGATTGTAGAAATCCATGGAAGAGTAGCGCAGGGAAGAGTTCTCCAGCCCCTGCCCAAATGACCAAGACTGAGAAGCCAGTCCCTCCCCACACGTTTGATACCTTCATGACTGCACTGATCAATGCTAGATGGCCCTGGGAGGATAGCCGCCACCACCGGTACCGAAATCCCATCTGCCCCATCCCAACCAAAACAGTGACTAGGACAGGCACAGCCTGTTCACCTGTGTTCCCTCGAGTATGATGCGTGGGGGAGACCGACCGTTCAGATGGCAGTGGAAAGGGTGAAAGGGACTTACCTGCTGGATACCAGTGCATCTAGCTCCCTCGTCTATGGAGCTAACCCCGCCGCCTCACCTCTGTCTAGCGGGGTCCCCTATAGCTTGGTGGGTTTCATAGGCGCCGAGCAGGCTGGCTCATTCACCGTTCCGCTCTCTATTAGTTTGGGATCACTCCATACCAAGTGGACTTGTGTCCTAATGAAGTGGGAACAGGAAGGGAGGGGGATCCTGGGGGCTGTCTTCATTCTAGGCCACGGGATCCTAGTGGATTTAAGAAATCACTGTCTTTGAGGACAGTGTGTACGGGACAGGAGTGTGAGGTGATGGTTATCCTAGAGAAAACCGGGAAAAAGGGACGGTGTGCATCATGAAGCCAAAGGAGGGTTACGACCTTGAATCACTGGTCAGTAACACTCCGATGGAGTACCAAGAGTATGTGAGGACAAACCTTGCAGCTTTTGCCACTCACAAACACGAATGTGGAAGGATAAACGGGGTCGAGGTTAGCATAGATGGGGACCCCATGACGCGACCGCAGAAACAGTATAACTTCCCCAAGGAGGCGGAGGCAGACATGGAAACAGCCTTGGGTTCTTTGGTTAAACAGCGGCTATTGAGACCAATAGCTACCCATGTGAACTCTCCATTGTGGCCGGTTAAGAAACTGGACAACTCCTGGAGAGTCACGGTGGACTATCGAGTACTCAACCGTAACATCCCCGCCTGTGCAGTCACAGTGGCTGCTGTCGCCGACCTCATTGGAAGTATCCCAGCCTCCGCGACCACCTTCACGGTGCTGGATATTTCCAATGGGTTTTGATCCATACTTTTAAGAAGAGAAGATCAGTACAAGTTGCTTTTAACTTCAAAGGACAGCAATACACTTGGAAATGTCTCCCTCAGGGGTTCCTGGAATAATGCGTGAAGTTTTGGTTTCCATATTTACAAAAGGATATACTTGCTTTGGAGACAGTTCAGAGAAGGTTCACAAGGTTGATTCCAGAGATGAGTGGGTTGACTTATGAGGAAAGGCTGAGTAGGTTGGGCCTTTACTCATTGGAGTTCAGAAGAATGAGAGGTGATCTTATCGGAACACATAAGATTATGAGGGGGCTTGACAAGGTGGATGCAGAGAGGATGTTTCCATTGATAGGGGAGACTAGAACTAGAAGGCATAATCTTAGAATAACGGGCCATCCATTAAAAACTGATATAAGGAGAAATTTCTTCTCTGAGGGTTGTGGATCTGTGGAATTCGCTGCCTCAGAGAGCTGTGGAAGCTGGAACATTGAATAAACTTAAGGAAAGGTAACTTCAATAGTATGAGACGTGAATTGGCTAGGATAGACTGGAAAATGATACTTAAAGGGTTGACAGTGGAGAGGCAATGGCAGACATTTATAGATTACATGGATGAACTTCAACAAGTGTACATCCCTGTCTGGAGTAAAAATAAAAAGGGGAAGGTAGCTCAACCGTGGCTAACAAGGGAAATTAGGGATAGTTTTAAATTCAAGGAAGAGGCATATAAAGTGGCCAGAAAAAGCAGCAAACCTGAGGGCTGGGAGAAATTTAGAATTCAGCAGAGGAGGACAAAGGGGATAATTAGGAGGGGGAAAATAAAGTATGAGACGAAGCTTGCAGGGAACATAAAAATTGACTGCAAAAGCTTCTTTAGATATGTGAAGAGAAAACGATTAGTGAAGACCAACGTAGGTCCTTTGCAGTCAGAATCAGGTGAATTTCTAATGGGGAACAAAGAAATGGCAGACCAATTGAACAAATACTTTGGCTCTGTCTTCACTAAGGAAGACACAAATAACCTTCCGGAAATACTAGGAGTTCGAGGGTCCAGCGAAAAGGAGGAACTGAAGGGAATCGTTATTAGTCAGGAAATTGTGTTAGGGAAATTGATGGGATTGAAGGCCGATAAATCCACAGGACCTGATAGGCTGCATCCCAGAGTACTTAAGGAAGTGACCATAGAAATAGTGGATGCATTGGTGATCATTTTCCAACATTGTATTGATTCTGGATCAGTTCCGATGGACTGGAGGGAAGCTAATGTCACCCCACTTTTTAAAAAAAGGAGGGAGAGAGAAAACAGAGAATTCTAGACCGGTTAGCCTGACATCGGTGGTGGGGAAAATGTTGGAATCAATTATTAAAGATGAAATAGCAGCGCATTTGGAAAACAGTGACAGAATCGGTCCAAGTCAGCATGGATTTATGAAAGGGAAATCATGCTTGACAAATCTTCTCGAATTTTTTGAGGATGCAACTAGTAGAGTGGACAAGGGAGAACCAATGGAAGTGGTGTATTTGGAATTACAAAAGGCTTTGACAAGGTCCCACACAAGAGATTAGTGTGCAAAATTAAAGCACATGGTATTGGGGGTAATGTATTGGCGTGAATAGAGAACTGGTTGGCAGACAAGAAGCAAAGAGTCGGAATAAACGGGTCCTTTTCAGAATGGCAGGCTGTGATCAGTGGGGTGCCGCAGGGTTCAGTGCTGGGACCCCAGCTATTTACAATATACATCAATGATTTAAATGAAGTAATGAATGTAATGTCTCCAAGTTTGCAGATGACATTAAGCTGGGTGGCGGTGTGAGATGTGAGGAGGATTCTAAGAGGCTGCAGGTGACTTGGACAGGTTAAGTGAGTGGGCAAATGCATGGCAGATGCAGTATAATGTGTATAAATGTGAGGTTATCCACTTTGGTGGCAAAAACAGGAAGACAGAATATTATCTGAATGGTGACAGATTAGGAAAAGGGGAGGTGCAATGAGACCTGGGTATCATGGTACATCAGTCATTGAAGTTTGGCATGCAGGTACAGCAGGCGGTGAAGAAGGCAAATGGCATGTTGGCCTTCATAGCTAGAGGATTTGTGTATAGAAGCAGGGAGGTCTTACTGCAGTTGTACAGGGCTTTGGTGAGGTCACACCTGGAATATTGTGTTCAGTTTTGGTCCCCTAATCTGAGGAAGGTTCTTGCTATTGAGGGAGTACAGTGAAGGTTCACCAGATTGATTCCCGGGATGGCAGGACTGACATATGAGGAGAGACTAGATCAATTGGGCTTGTATCCACTGGAGTTTAGAAGAATGAGAGGGAATCTCATAGAAACATATAAAATTCTGACGGGATTGGACAGGTTAGAGACAGGAAGAATGTTCCCGTTGCTGTGGAGTTCCAGAACCAGGGGTCACAGTCTAAGAATAAGGGGTTAGCCATTTAGAACTGAGATGAGGAGAAACTTCTTCACTCAGAGAGTGGTTAACCTGTGGAATTCTCTACCGCAGAAAGTTGTTGAGGCCAGTTCGTTATATTCAAAAGGGAGTTAAATATGGCCATTAAGGCCAAAGGGTTCAAGGGGTATGGAGAGAAAGCAGGAAAGGGTTGAACTGGCAACAATAACTCTCTGCAGTAGGGAATTCCACAGGTTAATAACTCTCTGAGTGAAGAAGTTTCTCCTCATCTCAGTCCTAAATGGCTTACCCCTTATCGTTAGACTATGACCCCTGGTTCTGGACTTCCCCAACATCGGGAATATTCCTCCTGCATCTAACCTGTCCAGTCCCGTCAGAATTTTATATGTTTCTATGAGATCCCCTCTCATCCTTCTAAATTCCAATAAATACAGGCCTAGTCGATCCAGTCTCTCCTCATTTGTCAGTCCTGCCATCCCGGGAATCAGTCTGGTGAACCTTTGCTGCACTCCCTCAATAGGAAGAATGTCGTTTTGTCTGCCTCCTTTTTTAAATAGGGGCGTTATATTTGCAGTTTTCTAATCTGCTGGGATCTCCCCAGAAACCAGAGAATTTTGGTAAATTACAATCAATGCATCCACTATCCTTGCCGCTACTTCTCTTAAGACCCTAGGATGCAAGCCATCAGGTCCAGTGGATTTATCTGCCTTTAGTCCCATTATCTTACTGAGTACCACTTCCTTAATGATTGCGATTGTGTTAAGTTCCTCCCCCCCCATAGCCCCTTGACTATCCACTGTTGGGATATTGTTTGTGTCCTCTACCGTAAAGACTGATACAAAATATTTGTTCAGAGTTTCTGCCATCTCTATGTTCCCCATTACTCATTCCACGGTCTCATCCTCTAAGGGACCAACATGTACTTTAGCCACTCTTTTCCTTTTTATATACCCATAGAAATTCTTGCTATCTGTTTTTATATTTCATGCTAGTTTACTTTCATAATCTATTTTCCCTTTCTTAATCATTTTTTTAGTCATTCTTGGCTGGCTTTTAAAAGCTTCCCAATCTTCTGTCCTCCCACTAGTTTTGGCCACTTTGTGTGCCCTTGTTTTTAATTGGATACCGTCCTTTATTTCTTTAGTTAGCCACGGATGGCTATCTTTTCTTTTACACCCTTTCCTCCACGCTGGAATATATTTTTCTTGAGAGTTATGAACTATCTTCTTAAATGTACACCACTGCTCATCAACCATCCTACACTTCAATCTGTTTTCCCAGTCTACTTTAGCCAACTCTGTCCTCATACCGTCCTTTATTTGAGCTTAGTACTCTGGTTAGAGATCCCCTTTTATTGGTAAATTAGAGGTGATCCAAAACGCGGCTGCCCGCGTCCTAACTCGCTCCAAGATAATAAAAAACTTGCCTTTGTCTTCAGCCTCAGAGGGGTTTTGGGGGCCCCCAAGAAGCAGGTGCAGGCCGCTAAGATATAGGTGGGTGGATTGGTTCGGGTGTTTTCATTGCAGGAAGCATTCTTCTTCTGATTCTTCTTCATATGGTAGTAGCAATGCAAATCAAATGTCAATATCTAAGTCAGATATCCAGGCCAAAGCTTCCGGTGTAACAGCGTGGATATCTTGTAGGCTGCCTGCGAATTCCCTCTGAGGGCAGTGATCAATGATGTGCTCCAGGGTCTGATTAGGAGCTCCACAGTTGCATGATGGGGATGCTTTAATCTTCCATCTATGGAGAAGGTGGCAGCATCTACCATGACCGGTTCTGAGGCAGTTGATGGTTGTCCCCTGTTTATGAGGAAGGTTTAATCCTTCAGATTGTACTGTGGGGTCCTCTATAAGGGTGGATGGTGACAGCCTTCTCGCGGCCCACCCTGTTACATGATCGTAGATTACAACTAATGTCATCTCACAGGACAACGAACTTGCCATTAAATCGGCCTCCCAGTGATAGTAGCAAACCAAGCAAATCGAATGGTTCCCTCTGAAGAAAATTACATGTAGACAGAAAAAATTTAACAATACAAATAATTTGCTAATAAGTCAACAAACAGTAGAATATCTAGAATACAGGATTAGAGGGCTCATGGAGTGCGATTATGCTAAACTTTCGATGACATAAATCGGACCACCACATGGACCGCCCTCAGCCCTGCAGACCCCATTGATCGACAGCCACGAGCCTCAGTGCAGCATAACTGCAGCCCAGGGTAAACTACCTGACCACCTGCCACATCATCTTTAAGAAAGACTTGCATTTCTATAGCACCTTTCACCACCTCAGGAGGTCCTAAAGCACTTTACAGCCAATGAAGTACTTTTGAAGTGTAGTCGTTGTGACAACGAGGCAGACAATTTGCACACAGCAAGCTCCCACAAAGAGCAATGAGTTAAATGACCGGATCATTTGTTTTAGGTGTTGATTGTGGGGTATATACTGGAATGTGACTTGAACCCACAAACTTTTGGCTCAGAGGTGAGAGTGCTGCCCACTGAGCCACGGCTGACACGTTAATAAAATAAAAACACTGCAGATTATATCAATCTGAAATGAAAACAGAAAACGCTAGACAACACTCAGCAAGTCCGGCAGCAACTGCAAAACGAGAGAGGATCAGAGTTAGCGTTTCTGGTCGATGACCTTTCATCAGAAACTGAGATGAAGATTGAGCCCAAAAGACACACAAAATCTGCAAAATGACATAGACAGGCTAAGTGAGTGGGAAAAAATTTGGCAGATGGAGTATAATGTTGGAAAGTGTGAGGTCATGCACTTTGGCAGAAAAAAATCAAAGAGCAAGTTATTATTTAAATGGAGAAAGATTGCAAAGTGCTGCAGTACAGCGGGACCTGGGGGTACTTGTGCATGAAACACAAAAGGATAGTATGCAGGTACAGCAGGTGATCAGGAAGGCAAATGGAATCTTGGCCTTTATTGCAAATGGGTTGGAGTATAAAAGCAGGGAAGTCTTGCTATAATTAGACAAGGTATTGGTGAGGCCACTGGAATACTGCGTGCAGTTTTGGTTTCCATATTTACGAGAGGATATACTTGCTTTGGAGGCAGTTCAGAGAAGGTTCACTAGGTTGATTCCAGAAATGAGGGGGTTGACTTATGAGAAAAGGTTGAGTAGGTTGGGCCTGTACTCATTGGAATGCAGAAGAATGAAAGGTGATTTTATCGAAACGTCTAAGATTATGAGGGGGCTTTACAAGGTGGATGCAGAGAGGATGTTTCCACTGACAGGGGAGACTAGAACTAGAGGGCATAATAGAATAAGGGGCCGCCCATTTAAAACTGAGATGAGGAGAAATTTCTTCTCTCAGAGGGTTGTGGATCTATGGAATTCACTACCTCAGGGAGCTGTGGAAGCTGGGACATTGAATAAATGTAAGACAGAAATAGACAGTTTCTTAAATGATAAGAAAATAAGGGGTTACGGAGAGTGGGCAGGGAAGTGGAGCTGAGTCCATGATCGGATCAACCATGATCGCATTAAATGGCGGAGCAGGCTCGAGGGGCTATATGGCCGTCTCCTGCTCCTATTTATGTTCTTATACATTTTGTCCATTCCCCATTTGTTACTCGATCTTAAGTGTTAACTGAAAGTGTGGAATTATTTTGCTACATAGGTGCTGCAAATCAAATTTGTTTATAAAGTAATGTGTTCATTTATTTATTGTACAATGGGAAAATGAAACCAGTTACTTCTGGAATGGTACTTGTCTGTCTTTCTCAAGTTTTACTTTAAAAGACTTGGATTTATATTGCGCCTTTCACAACCACCGGACCTCACAAAGCGCTTTACAGTCAATGAAGTACTTTTGGAGTGTAGTCACTGTTGTAATCTAGAAAACACGGCAGCCAATTTGCGCACAGCATGCTCCCACGATCAGCCATCATCATTATCATAGGCAGTCCCTCAGAATCGAGGAAGACTTGCTTCCACTCCTGAGGTGAGTTCTTTGGTGGCTGAACAGTCCCATACGAGAGCCACAGGCTCAGTCACAGGTGGGACAGATAGTCATTGAAGGAAGGGGTGGGTGGGACTGGTTTGCTGCACGCTCTTCCCGCTGTCTGCGCTTGATTTCTGCATGCTCTCGGCGTTGAGACTCGAGGTCCTCAGCGCCTTCTCGGATGCACTTCCTCCACTTAGGGCGGTCTTTGGCCAGGGACACCCAGGTGTCAGTGGGGATGTCGCACTTTATCAGGGAGGCTTTTTGAGGGTATCCTTGTAGCGTTTCCGCTGCCCACCTTTGGCTCATTTGCCGTGAGGGAGTTCCGAGTAGAGCACTTGCTTTTGGAGTCTCGTGTCTGGCATGCGGACTATGTGGCCTGCCCAGCAGAGCTGATTGAGTGTGGTCAGTGTTTCAATGCTGGGGATGTTAGCCTGAATGAGGACGCTGATGTTGGTGCGTCTGTCCTCCCAGGGGATTTGTAGGATCTTGCGGAGACATTGTTGGTGATATTTCTCTAGCAACTTGAGGTGTTTACTGGATATGGTCCATGTCTCTGAGCCATACAGGAGGGCGGGTATTACTACAGCCCTGTAGATCATGAGTTTGGTGGCAGTTTTGAGGGCCTGGTCTTCAAACACTCTTTTCCTCAGGTGGCCGAAGGCACTGGAGGCAGTGTTGGATCTTGTTGTCAATGTCTGCTCTTGTTGATAGGAGGCTTCCGAGATATGGGAAGTAGTCCACGGTGTCCAGGGCCACGCCGTGGATCTTGATGACTGGGGGACAGTGCTGTGTGGTGAGGACAGGCTAGTGGAGGACCTTTGTCTTACGAATGTTTAGCGTAAGGCCCATGCTTTCGTATGCCTCAGTAAATATGTCGATTATGTCCTGGAGTGCAGCCTCTGTATGTGCGCAGACGCAGGCGTCATCCAAGTACTGTAGCTCGACGACAGAGGTTGGGGTGGTCTTGGATCTGGCCTGGAGATGGCCCAGGTTGAACAGGTTCCCACTGGTTCTGTAGTTTAGTTCCACTCCAGCGGGGAGCTTGTTGACTGTGAGGTGGAGCATGGTGGCGAGAAAGATTGAGAAGAGGGTTGGGACAATGACGCAGCCCTGTTTGACCCCGGTCCGGATATGGATTGGGTCTTTGATGGATCCGTTGGTAAGGATCACGGCTTGTATGTCATGGCGGAGGATGGTGACGAACTTTTGGGGGCATTCGAAATGGAGGAGGACGGTCCTTAGACCCTCGCAGTTGACAGTGTCAAAGGCCTTTGTAAGGTCGAAGAAGGCCATGTATAAGGGCTGGCGCTGTTCCCTGCATTTTTCCTGCAGCTGTCGCGCTGCAAAAATCATTTCCGTTGTGGCCCGTAGGGGACGAAATCCGCACTGTGACTCCGGGAGGAGCTCCTCGGCCATGGGAAGAAGACGGTTGAGGAGGACTCTAGTGACGACTTTCCCAGTGGTTGATAGCAGGGAGATTCCTCTGTAGTTGCCGCAGTCAGACTTGTCCCCTTTTTTAAAGATGGTCACGGTCACTGCATCTCTGAGATCCCCCGGCATACTCTCATCCCTCTAGATGAGAGAGATGAGGTTGTGTATTCGCGCCAGCAGTGCCTCTACGCCATACTTCAATGCCTCAGCAGGGATTCCATCCACACCCATAGCCTTGTTGTTTTTAAGCTGTCTTATGGATTTTTCTATCTCGTGCAGTGCTGGGGTTTTACTGAGGTGGTAGCGAGTAATATGCTGCGGGATGGAGTTGAGAACACTCGAGTCAAAGGCAGAGTCTCGATTGAGGAGATCTTCGAAGTGCTCCTTTCAGCGGGTCCTGACTGCCTTGGTGTCCTTGATGAGTGTTTCCCCATTCTTGGTCAGCAGTGGGGTGGGGCCTTGGGTGTTTGGCCCATAGGTGGCCTTGACTGCGATGAAGAATCCTCGCACATCATGGCTGTCGGCCAGCTGCTATATTTCCTGTGCTTTCTCCATCCACCACCTGTTCTTTAGGTCCCGGGCTTTTATTTTTAAATCGTAGCCAATCTTTCCAATTCTTTGTCAGATCACAAACACCTTGCACACATCAAGGATCACCCTGCACTAATGCTCTTAGCCAAAAGGCCTAGAGCCCAAGCACCGTTCCTGGAAGTACTGCAATACCAGGTTCGTGCCATGGAGGTGGATGGGTCAGCAACCCCACACACCTCCGTGGAGGTGGAGGTGGATGGGTCAAGCCACCCCACCCACCTCCTATTTCCAAAAAGCATAGGAGAACCACCTTCCCGATCCAGGGAGAACCACGTTGGGGTCATGGTTACTCCCCTGTCAGGTCAGTTACGCATGATCTTAGCCAAAAGGCTGAGAAAGTCCCGGGCTTTTTGTTGGACCTTAGCCTTGAGCCGTCTGTGATGCTGCTTTGCCGCTCTCGCGTTGGGTTGTTGTTTAAGGCTCAGAAATGCCCTGCGCTTGCGATCTATTGGCTCTTGGATCTCCTGATCATTCTCATCAAACCAGTCCTGGTGTTTCCTGGTTGAATAACTGAGTGTCTCTTTGCACTGTGATAATGACCAGATAATCGTTTTTTTGTTGTTGTGTTAATTGAGGGAACACCGGCATAACTCCCCTGTTCTTCTTCAAAGTAGTGCCATGTGATGGATCTTTTCTCCCACTTGAGAGAGCAGACGGGACCTCGGTTTAATGTCTCATCTGATAGACGGCACCTCTGCCAGCCTAGATTTATTTTGCGTTTAATTCCCTGGAGTAGGACTTGAATCCACAACCTTCTGGCTCAAAGGCAAATGTGCTACCAACTAAGCTGACACTGTGATAAACGGGAAACATTTGGGTAACATCTAAATGGTCTGTCTCCTTTCTACAATCTCTTATTGCACAAAATGTCTCGGGACTTAAAAAGCCTCTGGAATGTAAACGTTTATACATATTTTTATTTATTTTGTATTAGTGGAACTGCACTATTTTATCAGAAGCTGAGCTCCACGCCCCACCCCATTGATGCAGCGGTTGCCAATAGTTTGTCCTGACCTCAAACTGATCGTTGCAAAGATTTCCACCCACTCCCACTTCCTGAACAGAAAACAAATCCCCGCGAGTTAAAGACCTCTGCACATTATCCGCTAGGGGCCTGTCCAGCACTCTGTATAACTTTTGCAAAGTTTCCCATTCCAGCGGCTCGTCACATCCGTCTAAAGTGAAGTTTGGGAAGTCCTTTCTGGGCCTTTGAACAAGTTTACTTCGAAAGCTTCGATTTGCCACACTTGGTAGGGAGCAGAATTTCCTTTCGATTAGTTTAAAGTGTCTAGTTTTAAAAAAAGAGGAAAAAGTTTTTAAAACCTCTCAACTTGAAACAAGTTTTTTTTAATGCCGTAATGAGTCAATTTCAACCCGGGTTTTCAAGATGAAATAGCAAAGTTGCCCGTCTTGTGGCGCAGCTTTCTGCGGAGTGAACGAGACGGTATTTCCACCCCCGGTGAAATGAAGTTGTTTGCGAGGTTGGTGCTGCTCTCGGTGCTCGGGGTCTGCCGAGCCGGATACCTTTCGCTCCCTCTGAAGATCTCCTCCACTTTCAATGGCTCGGGAGAGTTGCTGCTGGACAGGCGGGAGTCGCTGGTCCACGGCATCTCCCTCGCCTCTCAGCCCGCCGGCGCAGTCAGCTTTGTGAATATGGTCAATAACCTGAAAGGAGATGTGGGAAGAGGCTATTATCTAGAAATACAGATGGGAACGCCGGCACAGAAGGTGAGAAATGGTCGACTTATTCAAGTTTAATGGTGATTTTATTGAAAGAGCAAAAGGATTTTTGTTCTAAAGAGAGCAGGAAAAAGTGTGAACCTATTTGTTTATGATTTAAGGTAGCCTAAATCATGGCAACATATAATGTTTAAATCCCCTGCCCTCTGGAACTCTTCTATTAACACAGGAGTGTCCAATTTAACGATGTGATTGCACTGGAGAAGGGTACACAGCAGATATATGAGGATGTGGCCAGGACTGGAGAATTTTAGCTGTGAGGAAAGATTGGATAGGCTGGGGTTGTTTTCTTTGGAACAGAGTAGGCTGAGGGGAGACTTGATTGAGATGTAGAAACATAGAAACATAGAAAATAGGTGCAGGAGTAGGCCATTCGGCCCTTCGAGCCTGCACCGCCATTCAATGAATTCATGGCTGTACATGCAACTTCAGTACCCCACTCCTGCTTTCTCGCCATACCCCTTGATTCCCCCTAGTAGTAAGGACTACATCTAACTCCTTTTTGAATATATTTAGTGAATTGGCCTCAACAACTTTCTGTGGTAGAGAATTCCACAGGTTCACCACTCTCTGGGTGAAGAAGTTTCTCCTCATCTCGGTCCTAAATGGCTTACCCCTTATCCTTAGACTGTGACCCCTGATTCTGGACTTCCCCAACATTGAGAACATTCTTCCTGCATCTAACCTGTCTAAACCCGTCAGAATTTTAAACATTTCTATGAGATCCCCTCTCGTTCTTCTGAACTCCAGTGAATACAAGCCCAGTGATATGTCAGTCCTGCCATCCCAGGAATCAGTCTGGTGAACCTTCGCTGCACTCCCTCAATAGCAAGAATGTCCTTCCTCAAGTTAGGAGACCAAACTGTACACAATACTCCAGGTATGGCCTCACCAAGGCCCTGTACAACTGTAGTAACATCTCCCTGCCCTGTACTCAAATCCCCTCGCTATGAAGGCCAACATGCCATTTGCTTTCTTAACTGCCTGCTGTACCTGCATAACAACCTTCATTAAAATTGAGAGTGGATAGAAATGATCTATTTCCCTTAACAGAGCTATCAATAGCCAGGGTGCATAGATTTAAAGTAATTGGTAGAAGGGTGGTGGGGTTCTGCAACTCATTGTCTGAAAGGCAGAAACCCTCAACATTTTAAAAGTACTTGGATATGCACTTGAAGTGCCATAACCTACATGGCTACGGACCAAGATGGAAAGTGGGATTAAGCTGGATAGCTCTTTCTCGGCTGGCACGGACACGATGGGCCAAATAGCCTCATTCTGTGCCGTAAATTTCTCTAGTTCAGTTTATAGCCCCTTGCATCCTAGAAGTCTGGCCCTCCAAGCCGAGGCAAGCCAGTCCTACTTGCATTCATTGTTTTTTCCAGCATAATCTAGCCCAATGTCCAAATCAGCCAACAACTTGTGGCAAGGAAGAAATACTCTGTGTATTGCGAATCGCTGCAAGTTACTGGTCAATTTGCATTCTCCACCATTAGCTGTGCCAGTTGTGGCTCAGTGGGTGGCACTCTTGCCTCGGAGTCAGAAGGTTGTGGGTTCAAGTCCCACTCCAGAGACTTAAGCACAACAAATCTAGGCTGACTCTCCAGTGCAGTGCTGAGGGAGTGCTGCACTGTTGGAGGTGCCATCTTTCGGTTGAGATGTTAAACTCGGGTGGACGTAAAAGATCCCGTAGCACTATTTCGAAGAGGAGCAGGGGGATTATTCCTGATGTCCTGACCAATATTTATCCCTCAATCAACCTAACAAAAACAGATTATCTGGTTATTATCACATTGCCATTTGTGAGAGCTTGCTTTGTGGCCAAAGACCGCCCTAAGTGGAGGAAGTGCATCCGCAATGGCGCTGAGCACCTCAAGTCTCATCGCTGAGAGCATGCAAAAATCAAGCTCAGGCAGCGGAAAGAACGTGCGGCAAACCAGTTCCACCCACCCTTTCCCTCAACGACGATCTGTGACAGGGACTGCGGTTCTTGTATTGGACTGTTCAGCCACCTAAGGACTCATTTTTAGAGTGGAAGCAAGTCTTCCTCGATTCCGAGGGACTGCCTATGATGATGATGCTGATGCTTTGTGCAAATTGGCTGCCATGTTTCCTACATTACAACAATAACTACACTTATAAATGCAAGTCTTTCTTTAACCTCCTGAAAACAGCAACCTACCTGTGATTTTCATGAACTTGGTCCATTTGCACATTAATTGACTATTAAATTCACCACAGCAAATTAAGTCTAGTAATTAACTGCATAAGTACCCTTTTAATGACATGATAATTGTTGATTGCCAAACAACCTCTCTGGCCCAGAAAGTGATCAATTGTAAGTGTGGCGTCTCATGTCTTCAAGTTGTGAATTACTTTAGGAGATTTTAACGATGTCAAATTTTAAATTTAATGTATTTTTGTTAACTTTCCTTTGTCTCTTTTTTTTTCTCAGTCCAATCTATCTTTCCCTCTATTTCTTTTTCTGTATCTGATTTGATATTGAATTCACCCACTCTAGTTCGCCCTCCTTCTCAGTCCTTCCTCTGTTTATTTCTTAATCTATCAACCTCATTGGTTAGGGAGATAGACTTCGGTCCCAGATGCCCTGTTGCCTTTGCTGCACCGTTATCAGCTTGCACTTTCAGCAACGTTGTGGGCAAATTTTTTGGGAAAACCCCAAGTGTGCATGAACAAGTCTAACTAACTGGGCACTCCGTGAGTTGCTCCGCTCCAGCAAAATCTGGCCCAGTAGATTTCTTCTTTCCTGGTTTGTTCTGTTTAGATTTTGTGGGGGTCTGGGAGGTTCTTGGCTGTCTGCCTTATTAGTGAGTAACTCTAAAATTTAGAAAACGCAAGATCTTTTGCCTCAATAGATTGAGATGTAGGTCAATTGAGAACATTGATTCATTTTCAAGGTGTTGTACTAATCAGTGTGGGTTGGCCCGTGCTGCCCTTGGGCCCTCGCCTCTTCTGGGCCCCAGATATGTGAGCGCGCTCGGTCCATGCAGCAGAGCTGGTCTCCAGTCGTCTTGGTTAATCCTTGCCACTAGACCAAGGCCTGGTTCTGTCAAGCCTGTGTGGTGGCTGGTGTACAACGGCCACCACACGTTTATAAAAAAAAAAAATCAAAGCACAGGCATCTTCCACCCTCCAAGATGTAGTTCGGGACCTGGAATATTAGGTCCTTCATTGAAACACTTGTGAACTCATTCGTTTTTGGCGTGGAAGCAAGTCATCCTCACTTCGAAGGACTGCCTATGATGATGACTAATCAGTGTAGCCCACAGAGATGAAAAGGATCGGACACACCCTCGCCTTGAAACATTCAGCTCGACACTTAGGCACTTCTCGTAAAAGCCTCTTCAAGGCCTATCTTTTCGACTATTCTTTCTCCTACCCCAACCACCCTGCTAACTTTTTTTCTGCTCACGCTCCACGTTTTCTTCTTCCCCTTATTAAACTTCCTTTGCTATGTGAGGACAGTTATACAAATGTAATCTTCTCTATATTAACGTACATCACTGGAACACTGGTCTTGGGATGCCCTTATGATCAAACAGGGGAATGGCTCTTCTGGTAAAAAATCACTTGCCATACATTTCCATTTAAGATGAATTTGGATCAGCATTTTCTACCATTGGTTATATTAACAAATGAACATTTTTTTTTGACAGTTCTCTCTCAGCTGTTGTAACATAGAAATATTGAACATACTCTTGGTTAATGCTGATAAATTCTATTCTTGCATATAAGCAATGTTGCAACAATATCACTTAACTAGTAACGTCTTATAATACATAGAGCGAGAAATACTTTCTTTGTACATTCGCACTCCCCCTCTCTCAAATAAAATGGACTCTCCCTCAGAAGTTATAGGATTAACACTTTTAGTAATCGAGGTGAAATTGAAACAATAGTTTTAATTTTATGCACAATATTCAGTTTGAGCTGCAGTTAGGTTCTAACCAATAGTTTGTGCTGAAAGGAATGAAGGATTTCTAAAGGCAGGAAAAATCAAACTGGATATTTTTTTCTCATTTCTTTCTCATTCTGCATTGCTCCAAATGATTGCTTTCTAAAATGTAGCACTTGGGTGGAGTAGTTTGATATTTAATGTAGTGGTAGGAGAAATTTGAAGTGATGAATTATAAATTTAAAATGGTGAAATTCAAAAGAATGAGGAACGACTAAAGGAAATAAGTTGGTGGAAATTGTTCAACAGTAGAGGAGTGGTGGAACACGTTTAAAGGTATAGTACTGAAAATGCAGGATAAATACATACAAAAACCAATTAACTCAAACTGCACAAATATGACCCAAAATAGATTACCAGACATATTAAACAGATAGAAAGAAGAAAAACAAGTTTTATAAATCCTGCACACACCGATACAGAGAAAGGGATTCACTGGGAGAAATGTAAACACGTGCAAAACTGATGATGAGCAGAAGATAGTCAATTTTCTGAAGGGCTCTCCCCTTGTGAATACATGGAGAAAGTATGCAATTGCCAGAGATAGCCAAAGTAAAATTGAAGGCTTAGATTATAAATGAGCTGGAAGTTCTAGACAGGCTAAAGCAACAACTTGCATTTATATAGCACCTTTTTAAATGTAGAAAGGCCTGACAGAATTGTACAGAAGGAAGAAAGTGCTCAAAATAAACAAATCATTGGGAATAGATGGTATTTATGGCTGAAAACACTAGGGATAAGATTTTTGAGGCACTGATGACCATTATGAGAGAGTTATTAAACACTGGAGGTACCAGTAGATTGAAAGCAGACCAGTGCCTCCCCCCAAAAAAGGGATAAAACAATGACAAAAAATATAGATCCATCAGTCTCGCCTCCATTCCAAGTAAAATACCTCATTTGAACATTAGGAGTAAACTTGAGCATCTATCCATAAGGGGATTTGAACCGCCTAGGCCCTAAGCTGTGGAATGCCTCCTCTAAACCTTTCTGCCTCACCACTTCTTTCTCCTACTTTTAAGATGCTCTTTAAAACCTACCTCTTTATGTGGCTCGGTGTCAAATTTTGTTTGATTACGCTCCTGCGAAGTGCCTTGCGAAGTTTTACATAAGAACATAAGAAATAGCAGCAGGAGTAGGCCATAATGCCCCTCGAGCCTGCTCCGCCATTCAATAAGATCATGGCTGATCTGATCATGGATTCAGCTCCACTTCCCTAACCACTCCCCATAACCCCTTATCCCCTTATCGTTTAAGAAACTCTATTTTTGTCTTAAATTTATTTAATGTCCCAGCTTCCACAGCTCTCTGAGGCAGCGAATTCCACAGATTTGCAGCCCTCTGAAAATAAATTTCTCCTCATCTCAGTTCTAAATGGGCGGCCCCTTATTCTAAGATTTTGCCCTATAGTTCTAGTCTCCCCCTATCAGTGGAAACATCCTCTTTGCATCCACCTTGTCAAGCCCCTCCAAAATCTTATACGTTTCGATAAGATCACCTCTCATTCTTCTGAATTCCAATGAGTAGAGGCCCAACCTACTCAACCTTTCATCATAAGTCAACCCCCTCATCCCTGGAATCAACCTAGTGAACCTCTGAACTGCTTCCAAAGCAAGCATATCCTTTCTTAAATATGGAAACCAAAACTGCATGCAATATTCCAGGTGTGGCCTCACCAATACTCTGTACAGCTATAACAAGACTTCCCTGCTTTTATACTCCATCCCCTTTGCAATAAAGGCCAAGATTCCATTGGCCTTCCTGATCACTTGCTATACCTGCATACTATCCTTTTGTGTTTCATGCACAAGTACTCCCCACGTCCCAATGTACTGCAGCACTTTGCAATCTTTCTCCATTTAAATAATAACTTGCTCTTTGATTTTTTTCTGCCAACGTGCATGACCTCACACTTTCCAACATTATACTCCATCTGCCAAATTTTTGCCCACTCACTTAGCCTGTCTGTCATTTTGCAGCTTTTTTATGTCATCCTCACACATTGCTTTTCCTCCCATCTTTGTATCATCAGCAAACTTGGCTACGTTACACTCAGTCCCTTCTTCCAAGTCGTTAATATAGATTGTAAATAGTTGGGGTCCCAGCACTGATCCCTGCGGCACTCCACTCATTACTGATTGCCAACCAGAGAATGAACCATTTATCCCGACTCTGTTTTCTGTTAGTTAGCCAATCTTCTATCCATGCTAATATATTATCCCCAACCCTGTGAACTTTTATCTTGTGCAGTAATCTTTTGTGTGGCACCTTGTCAAATGCCTTCTGGAAGTCCAAAAACACCACATCCACTGGTTCCCCTTTATCCACCCTGTTCGTTACATCCTCAAAGAATTCCAGCAAATTTGTCAAATATGACTTCCCTTCATAAATCCATGCTGAATCTGCTTGACCAAATTTTGCTTTTCCAAATGTCCTGTTACTGCTTTTTTTGTATGTTAAAGATGCTATATAAATGTAACTTGTTGTTGAATAAAATATGTTTAACTAAAGCTGAATGATTCCGATGCCTAATCATGTGCACTGGGACATAAGAGATGAGCCTGCAACAGTGTAAGCTCTGATTCACCCTGAACAACATGGTGGATGGGGGTGGTCTGTTAAAATATAGTAATATGATCTGCACATAATCATCTGAACCTTTTAGTTCACATGCCTGAATTGCTTGTTTAAAATTTCCAGTCTGCAACTCCACCTTCTCCTCTATCAGTTCTCCCTGTATTGTACCATCCTTTGGTCCATGCAGAGTTACAGAATGTAATTAAATTGAGCTTTCAGTTGCTCCTTGTTCAAAAAAGGTGGGTTGGCTGAATAAAGGCATAGTTTCAGTCAGTGTATCTCACATGGGCTCCACATGACCGCAGTGTTGGTCGTGGGCATTTCCCATGTGACTTAGATTTTAACAAAGCTCCTCACAGAACCCATCCCTTGCTTTGCCTCCTACAAATGGAATTATTCTCTGCGTAGTATTTAAGCCGGAGCTGCTGGCAAAAGTAATTCCAGGAACAAAAATAACAGCATTTTTCTTTAAAAGGACTGAGCTATAACTCTTCCATATAGTGTCTACCAGAGAGGCTACATGTCTGACTACACGTCTGAGTGTCCTGTGTCAGAGATTTTCAGAGCTTGGTGAAATAGGGACTAATTGACTATTTACTGCATTTCTGAAGGCCATCGAATGAGACTATAGAGTTTTTGTACGTTCGCAAGAAAGACTGACTTGCATTTATGTAGCACCTTTCACTACCACAGAACATTCCAAAGCGCTTTACAACCAATGAAGTACTTTTTTTGACGTGTAATCACTGTTGTAATGTAGGAAACGGGGCAGCCAATCTGCATTCAGCAAGCTCCCACAAACCGCATAATCTAGATAATCTGTTTTTTAGCAGGAATAGGATTAGACCATTCAAGCCTTCGAGTCTGTTAACACCATTCAATGATAACGTGGCTGATCTGCGACCTAACTCCATATAACCTGCCTTTGACCCATGTCCCTTTAATACCTTTGGATTAACAAAAAGTTGTCAATCTCTGCTCTAGCACCAATTGCTGTTTGCCGAAGAGAGTTCCAAACTTCTACCACCCTTTCTGTGTTAGAAGTGTTTCCTAATATCAATCCTGAAGGGTGTGGCTCTAATTTTTAGTGATGTTGGTTGAGGGATAAATATTGATCAGGACACCAGGGATAACTCCACTGCTCTTCTTCAAAATAATGCCATGGGGTTTTTTACATCCACCAGAGAGAGCAGACGGGGCATCAGTTTATCGTCTCATCTGAAAGACGGCACCTCCGACAGTGCAGCATTCTCTCAGCACTGTCGGCCTGGAGTGGGACTTGAACCCACAACCTTCTGACCTGAGGCGAGAGTGCTACACACTGAGCCATGCCTGACCAACGTTCCCTCTAATTTGTTTTTGTACAGAGCAGGCTACGAACTCTTTTTGAGTGCAACCTTCTTTAACAATTATTACAACAGCAACCACTTAAAAGCATATATACAGTAATGTCATATTGCCACCCCACCTCTCAAATCATGGAAGAATCTGATAAGGTTTTTTATAAGTTTAACATAACTTCTCTGCTTTTGAATTCTATTCCTCTAGAAATGAACCCCAGTGCTTTATTTGAACTTTTATGGCTTTTTTAACCTGTTAGTACTTCTAATGATTTGTGTCTATACACCGAGATCCCTTTGCACCTCGACTCCATTTACACTCTTATTTTCCACCTCACACTTATCTATGTTGAAATTAATTTGTCATTTACATACCCATTCAGCAAGTTGGTTTACAATATAATTAATTAAAAGCTGTTAGTTTGTCGTGTACAAACTTGATTTTATAATAAAAAAAATAAACGACTTGTCAGAAATGACTGGCATACAAAAGAACTGCATAATAAAGCATTAACACTTCAGAAACGTCACTGTTACACAGTTATGCATCAACAAACAATACAGAAGCCTAAGGTGAGCTGAAAGAGGCATATCCGTGCAATTTGTATTAGTTTAAAGTTTTCAATGTATTAGCCCATCCCTCATGTCACTACAGCAATGGCTGCACAAGCAGCGGCGTTCCTGTGGCGTGACCTGCTGTACGGCCACAAAAGTGATTAGAATATTAATCACAATGCAACCAGACAGCCAACAAATATAAAGTGCTGTAGTACTCTAGTTGGTTAATTCCATATTTTGAACTTCAATCACTGCCATTAATAGATGTTGTCTTCTTGAACCAGCACAAACCCCATGTAACATGTTAGGAATGCAGCACTTATTCCCAAGTGCGTCACCGAATTTAATAACCACACACTCACCAGTCTCTCCTCATCACCTCATCCCCCACCCCCCCCCCCCCAGGTCTCTCCTCATCTTCCCCCCCCCCCCCACCCCCCCCTCCCCAGTCTCTCCTCATCTCCTCATCCCCCCGCTCCCTCCTCATCTTCCCCCCCCCCCCAGTCTATACTCATCCCTCCCCCCTTCCCAGTCTATACTCATCCCTCCCCCCTCCCCAGTCTTTCCTCATCCCCCCCCCCCTCCCCAGTCTCTCCTCATCCCCCCCCCTCCCCAGTCTCTCCTCATCACCCCCCCCCCAACCCAGTCGCTCCTCGTGGCACTGTTTTCCCCCGCCACCCCCAAAGTCTGTCTGTCTCTCTCGCTCTCTCTCTCTCTCTCTCTCGCTCTCTCTCTCTCTCGCTCTCTCTCTCTCTCTCTCTCTCTCTGTCTCTGTCTCTCTCTGTCTCTCTCTCTCATTTTCTTGCCTCCTCTCCTGAAGGAAGTAAGGCCTAGAAGTCTCGGGCGGAGGTGCGAAACGGACGGCATCAGATCCGCCGCACATTAGGTGCAGCGCCTAAGATTTGGTTTCATTTCAATCACTCTCGGGTGCTGCATATAACGGGCGACAGATTCGATACCGCCTGTTTAGCGCCACCTCCTGAGACGTATTTCTAGGCGCTGAGGCTTGGCAGTGTGAGCCTTGTTCTGGCTTTCTGTCTTCCAATGAATGGAGTCCTTTGTAATGTTTGCTGCGTCTCCTTCATGTACAGATGAATATATTGGTGGATACGGGGAGCAGTAATTTTGCAGTGGCCGCTGCACCGAATGGCGATATGGTGACCTACTTCAAACCAGAACTGTGAGTACACAAACGCCTGGCGGGAGGCAGGGGGGACGGAGCAGGCAGGCGGACTACATGCAACGTGAGGGGGGAGTGGGGACGAGGGAGCTCAGACTTGGCTATTTCGTCAAGTCAGAAAGCTTGTATGGGAGGCCTATCATAAGGCTGTTGCTCCAGTCGTATGAACGGCCTCATTGTAGCAATGTTTTTTTTTAAACAGATAAGTCACGTTGAGTAGCTGTGACTGATGTAATCAAGGTTGAAAAGAAATAGTGAGGAGGGGTCGGGGGGTGGTGAAAGAGAGAGAACGAACGAACCTTCAGTTATATAGACCTTTCACATCCTCAGGATGACCCAAAGCACTTTCTAGCCACTCTCAATGTCCAGTTATTATGTAAGCAACACAGCAGCCAATTTGTGCATAGCAAGTCCCAGAAACATAGAAACATATAAACGAGGTGCAGTAACAGACCATTCGGCCCCTCGAGCCTGTACTGCCATTCAATATGATCATGGCTGATCATGCAACTTCAGTACCCCAGTCCTGCTTTCTCTCCAATCCCCTGATCCCTTTAGCCGTACGGGCCACATCTAACTCCCTTTTGAATATATCCAGTGAAGTGGACTGAACAACTTTCTGTGGTGGAGAATTCCATAGGTTCACAATTCTCTGGGTGAAAAAGTTTCTCATCTCGCTCCTAGATGGCTTACCCCTTATCCTTAGACTGTGACCCACAGTTCTGGACTTCCTCAACATCGGGAACATTCTTCCTGCATCTAACCTGTCCAATCCCATCAGAATTTTAGATGTTTCTATGAGATCCCCTCTCATTCTTCTAAATTCCAGTGAATATAAGCCTAGTCGATCCAGTCTTTCTTCATATGTCAGTCCTGCCATTTCGGGAATCAGTCTGGTGAACCTTCGCTACACTCCCTCAATATCAAGAATGTCCTTCCTCAGATTAGGAGACCGAAACTGTACACAATACTCAAGGTGTGGTCTCACCAAGGCCCTGTACAACTGCAGTAAGACCTCCCTGCTCCTATACTCAAATCCGCTAGCTATGAAGGCCAACATGCCATTTGCTTTCTTTATTGTCTGGTGTACCTGCATGCCTACTTTCAATGACTGATGTACCATGACACCCAGGTCTTGTTGCACCTCCCCTTTTAGTAATCTGTCACCATTCAGATAATCTGCCTTCCTGTTTTTGCCACCAAAGTGGATAACCTCACATTTATCCACATTATACTGCATCTACCATGTATTTGCCCACTCACCTAACCTGTCCAAGTCACCCTGAAGCCTCTTAGCATCCTCCTCACAGCTCTCACTGCCACCCAGCTTAGTGTCATCTGCAAATTTGGAGATATTACATTCAATTCTTTCGTCTAAATCATTAATGTATGTTGTAAATGGCTGGGGTCCCAGCACTGAACCTTGTGGTATCCTACTAGTCACTGCCTGCCATTCTGAAAAGGACCTGTTTATTCTACTCTTTGCTTCCTGTCTGCCAACCAGTTCTCTATCCACATCAATACATTACCCCCAGTACCATATGCCTTAATTTTGCACACTAATCTCGTGTGGGACCTTGTCAAAAACCTTTGAAAGTCCAAATACACCACATCCACTGGTTCTCCCTTGTCCACTCTACTAGTTACATCCTCAAAAAATTCCAGAAGATTGGTCAAGCATGATTTCCCTTTCATAAATTCATGCTGACTTGGATCGATCCTGTCACTGCTTTCCTAATGCACTGCTATTACATCTTTAATAATTGATTCCAGCATTTTCCCCACTAACGATATCAGGCTAACCAGTCTATAGTTCACTGTTTCCTCTCTCCCTCCTTTTTTAAAAAGTGGGGTTACATTAGCTACCCTTCAATCCACAGGAACTGATCCAGAGTCCATGGAATGTTGCAAAATGACCACCAATGCATCTACTATTTCTAGGGCCACTTCCTTAAGTACTCTGGGATGCAGACTATCAGGCTCTGGTGATTTATCGGCCTTCAATCCCATCAATTTCCCTAACACCATTTCCTGACTAATAAGGAGTTCCCTCAGTTCCTCCTTCTCAGTCCCTCAGTCCCTCGGTCCCCTAGTATTTTCGGGAGATTATTCGTGTCTTCCTTAGTGAAAACAGAACCCTAGTATTTGTTCAATTGGTCTGCCATTTCCTTGTTCCCCATTATGAATTCACCTGATTCTGACTGCAAGGGACCTACATTTGTCTTCATTAATCTTTTTCTCTTCACATATCTGTAGAAGCTTTTGCAGTGAGTTTTTATGTTCCCTGCAAGCTTACACTCATACTCTATTATCCCCTCCCCCCCCCCCCTGCCTAATTAAACCCTTTGTCCTCCTCTGCTGAATTCTAAATTGCTCCCAGTTCTCAGGTTTGCTGCTTTTTCTGGCCAATTTATATGCCTCTTCCTTGGATTTAACACTATTCCCTAATTTCCCTTGTCAGCCACGGTTGAGCCTGTTTTAATTTTATGCCAGACAGTGATGTACAATTGTTGTAGTTCATCCATGTGATCTTTAAATGTCTGCCGTTGCCTATCTACCCTCAACCCTTTAAGTGTCATTTGCCAGTCTATCCTAGCCAATTCACGTCTCATACCATCGAAGTTACAGCAATAAGATAAATGACCAGTTGATCTGTGTTAATGCTGTTTGTAGACGGAAAGCTGGACACCAGGAGAACTCCCCTGCTCTTTAAATTGTGTCATGGGATGGTTTATGTCAGCCTGTTTTAATGTCTCATTATGATGACGACACTTTGAACAATGCAGGACTCCCGCAGTAGCGCACTCAAGTGTCATCATAGATTATGTACTCAAGTCTCTGGAGTGGGGCTTAAACATGCAATCTTGTGGCTCAGAGTGCGATAGTGCTACCACTGACCCAAGGCTGACATTTCAAAGGGTTTGTATAACTGAGGGGAGTGCTCATAAGAAATAAGAGCCAGGAGCAAGCCGTCCAGCTCCTCGAGCCCGCTCCGCCATTCAATAAAGATCATGGCTGATCTTCTACCTCAACTCCATTTCCTGCCCTGCCCTCGGTTCCCCTGGTGACCGAACATCTAACGATCTCCAGGCCATCGCCTATCCCTTCATGTATGAGGGTTATGACCTCTGAGTAGGTGCATTCTGGAAAAAATATCAAGTTCTGATCAACATGGAACTGTGACACAAATATAATGTTTTGGCGAGCCTAGTTTTCACTTGGTGGCTCTCCTAGTTTGCACACAGTTTTGATTATAAATGTGGATATATGAATTTATAATGGGACAAGTTGATAGGAATTATGCACCGACTCAGATTGATCACTTGTTTAACATTTTTTGCGGCTTGACTTGTGTCGCATTTGTTCTGATGGATGGTAGAGATAGCCTTCCATTATTTCCCTAACAACTTAAGGTGTCTACTGTACATGGTCCATGTTTCTGAACCATACAGGAAGGCCGGTATTATTACGGCGCTGTAGACCATGAGCTTGGTGGCAGTTTTGAGGGCCTGGTCTTCAAACACACCTTTCCTGGGAGTCCCTGGCCAAAGACCGCCCTAAGTGGCGGAAGTGCATCCAGGAGGGCGCTGAGCACCTCGAATCTCGTCGCCGAGCGCAGGCAGCGGAAAAAGCGTGCGGCAAACCAGTCCCACCCACCCTTCCCTCAACGACTGTCTGTCCTACCTGTGACGGGGACAGTGGTTCTCGAATTGGACTGTTCAGCCACCTAAGAACTTATGTTAAGAGTGGAAGCAAGTCTTCCTCAATTCCGAGGGACTTCCTATGATGATTTATCTGGTAGCGTTTTACGACATTAAAGGCGCTATATAAATGAAAGTTGTTTTTTGTTGACTTGTGCTATTTTCCACTGTGGGAAAGGGACAGGGTGAAGTGGTGCAGATTCCCAATAGTCTCCAGTAAGCAATATACCTAAGTTACATGTTATTTGTTAAAAGTGAGCATGCTAACATATCTGTGCCATGTATAAGGACATAATCTTCTTGGGCAGTACCTCGGAGTGCACACTAATGTATTCTCAGGTGACTGATGAGTCCAATGTGGGACCTACAGTCTCTGTCACAGGTGGGGCAGACGGTAGTTGAAGGGACGGGTGGGTGGGGTACTTGGGTTTTCATGCGCTCCTTCCGCTGTTTGCGATTGGCTTCCACGTGCTCCAGGCAAAGAGACTCGAGGTGTTCGGCACCTTCCCGGATGCTTCTCCTTCATTTTGAGCCGTCTTGGGCCAGGGATTCCCAGGTGTTGGTGGGGATGTTGCATTTTTTCGAGGAGGCTTTGAGGGTGTTCTTGAAACGATTTCTCTGCCCACCTTGGGCTCGCTTGCCGTGTCCAAGCTCTGAGTAGAGCGCTTGTTTTGGGAATCTAGTATCGGGCATGCGGACGATGTGGCCCATCCATCGGAGCTGATCAAGCATGGTCAATGCTTCGATGCTGGGGATGTTGGCCTGACGGTGTGTCTATTCTGCCAATGGATTTGTAGGATCTTGCGGAGGCAGCGTTGGTGGTACTTCTCCAGTGCTTTGAGTTGTCTGCTGTCTCTGAGCCATATAGCAGGGCGGGTGTCACTACTGCTCTGTAGACCATGAGCTTGGTGCCGGGTTTGAGGTCCTGGTCTTCAAATACTCTTCCTCGGGTGACCGAAGGCTGCACTGGAACACTGAAGGCAGTGTTGGACGTCGACGACGATATCTGCCCTTGTTGACACTAGGCTCCCGAGGTATGGAAAATGGTCCACGTTGTCCAAGGCCTCGTTGTGGATTTTGACAATCGGGGGCCAGTGCTGTGTGGCAGGGGCAGGTTGGTAGAGAACCTTTGCGTTGCGGAATTGGAGCTGAGGGTGGATTCACTCTGGAGCATTCACGATGCTGAGAACGACGTGAGTAGCACGTGTAACGAGTTGGTCTTACCGCAGGAGAAGGGTCCACAGCAAGATAGGGAATGGAAGACCAGCAGGAAGAGTAGTGCAAGGAAGGTAGTGCAGGGGTCCCCTGTGGTCATCCCCCTGCAAAACAGATACACCGCTTTGAGTGCTGTTGAGGGGGATGACTCATCAGGGGAGGGCAGCAGCATCCAAGTTCATGGCACCGTGGCTGGCTCTGTTGCACAGGAGGGCAGGAAAAAGAGTGGGAGAGCGATAGTGATAGGGGATTCAATTGTGAGGGGAATAGATAGGCGTTTCTGCGGCCGCAACCGAGACTCCAGGATGGTATGTTGCCTCCCTGGTGCAAGGGTCAAGGATGTCTCTGAGCGGGTGCAGGACATTCTAAAAAGGGAGGGAGAACAGCCAGTTGTCGTGGTGCACATTGGTACCAACGACATAGGTAAAAAAAGGGATGAGATCCTACGAAACGAATTTAAGGAGCTAGGAGCTAAATTAAAAAGTAGGACCTCAAAAGTAGTCATCTCGGGATTGCTACCAGTGCCACGTGCTAGTCAGAGTAGGAATCACAGGATAGCGCAGATGAATACGTGGCTTGAGCAGTGGTGCAGCAGGGAGGGATTCAAATTCTGGGGGAGGTGGGACCAGTACAATCCAGACGGTCTGCACCTGGGCAGGACCGGAATCAATGTCCTAGGGGGATTGTTTGCTAGTACTGTTGGGGAGGAGTTAAACTAATATGGCAGGGGGATGGGAACCAATGCAGGGAGATAGAGGGAAACAAAAAGGAGGCAAAAGCAAAAGACAGAAAGGAGATGAGGAAAAGTGGAGGGCAGAGAAACCCAAGGCAAAGAACAAAAAGGGCCACTGTACAGCAAAATTCTAAAAGGACAAAGGGTGTTAAAAAAACAAGCCTGAAGGCTTTGTGTCTTAATGCAAGGAGTATCCGCAATAAGGTGGATGAATTAACTGTGCAAACAGATGTTAACAAATATGATGTGATTGGGATTACGGGGATGTGGCTCCAGGATGATCAGGGCTGGGAACTCAACATCCAGGGGTATTCAACATTCAGGAAGGATAGAATAAAAGGAAAAGGAGATGGGGTAGCATTGCTGGTTAAGGAGGAGATTAATGCAATAGTTAGGAAAGACATTAGCTTGGATGATGTGGAATCTATATGGGTAGAGCTGCAGAACACCAAAGGGCAAAAAACGTTAGTGGGAGTTGTGTACAGACCTCCAAACAGTAGTAGTGATGTTGGGGAGGGCATCAAACAGGAAATTAGGGGTGCATGCAATAAAGGTGCAGCAGTAATAATGGGTGACTTTAATATGCACATAGATTGGGCTAGCCAAACTGGAAGCAATACGATGGAGGAGTGCATAAGGGATGGTTTTCTAGACCAATATGTCGAGGAACCAACTAGGGGGGAGGCCATCTGAGACTGGGTGTTGTGTAATGAGAGAGGATTAATTAGCAATCTCATTGTGCGAGGCCCCTTGGGAAAGAGTGACCATAATATGGTGGAATTCTGCGTTAGGATGGAGAATGAAACAGTTAATTCAGAGACCATGGTCCAGAACTTAAAGAAGGGTAACTTTGAAGGTATGAGGCATGAATTGGCTAGGATAGATTGGCGAATGATACTTAAGGGGTTGACTGTGGATGGGCAATGGCAGACATTTAGAGACCGCATGGATGAACTACAACAATTGTACATTCCTGTCTGGCGTAAAAATAAAAAAGGGAAGGTGGCTCAACCGTGGCTATCAAGGGAAATCAGGGATAGTATTAAAGCCAAGGAAGTGGCATACAAATTGGCCAGAAATAGCAGCGAACCCGGGACTGGGAGAAATTTAGAACTCAGCAGAGGAGGACAAAGGGTTTGATTAGGGCAGGGAAAATGGAGTACGAGAAGAAGCTTGCAGGGAACATTAAGGCGGATTGCAAAAGTTTCAATAGATATGTAAAGAGAAAAATGTTAGTAAAGACAAACGTAGGTCCCCTGCAGTCAGAATCAGGGAAAGTCATAATGGGGAACAAAGAAATGGCAGACCAATTGAACAAGTACTTTGGTTCGGTATTCACTAAGGAGGACACCAACAACCTTCCGGATATAAAAGGGGTCAGAGGGTCTTGTAAGGAGGAGGAACTGAGGGAAATCTTTATTAGTCAGGAAATTGTGTTGGGGAAATTGATGGGATTGAAGGCCGATAAATCCCCAGGGCCTGATGGACTGCATCCCAGAGTACTTAAGGAGGTGGTCTTGGAAATAACGGATGCATTGACAGTCATTTTCCAACATTCCATTGACTCTGGATCAGTTCCTATGGAGTGGAGGGTAGCCAATGTAACCCCACTTTTTAAAAAAGGAGGGAGAGAGAAAACAGGGAATTATAGACCGGTCAGTCTGACCTCAGTAGTGGGTAAAATGATGGAATCAATTATTAAGGATGTCATAGCAGCGCATTTGGAAAGAGGTGACATGCTAGGTCCAAGTCAGCATGGATTTGTGAAAGGGAAATCATGCTTGACAAATCCTGGAATTTTTTGAGGATGTTTCCAGTAAAATGGACAAGGGAGAACCATTTAATGTGGTATATTTGGACTTTCAGAAGGCTTTCGACAAGGTCCCACACAAGAGATTAATGTGCAAAGTTAAAGCACATGGGATTGGGGGTAGTGTGCTGACGTGGATTGAGAACTGGTTGGCAGACAGAAAGCAAAGAGTAGGAGTAAATGGGTACTTTTCAGAATGGCAGGCAGTGACTAGTGGGGTACCGCAAGGTTCTGTGCTGGGGCCCCAGCTGTTTACATTGTACATTAATGATTTAGACGAGGGAATTAAATGTAGTATCTCCAAATTTGCGGATGACACTAAGTTGGGTGGCAGTGTGAGCTGCGAGGAGGATGCTATGAGGCTGCAGAGTGACTTGGATAGGTGAGGTGAGTGGGCAAATGCATGGCAGATGAAGTATAATGTGGATAAATGTGAGGTTATCCACTTTGGTGGTAAAAACAGAGAGACAGACTATTACCTGAATGGTGACAGATTAGGAAAAGGGGAGGTGCAACGAGACCTGGGTGTCATGGTACATCAGTCATTGAAGGTTGGCATGCAGGTACAGCAGGCGGTTAAGAAAGCAAATGGCATGTTGGCCTTCATAGCGAGGGGATTTGAGTACAGGGGCAGGGAGGTGTTGCTACAGTTGTACAGGGCCTTGGTGAGGCCACACCTGGAGTATTGTGTACAGTTTTGGTCTCCTAACTTGAGGAAGGACATTCTTGCTGTTGAGGGAGTGCAGCGAAGATTCACCAGACTGATTCCCGGGATGGTGGGACTGACCTATCAAGAAAGACTGGACCAACTGGGCTTGTATTCACTGGAGTTCAGAAGAATGAGAGGGGACCTCATAGAAACGTTTAAAATTCTGACGGGTTTAGATAGGTTAGATGCAGGAAGAATGTTCCCAATGTTGGGGAAGTCCAGAACCAGGGGTCACAGTCTAAGGATAAGGGGTAAGCCATTTAGGACCGAGATGAGGAGAAACTTCTTCACCCAGAGAGTGGTGAACCTGTGGAATTCTCTACCACAGAAAGTTGTTGAGGCCAACTCACTAAATATATTCAAAAGGGAGTTAGATCAAGGGGTATGGCGAGAAAGCAGGAAGGGGGTACTGAAGTTTCATGTTCAGCCATGAACTCATTGAATGGCGGTGCAGGCTAGAAGGGCCGAATGGCCTACTCCTGCACCTATTTTCTATGTTTCTATGTTTCAGTGTCTTACGGATGTTTAGTGTAAGGCCCATGCTCTCGTGAAGGTGTTGACGATGGTTTGGAGTTCGACCTCCGAGTGTGCGCAGATGCAAGCGCGTCTGCATACTGTAATTCAATGACCGAGAATGGGACGACCTTGGATCTGGACTGGAGGTGGCGGAGGTTAAACAATTTCCCATTTATTCTGTCGATCAGCTTGTGCCGTGCGGGGGTTGTGCTGAGGTGGTGGCAGGTAGCATGCTGCGGGATGGATTCGAGGATACTCGCGTCGAAGATAGAGTCTTGGTTAAGGAGATCTTCGAAGTGCTCCTTCCAGCGGGCCCTGAGTGTCTTGATATTTCCTGGTGGCGTGAGCAAGCGTCTCTTCACAGGCACTAGCTAGGGAGGCCTTGAGGGCAGATCAGGCACTGTGGGCATGCACGCACACACTCACACAGCAAGCTCCCACAAACAGCAATGATATAAATAATCTGTGTTTGTGGTGTTGGGATTAATATTGGCCATGGAACTAGGGGAATTTTCCTGCTGATTTCAAAAAGTGCTGTGGGATCTTTCTGTTCACGTGAGAGACCGGACGGGGCCTCGGTTAAAGGTTTCTTTTGCAAACAGGGCCTCTGACAATGCAATGCTCCTCAGTACTGCACTGAAACATCGGGACAAGAAGATGCCATTCAGCCCCTTGAGTCTGTTTGCCATTCAATTAGATTAAAAAGCTAGTAATGGTAATGATGAAACTATCGGATTTTCATAAAACCCCATTTGGTTCACTATTGCCCTTTAGGGAAGGAAATCTGCCATCCTTGCCTGGTCTGGCCTATATGTGACTGCAAACCCACAGCAATGTGGTTGCCTCTGAACTGCCCTTTACAAACCACTACAAGAAACGATAACTGCACATGGACTGCAGCGGTTCAAGAAGGTGGCTCATCACCATCTTCTCGAGGACAATTAGGGATGGGCAATAAATGCCGAGATTGCCAGCGACGCCCACGTCCCGGAACGAATTTTAAAAAAAACTGATCATGGCGAATCTGTACATCAAACTCCATTTACCCGCCTTGCCTAACAAAAATCTATGGATCTCCCTCTTTAAAGCTCCAATTGTTTCAGCATCCACAGCCTTCTTGGGAACAGAATTCCAGATTTCTACGACCTTTTGTGCAGAGAAGGCGATTTTCCCTTGGCTGTGATTTTAAGATTATGGGACTTTAGCTAGGTAATGCAAGTGCAAACCTTAATGCCATACAAATGAATACTTTGCTGTAGGTCTTTCCCTTCTCGAGGGATGAGGGAGAAGGGCCAAATGGCCTTCTGTAATTATTGCGATCGTATGACCTGCCAGTGTCATCGAAGATGGTAAATGTTAGAATTTTTCAGCACCGTAACCGGCCATTCAGCCCAACAGGTCTGTGCCGGTGTTTAAGTGCCACACAAGCCCCCTACCACCCCTTTCCACCGAACCCATCAGCATAATCTACTTCTCTCTCCCTCATGTTTTTATCCAGTTTTCCCTTGAATGTATCTCTGCTATTTGCCTTGACCACTCCCTGTGGTCGCGAGTTCCACATCCTGATTGATTTAAGCATTCAGTAATTAAATCAACGGTGTCTGGTATTGCGAACCTATTTTGAGCAGTATATTAGAATTACGAACATACACACACACACACACACACACACACCTGGCCCCCAGGAGCGACCGTCGGAGGTCATTTGGCCACAGACACACACGTGCAGCCTCCATGTTTAATCCTCACTTTTGAAAGTTAATAAAGAGTCAGGTCGCACCTGATTGAGTTCACGGTACTAAGCCTAATGTGTTATTGCATACTCAACATAAACAATGAAAGTGACCCTGGTGTATCCTCTGGTGCCTCTGGCAGGGTTTCTCTGATGGGATTGTAATTGGACAGTTCTCCCCGTCCCCTCAAAGTTGCAGTAAAAATAGCACCGTGGCACTGATGGCATCATCGAGCCACGACGTTTCAATTAGCCCCCTCCCCTGCCCGTAGCGGAAGCCTCAGCCGACTTGAAAGTCAACGAAAATGGCGATAGCGGGGTGACCTCGGTGAGTCAATCCACCTGATTATAACCCCTCCCACGCAACCCTTCCCATTCGGTTCCACAGAATCTGTCGATTTTGTTTTGCCAACAGAAACTGTGCTCTCATTGTGAAGAAATTGTGTCAGCTGTGGCTCAGTGGGTAGCACCCTCACCTCGGAGTAGGAAGGTTGTGGGTACAAGTCCCACTCCAGGGACTTGAGCTCAAAATCTAGGCTGACACTCCAGTGCAGTGCTGAGGGAGTGCTGCACTGTTGGAGCTGCCGTCTTTCGGATGAGACGTCAGACCTGCGCTCTCGGGTGGATGTCAAAGCTCCCATGACACTATTTTGAAGAAGCGCAGAGGAGTTATCCCCGGTGCCCTGGCCAATATTTATCCCTCAATCAATAAGCAGAGAACAGATTATCTGGACGTTATTCACATTGTTGTTTGTGGAGATTTGCTGTGCACAAATTGGCTGTTGTTTCCTACATTGCAACAGTGACTATACTTCAAATGAACTTCATTGGCAGTAAAGCGCTTTGCGAAGTGAGACGATCATGAAAGGCGCTATATGAATGCAAGTCTTTTCCTTCGACCCACACTGTGATTTTTAAAAAGGCAAAATGGAGGGGAAATAGCACACAGTGCACAGATAGCACCAACCTAACCAGCTCCGAAGTGAAGTGATGTTTGAGTACTCGTCATCAGGATTAGAATTTGTTTTCATTCCAAAGGTCAGCAAAATTCTTGGTATAAGATTTTCTGGCTCCCAGCCACCCACCTGTACTCCCAACTAATTATAATACCAGGAAGTGCATTGATTGCTTTGGGTTGGGTAGGGTAGAATATCCAGTATGTTTGTCAGTGAAAGAGACGTGATGAGGGTTGACTGCCTGTGTTACAGGTTGGGGGAGGAATATCCTTTTATGATGTCTGGATGAAGTTACCTGCAACCCATTGTCCCAGCACTAAGAGTTGTCGGCATCCATTCTTAGATATGGGTTGTTTATCAGTTAAACTCTTGCATCAACCGTGGTTCATGAAAAGAATAAAAAGGAAGACTTGCATTTATGTTGCGCTTTTCACAACCACTGGATGTCTCAAAGAGCTGTACAGCCAATGGTGTACTTTTGGAGTGTCGTCACTGTTGTAATGTGGGAAACGCTGCAGCCAATTTGCGCACAGCAAGCACCCACAAACAGCAATGTGATAATGACCAGATAATCTGTGTTTGTTATGTTGATGAGTGATAAATATTTGCCAAGACACTCAGAATAAACTCCCCTCTCTTCTTCGAAATGGTGCCTAGGGATCTTTTGAATCCGCCTGAGAGGGCAGACAGGGCCTGGGTTTAAGGTCTCATCTGAAAGATGGCACCTCCAACAGTGCAGTACTCCCTCGGTACGGCATTGGAGTGTCAGCCTAGATTTTTGTGCTCCAGTTCCTGGAGTGAGAGTTGAACCCACAACTTCTGGCGCAGTGGCGAGTGTGCTACCCACTGAGCCACAGCTGACTCAACTGAACCCAAATCAATATACCCTGCCATTTCCCGCTCCCCCCACCCCTGCAAAGAACCGAGGACAAGAATACTCATTCCAGGTGTTGTTAGGCTTGAGCTGTCCCTGACACTTGTTTGCTGGTAATTTCCTGGTCTGTTGCATAATATCTTGTTGACGATTTGCATCTTTCCAACTTGCAGATTCAATTGGCTCACTGTTGTAACTTTATTTCAAGCTAGTTTTCAGCCAATAACCGACCCAAATTTTGAAACTTTCTCCTGCCTCCAAACTGATAGGAGAAGGAATAAGCGAGCGACTGATAGGTTAAATGTGGTTGGGGGAGATGGGGGAATAAGCTCTCAAGAGGGGGTTGGCATGTAAAGTTTATACCGGTGAATGGGAAAGAAGAGAAACTAGAGGGCGCAGAAGTGATGTGACGCTTCGAGGACATGCAAGTGAGGGTAGAATAATGTTGCTGGTGTGAGCAAGGTGGGGTAAAGGAAGGAATAGTGAGGAGAGTCGCAGGTGCAGAGTGTGACTATAGGAGCTGATGGAGACGGAGTGAAGTACGCTGCAGTGATGGTAGGAGAGTGCTGATCATCAAGGGAGGGGAGGGCAGGGTAACGCTCGGGAGACATGCAGTTCAAGGCGAATAATTACATAGAAACATAGAAAATCGGTGCAAGAGTAGGCCATTCAGCCCTTCGAGCCTGCACCACCATTCAATGAGTTCATGGCTGAACGTGCAACTTCAGTACCTCATTACACAAGGAATAGAAGCTTGTGTAATGTTTCCAACAGCGACCACACTTCAAAAAGTACTTCATTGGCTGTAACACACTTTGGGAAGTCTAGTGGACATAAAAGGCGCTATGTAAATGCAAGTCTGTCATTCTTTTATGCTGATCGGGTTAGATGAAGTAAGGTGGGATGATATAGACCAGTTGGATTGAAATTCCTGTTTCTGTGCTGTAAATTCTATGTAATGAACAGAATGGAAAGCCTCCCTTTTAGCTCTGGATGCGAGGGCTGGGGGACGATGGACGGGACTGGGATGGGTAAGAAGCATCCATCATGGTGCTGGCGAGTGGCCCAGGCCATTTTAACTCCTGGACCTCGTTATTGTTTTCCAGGATGGACAGCAGCGTTCCAGTTTAACTGCCAGGCCGCACAGCGCTCTGGCGATCCCGTGCAGGCTGCTTGCCGGCTTCACAACGGAGCAAAATGCGCATGCACAGAAATTTAAATAGGCTGCGCAGACCCTTAAAGGGGATGTGTCCCTCTCCCCCCCCCCCACCGCCCCACCAAAAAAAAAAAATGGGAACATTGATGGACACCCGCTCAAACTCGGGGGGGAGGGGCGGCGGGTAGGAGCGGGTTTTTGCACCTGACGGAGCAGGATACTTGCACCATCTCCCAAACCCACAACCTCCGCCGCCTGGAAGGACAAGGGCAGCAGGCGCATGGGAACACCCTCACTTCCAAGATCCCCTTCAAGTCACACGCCATCCCGACTGGGAAATATCCCCCCATTCCTTCATTGCCGCTGGGTCAGGAACCTACCTAACGGCACACTGTGGAAGTACTTTCCGCAAACAGACTGCAACGCTTGCAGGAGAAGGCTCGACACCACCTTCTCAAGGGCCACGAGGGATGGGCAAAAAAAGCCGGTCCTGTCGGTGACTCCGACCCCCCAAGAATAGGGTCTGCTTTAAATGGCGGCGGGTGCAAACATGTCGGGAAGGTGACCGGAGGTTTCCATATGCCATGTTGATCACCCGCCTGCGCTGCTCCCGGAGAGTGTGAAGGGTTAAAATCGGGCCTGGAGTCTTTAAATGTTTTATTTTTAGCATTGTACTTGAAACGCATATGTTAGTTCTGCAACGTTACAAATTTAAAGTTGTACTTGAGCCAAAAATAAATGAAACCAGTTAGCCCAAGGAGCTGTCAGGAGTCTAAAGATTGATGAGAATTCATTAACCAGGTACGAAGACGTGACGTTCAATGTATGGTGCAAACTGCTAATATACGTAACTTGCAGTGGACTGGATCATTATGCATTCCGTACCAGTTTTCTATTCAGGAAACTTAAAGTAACCCGATGAGATTAAGACCGCCCCAGTTTTCAGTAAGTTTCACGAAGCATGCCCTGAACTCTAGGAGAACCTGGCACTTGCAGCAGAACCTCTCCTGTCCACCTTAATGGAATGCTCATCCTGGTATACAATAGACATGATAGATCAATATTTGGGTATTGCAGCAACCCAGGGACAGGGATGAAGGGACATGCAATACAAATGATATGAAATAAATATAACCTTTCCTGTAAAGTGGGGTTGGGTGTGGTACAGGAGAATGGGTTGTGCAATGTAGTGACATCCTGTGTAACACTTTATCCCATTCAATTGGTTTTGGGGCAGCCAGATAATTTGAGTTTAGAAATTATGTTCATTATTTGAATTGTTTTATACTGCAGTATAGTTACAGTATTTGGGTATGTCCTGACAAAGGTGTAACAAGTTGTCACTGTTGTGATAAGTGTGAGACTTGAAGAGCAAGTTATTCTGTGAGGACTTATTATTAAGGGGCATTATACCTTTCAGTGGTCACCATCTCTCTTTACACTGTTTCTGTATTGTGAATAATAGTTTTCAATAGTAATTTCATGATGTACTTTTTGCTTCCAACACAGCGGCCTTGAATGTTGCCACTTGGTTTGAGTTGCAACTTACTCCACAATCTCCACTAAAAAGGAGAGAGAAGGGAAAAGAGAAGAGAAGGCTTTGGGTGCTCCTCGAATCCTAGGGAGTGGCTGTTCAGAATTATTCAGTTGATTTGCTTCACCTTCCCAGGTGGGAAGTGACTTGCATCTGTTTATCACCTCCCCTAGTGGTGGGTAAGGACTCGACGATGGGCTTGTGGGGAAGTGAGGGAGGATTCACCAATTCTCGTTCACCCATCACCTCTGTGCTCCCTGACTTACGCTGGCTCTCTGTCGTCCAACGCCTCCAGTTTTAATATTCTCATCCTTGTGTTCAAATCCCTTCCTGGACTCGCACCCCCCCCCTCCCTATCTATATAACCTCCTCCAGCCCCACAACCCTCCAAGAACTCAGTGATCCTCCAACTCGAGGCTCCTGAGCATCATCTTTCGCCCCACCTTTGGCGACTGTGCCGTCAACAGTCTCGGCCCCAAGCTCTGGAATTCCCTCCCTGAACCCCTCTGCCTCTGAACCCCTCATTCCTCTAAAATGCTGTTTAATACCTATCCCTCGGAACAAGTTTTTAGCTGCCCATCTTAACATCTCCTTCGACTCGGTGTCTGATAACACTCCGAGGGATGTTTTCTTACATTAAAGGCTCTATATAAATATAAGTTGCTTATTCTGGTTATTGGTCTGCACTGGCAAGGCTCCAGTTTGGCCACAATTTAACACCTTTCCTGTAGTGAGTTTTGTTGGCTTTGAACAATCCTGAAATTGGGGTATACATAATGGCATAAGGGTCCTTACAGAGTTCTTCTGCCTCTATAAATAGACAAAAGAATGCATTTCTGTAATTCCTTATCAAGTAACAAAGTGTTTCAAAACCCATTAATTACTTTTTTGAAGTGCAGTCGCTGTCTTTACATAGGCAAGTAAAGCACTAAATTGAAGCTTGAATATTTGACCAGGATTGGGATTCAGAATGGCTGCACTGAGCTGAATAAACAAGGTAACTCTAACAGTGATAGTTGCTGAGTCTCCAATGGATCCTGTTAGCAAGCACCAACGTAAGGAGTACCTTATTGACTCCGTGGTCAATGACTCACATTTGAAAGTGATTCCAGGTATAGGTAGAGTATCCGGCATTTGCACTGACAGCAGCCTATATCAGGAAAATGGCACCAACCATTTGTCGTCATCACAGGCACCAATGACAGAGGCACCGCTTAAACCGCATTGTGCACTTGAAGTGCTGTTAACCTACAAGGCTATGGACCGAAAGTGGGATTAGGCTGGATAGCTCTCCTTCGGCCGGCGCGGACACACTGGGCCAATGGCCTCCTTCTGTGCCGTAAATGTGTCTGATTCTGTGCGGCACGTCAGCCATTTAGTGCAATTCAGTACTTGTCGGTTTCAAAACTCCCCTGATTTCAGGCAAAGTCATGTGTTCCGGGAGCTAGTAACTTTCACCATCTCTCTCTCGCTCTCTCTCTTTCTCGATGCTTGCCTACAATTTACCAGATTTATTGAATTCAATTTGCCATGGTTGGAGTTGAACACCGAACTTCTTGCATGCTGGTCCCATACCATAACCACTACACTACTGAACCGGTATAAGTAGTGGTTTTTATCACTACTCTTGTTTTCAGCCAATTCTCTGCCCTCCCTATCTCTCCTGTAGACATTGTATCCCTCCGGGTGTACAGTGACATGGGCACAAGTCCGTCTTCAAATGAAAGCCTAAACTGTGAGTGTCAGCAGCAACAACCACTTGAATTTATATGGCACCTTTAACATAGTAAAACGACTCGAGGCACTTCATGGGAGCGTTATCAAAATGCGACATCAAGCCACTTCAGAGGATATCGGGACAGGTGACCAAAGCTTGGTCAAAGAGGTAGGTTTAAAGGAGGAGGGAGCGTTGGAAAGGCTTGGTGAGGTTGTTTGGGCGGGAGGGGAAAGAAGAGAGAAAGAGGGCTGGACCGCAGCCAAGGCTGAGATGAACCACCTCAGTCGAGACTGGAGATTTAACCTGGGACTCTTGGTAGCTTCGCTGCTTAAGGCAGACAGAAGAGCTGCGGAATTATTTTTGATGAGTCCTAATGTTGTGACCCGTGTAAAGGTAGAGGGTATCCCATGCAAAATGCTCCCCCTCTCAGCCGTGTCTCAGTGGGTGGCATGCTCACCTCTGAGTCAGAAGGTCGTGGGTTCAGGACCCACTCCAGAGACTTGAGCACAAAATTCTAGGTTGACACTCCAGTGCAGTGCTAAGGGAGCGCTGGACTGTCAGAGGTGTCGTCTTTTGGATGAGACGTTAAACCGAGGCCCAGTCTGCCCCCACGGGTGGATGTAAATTATCTCATGGCATGATATTAAAGAGCAGCAGGGGAGTTATGCCTGGTGTCGTGGGCCAATATTTTTCCCTCAATCAACATCACTAAAACACATTAGGCCCAAGTTTCCGGTTCTGGTGAAAACGGCGCACCTCCGAGACTTACGTGACCTGTCTGGGCTCGAAGGTGCGCCGGAATCTTCTTCAACAATTCTCCGGTCCTCCTGGAGTGTGGCGTGGTGCAGCATCGTCTCCCTGGGGCGGAGCAAGCCGATCGCAGCCTGCAGGGGGGCGGGGCTAGTGATCAGCCGTCTTGTCATTGTCGGCAGCGTTGTGCAGGTGCGTTAGAGCATGCGTGCCTGCGCAATGGCTCAGCAGGGCGTTTTTCCCCCAGTCTGTGTTTGAATGGTGTGGGTACCAGGGAGCGATGGAGGAGCGTGGGAGCGGGGGGGGCACTATAAATGATCGAATGGCTGGAGGAGAGAGCCGTCCCCCCCCCCCGGCACACCCCTCTCTTTGCCCCCAATCCCCCCTCCCTCTCCCATTGCCGCGCACACCCCTCTTTCTCCCCCATCCCCCCCCCGCGCACCCCTTTCTCCCCCATCCCCCCCGCGCACCCCTTTCTACCCCATCCCCCCCGCGCACCCCTTTCTCCCCTATGCCCCCCGCGCACCCCTTTCTCCCCCATCCCCCCCGCGCACCCCTTTCTCCCCCATCCCCCCCGCGCACCCCTTTCTCCCCCATCCCCCCCGCGCACCCCTTTCTCCCCCACCCCCCCCGCGCACCCCTTTCTCCCCCACCCCCCCGCGCACCCCTTTCTCCCCCATCCCCCCCGCGCACCCCTTTCTCCCCCATCCCCCCCGCGCACCCCTTTCTCCCCCATCCCCCCCGCGCACCCCTTTCTCCCCCATCCCCCCCGCGCACCCCTTTCTCCCCCATCCCCCCCGCGCACCCCTTTCTCCCCCATCCCCCCCGCGCACCCCTTTCTCCCCCATCCCCCCCGCGCACCCCTTTCTCCCCCATCCCCCCCGCGCACCCCTTTCTCCCCCATCCCCCCCGCGCACCCCTTTCTCCCCCATCCCCCCCGCGCACCCCTTTCTCCCCCATCCCCCCCGCGCACCCCTTTCTCCCCCATCCCCCCCGCGCACCCCTTTCTCCCCCATCCCCCCCGCGCACCCCTTTCTCCCCCATCCCCCCGCGCACCCCTTTCTCCCCCATCCCCCCCGCGCACCCCTTTCTCCCCCATCCCCCCGCGCACCCCTTTCTCCCCCATCCCCCCCGCGCACCCCTTTCTCCCCCATCCCCCCCGCGCACCCCTTTCTCCCCCATCCCCCCCGCGCACCCCTTTCTCCCCCATCCCCCCCGCGCACCCCTTTCTCCCCCATCCCCCCCGCGCACCCCTTTCTCCCCCATCCCCCCCGCGCACCCCTTTCTCCCCCATCCCCCCCGCGCACCCCTTTCTCCCCCATCCCCCCCGCGCACCCCTTTCTCCCCCATCCCCCCCGCGCACCCCTTTCTCCCCCATCCCCCCCGCGCACCCCTTTCTCCCCCATCCCCCCCGCGCACCCCTTTCTCCCCCATCCCCCCCGCGCACCCCTTTCTCCCCCATCCCCCCCGCGCACCCCTTTCTCCCCCATCCCCCCCGCGCACCCCTTTCTCCCCCATCCCCCCCGCGCACCCCTTTCTCCCCCATCCCCCCCGCGCACCCCTTTCTCCCCCATCCCCCCCGCGCACCCCTTTCTCCCCCATCCCCCCCGCGCACCCCTTTCTCCCCCATCCCCCCCGCGCACCCCTTTCTCCCCCATCCCCCCCGCGCACCCCTTTCTCCCCCATCCCCCCGCGCACCCCTTTCTCCCCCATCCCCCCCGCGCACCCCTTTCTCCCCCATCCCCCCCGCGCACCCCTTTCTCCCCCATCCCCCCGCGCACCCCTTTCTCCCCCATCCCCCCGCGCACCCCTTTCTCCCCCATCCCCCCCGCGCACCCCTTTCTCCCCCATCCCCCCCGCGCACCCCTTTCTCCCCCATCCCCCCCGCGCACCCCTTTCTCCCCCATCCCCCCCGCGCACCCCTTTCTCCCCCATCCCCCCCGCGCACCCCTTTCTCCCCCATCCCCCCCGCGCACCCCTTTCTCCCCCATCCCCCCGCGCACCCCTTTCTCCCCCATCCCCCCCGCGCACCCCTTTCTCCCCCATCCCCCCCGCGCACCCCTTTCTCCCCCATCCCCCCCGCGCACCCCTTTCTCCCCCATCCCCCCCGCGCACCCCTTTCTCCCCCATCCCCCCCGCGCACCCCTTTCTCCCCCATCCCCCCCGCGCACCCCTTTCTCCCCCATCCCCCCCGCGCACCCCTTTCTCCCCCATCCCCCCCGCGCACCCCTTTCTCCCCCATCCCCCCCGCGCACCCCTTTCTCCCCCATCCCCCCCGCGCACCCCTTTCTCCCCCATCCCCCCCGCGCACCCCTTTCTCCCCCATCCCCCCCGCGCACCCCTTTCTCCCCCATCCCCCCCGCGCACCCCTTTCTCCCCCATCCCCCCCGCGCACCCCTTTCTCCCCCATCCCCCCCGCGCACCCCTTTCTCCCCCATCCCCCCGCGCACCCCTTTCTCCCCCATCCCCCCCGCGCACCCCTTTCTCCCCCATCCCCCCCGCGCACCCCTTTCTCCCCCATCCCCCCCGCGCACCCCTTTCTCCCCCATCCCCCCCCGCGCACCCCTTTCTCTCCCATCCCCCCCCGCGCACCCCTTTCTCCCCCATCCCCCCCCCGCGCACCCCTTTCTCCCCCATCCCCCCCCGCGCACCCCTTTCTCCCCCATCCCCCCCGCGCACCCCTTTCTCCCCCATCCCCCCCCGCGCACCCCTTTCTCCCCCATCCCCCCGCGCACCCCTTTCTTCCCCCATCCCCCCCGCGCACCCCTTTCTTCCCCCATCCCCCCCGCGCACCCCTTTCTCCCCCATCCCCCCCCGCGCACCCCTTTCTCCCCCATCCCCCCGCGCACCCCTTTCTCCCCCATCACCCCCGCGCACCCCTTTCTCCCCCATCACCCCCGCGCACCCCTTTCTCCCCCATCCCCCCCGAGCACCCCTTTCTCCCCCTTCCCCCCCCGCGCACCCCTCACCTTTCCTTCACATAATGGTAGGACTTCTATTTTTTATTGATTGATTGCTTATTACTTGGGTCTTGGTGCTTCAGGTGCAGGGTTCCTTCTATTTTTTTTATTAATTATTGCTTATTACTTTTTGTGCTTCGTTTAGTGTTTAGTGCTTTAGTTCTGCTTTGCTTGGAACTTTAAATGTACTTTGCTTCTTTAATGTTGTGAAGGTGTTTATGGAAAATCCTCTAACTTCCCTACCCCGCCCGTTATGATGTTGATGTGTCCTTTGTGTTTAATGCTTCCCACTCGCTGTCTCTGGCTGTGCCTGCACTAAACTTAACTCTAGGTAAGGTTTTTCAGAACTTACAAAAGTGGACACTTACTCCATTCTAAGTTAGTTTGAAGTAAGTTTTCACTGCCGAAACTTGCAAAACAGGCCTAAGTGGCTGGACACACCCTCTTTTTTGAAAATAAATGCCTGAACTAAAATGAACCTAAACTAACTCACTAGAACTGGAGCAAACTAAGTGCCGAGAATTGCGATTTCTAAGATACTCCAAACTAAACAAGTTGCTCCAAGAAAATTGGAGCAACTCCACCCGAAACTTGGACCCATTATCTGGTCATTATTCACATTGCTAGTTGTGGGAGCTTGCTGTGCGAAAATGCCTGCTACGTTTCCCACATTACAACAGTGATTAAAAGTACTTAATTGGCTTTAAAGCCCTTTGGGACATCCGGTGGTCGTGAGAGGTGCTGTATTAATGCAAGTCTTTTTTTCTCCTGTGAAGTTCTTAACACAAAGAAACAAGATAGTTTGTGCTAATTGTGCGTGTTGGGCTTAGCCTACAGCCCTTGTAATGTGCGGAGCTGAGATGAAAGAGGTGGTCTTTCATTTCACTCTGACCTTGACTCTCTGTAATCTGCTCACATCACTGGAGATCACCAAGTAACAATTTGTTGGCGGTGGATCATGCCACATGGGATGTCTGAACCGTGGGAGCTTGTATTCACACAATCCACATCAATGTATCTGTCGGTTCCATTTTTTTCTTGTGCCTGTTGAGTTTGTTCTGTCAATTCTCCCCTTCCTTGGTTAGTTCTCCTTTTTAAACTGGTTACTTTATGTCTTTCTCTGTTATCTCCGAGATCTCAGCGCCCTCCAATTCTGGCCTTTTGCGCATCCCCGATTTCCATCGTCCTACCATTGGCGGCCGTGCCTTCAGCTGCCGAGGCCCCAAGCTCTGGAATTCCCTCATTAAACCTTTCCACCTCTCTACCTCTCCTGATTTTAAGTTGCTCCTAACGCTCTGACCAAGATTATTTGGCCACCTGTCCCAATATCTCTGTGGCTCGGTGTCAAATTTCGTTAATGCTCCTGTGAAGCTCCTTGCGACAGTTTCACTACGCTAAATGCACCATCTAAATGCAAGTTGCTGACATTCGCCAATCAGATTGTGTAAGATTTTTCTTCCCAGTCGCAGTGCATCAAAAAGAACTGAGTCACAGCCTCCATGATTGTTCCACTGTATAACCATAGGGAAATGAAAATACCACAATGCCAGTGCGTAAAAGAAAATTCTCACGAGTCTTGATAGAATCATAGAATGGTTACAGCACAGAAGGAGGCCATTTTGCCCATCGAGCCGGTGCCGGATGGAAAATATCCATAAATTTAGCAGTTACTTCTCATTTTCCTCTTGACCTGGTTTCTGTACTGTGGAATTGGAGCTTCACTAATCTTCTCTTGTAGCTCATCTTCTTTGCACTTTGGAGTTGCTATTGATGCTTCTCTACACTCTCTCCTCCTGCACACAATCCTTGTACTGTGATCACCAGAATTATCACCGTACTTTACCCTCCTTTTTTGTTAAGGTTTTTTTTTTAATATTCACCGATGGGGGACTCTCACTTCTGTTGTATTAACCAATGGAGAGACTCCCAACAGATGAGGCAGTAATTGGATCTGTCCCAAGATTGATCAAGATGGGTGACATTTGCAATTACAAGATTAATTTTACATTTTTCCCTATATCGCATTAGGGAAACCTTTCCCAATTGAATTCTCCTGTCTAGGCCCATGGTTAGGGAGCAGAAGAAAGAAGTTAACATTTTATATCGCAGCCTTCACGTCCTCAGGACATCCTAAAGCACTTGACAGCCAATGAAGTACTTTTGAAGTAGTCACTGTGGTAATGTTGGAAACACAGCAGCCGGTTTGTGCATAGCAAGCTCCCACAAACAGCAATTGATAATGACCAAATAATCTGTTTGTGATGTTGGTTAAGGGAAAAATATTGACCAGGACACTGGGGATAACTCCCCTGCTCTTCTTCGAAATAGTGCCATGAGATCCTTTATGTCCACCTGAGAGCAGATGGGGCCTCGGTTTAATGTCTCATCCGAAAGACGGCACCTCCGGCAGTGCAGCACTCCCTCAGTACCGCAGTGGCAGTGTCAGCCTAGATTATGTGCTCAAAACTCTGGAGTGAGACATGTCCTTCTGACTCTGAGATGAGAGTGCTACCCACTGAGCCATGGCTGATACCTAGCCCACGAGAAGATTTCTGTGATCAATCTCTTTGAATCTAGCCTGTCAAATAAATTGCAATCTCCTCTTGCCCTCAGCTACAAACATTGGCCTTTTATTTTCTTCTAAATTAAATTTTGAAAGCAAAGTTTTGCCTGAAGAGAAGGCTGGCTGATGTCATTTCATCTGATCAATGCTCTGCCGTACAGCAAGACTCAAGTAATCATCTGGTTAATTGGAAACCAATTGCTTCTTTGTTTATTTCCTTGGGTTTTCTCCTCCACCTCCTTGCTTTCTGCTCGATCATTTGTTTTGTTTGTGTCTCGTATCCCTCACTGGATGGATAGCAAAGACGAGTAAGAATGGACAGATCATGGTGCCTGTTACGTTATTTAGTATAAAAATAGCTTGCTGTGTTTTATATAGGTGTTTATTACTCTTGCATGCTACTAATCATTTCCGCCTTGCATTCGAATTAGTGTTTTCAACTTCAGCTTTGCCATTCCTTGGGTTTTTGGCTCAGCGCCAGTCTCCTCGGGAGGCATAAGATCTGTAATTATTAAGCAAGGCTGAGAGGATATTGCTTGCTGGGGTGTAAAATACTGTGAATCTGTCCTAATTGAGAGAGTCTGCATAGCAAAGTGATGAGAGTGCAGTAATCTAATGGAGAAAGTCACTTTGTAAAATCGACTCCAACTACCGAAGGTTGCTTGGTTGAGAAGTATGGCAGAAGGGAGTTTCTCAGTCTTACATCCTCCTCTCTGGATGCAAAGCAGGGAATGTCCAAAGGTTTTTTTGTTCAGTATCCGCTGGCAGTGCTCTAAGGTACAGTAACATGGTGGTTATGTTACTGGACTACCCTGTAGTGAATCCAGATGCCTGGACTATTGATCCGGAGACGTGAGTTCAAATCCTATCACGGCAGCTGGGGAATTTAAATTTAGTTACAATTAAATAAATCTGGAATAAAAAGCTAGTGTCAGTAATAGTGACCATGCGCTATCGGATTGAAGTAAAAACCCATGTGGTTCACTAATGTCCTTTAGGGAAGGAAATCTGTTGTCCTTACCCAGTCTGGCCGATATGTGACTCCAGACCCACAGCAATGTGGTTGACTCTTAACTGCCTTCTGAAATGGTCCAGAAGCTACGGAGTTGTACCAGACCACTACAAGGGAGTATACTGAGCAGCACTGTGGGAGTACAGTACCTTCACCACAAGGACTGCAGCGGTTCATGAAGGTGACTCACCACCACCTTTGCAAGGGCATTTCGGGATGGGCAATAAATACTGGCCTTGCCAGCGATGCCCACATCCCAGGAATGAATTTTTTTTTTAAAATCAGCCAAGAGGTATGCTCAATTTCCTTTTGTTTTAGATGCTCTCTGGATATTACCTTTCCTTTTTGTTTGAGCAGTCTGTGTTACTCGAACAACTATGATTAATCCTTTTGGAGAGAGTGGGGGGGAGGCAGTGAGAGAGAGAACAACAACATTCTTTGCAGCCAGCAGGGGGTGCTGCCCATGGAATATTTTTTCCAATAAAATTTTTGATGTGCTTTATAACTCTTGCCTCTTGGTACTTGTACCTGAGGGTAGCATGGATGAAATTATTCTCGAGGTGTGCTGGACAGGTATTGTTTTCCTTCATCCCACCATTTTCTCCTCTCCCCATCTCTTTTTTTAAAGCCGCCTTACTGGAGTCCAGCCCCATGAATGCTAGTTACCTTGCAATACCTCAGCAATATGCCCATTCTTCATGTGTGAGCCTTCATGTTGAGTATTAGTAGCTTATTTGATTGTGTCAGGCTTGATCCTGTTCTCAATCAACATCCACACACTTCCAATACTATACACAGAGTTGCCGACCCTCCACAGTCTCAGAATAAGGGGTCAGCCATTTAGGACTGAGATGATGAGAAACTTCTTCACTCAGAGGATGGAGAGTCTCATAGGGCTGTGGAGGCCCAATCGTTGAGTATATTCAAGACAGAGATCAATAGATCTTTCGATATTAAGGGAACCAAGGGATATGGGGATAGTGCGGGAAGGCGGAGTTGAGGTAGAAGATCAGCCATGATCTTATTGAATGGCGGAGCAGGCTCGAGGGGCCATATGGCCTACTCCTGCTCCTAATTCTTAAGTTCTCCAGGATTGCCCTGGAGTCTCCAGGAATTGATTAATCTCCTGGGCATGGCCATGAGCAACCCAGGAGAATGAAGCTTTGAGGTGTTAAAATCATTTTTTTAATTTATTAGTTGTAAAAATATTGGAGATGCGGGGGGGCAGGGATATTGTTTTACTGGGTAGGTCAATTGGAGGCAGGAGGTCATGTGATGAAACCTCCAGGAATATGTCCAACCAGAGTTGGTGACCCCAACTATACATACCAACCTGGTCAACTTAAAAAAAAATCTATATTTTTTTAAAAAGCTGACTACTTAAAAGCAATCCAGACTCTGAAACTGTAGTAGGATACATACGCTAAGCTGCAGATATATCCTATCCAATATTCAGAAATTGTCGGATTTTTCCTTAATTTCTTGCAGAAATTTAAAATTATTGTCAATAAGTATTGATACTCTTCGTTGCTAAATCTATCAATTGTTTATACAATTGTCGGTGACGTTGAGGCACTTATTTCTACCCTTCCCTGCCTCGGTTTATGTTGCCATTCTTCTCGCTTTTTCCCAGACGGATTTTGCTGGTTCTCTTTTTTTTTTCCTTTTTCTCCTCTGCTTCCTTCCTCGGTTCACACCAGCACTCTGCTCCAGCCTGCTCCTCCGCTCTCTCATCGCTACTCTTATCTGCCATTGGGGCCCATTCTGTCTACTCCAGAATCGCACTAAAAGCAGTGAGATTAATGATCTTTGAATCTAGTTTCTGCTTGAATGGTCTCCCGAGCTTTAGCAAATACTCCGGCAGGGACTCGATGGGCTGAATGGCGGCCTCCTGTGCCGTAATGGCTCTATGACTGGTATAGAAACATAGAAAATAGGTGCAGGAGTAGGCCATTCGGCCCTTCGAGCCTGCACCACCATTCAATATGATCATGGCTGATCATACAACTTCAGTACCCCATTCTTGCTTTCTCTCCATTCCCCTTGATCCCTTTAGCCGTAAGGGCTACATCTAACTCTCTTTTGAATATATCTAATGAACTGGCCTCAACAACTTTCTGTGGTAGAGAATTCCACAGGTTCACCACTCTCTCTGGGTGAAGAAGTTTCTCCTCATCTTGGTCCTAAATGGCTTACCCCTTATCCTTAGACTGTAACCCCTGGTTCTGGACTTCCCCAACATCGGGAATATTGTTCCTGCATCTAACCTGTCCAATCCCGTCAGAATTTTATATGTGTCTATGAGATCTCCCCTAAAAATTCCAGTGAATATAAGTCTAGTCGATCCAGTCTTTCTTCATATGTCAATCCTGCAATCCCGCATTGGTCCTGCATGGGATCTTTCACATTGAGCCAATAGAACAGGGCCACCGTTTGATGTCTTGCCCAAAGGACGATGACGCAGCGCAACCTCTGGACTGCAGGAGAAGGTTGGCTCCGATTGTATTATTGAGTCCTGGAGTGGGACTTGGACCTGACTGAGGTGGGACTGCTACCATTGAGCTAAGCTGGATTCATTGGGGGAGTCTAGAAAAAGTGCAGGATTGGGGTTTTTTTTCTTAACATTTAAGCTTTAATATGTGCTACATTATATTTATTCTGAATGGGTTTTGCCTTGTGCATGGTTAGGAGTTTCAATTGTGAATTGGTGAGATTCTGAACCCTTGATCTTTTTTTCTTGTTCAGATCTAGCACCTATAAGCCTCTTAACCGAGATGTCTCTGTCAGGTATACCCAGGGAAGTTGGATGGGTAGACTTGGCACGGATGTTGTCACCATTCCCAAAGGACCTAATGGTACGGTCACCATCAATATTGCCATAATCATGGAATCAGAAAACTTCTTCTTGCCTGGAATAAACTGGCAGGGGATTCTGGGACTGGCCTACAGTACGCTGGCCAAAGTAAGTTCTCTTTTTTTTGTAATACTGAAAATAAAATACAAATTTATCCTTTTTTCTTCGTTTGCCCTTGCCAAAGAAACCTGGGCCAAAACGTGTAAAGTCACTGTGTAGCAAAGGAAAGTGACCTCTTTAATGACCTGCAGCCAATTATTGGTTCCTTCCAATTCCCACCGTGTTCGTTCATTCTTTTACAGCCATCCAGTTCTGTGGAGCCATTCTTTGACTCGTTAGTGAAACACATGGGAATCCCTGATGTATTCTCACTCCAGATGTGTGGTGCTGGATTGTCACTAGTTGCTGTAGAGCAAGCCTCTCCTGTGGGAGGGAGTCTGGTAAGTTCTGAGGAATATTGCGCCGGGCTATAAGCCAGGAGTGTCCGACCTTTTGACCTTTATCGGTGTGCAGCTTGGGTGGATAATCCAAGCCTTAGCAGCCCCAAAAATGTTTGCATCAATACTCCCATTATTTTACACACACAAAAACTGTGGACAGTAACCGATTTCGATCTTCTGACTGAAGATGTATATCTGTCAGTGAGGCAATAGCATTAGGAGCAGCCCATTCCGTGAAATTCAAACCAGTCAAACTAGTTGGTAAGAATCATAGACATTTACAGAACTGAAGGAGGCTATTCAGCCCAGCGTGTCTGTGCCGGCCGAAAAAGAGCTATCCTGCTTAGTCCCACTTTCTAGCCCTTGATCCGTAACCTTGCAGTTTACGGCACTTCAAGTAATAATCCAAGTACATTTTTTAATGTGGCGAGGGTTTCTGCCTCTACCACCCTTTCAGTTCCACACCCTCACCACCCTCTGGGTGAAAACATTTCTCAACACCCCTCTAGCCCTCTACCAATTACTTGAAATCTATGTCCACTGGTTGTTGACCACTCTGCTAAGGGAAATAGGTCCTTCCTATCCACTCTATCTAGGCCCCTCATAATTTTATACACCTCAATTAAATCTCCCCTCAGCCTCCTCTGTTCCAAAGAAATATACTTTCAGATTAGAAATTGAGTTACTGATGCTTTATGGTTTGGATTTCCAACCAGTAGTAGTAGGCGTGCAGTAGAAATGGATTCCTAGCTGCATGAGAATGCCAAGTCGTATGTGTTTGGATAGTTTGAATCCCTGTCCTAGTCCGCCTTTGTACACATTAGAAAGCTAACTGCACTTGTGCACTAATTAGCAGCCTCATTTAAGCAAAGCTCGCCTGGTGGTGACGGAGATGCAATGGGCAGCACTGGTATGAAGCTGGCGGTATTGATTTGGACATACTGTTGAGCTGGAGCAGTGGGAGGCCTGCTCTGCATCTTCTCCGTGGTCTGGGAGGACTTGCTGATGCAGGCGCAAGGTGGGGAAGGGGGAATCCCCTGCAGCAAGATTCTTCACTTTGAGTCAGAAAAATTAACCCCAGAATGCAAAAGGAAGGTGAGAAGTATCGACAGAGACTTCAGTATCTGTGTCTCATTATGTAACTGAGCAATTACCAATACAGTTGTTCCTTCAACTAATGAGTACTGGTCGTAATGTCGTCTTGTATCCAGGACTGTTTATTATTTGTCCTTGCTCTATCAAGAGTCTGAGGTTGCACTCCTTCCAGTGAAGCATAGAATCCTGGATCTCTCAATACAGAGAGGGGCTTTTCAGACCACTGCTGGCCCATATCAGAACTATCCACTCTCATCCTATTCTCCTGCTTTCCTTTTATCATTTAATGTTGTTTTTTCTCCTTTTTGATTTTTCATCTATTTTGCTCTTGAATTACATAGATTATGCAGCACAGAAACAGGCGATTTGGCCCAACTAGTCTGTGCTGGTAACCTGGGCCAAGACACATGCTGTGGATCCCAACAAATGTTGCAATTGAATTGTCTTCATTGGCCGCTTGTGATCATGCAACCATGTTCTAATAATGTGGAACGTGTCTTCTAACTCCCCCTTTATGTGTCTAGCACTAATCCTAAAAGTAGGTCCTTGCTCATGACTGATTTGCTGAGCAGTGGAAATAATTTTTTGCTTGCTGGCCCCTCAATCCTCTGAGCCCAAGTTTAGAGTCCAGTGATGGTGAATGGGTATTCCATGTCGTTTATAATGTGTCATGGAAGTCAACTTGTTGAAAATGTTTTATGAAGCAACACATCTAATAAGATCTCTTTGGAAAGGTAAGCTATTGGGTGACATTAGTGCTTGAGGTGCCCTAGGCTACAATGTTTTGTTCCGGATAACCATTTATAGAACAGAACAAATCTCCCTGTACTTTCCTCCAGCCACGTGCCTTACTCCCAGCTTCAGAACATGCTCTAACTGCACCAGTCTGCTATTTTTTCCATTTCCCATGGTTTCGGGGTGAGATTTTCAATAGTGCCAATTTCAGGGCCGTTTTCTGCACTCGGTGCCTGCAAGGACCTGAGTTGTGACTGCCTCTTACCCGCTTCATGTAGGACCCTTACCGTCAACGGAGAGGATGTTTTCATCTCATTAGTCTGGGCGGAATCTTTTTTCATTCTCGAAATACAGGCATCTCTGGCAAGGTCAGCATTTATAGGCCAGCATTTATTGCCCATCCCGAGTTTCTCTTGGGAAGGTGGCGGTGAGCCGTCGCCTTGAACCGCTGCAGACCGAGTGGTGGGGATACTCCTGTTCAGTCCGCAAGTGTGACCCTGAGCTTCCAGTTGCCTGTCACTAATTCTCCACTCCATTCCCATTCTGACCTCTCCGTCCTCGGTCTCCAACGAAGGTCAATGCAAGCTCGAGGAACAGCACCTCATCTTTCAATTGAGCATTTTACAGCCTTCTGGACTCAACATCGAGTTCAACAATTTCAGAGCGTAACCGCTTCCTTGAATTTGGGCCATCATCCCTTTTGTCTCTCTAATCTCTTCTGTCTTCCAACCTTTCACAGACCTTCCCTTTTGTTCCTTCTTCCCTCCCCCTTACAGTGCTTGTTAAGAATGTGTTCTTTCCGAACACACTCCAGTTCTGGCGAAGGGCCATCAACCCGAAACATTAACTCTGCTTCCTCTCCACAGATACTGCCTGACCCGCTGAGATTTCCAGTATTTTCTGTTTTTATTCCAGATTCCAGCATCCGCAGTATTTTGCTTTTGTACTCCCACAGTCTGATTGGGGAGGCAGGCCCAGAATTTTGACCCAGCGATGATGAAGGAACGGCAATATATTTCCAAGTGAGGATGGTGTGTGACTTGATGGGGAATTTGGAGGTGATGGTGTTCCCATACACTTGTCCTTCTGGGTGGTAGAAGTTGCGGGTTTGGGAGATGCTGACGAAGAAGCTTTGGTACTTTTCTAATTAACCTGTAGTTTACAAAAGATAACGTTGTCAATTATAAGGGAGTGTGTGTTTTTTTTGTCATTTTTAGATTATGGGTGGAATTGAACCGAATCTGTATAAGGGGGATATCTGGTACACCCCTATCAAAGAAGAATGGTATTACCAAATTGAGGTTCTTAAACTGGAAGTGGGAGGACAAAACTTAAACCTGGACTGCACGGAGGTGAGCACACACATTCAGACCCGAGATACATTGGAGGTTCTGCACTTTGAAGCATGATTTAAAGTATATAGAACAAGTGTACAAATTGTTTTCAATATAGGGCACGTATCAATCTTAAGAAATCTAGGTGACGGACCAGAGCCCACAAGCACAGAATGCCACCATGATTGAAAGGGCTTAAGATGGAATATGAGGTAAATTTTACCGCACAGAAATGGGCCATTCGGCCCATCAAGCCTGTGCAGACTCTCAGCTAGTCCCCTCCCCTGCCCTTTCCCCGCAGCCCTGCAATTTTTTTCCTTCAGATACTTATCCAACTCTCTTTTGAAAGATAAGGTTGAATCTGCCTCCACCGCCCTTTCAGCTAGTTGCATTCCAGATCCTAACCACTTGCTGTGTAAAAAAAGTTTTTCTTGCATCACCTTTGGTTCTTCTGCCAATCACCTTAAATCTGTGTCCTCTGGTTCTCGACACTTCTGCCAATGGGAACAGTTTCCCTCTATCTACTCTGTCCAGACCCCTCATGATTTTGAACACCTCTATCAAATCTCCTCTCTCTTCCAAGGAGAACAATCCCAGCTTCTCCAGTCTATCCTCTATTTATGAAGCCCAGGATCCCGTAAGCCTTCTTAATTGCTTTCTCAACCTGCCCTGTCACCTTCAATGATTTGTGCACACGTACCCCCAGGTCACTCTGTTCGTGCACCCCCTTTAGGATTGTACTTTTTTAGTTTCTATGGCCTCTCATTCTTTCTACCAAAAGCATCGCTTCACACTTTTCTGTGTTAAATTTCATCTGCCACATGTCTGCCCATTTCACCAGCCTGTCTATGTCTTCCTCCTCACTGTTCACTATACTTCCACATTATGTGTCATTTGAAATTGTGCTCTGTACACCACACCACGTCCAGATCATTAATATATATCAAGAAAAGCAGTGGTCCTAGAACCAACCCCTGGGCAACACCACTGTATACCTTCCTCCAGTCTGAAAAACAACCGTTCACCACTACTCCCTCTTTCCTGTAACTTGGCCAATTTCGGATCCAGTCTGCCACTCTCCCTTTTTAATCCATGGGCTTCAATTTTGCTGGTAAGCCTATTATGTGACAATTTATCGAAAACCTTCTGGAAATCCATGCACACCACATCAACCACATTGACCTCATCAGCCCTCTCTGTTACCTCATCAAAAAACTCGATCAAGTTGGTTAAACACGATTTGCCTTTAACAAATCTGTGCTGGCTTTCCTTAATTAATCCACACCTATCCAAGTGACTGTTAATTTTGTCCCTGATTACTGTTTCTAAAAGCTTCCCCACCACCGAGGTTAAACTGACTGGCCTGTAGTTGCTGGGTTTATCTTTTTTGAACAATGGTGTAACACTTGCAATTCTCCAGTCCTCTGGCACCACCCGCATATCGATGGAGGATTGGAATCTTATGGCCAGTACCTCCGTGATTTCTGCCCTCAATTCCCTCAGAATCCTAGGATGCATCCCATCCGCTCCTAGTGATTTATCTACTTTAAGTATACCGCCAGCCTTTCTAATACCTTTTTATCAATTTTTATCCTATCCAGTGTCAAGACTACCTCACTATGTCTATGGCAGCAATCTCTTGGTGAAGACAGGTGCAAAGTACTTATTTAGTACCTCAGCCATACCCTCTGCCCCATGTAAAAATCTCCTTTTTGTTCTCTAAACAGCCCCACCCCTCCTCTTACTACCCGTTTACTATTTATATGCCTATAGAAGACTTTTGGATGACTTTTATGTTGGTGGCCATTCTATTCTCAAATCCTCTCTTTGCCCCTCTTATTTTCTTTTTCACCTCCTCTGACCTTTCTATATTCAGCCTGATTCTCAGATGTATTTGCAACCTGACATCTGTCATACACACTCTTTTTCTGCTGCTTCGTATTCTCTATCTGTTTCGTCATCCAGGGAGCTCTGACTTTAGTTGCCCTACCTTTTTCCCCTCGTGGGAATGTACCTTGACTGTACCCGAACTATTTTCCCTTTAAAGGCAGCCCATTGTTCCACCACAGTTTTGCTAGCCAATCTTTTGATTCTGGTTTACCCGGGCCAGATCTGTTCTGATCCCACTGAAATTGCCCCCCATCCCCAGTTAAACATTATTACTCTGGATTGATCCCTGTCCTTTTCCATAGCTAATCTAACCCTTATGCTACTATGATCACTGTTCCCTAAATGTTCACCTACTGACACTTGCTCCACTTGACCTACCTCATTGCCCAGAACCTGATCCAGCAATGCCTCCTCCCTCGTCGTCTGGAAACTTACTGATCAAGAAAGGTTGTGTAAAGGCAAGCATGGCTGTCAACTGCGTCATAAGAACATAAGAAATAGGAACAGGAGTAGGCCATTTGGCCCCTCGAGCCTGCTCCGCCATTTAATAAAATCTTGGCTGATCTGATCTTGGGCTCAGCTCCACTTTCCTGCCCGCTCCCCATAACCCTTCACTCACTTATCGTTCAAAAATCTGTCTATCTCCGCCTTAAATATATTCAATGACCCAGTCTCCACAGCTCTCTGGGGCAGACAATTCCACAGATTCATGACTCTCTGAGAGAAGAAATTCCTCCTCATCTCCGTTCTAAATGGGCGACCCCTTATTCTTAAACTATGCCCCCTCATTCTAGATTCCACCACAAGTGGAAACATCCTCTTTGCATCTACCTTGCATTCAGTTGCAAGGCTCACTGCAGCAATGCAATGAGATGTGCATGTGATGCACACCCGAGCGTATTCATTCTGTGCAGCAAATCATTCAATGTTTATTTGTAACCTTAGTCATAATTTGCACAAATTTCACAGAGTACCAAGGTGGATCTAACCTACCTCCACCTCTCATTCAGTAAATTCAGGTGTTGAGTGCTTAAGTTAATTTTCTTCACTGTTGTCGTAAGGTACTTTACTATCGGGAGATACAGTCAGACGTGCTGGATGGAAAACGGCACTAGAGGATTGGTAGCTCAAACCTGCATTTTCAGTCCACAACATGGGGGATTTTCCAAAACAAAATGGAGAGATTCTTTGGTATTTTCTGTGAGGCGTGGCAGGTCCAAGATCCTCTGGAATGTTGCGCTGACAATAGACCAGGGTTCCAAGAACATCACTGGATAGAAAGATGGTGCAGTGCCTTATTTCCTGGCTAAAGCCAGTGTTGGAGTAAACTGTCATGGCTCTCGCCAGTACTAGGTCAGCAGGAGCTGTGTGTAAATTGTCCCAAAGTATTGAAGGATCCATGTCTTTGAGGGAGGGGGAAACGACATGAGCACATGCCATTTTCTTTATGATGGATTTTGTGACCCGATGCTGTACTTTGCGAATCATATTCAAGCCTTTTATTTGTCAAGTTGCTTTTAAGTGCTATGGACGCAGGTTCACATCACGGCCCACCTTTGTGTACTGTTTAAATTCCAGAATTGCTTCCTTGGCTCCCATGGCTGGAGGAGCTTCCCTGTTTTATGTTATGCGGTGGTTGCCACAGCTGCCAAGCACACATTAAAACTACATTTGCATGTTTTAAAGTTTCACATGGTTTGTTTTTCCCCCAGTGGCTGGGGAAGGGCCTTGCAGACCAACGAGAGGAGAGTGACTCCTCCTGTCAGATACCCTGCTGTGGGGGAGGGGGAGGCAGCAAGAGGTCACACCCCTGACTGCCGTCCCATTACTCCTGCTGGAAAATGCACCTACACTGTTGTTGAATGTGGACGGGAGGGAGCCAGACTGTAAGGCCTCCACAGCTGAATAGCCCGTGGATACTTGCTGTGTAGGCTGACGGTGTGAAGCACGGCCACTTGTGCACAATACGACATCCCAGTGCAAGTTCGCACCTTTAGAAAAGAACGGGGAGATTATTAAATATGTCATTGTCCGACTGGCTTCCAAACCAGTTGCCCTTATCTCCCCCTGCCCCTCCCCCCACCCCCTCCACATCTCTTCAACCTGTGAGCAAAGTGACTCATCAACTTTACCAGGCAGCGGTGTTGATTGACTGAATCGTTGCTAAGGTACAATCAGTTAATCTGATTTTAAAGTGTGCAGTTCAGGGATGCTGAACTATGCAGCAGATCCACAAAGCCACAGGAATGTTTTTTTTTATTGGTTCAAAAAATATATTTCAGCCCATTAATGCAGTTGTTTGCTCAATCCAAACTGGTTTCCTTGAGTGAATTCAGCAGGCAAAATGAATTATACTTTTCATACGCTTGGACATTCTCTGACAGCCACGGCATCTTAAAGTAGATGTGGGGGGGGGTGTTGGGTGGGGTGGGGCGTTGGGTGGGCAATGGTGGGGGGGGGGGGGGAGGCAGGGAAACACGCCGCTCTGAAGGTCGATGACTAGATAGATGGCTTTAGTATGGTTTCAGGTGTGTACTGCACCCAATTTTAATATGGGAAAGAATGAGAGAATTTGCATTTAGTAAGTGCTTTTTACGTCCTAGGGATGTGCTTTAAGCATTTGGTTACGTAAACTGGATGAACTTGTATTTATATACTGACTTTTGCGATCTCTGGATGTCTCAAAATACTTTACACCCAATGAAGTTGTGTTAAACTGCAGTCATTGTTGTAAGGTAGGAAATATGGCAGCTAGTTTGCATACAGCAAGGTCCCAAAACAGCAATGCCCAGATAATCTGTTTTTTGAAGTTGGCTGAGGGATAATTATTGGCCGGAAAACTTGGTCTACTTTGATTAGTGCCATGGAAGCATTTACGTCCACCCGAGGCGCCAAATGGAGCCTCGGTTTAAGGTCTCTCGGGAAAGACGTCACCTCCGGCTATCCAGCACTGGGGTGTCAGCCTAGATTATGTGCTCAAATCGCTGGAGTGAGACTTGAACCCACAACCTTTTGACTCAAAAGAAGGGTTTGCTACGCACTGAGCCACGGCTGCCCACTAAAGTGCACTAGGAAATCAATTCATATTTACACAAGATTCCAAACTCTGCTGCTTTTCCGGGGTATGTGTCACAGTAGATTGGTACCTTTAGTATGCAGAGCATTTTCACCATACTCTATTTTTGGGGGGCGGGCGGGCAGTGCGATTCAGTATCGTTACCTTTTGAAAGCTGGGAAGATTGGCTAATGATTCTTGGCTTTGTCTAAATTAAGTGTTTGCGCTCCAGGAAGGAAGTGGAGCACTAAATCCTTCCTTCCCGGAGTGCTAAATGACGCAGATAGTGGTGCAGCAATGCACAATGTCCCATGTGGCACTGCTGCAATCGGAGGCTCCTTTCCCTCCCTTAAAGGGACAGGCCATCGCTGCAAGCTCTACATTGGGACAAGTGAGCTGGTCCCCGATGGCGGCTCAGGAAGAATTGAAAAAAATCATTGATAACATTGTTCTCCGACCCGCGCCAACATTCACTTTTACTTGCACCTCCAAACCCCCCCCCCCCCCCCCCGAACAACGCCTCCTGCAGCTGTCGATGTTGTCACCCGGCGGTGCTGCAGGAGGCGGAACCGAAGTTAAGATCCAAGGCGCTACCGGGGCGATGCACATGGCAATAACGTCATGATTTCCGGGTGCAGGAGATCGTGGCGCAAAGTGTTACCGCCGCCGCAAACCTCTTGACCAAGTTAGCAGGAGACTTTCACCTTGCCGTACCCGGTCGGTAAGTCATTGGCGCCCCCCCGGATGCGATAACAGCAGGTGCTAAGGAGGCCAGTTTCTCAGCCTCGGTTATTGGGCTCGTCCAATTCTTGTATTTGGATCAGGACTGCTGCATCATTGCAGTAATTTGGACGTGGTTTGGTCTGTTGGAATTCTATGCTTAGATGTGTTTTGCATTGACTCATTGGTGGTGGTAGTACAACATTTGGTATGGGGCTGCCACTTTGCTGCTCATCTTTAGTCCTGTTTGTACTGCAGAATTGCTTTCTGTAGTTTCCATTGCAATAGGGACTGTCACTTTACATAGTGTTTACTAACATCAGTTTATGTTTCTTTTCCCTCCCTCTCGCCAGTACAACGCTGACAAAGCCATTGTGGACAGCGGCACCACTCTCCTGCGCCTACCAATGAACGTCTTTGTTGCAGTCACAATGGCCATTAAACAAACCTCAAAGGTAAGAGTCTTGCCACCAGTGCTGGGCGGAGAAGATATCACTTGTATCCATTATAATTTCCCCTGTTTCTGCCTGTAAAGGACCCTTGTTTACTTTTGTTCATCGCTTCCTTTTTACATACCTATATCAACTTTTACAATCTATTTTTAATGTCTCTCGCTAGTTTGCTCTCATTCTCTTTTCTCTCAATTTTTGGTCCTCTTTGGGAGAATTTTATAATTCAGCAAATCATCATGCAACATAATGGGCCCAAGTTTCCACACGATAAAAAACGGGCACCCCTCCGAGCTGGGTGCCCGTTTTTCGCGCCTAAAACGGCGAGTAAAAAAAAACTCGCGATTCTGGAGCGTTCTGCAGCTCCTTGTCTGCCTGGCGCAGCGCCCAGGGGGGCGGAGCCTACACTCGCGGCGATTTTGTAAGTGGGAAGGGGCGGGTACTATTTAAGTTAGTTTTTTTCCTGCCGGCAACGCTGCGTGTGCGCGTTGGAGCGTTCGCGCATGCTCAGTGTGAAAAAAACATTGGCACTCGGCCATTTTTGTAGTTCTTTGTAGCTGTTTAATTTTTGAACATTTTTTTAATAAAAGCACATTAGCACTTGCAGCCTTCTCACTGTCTCCTTCCGCCCCCCCCCCCCTGCGGGAAGAACGGGCGCCTCCTCTCCCCTCCCTCCCCCCCCCCGCGGGAAAGAACGGGCGCCTCCTCCCTCCCCCCCCTATTCTATCATACGAGTTGAATTTGTAATACAGATTGAGGGTGAGGAAGTAGTGTCTCAAATGAGCGTACTATGCTTAAACAAAGGGGACTACAGTGGGATGAGGGCAGAGTTGGCTAAAGTAGACTGGGAACACAGACTAAACGGTGGCACAATTGAGGAACAGTGGAGGACTTTTAAGGAGCTCTTTCATAGTGCTCAACAAAAATATATTCCAGTGAAAAAGAAGGGCAGTAAGAGAAGGGATAACCAGCTGTGGATAACCAAGGAAATAAAGGAGAGTATCAAATTAAAAACCAATGCGTATAAGGTGGCCAAGGTTAGTGGGAAACTAGAAGATTGGGAAGATTTTAAACGACAGCAAAGAATGACTAAGAAAGCAATAAAGAAAGGAAAGATAGATTACGAAAGTAAACTTGCGCAAAACATAAAAACAGATAGTAAAAGCTTTTACCGATATATAAAACGGAAAAGAGTGACTAAAATAAATGTTGGTCCCTTAGAAGATGAGAAGGGGGATTTAATAATGGGAAATGTGGAAATGGCTGAGACCTTAAACAATTATTTTGCTTCGGTCTTCACAGTGGAAGACACAAAAATTGCTGGTCACGGGAATGTGGGAAGGGAGGACCTTGAGATAATCACTATCACTGGGTGGGTAGTGCTGGATAGGCTAATGGGACTCAAGGTAGACAAGTCCCCTGGTCCTGATGAAATGCATCACAGGGTATTAAAAGAGATGGCGGAAGTTATAGCAGATGCATTGGTTATAATCTACCAAAATTCTCTGGACTCTGGGGAGGTACCATCGGATTGGAAAGCAGCTAATGTAACGCCTCTGTTTAAAAAAAGGGGGCAGACAAAGGGCAGGTAACGATAGGCCGGTTAGTTTAGCATCTGTAGTGGGGAAAATGCTTGAAGCTATCATTAAGGAAGAAATAGTGGGACATCGAGATAGGAATACTGCAATCAAGCAGAGGCAACATGGATTCATGAAGGGGAAATCATGTTTAACTAATTTACTGGAATTCTTTGAGGATATAACGAGCATGGTGGATAGAGGTGTACCGATGGATGTGGTGTATTTAGATTTCCAAAAGGCATTTAATAAGGTGCCACACAAAAGGTTACTGCAGAAGATAAAGGTATGTGGAGTCAGAGGAAATGTATTAGCATGGATAGAGAATTGGCTGGCAAACAGAAAGCAGAGAGTCGGGATAAATGGGTCCTTTTCGGGTTGGAAATCAGTGGTTAGTGGTGTGCCACAGAGATAGGTGCTGGGACCACAACTGTTTACAATATACATAGATAACCTGGAAGAGGGGACAGAGTGTAGTCTAACAAAATTTGCAGATGACACAAAGATTAGTGGGAAAGCGGGTTGTGTAGAGGACACAGAGAGGCTGCAGAGATTTAGATAGGTTAAGCGAATGGGCTAAGGTTTGGCAGATGGAATACAAGGTCGGAAAATGTGAGGTCATCCACCTTGGGGAAAAAAAACAGTAAAAGGGAATATTATTTGAATGGGGAGAAATTACAACATGCTGCGGTGCAGAGGGACCTGGGGGTCCTTGTGCATGAATCCCAAAAAGTTAGTTTGCAGGTGCAGCAGGTAATCAGGAAGGCAAATGGAATGTTGGCCTTCATTGCGAGAGGGATGGAGTACAAAAGCAGGGCGGTCCTGCTGCAACTGTACAGGGTATTGGTGAGGCCGCACCTGGAGTACTGCGTGCAGTTTTGGTCACCTTACTTAAGGAAGGATATACTAGCTTTGGAGTGGGTACAGAGACGATTCACTAGGCTGATTCCAGAGATGAGGGGGTTACCTTATGATGATAGATTGAGTAGACTGGGTCTTTACTCGTTGGAGTTCAGAAGGATGAGGGGTGATCTTGTAGAAACATTTAAAATAATGAAAGGGATAAACAAGATAGAGTCAGAGAGGTTGTTTCCACTGGTCGGGGAGACTAGAACTAGGGGGCACAGCCTCAAAATATGGGGGAGCCAATTTAAAACCGAGTTGAGAAGGAATTTCTTCTCCCAGAGGGTTGTGAATCTGTGGAATTCTCTGCCCAGGGAAGCAGTTGAGGCTAGCTCATTGAATGTATTCAAATCACAGATAGATAGATTTTTAACCAATAAGGGAATTAAGGGTTATGGAGAGCGGGCGGGTAAGTGGAGCTGAGTCCACGGCCAGATCAGCCATGATCTTGTTGAATGGTGGAGCATGCTCGAGGGGCTAGATGGCCTACTCGTGTTCCTAATTCTTATGTTCTTATGAGTGTGGGCCATGTAAGTGGTGGGCATTGTATTGGATTCCGCCTCCAGCATCCATCACCTTTTAACACCCTCAGATTTACTTCAGCTTTGTAACTTTTAATACACTCCGAATCCGCGGGAGAGTGTCTGGGGCTTGTGCTTTATTCCTATAACCTATGATGGTTTTATCATCCGACACTTATAGCGGGCAAATTGTGTCAACACCAATGTGCCCTCTATAAGCAGTGCGGACTGCATTTAACTTACAAACTCACTTTTATAAGGCAACTCCTGTACAAAACATTAACTTCCTCCCCCACCCCATACTTTCCAGCCAAAAAAAATTCTTCAAACAGCAGCAGATTCAAATTCAACTGCAGTCTGAAGAAGCTTTCATTCCAGAACTTGGTTCTCCTTGCCCTTGGCTCCCAGTCTAATTGTATTGGTGCACGCCAGTGGCAGTGTGCACAACAGCTCATTGAGATCAAACGTTCCACATCTGTGCTTCACCAGTCACGATGGAGAGTGGGAAATTTGTTTTCAACACTCATGCTGACTATTACACGCACCACAGCCATTTTTGCACTGACCTAAGAACATAAGAACATACAAAATAGGAACAGGAGGAGGCCATTTGGCCCCTTGAGCCTGCTCCGCCATTCAATAAGATCATGGCTGATCTTCTACCTTAACTCCACTTTCCTGCCCACTCCCCATAACCCTTGATTCCCGTATCGTTCAAAAATCTATCTATCTCCACCTTAAATATATTCAAAGACCCAGCTTCCACAGCTCTCTGGGGCTGAGAATTCCAAAGATTCACGACCCTCTGAGAGAAGAAATTCCTCCTCATTTCCATTTGAAATGGGCGACCCCTTATTCTGAAACTATGCCCCTTAGTTCTAGATTCCCCCACGAGGGGAAACCTGCTTTGCATCTACCCTGTCCAACCCCCTCATTATCTTGTATGTTTCCAGACAGTCATGCTGGGGACCAATGATGATCAGTCCAGGGCAGACAGGAGCCTGGGACCTGGGCAAAGACCAGGTGGGTGTGCTCCCCTGGACAGGGGTTGTCGTACCACCCACCACAATAACTCCTGTACAACTGGCACCCTTGCCACCCACCAGCTATCGTTCCCCCAGTGACCTCCCCTTCCTGTCTTACACACGAGCACAAACAGTGCTGGTTATCTTTCTCGTTGATTTGATGAGCTTGATATGTAGATGCTGATTGTCTTGACCAACAAAAAACACAATTGCCGATCCCTCCCCAGGACCTTCTGAGGCCTACCTCAGGCCTCATATTTAAATCAGGCCCTGCCATTGAAGTCTGTAGGGCCTGTGGAAAACCAAGCCTCCCGGGTTACCCGCCCACCTCAGAGCCCTGCCCCCACTTCACCCCAAACCCGCCTCCCTTGAAAAAATGCCCCCCTCCATTTTAATGAGCCTTTAAAGTGAGTTTCAAACATTCTTATTGCTCAGGCCACTAGGCCTGTCTTTAGCAATGACCAAGATTAAGCTAGTTTACCAGCAACAAGCCATTACGTTACAAGGTAAATGCAGTCTTGGCCAAGCGCCTTGCGAGGCAGGAGAGCTGATCAGATGTCAGCGGGTTTTATTCATGGTGCTGCCCATTGTCCAGTGATGGACTTTAATAGCAGGAAAATTGATGGCCCCATGAATTGGGCTTGCTGACCTCCGTGACAGACAGTCCAACCTCCATTCCATTGCGTGAGACTGCACTGCAGGAGCATAGCCATGATGAGTTAACCCTCAAACTCCGATTTTAGTATAGTTAGCCTAGCTGCAGTCATCTGACATATTTTCTTCAAAACCTGCCGTTTGTATACCAATTTAAGGGCGCGTGCTTGTTGCACTTTCAGCAGGAAGGTGTTTAACTCTTGTTCTAAGAACATAGCTCATTATTAAATAGCACTTTTGTTTTCTTTCATGGGATGTGGGCGACGCTGGCGAGGCCCATCCCTAATTGCCCATGAGAAGGTGGTGGTGAGCTGCCACCTTGAACCGCTGCAGTCCATGTGGTGAGGGTACTCCCACAGCATGAGTATATGACTGATCCAAGTCCACCTCATTTAATCTCCTTTGTAGATTTAAGAAAACAATTGTCACTTTTCTTGCGACTTTTAGTTTTATTGCTCCCTTGGATCAGTCATGACCCTCATTTTTGCCCCTGTTGTTCAGTGCTAAATATAAAAACAGAGAGCAAGAGTTTCTATAGGTATATAAAAAGGAAAAGAGTGGCTAAAGTAAATGTTGGTCCCTTAGAGGACAAGACCGGGGAATTAGTAATGGGGAACATGGAGATGGCAGAAACTCTGAACAAATATTTTGCAACAGTCTTTACGGTAACGGACACTAATAATATTCCGACAGTGGATAGTCAAGGGGCTATGGGGGGGGGGGAAGAACTTAACACAATCACAATCACTAAGGAGGTGGTACTCAGTAAGATAATGGAACTAAAGGCGGATAAATCCCCTGGACCTGATGACTTGCATCCTAAAGAGAAGTAGCAGCAGGGATTGTGGATGCATTGGTTGTAATTTACCAAAATTCCCTGGATTCTGGGGAGGTCCCAGCAGATTGTAAAACTGCAAATGTAACGCCCCTACTTTTATAAAAAAAAAGAAGGCAGACAAAAAGAAGGAAACTATAGACCAGTTAGCCTAACATCTGTGGTTGGGAAAATGTTGGAGTCCATTATTAAAGAAGCAGTAGCAGGACATTTGGAAAAGCAAAATTCGGTCAGGCAGAGTCAGCATGGATTTATGAAAGGGAAGTCATGTTTGACAAATTTGCTGGAGTTCTTTAAGGATGTAACGAACAGGGTGGATAAAGGGGAACCAGTGGATGTGCTGCATTTGGACTTCCAGAAGGCAATTGACAAGGTGCCACATAAAAGGTTACTGCACAAACTATATTAGCATGGATAGAGGATTGGCTACCTAACAGAGAACAGAGAGTCGGGATAAATGGTTCATTCTCTGGTTGGCAACCAGTAACTAGTGGGGTGCTGCAGGGATCAGTGCTAGGACCCCAACTATTTACAATCGATATTAACAACTTGGAAGAAGGGACTGAGTGTAACATAGCCAAGTTTTCTGATGATACAAAGATGGGAGGAAAAGCAACGTGTGAGGAGGACACAAAAAATCTGCAAAAGGTCATAGACAAGCTAAGTGAATAGGCAAAAATTTGGCAGATGGAGTATAATGTTGGAAAGTGTGAGGTCATGCACTTTGGCAGAAAAAAATCAAAGAGCAAGTTATTATTTAAATTGAGAAAGATTGCCAAGTGCTGCAGTACAGCAGGACTTGGGGGGTACTTGTGCATGAAACACAAAAGGATAGTATGCAGGTACAGCAAGTGATCAAGAAGGCCAATGGAATCTTGGCCTTTATTGCAAAGGGGATGGAATATAAAAGCAGGGAAGTCTTAGTACAGCTATATAAGCTATTGGTGAGGCCACACCTGGGATATTGCATGCAGTTTTGGTTTCCATATTTACGAAAGGATATACTTGCTTTAGAAGTAGTTCAGAGAAGGTTCACTAGGTTGATTCCAGGGATGAGGGGGTTGACTTATGAGGACAGGTTGGGTAGGTTGGGCCTCTACTCATTGGAGTTCAGAAGAATGAGAGGTGATCTTATCGAAATGTATAAGATTATGAGGGGGCTTGACGAGGTGAATGCAGAGACGATATTTCCAATGATGGGGGAGACTAGACCTAGAGGGCACGATCTTAGAATAAGGGGCCACCCATTTAAAACTGAGATGAGGAGAAATTTCTTCTGAGGGTTGTGGATCTGTGGAATTCGCTGCCTCAGAGAGCTGTGGAAGCTGGGACATTGAATAAATTTAAGATAGAAATAGACAGTTTCTTTAACGATATGGGGAGCGGGCGGGAGGGAAAGTGGAGCTGAGTCCATGATCAGATCAGCCGTGATCTTATTGAATGGCGGAGCAGACTCGCGGGGCCTTATGGCCTACTCTGGCTCCTATTTCTTATGTACTTATGTTCATGGCCCTAATTTTTGCCCCCTTGTTTAGTTTACGTCCCTTATTTCATGTGCCCCATCTCTGAGTCCCACCTACATCACAGTAATTCCATTAATTGGCGTAGTTGACCATTGTTTAGAGCCTCCGTTGAGCATAGTCCTGTGTCACTAATTGTATTATGTGGGCTGGAGATGCCAGTGCTTGACATTTACTGCTGCTGTCACTAATTAGAGTAGGTAGTGTTGGGTTGCTAGCAGTTGTCAATATTTCATTTTGTTTTGTGAAAAAATTCTTTAATTTATCCACCTCTGACTGTTCGCAGTAGATTCCTTGTGAGGCAAAGGGTAAACAGCAGCAGACACTGACTGCAAGTAAGAAGTATTGAAATGCAGCCGAGATGGCATCCTTCCAGCATCTCATTGATGTTGGACGCTTTTTTTTTCTTCTTCCAGTCGGCTGCTCCACTCAAACTGCCAAGTTCAATAACCTGACCTCCTCTAATAGGATGTTCAAAGAGCTGCAAGCGAGTCATCAGCTTAGGGCACTCGGTATCACAGAGTATGATCCTTGTAGGTCAGCGAGTTCAGATGCTGTCACCAGTCACAGGGTCTGAATCTCAATGCATTGCTGGAGTGAGAAGTGTTTAACCATGTTCTGTTAATCTTGGGGCAGGAAAAAAATATACATATATCTAGTTAGGCCACAGCTAGAGTGTTGTGTCTATAGTGTACTTATGAATGACTCTACAAGACAATGTGTTGTACTTGAACTGTAGTGACCTTGGTCCTTTATTCCAAACTCCAGAGTGCTGTGCAAGCATGGTGTGCAGCCTTTTATACAGGCCCTGCCACCAGGGCAGGAAACCCCTGGTCTCCACCAGTTGCACCCTCTAGTGGTGCCAGCATGTATGTCAGTGTGAACCTTATTGATAGTACATCAGGTAAACAAATCTCCATCTTGCACAATCTCAGTGACTACACATAGAAGACATCCATAGTCAACATATACAAAATAGAGTACTGCGTGCAGTTCTGATCACCACATTACAGGAAAGATGTGATTGCGCTAGAGAGGGTACAGAGGAGATTTACGAGGCTATGGCCTGGACTGGAGAATTTTAGCAATGAGGAAAGATTGGATAGACTGGGGTTGTTTTCCTTTGAATAGAGGAGGCTGAGGAGAGATTTAATTGAGGTGTATAACATTGAGTGGCCTAGAAAGAGTGGATAGGAAGGATCTATTTCCCTGAGCAGAGGGGCCAAAAATTAGGGGGCATATATTTAAAGTAATTGGTAGGTGGATTTGAGGGGAATTATTTTCACCCAGAGGGTGGTGGGGGTCTGGAACTCACTGTCTGAAAGGGTGGTAGAGGCAGAAACCCTCACCACATTTTAAAAAGTACTTCGATATGCACTTGAAGTGCCATAACCTGCAGGCTACGGACCTAGAGCTGGAAAGTGGGATTAGGCTGGATAGCTCTTTGTCGGCCGGCGCGGACACAATGTGCCGAAATGGCCTCCATCCCTGCGGTAAATTTCTGATTCTATAAGCCTTGTATATGTGTATGGAGAAACCAATGGAGCACTGGCAATGGGATTTAATTAAATTGTAGCCATTAACTGGAGCTCAAAGACTGCTACTCTTTGAGGGCCATTTGAATTGGTGGTATGGATGCATTGGTCTGTTTGCGTTGGGTTGGCCATCGCTAATTGCTACAAGCTTGTAACAATGCAGTTTGACCTTTTTTAATTTCTTCATGTCTCACTTTCATGTTGTTTGATTTTTTTCCTCCAGGGTTGAAATTCCCTTCAGTGCAGCCTTTGGGTGGGGTAAGAGTAATTCCTTACTTTGCTCAAATGGCTAATTCAATCACAACACTGTTGGCACTTAACTAATCACAGGCCTCAAAGTTTTCGAACTAGAAAAGGTATCGACTCTCCTTTCTGAAAAGCTTTGATAGTACTGAGTCAGGGGAGCGGTGCCAACAAGTGCCCTCATGGGTTATCAAAATTTACTATTTTCTGTTATTTTGTAAGTTGAAATGGTGAGCAAATGGTTTACAAACCAATAAACTGATTTGAGCTCTTGAATAAAACCCAATAGATTATGGAGGCTGTGCTGAACGCTTAGTGCTGATTTCGGAAACCGTCTGGTTCCACCATAGACGGTGGCCGGGGAGGGGAATGGAATTGGTGGCGGCGGTGTGATGGTTGTGGTGGAGAGCCGAAGGTGATGCCTTCAAATGTTGAACTGGAGGAAATTGGAGTTCGTCCAAGACTGAATGCTCTGTTCAACAAAATGGTAGAATTCCTTGATTGTGGTGACCTCTGTTCCCTGAACTCATTTAAAAAAAATTCATTTGTACAATTGTTTTACTTTTTACTTAGCACTTGTGACCATGTTCCTAATCATCATTATCATAAACGGTCCCTCGAACGAGGATGACTTGCTTCCATATGAGTTCACAGATGTTTCAATGAAGGACTCGATGTTCCAGTCCTGAACTCCAGGGGGTGGAAGATGCCTGTGCGTGGATTCTTTTAATGTGTGGTGACCGTTGCACATCAGCTACCACACAGGCTTGACAGAGCTAAACCTTTAGCCAGTGGCAAGGGTTAACTACGACGACTGGAGACCTGCTCTGCTGGACGGACCTAGTGCGCACAGATATCAGTGTGGGCTGGCCCTTGCTACCCCTGGGCCCTCGGCTCTTCTGGGCCATGTACCCTCATTTGCCACACCTCTACCACGATTTCTCACTGCACCTCCGCCACAAAACACTCGCCGCTCCTCCGCCACGATCTCTTGCCACACCCCCGCCACGATCTCCCACCGCACCTCAGCACTAAACATTTGCTGAGCCTCCGCCACGATCACCCACCGAATCTCAGCATGATCCCTCATCGCTCCTCCTCCTTCCTAATGGTGAATGGGGGGGAGGGGGGTGAAGGAGACTGAGCAAGGGCAGAGGAAGAATGCTCCAGGCTATCCCCAGTTATCAATTGTTTTGACAACGCCTAAAGTTGTGATTTGTGCTATGAGTCAACTCAATGCAGAACACTGATTTAGGAAAGAAAATTGTGAAAATTTAAAGCATGTGCTTTTATTTTCTCTTTGTTCCTCTGATGAGGATGACACTGATGAGGTAGTGGACTGCATAGTGTGGAATAATAACAGAAAATGTTTGAAATACTCAGCAGATCAGGCAGCATCTGTGGAGAGAGAAACAGAGAATGTTTCGGGTCAATGTTCTTTCATCTGAACTGGAAGAAGTTTAAGAGCTTTAACAGTTCATAATTCTAATTCAGATTCTGAGGGAGATTGATGGGGTAGATGCTGAGAGGTTGTTCCCCCTGGCTGGTGTGTCTAGAACTAGGGGGGGCACAGTCTCAGGATAAGGGGTTGGCCATTTAAGACCGGGACGAGAAGGAATTTCTTCTCTGAGGGTCATGAATCTTTGGAATTCTCTACCCCAGAGGGCTGTGGATAGTGAGTCTCTGAGTATATTCAAGGCTGAGATAGATAGATTTTTGGAGTCTAGGGGAATCAAGAAATATGGAGATCGGACAGGAAAGTGGAGTTGAGGTCGATGATCAGCCATGATCTTATTGAATGGCAGAGCAGGCTCGAGGGGCTGGATGGCCTACTCCTGCTCCTATTTCTTATGTTCTTATAATTAAGTACTGAGCCAGGGAGAAGGGGAAGGGGATGGTTGAAGGAAAGCACAAATGGAAGGTCTGTGATGGGGTGGAACTGGATTCTGAGCAGATAGTGGCGACTGGTTCCCTGACCAGATTTTCAGCATTTGTAGTTTTAACTTTTTTTTGATTTTTTTTTAATGTATTTGTCACTTGACTGTTCCCTGCAGCCCATGTGTTGGTTGCAACTTGACACTTGTAACCATGTTTATTCTCGGTTCTAGACCGTGCCTCGGGTATATGGCTTATAATTGAAAATCGTGCAATTGAGTTTCCTCCAGTACTCTGTCACCCACATTATTAGGCCACAACAGAGAAAGCTTTGTCTTTATCAGGGCTAATGCCTGTTCCCAGCACCAATGTGCCTCACTTACAGCACTTGTGTGTCTTTTTTAAGAAAAAAAAAGATTCTCTTTCGGAGAGGGGCAAGTACATAGTTTGACTTTCAAAATGTAAACTGTTCTCATTTAATCATTTAATCCCATCTAATTCCAGCATGAAGCACAATCACTGGCTTTTACACTAAACCATCTCCCAAAGTACTAAATTCCTGGAAGCTACCTGCTTACATGATGTTTGCCTCGTTAGCATAATGGCTCCTTTTGTTGAGTGCTGGGTCAACTGTCGTTTGCCTAATTAGCATATTATGCAAATGTCACCTTTCAACCTTCACGGAGTAGTCGTCTAATTAGCATAATGTGAAATGTCTATCCACTTGTACCTGCAACAATGTCTGTAAGAGCTTAAACATATTTAGAAATATTCCTTCAGAACTGCAAATCACAGGCAGTGAATGACATAACACAAGGTTTGTTGTTTGGCAGTTGATGGGGAGCATGCGAGATCTGGGAAAGAATATCAGGTGTGCTGTAAAACGAGCTTCCGATTCGCTATTAGCACAGCTCATCTAAAACTCTGCTGCCCGTATCCTATCCCACACCAGGTTCTGCTAACCTCTCACCCCTACAATGACCACTCGCTGACCTACATTGACTCCCGAATAAGCAACTCCTCGATTTCAAAATTCTCATTGTTGTTTTCAAATCCCTCCATGGCCTCACTCCTCTATCTCTGTAATCTCTTCCCGAGATGTCCTCTAATTCTGCCCTCTTGAGCATCCCTGATTATAATCACTCAACCATTGATGGCCGTGCCTTCTGTTGCCTTGGCCCCAAGCTCTAGAATTCCGGGCCTAAACCTCTCTACCTCTCTTTCCTCCTTCAAGATGCTCATGAAAACCAAACTCTCTGACCAATCTTTTTTAGTTACCTGTCCTAATTTCTCTTTGTGGCTCGGTGTCAAATTTTTTGTCTTATAATACTTCTGTGACGTGCCTTGGGTCTACGTTAAAGGTACTATATAAATGCAAGTTGTTGTTGTAAATTGGATCCATAGCCACCAACACTTCCAAATTAAAATTCTCATCCTCGTGTATAAATTTCTTCATGGCCTACCCATCCCCATCAGTGTAACCTACCCCTGTGAGCTCTCCAGTCCTCCGACTCTAGCCTTTTCTGCATCTCCTTTTCCTTTGCTTCACCATTAGTGGCCATAACTTCAGCCATCAAGCCCCCCACACACTGGAATTTCCTGCCTCAACCCTTGTGTTCTTCCACTTCCCTAGCCTCCTTTAAGACCCTCCTTCAAACCCACTTTTTCGACCAGGCTTTTGGGAACCCTTCCTAATACCATCATCTTTCTCTCTTCAACATCCATTTTTTTCTGATTACGCCTCTGCAAAGCAGCTTGGGATGATTTTTTATATTATGGGTGCTATATAAATACAAGTTATTTTTGGGCAGTACAATGGTACACTCGATTATAGGTTGTGCAAGGTCCACTTACAGGATTTATAATTGATGCAAAACGAGAACGTTTGTCATGAGCTCCTTTTATACAGAAGAACAGACAGGGTAGATAAAGATAGAGAAATTATTTCTGCTGGTTGGGGATTCTAGGACGAGAGACATTAGTCTTAAAAAAAAAATAGAGCCAGACCTTTCAGCAGTGAAATTGGGAAACACTTCTACACAAAGGGTGGTAGAAGTTTGGAGACCTCGTCTACAAATGGCAATTGATGCTAGATCAATTGTTAATTTTAAATCTGTAATTGATAGCTTTTTGTTAACCAAAGGTATTCAAAGGCGGGTGTATGGAGTTAGGTCGCAGATTTCATTCAATGATTGAAGAGGCTCAAGGAACTCAATGGCCTCTTCCTGTTCCTATGTTCCTACATCGTATGTTGTAGAAATATTTGAAATCCTGACTTATCTAAATATTCACTCTCAAGATTGGGCGTTAGTGAAGAATGTAACTCTGAACTGAAAAAGGTCCAATGAGATAGATCCTTCCAATTAATATTTTATTTGAATTGTCATGGATTTTGCTGAATTAATTTTATCTCCTGAGATGAGAGACTGCAGATTGCATGCTCCAGGAGAGAAAGCTGCCATTGACACGCGAAAGCAGCTGAGTGAAGAGTTGAAGCTCCTTTGGCCTGGGACAGTCGTATTTCACAGATTTTGTCCGCCTTGACCGAAGATTAACATTGTAGCCTTCAATTCTTTTCACAGCACAGTATTTGCCAAACTCTCTTTCTCCAATGAATTGATGCAAGGTTATTCTGTTGGCAGGTTGAGCAATTTGTCGATGGATTTTGGGCAGGCAGCCAGCTGGCCTGTTGGACACAAGGAACCACGCCTTGGTCCTTCTTCCCCCAAATCTCCATCTACCTTCGAGGGGAGAATTCTACCCAGTCTTTCCGCATCACCATCTTGCCACAGGTAAGACCTGAGCCGAGTTAACGGCATCTTTAAGAGATCGGGTCTATATCATATCTGACTGTAATCCAGTCCAAATCCCCCTTCTTGTACATTCATAATGAGGGTGGGTAAGAACTGCATTATACTTGTAATACAAATGTCTGGATATAGCTCACAGAACTGCCTGCAATCAGAGGTAGCTTGGCTTGTGAGAAGAGAAAGGGACTGCATTAAATAATTATAAAGTGCTTGACTACATTGTGTTCTAGTCATGTCCAAAATGGTGCATACCAATTTGTTTTTGTATTGCTACTTCTGTATTTCTGGATGTCTGCTCTCGGAGTGGGCCATTTAGCCCCATCGAACCTGTTCCTCCATTCAATGAGATTGTGGCTGATCTGCGACCTAACTTCATATACCCGCCTTTGCCCCATATCCCTTAATATCTTTGGTTAACACAAATCTACCAATCTCCGATTTTAAAATATACAATTCATCTAGCATCAGTTGCCATTTGTGGAAGAGAATTCCAAACATCTACCACCCTTTGTGTGCAGAAGTTGTTTCCTAATTTCACTCCTGAAAGGACTGGCTCTAATTTTTAAACTATGCTCCCTAGTCCTAGATTCCCCAACCAGTGGAAATAGTTTTTGATGCGTTCACAATAAAGGATGAAACTGAGTACTGTGAACAATAAGTAAGTGTGACCTTAGCTCCTTTTAATAAGACCCCAGAGTGCAGGTACCTCATGGGTGGCCTGCTTATGTACCGTACTCCCAAGGGATGCTGGGATCCCTACAGGTAGGCCCTCTGGTGGTAGTGTAATACAGGTTACAAGGGATGAAAGACATAACCGTTTCCCTCCATCTACCCTATCTGTTCCCCTTAATATCCTGAAAACTTCGATCAGATCACCCCTTAACCTTCTCAATTCCAGGGACTCCACCCGAGTTTGTGTAGTAATCTGTCTGTGTTAAGCTTACCCGTGTATGTTGCCGCGCAGTTGTACATCCAGCCTTTGGCAGATATTGGGGACTCGATGGAATGCTATAGATTTGGAATCTCCTCATCCACCAATGGATTGGTCTTGGGTGCCACGGTGATGGAAGGCTTCTATGTCGTCTTTGACCGGGCGCAGCAACGAGTCGGGTTTGCTGCCAGCTCGTGTGGAGGTAGGTCTTTGTCCCCAGTCAGTTTGCTGTGCTCTTGTTGAATGAACGTCACTGTGCAGCGCTTTAATATGCCTGGCATCACATTATTGTAGCCACAGGCTTAAACAACAATCGAGCTCAGTCCTCCAAGCTTGGAGGCTGAAAGGGCCTTGACCCCAGGTCTTGGTGAAAGAATGTGGTGTTTGTTGGGGACTTTGTTTTTGCGAAGCAAGCTGTTATTCGAAGAATTGGCTTAAGATCTCAAAACTTGTTTGATCATCGCAAAGTCCTTCTGCTGCACAGTGTACCCTGTGGCTTCTCTGTGGAGGCCGTAGCTGGAAGCTGTACGTAAAGAATGTTGGAGCGAGGGAGTCATTAACATTGTATATCCTTACAAAGCTTGTTACTCAAAGGACTGATGTGTTTGCAAACTGTGATAACTGCACATCACCCAATTAATTCTGTTAAAGGAACAAATACCTTCACAAAAAGGTGTTCTGTCATTTTTTTTTCATCCGTGAAGCTATCCTGCTGAGTGATGGTTCAACATGATTTATGAACGGCAAAAGGTTTGCCCGACCAATGTTCAGCGGCAATAAAAGAAAGTCTTGCATTTATATAGCACCTTTCATGACCACCAGACATCAAGCGATTTACAGCCAATGAAGTACTTTGGAGTGTAGTCACTGTCGTAATGTGGGAAACGCGGCAGCCAACTTGCGCAAGCTCCCACAAACCTCAATGTGATAATGACCGGATAATCTTTTTTTGTTATGTTGATTGAGGGATAAATATTGGCCAGGACATCAGGGAGAACTCCTCTGCTCTTCTTCGAAATAGTGCCACGGGATCTTTTACGTCCACTTGAGAGGGCAAACGGGGCCTCGGTTTAATGTCTCATCCGAAAGACGGCAGCTCCGACAGTGCAGCGCTCCCTCAGCACTGCACTGGAGTGTCAGCCTGGATTTATCTGCTCAAGTTCTGGGGTGGGTCTTGAACCCCCACAACCTTCTGACTCTGAGGTGAGTGTGCTGCCCACTGAGCCATAGCTGACACTTGCTCAGAGCGGTCACATCATCCCGAGGTTTAGGCCGGGAAATCCCTCGGTGCTCCTGCAGGGTTTCCTCCGCACTTCTGCCCAAGTAACGGGAGCAACTCCAAGGATGTCCCGGCCTTAGTCTTGTGAGGAGGCACAGACCATTAATTCCCTCACACTGGCTCCCACTTGGAAGTGGGGTTTCTGCTGCACTTCCAGGGAACTTACAATGGCGGAGTGGGAGCAGATCCAAGGAAATTCCCCCAGCTTGTGTTCCTTTTAAAGACTGTGGGTAGAATTTTAAACTTTGGCGGTGGGGTGGGGAGTGTAAAATGATTGAGAGTTGATCGGATGGATGATATGAAAACATAAGAAATAGGAGCAGGAGTAGGCCATTTAGCCCCACGAGCCTGCTCCGCCATTCAATAAGATCGTGGCAATCCTGAACATTGCCTGCCGAACATTAATGCTGCATGGAGCAGGAATGAATGCCCTTTTGGAGTTCAGCTCTGCTTCCCAATCTCAGCACCATTAAAACCTTGAGGTGGCATAAAATACATGGCTGTGCGAGGGGCCTCCTTTTAGTGGCAACCTTTGAGCAGGCCGTGTGCCTGGGCTCCAGATACAAGGGCTGCAAAATATAGGGAACTGATTTGAATAACAACTTGCATTTATATAGCGCATTTAACATAGTAAAATGTCGCAAGGCACTTCACAGGAGCGATTTAACAAGCAAAATTTGACACCGAGCCACATGAGATATTACAACGATGGCTAAAAACTTGGTCAGAGGTAGGTTTTGGGGAATGTCTTAACGGAGGAGAAAGAGGCAGAGAGAGGTTTAGAGCCCAGGCAGCTGAAGGCATGGCCGCCAATGGTGGAGTGATTAAAATCAGATGTGTGCAAGAGGTCAGAATTGGAGGAGCCCACGGACTAGAGGTGGTGGTGAGGCCATTGTAGCAACCCTGCTGATATCGGGTGCCCAGTCATTGAGCCTGGGTCTGGATGGCTCAGCACCACAATAGGGAGTCTATTGACCCACTGAGCCATTGGGTACATCATTCTTTTTCCCTTGTGCTGTATCTGTTTCAGGTTGAAAGTACTATTCCCAATGGTACTGTTCTTTGGTATAACCTGCTGCACTTTCTTTACCCCTTCTAACTTTGAGTTATTCTATCATCTCTTTTTGGATTCTCAGCCGTCAATTCTGCTAGAGTGGCCGCCATTTCCAGAATAAGTGAATCTCTTTCCAGGACCCCGCACTGCTGAAGAAGTTGCCGAAGCTGCAGCACAGATTCAGTCTTTTCATGACTTGGCTGGTATTTGTCCCTCACTCAACATCACTGGGGAAGAAACATTATCTGGTCATTAGCAAATTGCTGTTTGTGGGACCTTGCTGTGCGCAAATTGGCTGCTGCATTTGTTATATTACAACTGTGACTGCACTTCAAAAGTACTTCATTGACTATAAAGCGCTTTGGGACGTCCTGAGGTTGCGAATGACACTGTGTAAATGAAAGTTTTTCTTTTCTATTTATTACAATTTATTTTGTCCCCCCCCCCCCAGTTTTTTTTCTGGGAAGTAACTTTTCTGCTTGGTATTCACATGGGCAGAAGAGAGGTGAGAACCACTCCCACCGCTGTGAGGTCTGGTGTACCCAAGTCCTAACATACTGTGTCTTCTTACAGCGTTACTTTTCAAAGAAAAAAAAATAAACAAATTGCTACATTTGTGTTTTTCTATTGTCAGAAATGTCAAATTTATCTGTATTCCATTAAATACTACTTGACGTAGGTGCTAGGCCCAAGGAATTTTAATGTTGTCCTGAAAGACCACCATGTGTGGTACCGACTTGAGTAGGCTCTCCATGTTTCTCTGGAAGATCGCTGCAGCTGATCTAATTCCAAACTGGCATCTGTTGTAGATGAACAGTCCCTTGTGCGTGTTGATGCAGGTGAGGCCCTTCGAAGACTCCTCCTGCTCCTGCGTAGGCCGAAGTCAGTTCGAGCTTAGTGAATGTCTTGCCTCCTGTCAGCGTCGCAAATAGGTCGTCTGCCTTAGGTAGCGGATATTGGTCCTGTAGCGAGAAACGATTAATTGTTACTTTATAATCGCTGCAAATCCTGACCATGCCATCACTTTTGAGTACTGGAACAATCGGGCTGGCCCACTTGCTGAATTCCACTGAGGAGATGATGCCCTCACGTTGCAGCCTGTCCAGCTCGATTTTCACACTCTCCCTCATCACGTGAGGTACCGCTCGTGCCTTGTGGTGAATGGGTCGTGCCTCTGGGACCAAGTGGATCAGCACCTTCGCCCCGGAAATGTTTCCAATGCCTGGCTCAAAAAGGGAAGGAAATTTGTTAAGAACCTGGGTACATGCGGCCTCATCGACATGTGATAGCTCTCTGATGTCATCCCAGTTCCAGCGGATTTTGTCCAGCCAGCTCCTTCCAAGCAGTGTGGGGCCATCGCCCGGGACAATCCAGAGTGGCAGTTCGTGCACCGTGCCCTCGTAGGTGACCTTGACCATGGCGCTGCCCAGGACAGTGATGAGCTCTTTGGTGTACGTTCTCAGTTTCGTGTGGATGGGGCTCGGGGCTGGTCTGAATGCCTTGTTGCACCACAGTCTCTCAAACATCTTTTTACTCATGATGGATTGGCTAGAGCCAGTGTCCAGTTCCATGGCTACGGGTAAGCCATTCAATTTTACGTTTAGCATTAAAGGTGGACATTTCGTCAAATGTGTGCACCTCTTGTACTTCAACATCTGCCTCCTCTCTCTGAGGATCGAAATTGCTTTGATCCACCATGGACCAATCTTCCTCTGCCACGTGGTGGTTAGCAGGTTTTGCAGAGCTTGCAGCTCGTTGGAGGTGCCCTATTGTTGCACAGCTCTTGCAAACATACCCTTTGCAGCGGCATGAATAGGCTGAATGTAAGCCTCCACAACGCCAACAAGGTGTGAATTACCTTGCATTCATCCTTTGTTGGGGACTCTGAGTCATCTGGTTAACCTGAGGCCTGCTGGCAGTTGCAGACTCATGGGTTCTGCCCTGTACAGAACACAAACACAGTTCCAGTTAATTTATGAACATTGCTAGCACTTGTGTGCTGAGAGATTTGTTTGGTTTATCACTGGTGGACATAAACGCCTGTGCTATCGCAATGGCCTTACTGAGGGTCGGTGTCTCTACAGTCAAAAGTTTTCATAGGATGGTCTCATGGCCAATGCCCAGTACAAAAAAGTCTCTGAGCATTTGCTCCAGGTAGCCATCGAACTCACATTGTCTTGCAAGTCGCTTTAGCTCAGCGACATAACTCGCCATTTCCTGACCTTCAGATCGCTAGCACGTGTAGAACCGATACCTCGCCATCAGCACGCTCTCCCTCGGGCTAAGATGTTCCTGAACCAGTGTACACAGCTCCTCATACGACTTATCTGTGTGTTTCACCGGAGGCAAAACATTTTTCATGAGGCTGTAGGTTGGTGCCCCGCAGACCGTGAGGAGGACCACTCTCCTTTTTGCAGCGCTTCCTTCTCCGTCCAGTTCGTTGGCTACAAAGTACTGGTCTAGCCGTTTGACATCGGCTTCCCAGTCCTCACCCTCCGAGAACTTCTCCAGGATGCCCACAGTTTGCTGCATCTTTGCGTTGGCTTTGTATTCTCGTCGTCAGTTATTGTGTTCCTAACACAGATGAGGCTGCACACAGGGAGGTTAAAGTAACAGTGACCTCAGTCTTTAATAAGACACTCCAGAGTGAGGGACAGGCCTTAGGGGGCCGGCTTATATACAGTGCTCCCAGGGGATGCTGGGATCCCTTGGGACTTTAAGGAATGAGCTCCCTGGTGGTGGAATATGGGAGTGCATGCTTTACAGATACATAACACCTTCTGTACATAGTCCATGCCTCAGACCCATACAGGAGGGTGGGTATTATTACAGCCCTGTAGACCATGAGTTTGGTGGTAGATTTGAGGGCCTGGTCTTCAAACACTCTTTTCCGCAGGCAGCCAAAGACTGCGCTCGCGCACTGGAGGCGATGCTGAATCTCCACTTCAATGTTTGCCTTTGTCGATAAGAGGCTCCCGAGATATGGGAAATGGTCCACGTTGTCCAGGGCCGCGCCGTGGATCTTGATGATTGGAGGGCAGTGCTGTGCAGCAGTGACAGGCTAGTGAAGGACCTTTGTCTTGCGGATGTTAAGCGTAAGGCCCATACTTTCCTATGCCTCTGAATACATTGACTATATCCTAGAGTTCAGCCTCTGAAAGTGCACAGACGCAGGCATCGTCTGCATACTGCAGCTCAATGACAGAGGTTGGAGTGATCTTGGACCTGGCCTGGAGGCAGGGTAGGTTAAACAGCTTCCCACTGGTTCTGTAGTTTAATTCCACTCCAGCGGGGAGCTTGTTGATTGTGTGGAGCATGGCGGTGAGGAAGATGGAGAAGAGGGTTGGGGCGATGACGCAGCTCTGTTTGACCTCGGTCCGGACGCGGTTTGGATCTGTAATGGATCCATTGGTAAGGATCACGGCCTGCATGTCATCGTGAAGCAAGCGAAAGATGTTGACAAACTTTTGGGGGCATCCGAAACAGGGAAGGATGCTCCATAGATCCTCGCAGTTGACAGTGTCAAAGGCCTTTGTAAGATCGAAAAAGGCCATGTATTTGGGCTGGCGCTGCTCCCTGCATTTTTCCTGCAACTGGCGCGCTGCAAAGATCATGTCTGTTGTGCCCCGTACATAGAAACATAGAAAATAGGTGCAGGAGTAGGCCATTCGGCCCTTCTAGCTTGCACCGCCATTCAATGAGTTCATGGCTGAACATGCAACTTCAGTACCCCATTCCTGCTTTCTCGCCATACCCCTAGATCCCCCTAGTAGTAAGGACTTCATCTAACTCCTTTTTGAATATATTTAGTGAATTGGCCTCAACAACTTTCTGTGGTAGAGAATTCCACAGGTTCACCACTCTCTGGGTGAAGAAGTTTCTCCTCATCTCGGTCCTAAATGGCTTACCCCTTATCCTTAGACTGTGACCCCTGGTTCTGGACTTCCCCAACATTGGGAACATTCTTCCTGCATCTAACCTGTCTAAACCCATCAGAATTTTAAACGTTTCTATGAGGTCCCCTCTCATTCTTCTGAACTCCAGTGAATACAAGCCCAGTTGATCCAGTCTTCCTTGATAGGTCAGTCCCGCCATCCCGGGAATCAGTCTGGTGAACCTTTGCTGCACTCCCTCAATAGCAAAAATGTCCTTCCTCAAGTTAGGAGACCAAAACTGTACACAATACTCCAGGTGTGGCCTCACCAAGGCCCTGTACAACTGTAGCAACACCTCCCTGCCCCTGTACTCAAATCCCCTCGCTATGAAGGCCAACATACCATTTGCTTTCTTAACCGCCTGCTGTACCTGCATGCCAACCTTCAATGACTGATGTACCATGACACCCAGGTCTCGTTGCACCTCCCCTTTTCCTAATCTGTCACCATTCAGATAATAGTCTGTCTTCCTGTTTTTACCACCAAAGTGGATAACCTCACATTTATCCACATTATACTTCAGGGGACGAAATCTGCATTGTGATTCCGGGAGGAGCTCCTCGGCCATGTAGAGATGACGATTGAGGAGAACTCGAGCGACAACTTTCTAAGTGGCTGATAGCAGGGAGATTCCCCTGTAGTTGCCGCAGTCGGACTTGTCCCCCTTTTTAAAAAAAATGGTCACAATCATTGCATCTCTGAGATCGCCCGGCATGCTCTCCTCCCTCCAGATGAGAGAGATGAGGTCATGTATCCATGCCAACAGTGCCTCTCTGCCATATTTTAGCGCCACAGCAGGGATTCCATCCGTACCCATAGCCTTGTTATTCTTGAGCTGTTTTATGGCTTTGCCAACCTCGTGCAACGTTGGAGTTTCACTGAGTTGGTGGCGGGTGGCATGCTACGGGATGGAATTGAGAACACTCGCGTCAAAGACAGAGTCTTGATTGAGGAGATCTTCAAAGTGCTCCTTCCATCGGGCCCTGACAGCCTCTGTGTCCTTGATGAGTGTTTCCACGTTCTTGGCCAGGAGTGGGGTGGAGCCTTGGGAGTTTGGACCGTAGGTGGCCTTGACTGCAGTGAAGAATCCTCGCATATCGTGGCTGTTGGCCAGCTGTTGTATCTCCTGTGCTTTCTCCATTCACTACCTGTTCTTTAGGTCCCGAGTTTTTTGTTGGACCTGAGCCTGTAATGTTGATTTGCAGCTCCCGAGTTGAGCTGTTGCTTGAGGCTCAGAAATGCTTTGCGCTTGCGATCTATTCGTTCTTCAATCTCCTGATCATTTTCATCAAACCAGTCCTGATGTTTTCTGGTTGAGTGACCAAGTGTCTCTTCACGGGCACTGGTTATAGAGGCCTGGAGGGCAGACCAAGCACTATGGGGATTCAGCATCTTAGGGTCATCAAGGTATGCCAGATTGGCTGTGAGGCGTTGGCTGTATAGGACTCTCTTAGCTGGGTCTCTAAGTGCCCCGGCATTAACTTTTTTGCAGAACTGCTTCTGCTGTCCCCTCTGCTTTGGGGCAATGTTAATGTTGATGATGGATCTCCAAGCTACTCTCGGGCTGCCATCCCAGGCGTGACTCCCTCCTAGAAAAGCCGACAGCTTCCTTCTGTGCCTCTCTTGATATCCTCCGAAGGGCCCATCGTGGCACTCGTCGCTGCCTCCTTATGAGCAGCAACACCAACTGTCCCAACCCACTCTCGCCAACCTGCGCACCCACTGGAGACTAATCTTGCCAATCTCCTCCCCATCCAACTCATCTCCACCCCCACCTCCGCCCCCCCGCCAAGCGCTGACCCAGTGGACCAGCTATCACCGACCCTCTTTGCACCTCCCTTCAAAACGTCCGCTCACTTGTGAACAAGGCCTTTGCCATCCATGAGCTTATTGTGGATGATTGCACCGACATCATGGCCCTGACGGAAACTTGGCTGAAGAGTGATGATACATTTCCTTTAAACGAAGCCTCCCCATCCGGCTATACCTTCCACCACTTGCCCCGCCCAGACCGCCGTGGTGGCGGTGTGGCTCATCACCAAATCATACCTTGACCTGTCCCTCTACTCCTCCAGGCACTTTCTCCTCCTTTGAACATCTCTCCTTATTCCACTCGTCGCACCTCTCATTTAAAATTCCCGTTCTATACCGCCCACCCAAGTACCATAAGAATTTTCTTACCGAAATAACTTCACGCTTTCCTCCCTCAGTTTCTGCACCGAGTGATTCTCATCCTCGGTGATTTCAACCTCCATCTCAATTCACCTTGCACTCTTTTCTCTGGCTTCACAAGCCTCCTATCCTCCCTTATACTCTCCCTCTATGTAAACTCCCCAACCTTTATTCACTGCCATCCCCTTGACCTTGCCATCTCTCGTGGCCTCGCTACTCCCATCATGTCAATCACAGATAAGGCCATCTTCTGACCACTTCCTCGTATTGCTATCCACCTTCCACCGTGCCCCCACCCCACAACCCCCTTCAAACCCTACCTCCTCTGTGTCTGCCCCTGGAAACAACTCTCTCCCAACTGCACGTATGAACTGTCCAACCTTTTGCCCTCCATTCACCACAGCATTTCTGCAGCTACCAGTGAGCTCAGTCATGCCTTTGCCACTGTCCTTGCTGCCCCAGTCCCTATTAAAACAATTACTCTCTCTCCCTGGCCGTTCCCCCGGTACAGCCCTGTCTTTGCTCCCTTAAGTCCAAGGGACGCAGAATTGAACGGATATGGCGGACAACTAGTTTAGACATTCACCGCCAAATCTGACTGGAATACATAAAGCATTATCGGATCCTGCTCTCATCTGCCAAAATTTCTCACTATTCCAGAATCGTTCTGGAATGTAAAGATAACCCCTGGTTTCTTTCTCCACTGCTAACCATCGTCTTAAACCCCTCTCCCCTGTCTCCACCCTCCCCTCTGACCACAAGTGTGAGGAGATCATGGACTTCTTTGTCTCTAAGATTGAGAACGTCCATTCAGCTGCCTCTGTCACTTCCCTTCCTTCCCCTAGCCCACCGTGCCAAACTTCCTCTAAGGTTCCCCCCCTGCCCTAGCCCTGAACTCGCATCTTTAATTTCTCTCTGATCTCCCCTCTTGATCTCTCCAAGCTCATCTTGTCCGTGAGGCACAATTCCTGCTCCCTTGACCCTATTTCCACTAAACTGCTGAGCACCCAACTTCCTTTTCTGGCTCCCATGTTAGCCGACATTGTTAACGGTTCTCTCTCCTCAGGTACTGTCCCCCTCTCCCTCAAATCTACCAACATCACCCCTCTCAAAAAAAAAACAACCCTCAATCCCTCCATACTTGCAAACTACCTCTCCATTTCTAACCACACTTTCCTCTCAAGTCCTTGAACGTGTTGTCGCCTCCCAAATCCGTGCGCACCTTTCCCGCAACTCCATGTTTTAATCCCTCCAACCAGGTTTCCTCCCCTACCACAGTACCCAAGTGGCTCTAATCAAAGTCACAAATGACATCCATTGTGACTGTGACAAAGGTAAACTATCCCTCCTTGTCCTTCTTGACCTGTCTGCCGCCTTTGACACAGTTGACCACTCCATCCTCCTCCAATGCCTCTCCACCATCGTCCAACAGGGTGGGACTGCACTTACTTGGTTCCATTCTTATCTATCTAATCGTAGCCAGAAAATCTCCAGCAATGGCTTCTCTTCCCACTCCCACATCGTTACCTCTGGTGTCCCCCCAAGGATCTGTCCTTGGCCCCCCTTCTGCTTCTCGTGTACATGCTGGCCCTTGGCAACATCATCCGAAAACACATACATGCTGATGACCCCCAGCTCTACCTCTTCACCACATCTCTCAACCCCTCCATGGTCTCTAAATTATCAGACTGCTTGTCCGACATCCAGTACTGGATGAGCAGAAATTTTCTCTAATTGAATATTGGGGAAGACTGAAGCCATTGTTTTTGGTCCCCACCACAAACTCTGTTCCCAAGCCACTGACTCCATCCCTCTCCCTTATTTGTTTGAGGTTGAACCACATTGTTCGCAACCTTGGTGTCATATTTGACCCTGAAATGAGCTTTCGATCACATATCCGCAATATAACTAAGACCGCCTATTTCCACCTCCGTAACAGCGCCTGTCTCCGCCCTTGCCTCAACTCATCTGCTGCTGAAAGGCTCATCCATGCCTTTGTTACCTCTAGACTTGACTATTCCAATGCACTCCTGGCTGGTCTCCCACATTCTACCCTAAGGTCATCCAAAACTCAGCTGCCTGTGTCCTAACTCGCACCTAGTCCTGTTCACCCATCACCCCTGTGCTCACTGACCTACATTGGCTCCTAGTTAAGCAACACCTCGATTTCAAAATTCTCATCTTTGTTTTCAAAACCCTTTATGGCCTTGCTCCTCCCTATCTCTGTAATCTCCTCCAGCCCCACAACCACCCCCCCCCCCACCCAAGATATCTACGCTCCTCTAATTCTGCCCTCTTGAGCATCCCTAATTATAATCGCTGAACCATTGACCATACCTTCTGTTGCCCAGGCCATAAGCTCGAGAATCCCCTGCCTGAACCTCTCTGGCTCTCCACCTCTCTCTTTCTCCTCCTTTAAGACGCTCCTTAAAACCTACCTCTTTGACCAAGCTCATCTACCCTAATTTCTCCTATATGGTTCCGTGTCAATTTTTTTTCCTTCTAAACTCCTGTGAAGCACTGTGGGTTGTTTAACTACATTAATGGCGCTATATAAATACAAGTTGTTGTTGAGGTAAGGTGCTCAGGACAAAGCTTCCCGTGTTCTATGCTAATAAAGAGTTTTTGCCACCCTTTTTCCCCCATCTCATTAAAGCACACCACTGTAAATAGTCATTACACTGCTATCTTGTGTTGCCTAGACACACGTTGAAGTTTATTTTCAGGTATCTGGTAAGGTTTTATTGCTGTTTCCTTATTTGGTCATTTTATTTTCCCCTCGTGTATGAAGGTAACCAAAAGTCCACTGGTTAAGTTATGCCTACGTTATTCTCCTCGATTATTATTTTTCTTTAAATTGCAGTCCATGGTATGTTGTCAAGTATCTGAGTGCAATAAAACCTCAATCAAATGGCCCTTCCTCGTCTAGATTGAGGCAAGACCAGGAGAGATTGGGGAAGGTTGGGAGAGGGAAATGTTTATGGATTTGTGAGATAACCTGATTAAATTCAGGAATGTATTTTTCAAAATGCATTGTGCTGTAAATACTGCTCTGGTCAGAGCATTCTGGGCTGAATTACTTAAACTGTCCACGTTGAGTGTAAAGCATATTTTTCCATTTGAGAATTGATTAAGTAATGTAACTAGTGAACATGGAGAAACATGTTTGTATACCCTGTATAAATTTAGGCAGAACAGGCTGAAGGCTAAATGAGAAGTAGGTGTTTTTGCATGGAATACCTTTCTCGATCAATTGTGAATAGCTTACCCATAGTGTGAAATGTGAATAAAGATGTTACGTCAATCCCTCAAATGAGAAGTGTTCTGAGCAGAAAAAAAAGAACTGGAAGGAACATTCACAGTAATTAAGAGTTGCAACATAAATTATATAATAATGATACTGAGTGCAATTTTTTCCTTTTCAGTTGCAGAATAGTGTTGTATTAAATAACCTATGAACGATTATGTAAATCCAAGCAATTTGTTCAAACCAAGGGGTAGATTTACAACAGGGAAGGATTTCTTATCGAGGTTGGATCTTGCCATTTGTCCGATGCCCCACCTATTGACCATGATTGAATCAATCAAGGGCAGCCAAATTGTACAAACTGTGCAAAAGTGATGCACTGAGAGTTTGGTACTAGATATATTTGTCAAATGTGCTAACCATTGGGTCAGATATGCTGATAGCATCTAAAGTAGAATATTATTACTGCACCAACTTCTCGAACTCCAATACTGGGCTTCAGAAAATTGAATAAGCAAGGTCCAACTAGCTGCTATATTTGAGTATTCTAGATCTAACACTTTCCTTTCTCTAATACAAAAGCAAAATGCTGCGGATGCTGGAATCTGAAGTAATCCAGCATTTTCAGTTTTTACTTTCCTTTCCCTCGTGTACTGACTAAAGGGAGACAGATCCTCTCTCATAATGTGCCCTTCAAACCTTCCCTCCCTCCCTCCTTCCTTCTGACGATCTAGAATCACCTACTGCTTCTGCAGTGACGGGCCATTTATTGTGTGGGTATCGAGAGTCCTACTATGTGTGTTCACCAAGTGGGACAGACAATGGATGTTCTTGGGTCATCTAAAACTTGGGGGTGGGGGAGCTTTTTGTTTCCCTTCCAATATCAAACTGATTCCTGCTGTTACTCAGCAGCAGCTCTAAGACCAGTTGGTACCAACCACATCTTCCTACAAATGTGCTCTTTCCATGGTTCCCCCTACTAACTGTATAACTGTACTGTGCCCTTGGACAACTTGAATTTTCACCAACCTTGGGTGCCAAGGGAGTTCCAGGTGGGAGCAGTTTGTGCTTTATAGTAGCCTTGGAAGAGACCATTTTAACGGGACTAGTATCGACTGCTAATACTTTGAAGCACCAATGTGCTACATCAGTGGTGACTGGATTGAGGGAATATTGCTCTTGGCATAAAAGAAAAGTCTTTGAACAGTTGAGCTAAGTCATTAAATACTAAACTCGATTTGTTTTCTATCAACAGTCATTGATGGTTCCACAGTCTCTGAAATTGCTGGCCCATTCTCGGCGACAGATGTTTCAAACAACTGCATCAGCAAAAGGCCAAGGACAGAGCCTGCACTCTGGATCATTTCCTATGCTCTGATCGCACTGTGTTGCATTACCATCCTCATTTCAGTCATCCTACTGGTTATCCCTTGGGGCCATCAAAATGGCAATGGTCTCACTGATGATTCATCACTAATTAGACATCGCTGGAAATGATGCCATGCTTTTCGTCCCCAGAGCATGTGTGGAGCGAGTACTGGGGTGTTTGCACTACTGATGGCACCCGCCTAGCCTGGTGCCTAATGGAACAATGATGATTGTAAAAAGAAATTATGCTGATGGTGACTAATGCTGTGCTGGGGGTGGGAATTGAACCTTTAACGCCTGCTGAAGAAGAGCGTACATTCTACTTAATTGCCCCATAATCCTGACTGCAGTGGAGTGAGCTATCTGTACATTGACCAGTGTTCATCAGTTGTCTGAGCTCTTTGTATGCTTTTGGAGCTACTGGTCGAGGAGTAAGCTGGAACCAGGCATTTTGTGTAGGTCTTCTGCGATTCGGAAGGTTTCCTATCCACTGACATTATGAACATTGGAGCAGTAAGATCGTGGGTAGATTTTCAAAATGGTAATGTCATTGGGCAGAGCTTCATAATTCCACAAGAGGGGCAGAGCTACACAAAATGTCTGCGCTCTATCGGAATTCCTCTCCTAAAGCAAAGAGCAACAGGAGGTCGGGTAGAGTGGGAAAGCTGGAAGATGTCAATAAGGGTACAGTCATCTCCCATCGTTGTATTTTGAGGTAACAGGATAATTCAATAGAATGTAACTTTTTTTCTTTATGTATTTGAAGATGACTGTAGGTCTTACTGTCAATTAGCTGAGTTAAACCAATATTTCAAACTGAAATTTTTGCACTCTTCACATAAACTGCCTGAAATAGTCCAGGGCACAAGTTTCTGATGGTCAGATCCAACACACAGGATTTTCAGGTGGGTGTAATATTCCTCAGATTGTCCAGTTGCTTCAAACTGTCTCAGCTGTTGAATTTCAAACTTTCAACCTGTTCACTCGATTGTGCAACAAACCCTTACGGCTGGAACTCAGTCTCTCCATTCAGAAACTCACAAACCACTTCGGTGTGGATCTTGGGTCCTAGTGCCATCTGTAGCCAGCAAGTGATACTGCAGCCTTATAATTTGTACCAGCTATCTCTGTTCTGAACACAATTCCTCCTGCATATGCACGCATACATGCACATCTTCCTACGCCCTTCACATTATAGGGCCTCCTCTCCCTGCTTTGTGTCGTCAAGCCCAGCATTGCTGCTTGCCAATCATTGAGCCTCAATTACAATGTTCAAGTGTGTACAAGCACCCTGCAGGACCTCCTGAAACTGCTGTCGAAAGCCACCTCGCTAATTCCAGGGGCTCGAATGGGTGCTCCGACTCAACTGCTGTCTACTCTTGAGTCCAGACATGCCAACAGCAGAACGTTTCTGTCTTAACAACTCCCGCTATTGATTCCAGGCTGCAGAGGACATCGGCAATTTGAATTCATATTTTTTTTTAATGTACGCGATGAGGGGGCAATTCCTTTGGGTCAGATCAATGGATACAGTTCAGTAGCACAGCTTCGTGTGGGGGGGGGAGGGTTTATGGTGACTGACAGCTCTTCATTCTCTTTCTCCACACAGCCCCCCCCCCCCCCGCCCCCCCCCCCCAGAACTCATGTGAAAGTTGATACCGGAATGCCTATAATCACATCAAATGGGGGCTGCCCACTGTCATACAGGGCACTGACTCCTCGATTTGTGCAAGAGATTCTCCGATTATTCGTAGGGCCTTGTCTTGAGATGAATGGCTATTGGGAGTATGCACGCACCCAACTTCAGAATTGGCAGCAAGACCAAAATGTGTTTTCTCGGACCAGCATTAACGTAAGTGCTTACTTTTGCCAGATTAACACATTGACCCCATCGGCGCATTTCTTTTTTTGGGGGGGGGGGGACGGATTTTTGAAAATCAAGATGTAGAATGTGGTGGTTCCATATTAAGCCCCCAATATCAATATCAACATCAAGTACCCAGGTGTAGTGTACAGTTCGACACACTAAGTATCTCTCTCTCTATACCCTAGTTACAGAAGTACAGCCACCACTGCGATATATTTCTTTCTGATGCACCAGTCATCCTGTGGCCCACAAGATTGTCAGTTTAAATACAGTTTTTAAGTCTGTCGCACATCATTTCCTATAGAACCCCGACAAAGGAGTCCGAACAGCCTAGGCTGGGATTTAAGTCCTCATTTAGTGAACATAGAGGAGCTCAAACCAAAAATATGGCCAAATATGCAAATAATATAAAAAGATCTTCACAGCACTTCCCCCCCCCCCTCCTCCCAACCCTAAAGAGCAGAATTTGAAATGTTTCTGAAATGTGAAATAACAATTGTGGAGACTTGACACCTTTAAAAAGCTTTTGATGTTTAAAAGAGCTTTTTGTTTTTTAATGCATGACATAATTTGGTAACATCATGCTGAAAGATGAAGTGTCTTGTCAACCAAGATGTCCCCCTCTGAAATTTTCCAACGGTTATTGGAGCATTTTATACACCTTTTAATTTTCAATCTGCCACAGTACAAGTGTCTAGGGATTATGTAAGAGGCAAGCCAGTCACTTTAACAGAATAGCAATTAAGTTATGGATAAAACCCTTGGGTTTTGTAAATCTTAAATAATAAAATTAGCAGTCAAAGGAAAGAAAAATCTACCAGGTACAAACTGATTTTTCTTTGTCTGAAATTTAAGGTGGATTTTATAAGTAGGAAACCTTTTGGAAATTGTTTTTTAAAAAAAAACAATTGTGTAGATTAAATAACCAATTGCATAGATTAAATCAGCAGAAAGGTTTAGCCGGGTGGAGAATGTCATTCCTGTAAAATATAATTCATGTCCATGAGGTGGTGGCTTTGATGGTGCTGATGAATGGAAATCTGTTGAGAGTGAGGGTGTTTTTTTAATTAAAGATTGTAGCTTTTGCTACTGGTCCAGTGGGTAAGGATGATGCAGTGTCAGTTGTGGCTGCTCGCTCTCTTGTCTCTGCTTCAGAAGACCATGGTTTCAAGTCCCACTCCAGGGACTTGAGCATGTTAAACAAGGTTGACACTCCGAGTGCAGTACTGAGGGAGTGCTGCGCTGTCTGAGGTGCTGTCTTTCGGTTGAGACGCGAAACCAAGTTCCCGGTTGCCCCCTCAGATGGACATAAAAGATCCTGCGGCACTATTTCGAAGAAGAGCAGGGGCGTTCTCCCCGGTGTCCTGGGCCAAAACGTATCCCTCAACCAAAATCAGATTATCCAGTCATTATCACATTGCTGTTTGTGGGACCTTGCTGTGTGCAAATTAGCTGCCGCGTTTCCTACATTACAACAGTGACTGCACTTCAAAAGTTCTTAATTATGGGTTGTCCTGGGGTCGTGAAAGATGCTATAGAAATGCAAGTTTGTTCTTTAACTGAGCCACACAGGTGCTGAATCAGTTGTCTCATTCAAGATGAGAAGGGTGGATGCACGGATTGGTCCTCAAACCTCTGGGTTAAGAAGATCGATAAGTTCAGGTTCCCACTCCCGATCACCACCAAGTAGCTCCTGCTGGAGTTTGTGTGAATGTTTGCGATCAGGACCTGCACACTCGATAATTCTGCTAACACTCGCTATCTCTGAGCCTTGCACACAAGATCATCCGTGGGGGCAAGATACCAGAGGAGAAAATATCGGGGTGGGGGGGGGGGGGGGAAAGAGACACTGGATGGCATCATTGAACCATTTTCCTTTGTCATTGCGAAATCCATTCAAAGTTAACAGCCGTGTGATTTAAAGAGGTGCTGTCTTTGTGGGAAAAAACGTTAGGCAAACTTTATTTCCATTTGCAAACACAGCACCTGCCAACAAATTTTCTCTAATAAGTCAGTGCCCCTTTAAGATTGGAGAGCAGACTGCCCACATCCTTGGGCTGCATTGTCAGTGGTAGCAGCACTACTGATGGGTCTTATCCTGTACTCCTATTACAAACTGTTAACAGTGAAGTGTTGTTTAATCATTGTGTTAAAAGGCACAGCCTGCTGCTAACATACCAGGCGCCTCGACCAGGTCTGACTTCAGGTATCACAAGCAATACCATGGTAACATCTTCACATTACCAATCCTCCCTAGATGTTACAAACTTCTGGAGTAGTTTTTTTTTTAAAACTTAGTTGGAAAAATCGATTTTATTTTTTTCCGCACTGCTCCCGATCCAGAACATGAACGCCAAACCCAAAGATCGTAATGTCCGGGCTAACTACCTGACTACCTGAGCGCACCCTTTACCTGGTAATACTGCTCTGATCAGGCTGCTGGAAAGGAATAGGAACAAAATCTATACCCAGGCCTTTAGGCCTCGCCTGAGTACAGTATATTTCTGCATTATTTAATTGGGGGAGACTTTCCTTAATTTCCTTGTGATCTCTACTGTCTGCTTATTTTTGCCCTTCAATGTATTGTTAACAAATTGTATTTCCAAAAATAAAGTTGCAGCGTTTTTCTAAAAAAAAAATCTTTTCAGCTAATTACTCAGGATGTTGGTGCACGTGGAAGAAAGCTTTTCAGATTATTATTCCTTCTGAAACGAGTTTCAGAAGTCTGGGGTAGCTGGCAGAGAATGCAGATGTTCTTCCCGCTGATCTGGTTGAACCCCATATGAGGTGAAAGTGCAAACCCATTGGAATACCTTGCATTTGTATAGTGCCTTTTAAACGACAAAAACATCCCAAGGCATTTCGCAGAGGCAAAGGAAAACCCTAAATGGATGCTGAGCCGAAGTTGGTGATGTGAGGTGGGGCGGCTAAAAGCTTAGTCAAAAAGGTGGGTTTGAACAGAGAGGCCGAGGTTTAGGGCGATTTCAGAGCATGGGGCCTAGACAGGTGAAGACACAGCCACCAACAGTGAGGTGATGGAAGGGGAGGGAAGCATGAGGCCAGAATTGGCAGGACATCAGGCGACATTACCTGTTTATAGAAACCCAGGCCTTGTACTATTTTGAGTGCATGTTGCTCGGAAACCATTTTATATTATCGTTCAGTTGCTCAATAGTGAAAACAAATATGCCTCAAAAATAGATAACAGCTACAGATGGCAGGTGTGCACTGCCCAAAGCAATTCCCATCCCCATACACCATTCAATCTATATATTTTTGATTGTAGGCAAGAAAATAGAACACTTCCATTTTCAGGCACCTAGCATCAAGCACTGCCAGGCTGGGTGCAGTGCAACAAAGTTCAGAGTGAAACATTAATTACTCCATCCCAAAACTCCATTCCAAACAGCCTCAGCGAAGCATCCCATGCTGGCCAATGATGACCGTTTCCACTTGCCTCACCAGCCAACCTTTTGGCCTCTCAGAATGAGATTGGCAGTTGTCTATCATGTGCATTTTATCCTCTTCCTCCACTGTGAAAACCAGTGCAAAGTGCCCATTTAATAAATCTGCCATTACCTTGTTATCTATTGCTGTAGCAGCTGTGTCTGCCTTTAATGGGCCCACATCTCCCTTAGCCACTCTCTCTTACTCTTCTGCAATATATTTACTATTGGCTCTTATATCAAGTTTTCTTTTCGTATTCCCTTTTTCAACTTTTAATATTTTCTTTGGTAATTTTCTGTATTTCTCCCAGTCCTCTAAATTGCCACTTTTCTTGGTATTTGTGTACGTCGCTTCCTTGTACAGTGTGAGGAAAGTTTGTGGGAGGGAGATAGGGCTGGGCCACAGATAAGGGGATTTGTCTGTGGATACTCCCACCTGAACAGCACACTATGGAAATCCAAAATTGCAGCAAATGATGTGATTGCAATGTGACACCGTGCCTAATTTTAAAGGTTAGTTTTTAAATTAACAGTTGTGTTTTTTTCTGCTTTTAAGTGCAAAGTTTTTAAACTATTTTCAAGTCACTTGTGATTGCACGGCAATGTTGCTGACATTGCACCTCTTCACTTGAACACTCTCGTGATTAGGGACGTGTCTGTTTGCAACACAAGTTCTGATTGCTCCATTAGGATGACCAGAACTGATTGGTCCCCTTCGAGGACAAGACACAGCCACCAGTTTCTCTGGAATGTGTATTTAGATCCTCCCTGCCTATGTAATCAATGACTTTGCAAAGTGTAATTCGAGCCATTCTGACTGCTGACTCCAGACAGAACAGAGCACACAGAACAGACAGGGCTCATCCTTGTGGGTTAAGATCTTCTTCCAACACTGCACCGCCCCCTCCCCCCCCCCAAAAAAAAAACAAGTTCCTGACATCCTCCCCACTTTCCCAAGTTTCTGACATCTTCACCCTCCCCGCCCCCCCCCCCCCCCGAAAACCAGGGGAAAAATGTTTGTGCAAATAATCACTCTGTTAGGAAACCAGGATCATAGAACAGAACTCGGTGATGTGAACTTGTGCATTGGTATGTCACTAAAGTTCGATCCTGGTACCAAAAGCAAATTAAGTTATGAACCATGGGCTGTAATGTAATATTTTACATACCGGCAGATCTCATGTCACATTGCTCTGGGTAAATTGACTAATATTTTTATTTGATAAGCAGAGGAGCGCTGCACCATGCAATGCATGTGTATTATTCTGCTGCTCAGGAGAAACTATGCTCCTTTACAGCCTCCACTTATAATTGCTGGTAAGTAATCACTGCATGAGTTAATTGAGTTTAATTACTATTCAGGCTATGGGTTGGAACTTGTCTTTTTAAGTAGGAGATCAATTAAGAGGCAGCGGACAGTCTGGGATGGATTTTGGTGTGCAGTGCCAATTGGTAGGTGGGATGTCCATTCCATGCACTGCTGAAGCTCACCAGAGGCTCAAACTACTTTCATGCTCGGGCCTCATTACAATAAATCTGGCAGGCTTCCAGCACTAAAGAGGTACTGACAGGTAACTCTTACTGGCTGCATTTAACAACATACCCATGGAGTTTTTATAATCACCTCCAAGGATTCCTTATTCAAATTCATTCTCTAGATGTGAGAGTGGGTGGCAAGGTCAACATTTATTTCCCCATCTCTAATTGTCCCTGAACTGACAACCATTTGTCCTCAGTCCCTTGTTTCTCCCAAGCACGTTGCACTTACCACCTGTCCTGTCCCGAATTACTCAATATACCGTATCCCAAAATGTTGTTCTCGGGCAGAAATCGATCTAATTTGCATTTGAATGAATCAATACTATCTGCTTCCATCGCCCTAGGCAACCTGTTCCATCGATTTACTACTCGCTCACTAATATAATGTTCCACAGTTTGAGGTTTTAGGAAAGAATGAGTTCGAGGAGCTATTTGCACAAGTTGTGGAACCAGAACAGTGCACCCAGGTATCTTAAATTGGAGCAGGATACAAGATAATGGAGTGGCGGGGGTAAATTAAAATATTTGATCACCACACTGGATGATGTATTAAGCCTCTTAAACTTCTATTCAAATCCCGACTAGACTGAAGGGGTGAAAGTTTCTTCTGCTTGCTGTAAGGTTGAAGTAAGTTTGGAAGTCTTAGACTGTCAACTTGGCTCAGGTGGGCACATTCTTGTCAGAAGGTTGTGGGTTCAAATTTCACTGGAGGACTTGAGCACGTAATTGAGATTGACAATGCAGTACTAAAGGAAAGCTGCATTGTCACAGTTGTTCCCTTCAGCAGGGGTATTAAACCTGTTGTGTTGGTTCAAGAGGAATTCAAAGATTTCACACCACTATTTGAAGAGTGGGTGGGGTGGGGTTTCTATTGTTTATATGACAGCACATATAGCAAACAGAAGAGACGTTTGCCCAGAGGTATAATAGACCATGGTGATTAAATATTTTAACTTGACCACGCCACTCCATTATCTTGTATCTTACTCACGCCATGTGGAGCTCTTTGGGATGTTTCTGAATGACTCCAACAGTCGCGCCCTCTGGTGGCAAGTATTACAGAGTTACATACATAACATCACTCCTGTCCAAAGTCTTCGGTACAAGTTATTTACAAGTTGAGGCGATCTGGAGCCCTTCGCTCCCTGGTTAATCATCTAAGTTCAAACGCTGCATGTAAATATTGGCCGGATCCATGCTGCACTGCACCGCGGCTGGTCTGACCGGACTGTCAGGAATGCTGGGTTCATCCTCGTGATTGACAGCGAGGTCGATTGCTGGTTGGGTGTGTATTGGTGGATTGTCGATGGTGATGTCCTCTTCAAATCATTCTTGGTTGTAAGTAAATCGCAATTTGGTCTAATCTAAATGCTTTCTGCACATTTGGCCATTTAGTAGTTTGATTATAAACACCCTATTTCCTTCCTTGGCCAAGACAGTGCCAGCAACCCACTTGGGGCCATGACCGTAATTCAGGACAAACACAGGGTCGTTAACATCAATGTCACGTGAAACAGCCGCACGATCGTGGTACATGTTCTGCCAGTGTCGCCCCGTTTCCACGTGATCATTAAGATCCGGCTGAACTAAGGAGAGCCTGGTTTTGAGGGCTCCCTTCAATTAATAATTCTGCCAGGGGAACCCCGGTGAGCGAGTGGGGTCATGTCTCGTAACTGAGCAGAATGCAAGACAAGTGGGTCTGCAGGGAGCCGTCTGTCATGCGTTTCATGCTCTGCTTGATTGTCTGGACTGTCTGCTCCACTTGACTGTTAGACGCGGGCTTAAACTGGGCAGACCTGACATGCTTGATACCATTATGGGTCATAAACTTGTTGAAGTCCGAGCTGGTGAAACGGTCCATTGTCGCTGACAAGGACATCGGGCAAGCCATGGGTGGCAATCATGGCCCGGAGGCTTTCAATGGTGGCTGTGGACGTGCTGGATGACATGATTACGCATTCAATCCATTTGTAGTAAATGTCCACTACTACTAAAAACATCGTTCCTAGAAAGTGGCCGGCAAAATCTACGTGGATCCTGGGCCACGGTTTGGAGGGCCATGACCACAGACTCGGTGGAGCCTCCCTTGGTGCATTGCTCAGTTGCGAGCACGTTTTGCATTGCTCTGGGTAAATTGGCTAATTATAGTCAGTCAATCCTGTTCTTGATGAACAGTGGCAAAGACCACAAAATTGCCCCAAATTCAGCATTCGGCGATAATTAGTGTGGGAATGGAAAAATATCACTCTGGTTTGGAAGCTACTCTTCTGCAGTTGTAGCTGAGCCACATTGTTCAGGCATCGAACCTTGATACAACTGACTCAGGGCTGAAGACACCAAGCACCTGAAACCAAACTATTCCTTTCTCCGACAGCAACATACCTCACCTTGACAGCACAAAATAATTATAATTCATAAATGGTGCTGCTGGAATATGTTCAGGAGTATTGTGTCTGAGCACATTGCTAAGAGTTGCTGGCTCGTTTTACTCTTGAATCTCTGGTGCTTTCCTCTATACTGTCCAGTGTTTTCCTGAGACTGTGTGTATGTGTATGTACACACACGATCTGCCAAGTTGTGCTCCTAGAACTTCATTTTATCAAATGAATCTCCACCCCGTGGCTGAAGCCAAAACCTGTGCTCTTAACCAGATCCTCACGTGCGTTGAAGTGATGAACGAGGCATATTATTAATTGGCTCTTGGAGTGCAACAACCTCTTCGTGACATCTCTGCACCATTGAAACATACAGTTCACTACCACAGAAACTTCATTAAGTTTTATTTGAAACAATTGAAATGGTAGTAAAATAAAAGACCTACTGGACAGAGCACTGTTGAAGGTATCTCAATGTTTCCTTTACTGTTGGAATTAAATCTCTTAGCTGGCAGAATGGGTTCAAGTGTCACTCTGGAGATTCAAGCACGTAATCTCGATTGACACTTCACTGCAGTCCTGAGCGAGAGCTGCACTCTCAGATGTTTTTGGATGAGACATTAAACTGAGGTCCTCCCTGCCCTCGCGGGTGGATGTAAACGATTCCAAGGCATTATTCAAAGAAGAGTAGGGGAGTTCTCCCCGGTGTTCTGCCCAACATGTATCCCTCAACCAACATTACTAAAACAGTTTAATTGGTCATTTATCTCATTACTGTTTGTGGAACCTTGCGCACAAATTAATAATAATGGCCCAGAAATTCCGATCGAGGTTTTCCCGTGGGCAAACTACTGAAAAAAGGAAGAAAAATGCACACTTACCTGAAGGTGCTGTGCCCGCTCACACTTCCGATCCTGAGGCCTTCACTCCTTATGCATCGGAGCGCATGCACGTTGGGGCGTCCGTATGCTGGAGCTGGAGTCACATGGCTCTGGGCAGCCACTCAAGGTACAGTATTTTCTCATTCATAATAATGGGAACTCCGGAAGTTGGAGTTCCCATTATTATGAATGAGAAACCCCCCCCAAATACACAAAACATTAATAAAAAAAATAGAAAAATAAACTACATATTTAAGATTCATTTAAATTAAAGTTCCTTTTTAAAAAAAAAAAGTCGGAAAAATATTTTAAAATGTTTTTTAAATTATGCCTTAAAATAAACTTACCGTAGTGGGGAGGATTTTCAACAATAAAATATGTTTACATATGTGTTAATTTAATTTTAATGTTTGTGTGTTTTTAAACACTCACCTGTAAAAGTAGGCTATATGCCTGCTTTTTCAGGCACAAGATTTTTGAGGACATTTGCTGAGCAAGATATGCATAAATAACCTATTTTCTATGTTTCTATAAATAAGCCAGAAACTTGACCGATCGGAAAAGCCGGTTTTCAGCGCATGCGCATTGCGTGCTGAAAACCGACTTTTCCGATGCCTTCCCGGGTCCGTAGAAACTTCATACGGACCTGGGACATCGCAATTTCAGGCACAATAACTTTTATTTATATAGCGCATTTAACATAGTAAAACATCCCAAGGCGCTTCACAACAGTGTTACAAACAAACTGATAAATTTGACAATGAGCCACAGAAGAAATTAAGACAGATGATCAAAAGCTGGTTTAAAGATGTAAGTTTTAACAAGAGTCTTAAAGGAGGAAAGTGAGGTAGAGAGGCAGAGAGGTTTAGGGAGGGAGTTCCAGAGCTTAGGGCCCAGGTAGCTGAAGGCACATCCACCGATGGTTGAGCAGTTATAATGAGGGATGTTTAAGAGGCCAGAATTTGAGGAGTGCAGATTGTGAGATTGAAAAAGATTACAGAGATAGGGAGGGGCAAGTCCATGGAGTGATTTGTAAACAAGGATGAGAATTTTGAAATCAAGATGTTCTTTAACTGGGAGCCAATGTAAGTCAGAAAGCATTGTCTGAAATGACTATATTTCAAAAGTACTTCATTGTCAAAAAAATTGCCACATTTCCCTATATTACAATAGTGACTACATTTTGAAAGTACTTCATTGGCTGTGAAGTCCTTTGGAAAATCCTGAAGTTGAAGAAGAGTCAATAGAAATGCAAGTCCTTCCTTCATCCCATTAATTCTTTTGTCATTTTTTCTTAGAATGTGGATGATGCTGGGAGGCTACACTTGTCTACCTCTTAGTTAGTTAGTTTAATCTCCTGTGACTGGTGGCACATTGGGCAACCCATTTATTCCATTGCTGTCTGTCCAGAGCAAGCTATTTGACTCCATCGAAGTACCACCTTCCGTTACATCCAAGAGATCATAGTTCTCCACAGTTGATGCTTATATTTGCTGGTCTGTAATGGACTTGTCTTGTCTCTAGGTTGTCTCTGTAACAAAAGGCCTTTGTACTTGGACAAAACTGAAAGGGAGTAAAAGGAAAGCTGCTGCCCAAAGTTAATTCTCCATTGTGGGGTATTGCTTTCCCAGATTGTTATACTGTTTGACATTATTGCTGCTGACGTCAATCACCAACTTGAGGGAGCTCAGCTCCAGCTCTTGTACACTGTTGGCCTCGGTAACTTCTTCAAACGTATCTCCTATTCTCATCAGTATCTCCCATTCTCATCAGTATCACCCATTCTCATCAGTATTCATTGTATAAAGGGGCAAGAATTGGCCTCGATGTAACACCTGCTTGGGATTATTCAAAAGAAGGGAAATAAATAAAGACTGATTGTACCAATTAAATCAGCAAATTCAAGGGAAAGTTGGATAAATACCGGGACAAAAAATTGACACAGTATGACATTGGGATAACCAGATGGAGTATAATGATCTTTACACGTCCTGTACATTGCCATACTTATACAGCATCTTATCACGTGCCTTGGACATGTCTCTCAGAGCCTTTTGTATAATTAATTAATACAGATTATCTGGTCATTATCACATTGCTGTTTGAGGGCTCATGCTCTACGCAAATTGGCTGCTGCATTTCCATTTCAACAGTGACTATATTTCAAAAGTACTTCATTCGCTGTAAAGCACTTTTGAGACATCCGGGCATTGTGAAAGGTGCTATATCAATGCAAGTCTTTCTTTTGAATTACTTTGATGTGCTCCTGCTGTTACGTAGACAAGTGTGGCAGCCATTTTGTGCATGATCTCACAAACCATAATTAAATGAATGACTGGTTCATCTTTTTTGGTAGAATTGATTGAGGGAACAATGTCTGACAGGTCACCAAGAGAACTATTCTTTGAATAGTGCCTCCATTTGAATAGTTCACTAAGGAGGCTGATCCCAGGTTTGGAGTGGACGTTCTAGAGTAATGTTTGATGACTGCACTCTTTCCTTTGCGACACGGATATTATCTATCTTTCTCCATTCATCTAATGTTATTTTTCTGCAATAGCATCCTTGCTGGCTTCCCATCCTGAACCCTTCAGAGATTTCAACTAAGCCGCTTACATCCTGTCCCACAGTAAGTCCCACTTGCCCATCATGGTTCTTAAATTGGCTCCCTGAACCCCAACGCGTTAAATTTAAAATCCTCATCCTTGTATTCAAACCCCTCCATGACTTTTCCCCATCTTATCTCTGCAACCATCTCCAGTCTCACATCCCCAACCACACACTTCACCACTTCATTCCTCTGACTCTAACTGCTGGGTGCCTCCGTCCCTTCATCACACCATTGGTGGCAGAGCCTTCTCTCTCTGGAACTCCTTCTCTCAACCACTCCACCTCTCCGCTTCTTTTTCACCTGTGAAAAAAAAAACCCTGTCAAAAACCAAACATTTTTGGATAAGCTTTCAGTCGCCTCTGCTGATTCTCGTGCCATGGGTCCTTTATTCCTTTTATCTATTTTATTTCCTTCTCGTGTCAAAGCGCCTTAGGATATTAAGGGCACTACATAAATGCTAGCTTTTGCTGTTGGCTCGGATGTCAGGCTTGGATACAGGCCTATTCCTGTACTATTGCCCGTTTCTTTGGCTCAATCTAAAAAGAAAATAACATTTTATTAATTATAAAAGGCTGAAATATTCATCTCACCATAAGATCATAAGAAATAGGAGCAGGAGTAGGCCATATGACCCCTCGAGCCTGCTCCACCATTCAATAAGATCACTTCCCTGCCCACTCCCCATAACCCTTGTTCCCTTATCAGTTAAGAAACTGTCTATCTCTGTCTTAAATTTATTCAATGGCCCAGTTTCCATAGCTCTCTGAGGCAGCGCATTTCACAGATTTACAACCCTCTGAGAGAAGAAATTCATCCTCATCTCAGTTTAAAATGAGCGGCCCCTTATTCTAAGATTATGCCCCCTAGTTCTAGTCTCCCCCATCAGTGGAAACATCCTCTCTGCATCCACCTCGTCAAGCCCCCTCATAATCTTACACGTTTCGATAAGATCACCTCTCATTCTTCTGAATTTCAATGAGTAGAGGTCCAACCTACTCAACCTTTCCTCATAAAGTCAACCCCCTCATCTCTGGAATCAACCTAGTAAACCTTCTCTGAACTGCCTCCAAAGCAAGTATATCCTTTCTTAAATATGGAAACCAAAACTGTACGCAGTATTCCAGGTGTGACCTCACCAATACCCTGTATAACTGTAGCAAGACTTCCCTGCTTTTATACTCCATCCCCTTTGCAATAAAGGCCAAGATTCCATTGGCCTTCCTAATCACTTGCTGTACTTGCATACTAACCTTTTGTGTTTCATGCATCAGGACGCCCAGGTCCTGCTGTACTGCAGCACGTTGCAATTTTCTCCATTTAAATAATAACTTGCTCTTCGATTTTTTTTTTCTGCCAAAGTGCATAACCTCACACTTTCCAATATGATATTCCATCTGCCAAATTTTTGCCCATTCACTTAGCCTGTCGATGTCCTTTTGCAGGTTTTTTGTGTCCTCATACATTTCTTTTCCACAGATCTTTGTATCATCAGCGAACTTGGCTACGTTATACTCGGTCCCTTCATCCATGTCGTTAATATAGACTGTAAATAGTTAGGTACCCAGCACTGATCCCTGCAGCACCCCACTAGTTACTGATTGCCAACCCGAGAATGATCTATTTATCCCAACTCTCTGTTTTCTGTTAGTTAGCCAATCCTCTATCCATGCTAATATATTACCCCAAACCCATGAACTTTTATCTTGTGCAGTAACCTTTTATGTGGCATCTTGTCAACTGCCTTGATTCCAGAGTACTTAAGGAAGTGGCCCTAGAAATAATACATTGGTGATCATTTTCCAACAGTCTATCGACTCTGGATCAGTTCCTATGGACTGGAGGATAGCTAATGTAACACCACTTTTTAAGAAAGGAGGGAGAGCGAAAACAGGTAATTATAGACTGGTTAGCCTGACATCGGTAGTGGGGAAAATGTTGGAATCAATTATTAAAGATGAAATAGCAGTGCATTTGGAAAGCAGTGACAGGATCGGTCCAAGTCAGCATGGATTTATGAAAGGGAAATCATGCTTGACAAATCTTCTAGAATTTTTTGAGGATGTAACTGGTCGAGTGGACAAGGGAGAACCAGTGGATGTGGTGTATTTGGACTTTCAAAAGGCTTTTGACAAGGTCCCACACAAGAGATTAGTGTGCAAAATTAAAGCACATGGTATTGGGGGCAACGTACTGACGTGGATAGAGAACTGGTTGGCAGACAGGAAGTAGAGAGTCGGGATAAACAGGTCCTTTTCAGAATGGCAGATAGTGACTAGCCGCAGGGTTCAGTGCTGGGACCCCAGCTATTTACAATATACATTAATGATTTAGATGAAGGAATTGAGTGTAATATCTCCAAGTTTGCAGATGATACTAAGCTGGGTGGCGGTGTGAGCTGTGAGGTGGACGCTAAGAGGCTGCAGGGTGACTTGGACAGGCTAAATGAGTGGGCAAACGCATGACAGATGCAGTATAATGTGGATAAATGTGAGCTTCTCAACTTTGGTGGCAAAAACGCGAAGGCAGAATATTATCTGAATGGTGGCAGATTAGGAAAAGGGGAGGTGCAACGAGATCTGGGTGTCATGGTACATCAGTCATCACTAACTTACTGGAATTCTTTGAGGATATAACGAGCATGGTGGATAGAGGTGTACCGATGGATGTGGTGTATTTAGATTTCCAAAAGGCATTTGATAAGGTGCCACACAAAAGGTTACTGCAGAAGATAAAGGTACGCGGAGTCAGAGGAAATGTATTAGCATGGATAGAGAATTGGCTGGCGAACAGAAAGCAGAGAGTCGGTATAAATGGGTCCTTTTCCGGTTGGAAATCAGTGGTTAGTGGTGTGCCACAGGGATCAGTGCTGGGACCACAACTGTTTACAATATACATAGATGACCTAGAGGAGGGGACAGAGTGTAGTGCAACAAAATTTGCAGATGACACTAAGATTAGTGGGAAAGCGGGTTGTGTAGAGGACTCAGAGAGGCTGCAAGGAGATTTAGATAGGTTAAGCGAATGGGCTAAGGTTTGGCAGATGGAATACAATGTCGGAAAGTGTGAGGTCATCCACCTTGGGAAAAAAAAACAGTAAAAGGGAATATTATTTGAATGGGGACAAATTACAACATGCTGTGGTGCAGAGGGACCTGGGGGTCCTTGTGCATGAAACTCTCTTAGATCCTTGTGCATGAATCCCAAAAGGTTAGTTTGCAGGTGCAGCAGGTAATCAGGAAGGCAAATGGAATGTTGGCCTTCATTGCGAAAGGGATTGAGTACAAAAGCAGGGAGGTGTTGCTGCAACTGTATAAGGTATTGGTAAGGCCGCACCTGGAGTACTGCGTGCAGTTTTGGTCACCTTACTTAAGGAAGAATATACTAGCTTTGGAAGGGGTACAGAGACGATTCACTAGGCTGATTCGAGAAATGAGGGGGTTACCTTATGATGATAGATTGAGTAGACTGGGTCTTTACTCCTTGGAGTTCAGAAGGATGAGGGGTGATCTTTTAGAAACATTTAAAATCATGAAAGGGATAGACAAGATAGAAGCAGAGAGGTTGTTTCCATTGGTGGAGGAGCCAATTTAAAACCGAGTTGAGAAAGAATTTCTTCTCCCAGAGGGTTGTGAATCTGTGGAATTCTCTGCCCAAGGAAGCAGTTGAGGCTGGCTCATTGAATGTTTTCAAGTCAAAGATCGATAGATTTTTAAGCAATAAGGGAATTAAGGGTTATGGGGCGAGGGCGGGTAAGTGGAGCTGAGTCCACGACCAGATCAGCCATGATCTTATTGAATGGCGAGCAGGCTCGAGGGGCTAGATGGCCTACTCCTGTTCCTAATTCTTATGTTCTTATGAAAGTTGGCATGCTGGTACAGTAAGCGGTGAAGAAGGCAAATGGCATGTTGGCCTTCATAGCTAGTGGATTTGAGTATAGGAACAGGGCCTTAGTGAGGCCTTACCTGGAATATTGTGTTCAGTTTTGGCCTCCTAATCTGAGGAAGGACGTTCTTGCTATTGAGGGAGTACAGCAAAGGTTCACCAGACTGATTCCCGGGATGGCAGGACTGACATATGAGGAGAGACTGGATCGACTGGACCTGTCTTCACTGGAGTTTAGAAGGATGAGAGGGGACCTCATAGAAACATAAAATTCTGACGGGACTGAACATGTTAGATGCAGGAAGAATGTTCCCGATGTTGGGAAAGTCCAGAACCAGGGGACATAGTCTAAGGATAAGGGGTAAGCCATTTAGGACTGAGATGAGGAGAAACCTCTTCACTCAGAGAGTTGTTAACCTGTGGAATTCCCTACCGCAGAGAGTTGTTGATGCCAGTTCATTGGATATATTCAAGAGGGAGTTAGATATGGCTCTTACGGCTAAAGGGATCAAGGGGTATGGAGAGAAAGCAGGAAAGAGGTACTGAGTTGAATGATCAGCCATGATTTTATTGAATGGTGGTGCAGGCTCAAAGGGCTGAATGGCCTACTGCACCTATTTTCTATGTTTCTGGAAGTCCAAATACACCACATCCATTGGTTCCACTTTATCCACCCTGTTTGTTACTTCTTCAAAGAATTCCAGCAAATTTGTCAAACATGACTTCCATTTCATAAATCCATGCTGACTCTGCCTGACTGAATTATATTTTTCCAAATGTCCTGCTACTGCTTCTTTAATAATGGACTCCAACATTTTCCCAACCATAGATGTTAGGCTAACTGGTCTATAGTTTCCTGCTTTTTGTCTGCCTCCTTTTTTAAATAGGGGCGTTACATTTGCAGTTTTCCAATCTGCTGGGACCTCCCCAGAATCCAGGAAATGTTGGTACATTACAACCAATGCATCCACAATCCCTGCCGCTACTTCTCTTAAGACTTTAGGATGCAAGCCATCAGGTCCAGGGGATTTATCTGCCTTTAGTCCCGTTATCTTACTGAGTACCACTTCCTTAGCTTTAAATGCTTTGGCCACTGTGACATTGAGCCATACAGACGATGTGAGCCCCAGACTGAGTTCCTGGTCTGTACTGAGTTAGTTGATCTCGCCTGCAGCAGTATCAAGGATGCTACAATTGCTTCTGCCCTCTTGGCTAGGGAGGAGCTCAATCAAAGACAATTCTCGCTCCTGCTTTTTATTCGGGGGCACCAGTTGGAGGGTGTGCGCATTTGGACCTCGGGTGAGAGATGGATCAGGCTTGACTTTCAAGCCCTGCATTCTCAAGCAGCCCACTGACTCTGTCTGGCCTCAGATGAACAATGGTCGTTTGGGTGAGGTAACTTGGCAGCAGGCTCCCATGGTCCTGTACTGCACAAGAGTTAGCACCTTCAGGAAAGGAGGGGAAAAAAAGGAGCTGAAAACTATGTAGTGGACTCAATAAATAAATACTGCCTTGCCAAATTGGCCCAAATCCCAAGTACAAACTGAAAACACAAAGGCGTTGATGCATAATTAAGGATACATTTTTTTTTGAAACACTTATTTCATCCTGTTTACATAGAAAGCAACATCTGTAACTTTAGTTTACAGAGCAATGTGTCAATGACTGCCACGTTTAAATATGGATTATTTTTTGTTGGTTTAAGCGGGAGAGAGGGGAAAGAGCATGGGAGAGAGGAGAGATGGGCGAGAGCAGGAAGAAATAAAGGGAGAATGGGAAGGAGAGAGGGAAGAGTGAGAAAAGGAGAATGCAAGAGAGGGACAGCACAGATAAAGACAAGTGGAGAGGAGGAGGTGAGAGGAAGGGAAGTGGAAAGGAGGAGAAGACAGGAAGGGAGGGTAGAGAGAAGGAATGGGGACGGAAAGGGAGAGACGGAAGAGCTAATAGAAACTGAGCAGAGGGAAGAATGAGGGAAGGGGAAAAAATGGGGGAAGAGAGGGAGAACAGAGGGACGACTGAAGGGAAAGTGAGATGGGAAGAGCAAATACCAGTCACTGAAGGTTTTGGCAGGGAATTCACTGCCATTAATGTTGTCCCCTCCCTGTCCTCACCTTTCAGCAGTCAATAATTAGTGATTACAATGGACATTTATTTTTTACGATGTTTGTTTAATGAGTTCATAGGCTGATTTTTATTGTGTAGTTAGGTAAATTATGCATCAAATGTACCGTATCATACATATGGCTGAGTGAGTGTGTGACAGGAAGGAGCAACTGCTCAAACATTGAAAACTCTCACAGCATTGCCTACAGGAACAACAGGTACTGCAGACAGGGTTTTCTATAGAGGCAAACTTCACATGAACGTTTTTAACGAGACAGAGTGAATTAGTTACTATGATTTTAGATTATTATTTATACATAAATAGCAAAAATTACAGCAATTTGGGAAGCAGGGTTGGGTGCTGATAAGCTCATAATAAAGGATGAAACTGAGTACTATGAGCCATGAGTAAGTGTGACCTTAGCTCCTTTAATAAGACTCCAGAGTGCAGGTACCATGTGGGTGGCCTGCTTATATACAGTGCTCCCAAGGGATGCTGGGATCCTTTAGGACTCCAACAGATAGGCCCTCTGGTGGTGGTGTGATACAGGTTGCCAAGGGTTAAATACATAACAGGTGCAGTATAGGAATTCCTCTGCAGTGCAGGCTGAGGTGGTGGGAGGTGCAATACTGAAGCAATACAGCGCCACCACTGATGGGAGGGTATAACCACAACCAGACAAGTTTGCACAGTTTCCAGTATAAATGTGGACATAGGAATTCATAATGGAAAAAGTTGCTACACTTGTGTGTGCCGATGCCTCAATTTCAAAATCCTTGTTTTCAAATCTCTCCTTGGCCTCGACCCTCTCTATCTCTGTAATCTCCTCCAGCCCCGCAACACCCCCGCCCCCAACCCCGCCCTCGAGATATCTACGCTCCTCTAATTCTGCCCTCTTGAGCATCCCTGATTTTAATAGTTCAACCATTGGCAGCCGTGCCTTCTGTTGCCTAGGCCCCAAGCTATGGAACACCCTGCCTAAACCTCTCCGCTTCTCTACCTCTCTTTCCTCCTTCAAGACGCTCCTTAAAACCTACATTAAAGGCGCTATATATCCAAGCTGCTTTTGTAAGATGCTTCATAATTATGGCTATACATACTATCATTCTAAATTTGTTGGTATTAAATAACTGTATTAGGGAGATATTTTTTAGGACCCTGGATTTCTGACAGCACAGAAACTCTTCACCATGTGCATGCTTCCCTAAGTCAAACCACCGAAAAATCTATGCAGATTCAATTGAACAGTGACGAGGGATGAAGTTATTAATATGTTAACTGTCATCGTTGCCTGAAGGATTCATGGATTTCTGACACTTCTATTGGAAGACATGAAACACTTCCTGAATGGCAGTCCAGGTGTGAGGGGCTGAATGGCCTACTCCTGCTCCTATGTTCAGCAATGACAGGGAAGGAGAGATTGAGGACAATGTAAAAAAAAAAAGTGGCGCAGTGAATGGGCCACATTTTAGCAATTTTTATATTTGCGCATAACTTTACTGAATTGCAGGACAGTTATGTCTGTGCACCACAGCCCTCCCGTATTGTCAATTGGATTAGGGTGCTAGGCCTGTGGATGAGCTGAACTCTGTATCTCGAAGGGGGTCCCACAGACAGCAAATGGGATGAGTGCTGTTCACATTAGTAAAACTGCCTCATTTCTCCTGACAGTAGATACCAACAGCAATTTTCAGATTGGTTTTGTGTGTGGAGGGCCCACTACCCACAAGCTCCTGGGGGTTTGGAGGTGGGGGGGCAGAGGGTGGGTGGAGGTCTCTGTCCTAACTACCAATATAGCATCTTTCCAACAATACCTACAGTGACTATACTTCAAAAGTGCGTTATTGACCGAGACGCTATATAAATGCACGGCTTTCTTTTATGCTCGCTTTCCAAACGAAAAGGCTGATGGAACATTGGCTTTCATCTCAAAGGTGGGGCTGGGGCTGAATTACAATGGCGAGGAAGCCTTGGTCTGACCCCATCTGGAGTACTGCGTTCAATTTTGGACACCGTACCCCAGGAAGGTTATATTAGCTTTGGGAGTTGGGAGGGGCGTTGTGGGGTGGGGTCAGCGCAGATTCACCAGAATGATACTGGGGTTAGAGAGTTAAATTATGAGGGCAAGTTGCTTAAACTTGGATTGTATTGCGTTGAGTATCAGAGATTGAGGGATGATCTGATCAAGGTGTTTAAACAAGAAAGGATGTTAAGAACATAAGAAATAGGAGCAGGAGTAGGCCATTTGGCCCCTCGAGCCTGCTCCACCATTCAATAAGATCATGGCTGCTCTGAAGGACCCTGGGAGGACAGACGCACCAATGTTAGCGTCCTCGACCAGGCCAACATCCCCAGCATTGAAGCACTGATCACACTCGATCAGCTCCGCTGGGCAGGCCACATTGTTCGAATGCCAGACCTGAGACTGCCAAAGCAAGCACTCTACTCTGAACTCCTTCACGGTAAACGAGCCAAAGGTGGGCAGAGGAAATGTTACAAGGACACCCTCAAAGCCTCCCTGATAAAGTGCAACATCCCCACCGACACCTGGCAGTCCCTGGCCCAAGACCTTGACTCTCATCAGCGAGAGCATGCAGAAATCAAGTGCAGGCATCAGAAAAAGTGTGCGGCAAACCAGTCCCACCCATCCTTTCCCTGAACGACTATCTGTCCCACCTGTGATAGGGACTGTGGTTCTCGTATTGGACTGTTCAGCCACCTAAGGACTCATTTTTAGAGTGGAAGCAAGTCTTCCTCGATTCCGAGGGACTGCCTATGATGATGATGGCTGATCTGATCATGAACAGCTTCACTTTCCTGCCCACTCCCCATAACCCTTTATACCTTATCGCTCAAAAATCTGGCTATCTCCGCCTTAAATATATTCAATGACCCAGCCTCCATAGTTCTCTGGGACAGAGAATTCCATAGATTTACAACCCTCTGAGAGAAGACATTTATCCTCATCTCAGTTTTAAATAGGCAGCCGCTTATTCTAAGACTATGTCCCCTAGTTTTAGTTTCCCCGATGAGTGGAAATATCCTCTCTGCATCCACCTTGTCGAGCCCCCTCATTATCTTATACATTTCGATACGATCACCTCTCATTCTTCTGAACTGCAATGAGTATAGGCCCAACCTATCTTCATAAGTCAACACCTCGTCTCTGGAATAAACCAAATGAACCTTCTCTGAACAGTCTCCAATGCAAGTATAATCCTTCCTTAAATACGGAGACCAAAATTGTATGCAGTACTCTAGGTGTGGCCTCACCAATACCCTGTACAGTTGCAGCAGGACTTCTCTGCTTTTATACTCTATCCCCGTTGCAATAAAGGCCAACATTCCATTTGCCTTCCTGATTACTTGCTGTACCTGCATACTAACTTTTTGTGTTTCATGCACAAGGACCCCCAGGTCTCTCTGTACTGCAGCACTTTGCAACTTTTCTCCATTTAAATTATAATTTGCTTTTCTATTATTATTTCTGCCAAAGTAGATAACCTCACATTTTCCCACATTATGCTACATCTGCCAAATTTTTGCCCACTCACTTAGCCTGTCTATATCCCTTTGCAGATTTTTTGTATCCTCCTCACAATTTGCTTTCCCACCCATCTTTGTATCATCAGCAAACTTGGCTACATTACACTTTGTCCCTTCATCCAAGTCATTAATATAGATTGTAAATAGTTGAGGACCCGGCACTGATCCTTGCGGCACCCCACTAGTCACTGTTTGCCAACCGGAAAATGACTCATTTATCCCGACTCTCTGTTTTCTGTTATTTAGCCAATCCTCTATCCATGCTAATATATTACCCACAACCCCGTGAGCTTTTAGCTTGTGCAGTAAACTCTTATGTGGCACCTTATCGAATGCCTTCTGGAAATCCAAATACACCACATCCACTGGTTCCCCCTTATCCATCCTGCTCATTACATAGAAACATAGAAACATAGAAAATAGGTGCAGGAGTAGGCCATTCGGCCCTTCTAGCCTGCACCGCCATTCAATGAGTTCATGGCTGAACATGCAACTTCAGTACCCCATTCCTGCTTTCTCACCATACCCCTTGATTCCCCTAGTAGTAAGGACTTCATCTAACTCCTTTTTGAATATATTTAGTGAATTGGCCTCAACAACTTTCTGTGGTAGAGAATTCCACAGGTTCACCACTCTCTGGGTGAAGAAATTCCTCCTCATCTCGGTCCTAAATGGTTTCCCCCTTATCCTTAGACTGTGTCCCCTGGTTCTGGACTTCCCCAACATTGGAAACATTCTTCCTGCATCTAACCTGTCTAACCCCGTCAGAATTTTAAACGTTTCTATGAGGTCCCCTCTCATTCTTCTGAACTCCAGTGAATACAAGCCCAGTTGATCCAGTCTTTCTTGATAGGTCAGTCCCGCCATCCCGGGAATCAGTCTGGTGAACCTTCGCTGCACTCCCTCAATAGCAAGAATGTCCTTCCTCAGGTTAGGAGACCAAAACTGTACACAATACTCCAGGTGTGGCCTCACCAAGGCCCTGTACAATTGTAGCAACACCTCCCTGCCCCTGTACTCAAATCCCCTCGCTATGAAGGCCAACATGCCATTTGCTTTCTTAACCGCCTGCTGTACCTGCATGCCAACCTTCAATGACTGATGTACCATGACACCCAGGTCTCTTTGCACCTCCCCTTTTCCTAATCTGTCACCATTCAGATAATAGTCAGTCTCTCTGTTTTTACCACCAAAGTGGATAACCTCACATTTATCCACATTATACTTCATCTGCCATGCATTTGCCCACTCACCTAACCTATCCAAGTCACTCTGCAGCCTTAGAGCATCCTCCTCGCAGCTCACACTGCCACCCAACTTAGTGTCATCCGCAAATTTGGAGATACTACATTTAATCCCCTCGTCTAAATCATTAATGTACAGTGTAAACAGCTGGGGCCCCAGCACAGAACCTTGCGGTACCCCACTAGTCACTGCCTGCCATTCTGAAAAGTCCCCATTTACTCCTACTCTTTGCTTCCTGTCTGACAACCAGTTCTCAATCCATGTCAGCACACTACCCCCAATCCCATGTGCTTTAACTTTGCACATTAATCTCTTGTGTGGGACCTTGTCGAAAGCCTTCTGCAAGTCCAAATATACCACATCAACTGGTTCTCCCTTGTCCACTCTACTGGAAACATCCTCAAAAAATTCCAGAAGATTTGTCAAGCATGATTTCCCTTTCACAAATCCATGCTGACTTGGATCTATCATATTACCTCTTTCCAAATGCACTGCTATGACATCCTTAATAATTGATTCCATCATTTTACCCACTACCGATGTCAGGCTGACCGGTCTATAATTCCCTGTTTTCTCTCTCCCTCCTTTTTTAAAAAGTGGGGTTACATTGGCTACCCTCCACTCCATAGGAACTGATCCAGAGTCAATGGAATGTTGGAAAATGACTGTCAATGCATCCACTATTTCCAAGGCCACCTCCTTAAGTACTCTGGGATGCAGTCCATCAGGCCCTGGGGATTTATCGGCCTTCAATCCCATCAATTTTCCCAACACAATTTCCCGACTAATAAGGATTTCCCTCAGTTCCTCCTCTTTACTAGACCCTCCGACCCCTTTTATATCCGGAAGGTTGTTTGTGTCCTCCTTAGTGAATACCGAACCAAAGTACTTGTTCAATTGGTCCGCCATTTCTTTGTTCCCCGTTATGACTTCCCCTGATTCTGACTGCAGGGGACCTACGTTTGTCTTTACTAACCTTTTTCTCTTTACATACCTATAGAAACTTTTGCAATCCGTCTTAATGTTCCCTGCAAGCTTCTTCTCGTACTCCATTTTCCCTGCCCTAATCAAACCCTTTGTCCTCCTCTGCTTGCTTCTAAATTTCTCCCAGTCCCCGGGTTCACTGCTATTTCTGGCCAATTTGTATGCCACTTCCTTGGCTTTAATGCTATCCCTGATTTCCCTTGATAGCCACGGTTGAGCCACCTTCCCTTTTTTATTTTTACGCCAGACAGGAATGTACAATTGTTGTAGTTCATCCATGCGGTCTCTAAATGTCTGCCATTGCCCATCCACAGTCAACCCCTTCAGTATCATTCGCCAATCTATCCTAGCCAATTCACACCTCATACCTTCAAAGTTACCCTTCTTTAAGTTCTGGACCATGGTCTCTGAATTAACTGTTTCATTCTCCATCCTAATGCAGAATTCCACCATATTATGGTCACTCTTCCCCAAGGGGCCTCGCATAACGAGATTGCTAATTAATCCTCTCTCATTTCACAACACCCAGTCTAAGATGGCCTCCCCCCTAGTTGGTTCCTCGACATATTGGTCTAAAAAACCATCCCTTATGCACTCCAGGAAATCCTCCTCCACCGTATTGCTTCCAGTTTGGTTAACCCAATCTATGTGCATATTAAAGTCACCCATTATAACTGCTGCACCTTTATTGCACGCACCCCTAATTTCATGTTTGATGCCCTCCCCAACATCACTACTACTGTTTGGAGGTCTGTACACAACTCCCACTAATCTGTACACATCCTCAAAGAACTCCAGCAAATTTGGCAAACATGATTTTCCTTTCATAAAACCATGCTGCTCTGCTTGATTGAATTATGCTTTTCCAAATGCCCCGCAACTGCTTCTTTAATAATGGACTCCAGCATTTTCCCAATGACAGATGTTAGGCTAACTGGTCTAAGGTTTCCTGCTTTTTGTCTGCCTCTTTTTTTAGATTGGGTTAGATATTTAGAAACTATTTCCTCTGGCCAAGAACAAGTAGAGATACTCTTAAAACGAGAGCGAGGCTGTTCAGGAGTGAATTCAGGAGGCTGCCTTTTCGCACACTGGATATCTGGAACTCTCTCCCTAAAACTGTGGATGCTGAGAGACAAATGGTGCATTCAGGGCTGAGATCGATGGGTTTCTGTTGGGTATCAAGGCTTGTTGAGACATAAGAACATAAGAATTAGGAACAGGAGTAGACCATCTAGCCCCTCGAGCCTGCTCCGCCATTCAAAAAGATCATGGCTGATCTGGCCGTGGACTCAGCTCCACTTACCCGCCCGCTCCCCATAACCCTTAATTCCCTTATTGGTTAAAAATCTATCTATCTGTGATTTGAATACATTCAATGAGCTAGCCTCAACTGCTTCCTTGGGCAGAGAATTCCACAGATTCACAATCCTCTGAGAAGAAATTCCTTCTCAACTCGGTTTTAAATTGGCTCCCCCATATTTTGAGGCTGTGCCCCCTAGTTCTAGTCTCCCCGACCAGTGGAAACAACCTCTCCGCCTCTATCTTGTCTATCCCTTTCATTATTTTAAATGTTTCTAGAAGATCACCCCTGATCCTTCTGAACTCCAACGAGTAAAGACCCAGTCTACTCAATCTATCATCATAAGGTAACCCCCTCATCTCCGGGATCAGCCTCGTGAATCGTCTCTGTACCCCCTCCAAGGCTAGTATATCCTTCCTTAAGTAAGGTGACCAAAACTGCACGCAGTACTCCAGGTGCGGCCTCACCAATACTCTGTACAGTTGCAGCAGGACCTCCCTGCTTTTGTACTCCATCCCTCTCGCAATGAAGGCCAACATTCCATTCGCCTTCCTGATTATCTGCTGCACCTGCAAACTAACTTTTTGGGATTCATGCACAAGGACCCCCAGGTCCCTCTGCACCGCAGCATGTTGTAATTTCTCCCCATTCAAATAATATTCCCTTTTACTGTTTTTTTTCCCCCCCAAGGTGGATGACCTCACATTTTCCGACATTGTATTCCATCTGCCAAACCTTAGCCCATTCGCTTAACCTATCTAAATCTCTTTGCAACCTCTCTGTGTCCTCTCCACAACCCGCTTTCCCACTAATCTTTGTGTCATCTGCAAATTTTGTTAGACTACACTCTGTCCCCTCTTCCAGGTCATCTATGTATATTGTAAACAGTTGTGGTCCCAGCACCGATCCCTGTGGCACACCACTAATCACCAATTTCCAACCTGAAAATGACTCTCTGCTTTCTGTTAGCCAGCCAATTCTCTATCCATGCGAATACATTTCCTCTGACTCCACGTAGCTTTATCTTCTGCAGTAACCTTTTGTGTGGCACCTTATCGAATGCCTTTTGGAAATCTAAATACACCACATCCATCGGTACACCTCTATTCATCATGCTCATTATATCCTCAAAGGTAAATGGAGTTTGAGGTACAGACGAGCCATGACACTTTCCTTACCCTGACACACAGAAGTCTAATCGTCTCCTGGGTCCAGGAGCCCTCATGGACCCTGGCTATTTGGGGGGGATGCCCTTGCTCTCCGCCCAATTGCATTGTTCAGGGAGTGTTAGGCTTCATCCAAGTCTGTTTATTTTGTGCTGGCCAAGGATGCGATCTCCTCATGCAATACCAAATGAAGAATCATTAAGGGATGCTTTATCTACAATCCTTTCAGTTTACCTGTAAAGCACCCTTCAGCCAGTGGGGATTGGTTTAAACGCACGCATACACACAACATTACGGTAAAGGTGCGAAATCGAACGCGCCCAGTCACCTAAATACATAATTGGGGATTTAAGAGGCTACTCGGAACAAGGTGCTGAAATGGTGTCGCAATTCAGACTTCGAACAGTCGGTAAGTAGTCAACAACACCACCCCATCCCTCTCCAATCGGTTGTTTTTCCAGGTTCCAGCGGTGGGTGGGCGAATCTTGGAAAGTAATCGCAAGGGTCCGTTTCAGTTTCTCTGAGGATTAGTTTCCGTGCGGCACCTGTAGTTTCACTCACTCAGTCAGTGACACTATCCACTCTGGGCAAGGAGGGTCGCTTTATCCTTTATCTCCCTGCCAATGTTCCCTCTAATTTAATGACTCCCTTTTGTCTTAATCATTTGCAAAGTCTCGTGCTTTTATCCTCTTCCCTCCCCTTTTTCCTTCTCTTCATTTTCTTTCTCCAACCGGAATTGGGTTCGTAATTCAGCCCACAGCTTACAGATGAGCTGTGTATGTTTGTCTTATTGCCTCCGGTTGAAGCTGCGAGCATGAGATTGAGTTGCCCAGGGTTCTCTGCACTCCGGCTCCAGTAACACATGATTTCAAGTTTGACTGGCTTCTGTATTTGAGACAGAGAAAAATAATAATAATGTGGGATTTGGGCTTAAATCAAACTTGTTAAATTTGGAGTATGGCTCCATTTTAAACTTGCCGCAGCGAGGCTGATGTCCCGGTTTGACTGGTTTAACAAGCATCCCCTAGGTTCACTGGGAGCTTACAGTGTCAGGCCAGCATTCAAGCACTGACCACACTTGATCAGCTCCGTTGACCGGGCTACATTGTTCACATGTCAGACACGTGGCTCCCAAAGTAGGAACGCAAAGGTAGTAATCTAAGGATTGCTACCAGTGCCACATGCTAGTCAGAGTGGGAATAACAGGATAGTTCAGATGAATATGTGGCTTGAGGAATGGTGCAAGGGGGAGGGATTCGAATTCCTGGGGCATTGGAACCGGTTCTGGGGGAGGTGGGACCAGTACAAACAGAACGGTCTTCATCTGGGCAGGACCAGAACCTAGGTCCCAGGCGGAGTGTTTGCTTGAGCTGTTGGGGAGGGTTTAAACTAATATGGCAGCGGGGTGGGAATCTATGCAGGGAGACGATGGAAGTAAAATGGGGCAGAAGCAAAAGATAGGAAGGAGAAAAGCAAGAGTGAAGGTCAGTGAAATCAAAGGCAAAAATCAACAAGGGCCACATTCCAACATAATTCTAAAAGGAAAAAGAGTATTACAAAAACAAGCCTGAAGGCTCTGAGTCTCAATGCGAGGAGCATTCATAATAAGGTGGATGAATTAACTGCGCAGATAACGGATATGATGTAATTGGGATTAAGGCGACATGGCTCCAGGGTAACCAAGACTGGGAACTCAACATCCAGGGGTATTCAATATTCAGGAAGGATAGACAGAAAGGAAAAGGAGGTGGGGTAGCTTTAATGGTTAAAGAGGAGGTTAACGCAATAGTAAGGAAGGACATTAGCTTGGATGATGTGGAATCTATATGGGTAGAGTTGCGAAACACCAAAGGGCAGAAACCGTTAGTGGGAGTTGTGTACAGATCACCAAACAGTAGTAGAGAGGTTGGGGATGGCATCAAACAGGAAATTAGGGACGCATGCAATAAGAGTACAGCAGTTATCATGGGTGACTTTAACCTATATATTGATTGGGCTAACCAAACTGGTAGCAATACTGTGGAGGAGGATTTCCTGGAGAGTATAAGGGATGGTTTTCTAGACCAATATGTTGAGGAACCATCTAGAGAGCAGGCCATCCTAGACTGGGTCTTGTGTAACGAGAGAGAATTAATTAGCAATCTGGTCGTGCGTGGCCCCTTGGGGAAGAGTGACCATAATATGGTAGAATTCTTCATTTAAGATGGAGAGCGACACAGTTAATTCAGAGACTAGGGTCCTGAACTTACAGAAAGGAAATTTCGATGGTATGAGATGTGATTTGGCTAGGTTGATGCTGGATAGGCAATGGCAGACATTTAAAGATCACATGGATGAATTACAACTATTGTACATTCCTGCCTGGCATAAAAATAAAACTGGAAAGGTGGCTCAACCGTGGCTAACCAGGAAAATTAGGGATAGTGTTAAATCCAAAGAAGAGGCATATAAATTGGCCAGAAAAAGCAGCAAACCTGAGGACTGGAAGAAATTTAGAATTCAGCAGAGGAGGACTAAGGGTTTAATTAGGAGGGGGGAAAATAGAGTATGAGAGTAAGCTTGCAGGGAACATAAAAACTGAGTGCAAAAGCTTCTACAGATATGTGAAGAGAAAAAGATAACTGAAGACTAAAGTAGGTCCCTTGCAGTCAGAATCAGGTGAATTCATAATGGGGAACAAGGAAATGGCAGACCAATTGAACAAATACTTTGGTTCTGTCTTCATTAAGGAAGACATGAATAACCTCCCGAAAATACTCGGGGACTGAGGGTCTAGTGGGAAGGAGGAACTGAGTTAAATCCTTATTAGTCAAGAAATGGAGTTAGGGAAACTGATGGGACTGAAGGCCAATAAATCCCCAGGGCCTGATAGTCTGCATCCCAGAGTACTTAAGGCAGTGGCCCTAGAAATAGTAGATGCATTGGTGGTCATTTTCCAAAATTCCATGGACTCTGGATCAGTACCTATGGATTGGAGGGTAGCTAATGTAACCCAACTTTTTTAAAAAGGAGGGAGAGAGAATTATAGACCGGTTAGCCTGATATCGATAGTGAGAAAAATGCTGGGATCAATTATTAAAGATGTAATAGCAGCGCATTTGGAAAGCAGTGACAGGATCGGTCCAAGTCACCATGGATTTATGAAAGGGAAATCATGCTTGACAAATCTTCTAGAGTTTTTTGAGGATGTAACTAGTAGAGTGGATAAGGGAGAACCAGTGGATGTGGTGTATTTGGACTTTCAAAAGGCTTTTGACAAGGTCCCACACAAGATATTAGTGTACAAAATTAAGGCACATGGTATTGGGGGCAATGTACTGACGTGGATAGAGAACTGGTTGGCAGACAGGAAGCAAAGAGTGGGAATAAACGGGTCCTTTTCAGAATGGCAGGCAGTGACTAGTGGGGTGCCGCAAGGTTCAGTGCTGGGACCCCAGCTATTTACAATATACATTAATGATTTTAGATGAAGGAATTCAATGTAATATCTCCAAGTTTGCAGATGACACTAAGCTGGGTGGCAGTGTGAGCTGTGAGGAGAATGCTAAGAGGCTGCAGCATGACTTGGACAGGTTAGGTGAATGGGAAAATGCATGGCAGACGCAGTATAATGTGGATAAATGTGAAGTTATCCACTTTGGTGGCAAAAACAGGAAGGCAGATTATTATCTGAATGGTGACAGATTAGCAAAAGGGGAGGTGCAACGAGACCTGGGTGTCATGGTACATCAGTGACTGAAGTAGGCATGCAGGTACAGCAGGCAGTAAAGAAAGCAAATGGCATGCTGCCCTTCATAGCGAGAGGATTTGAGTATAGGAGCAGGGAGGTCTTACTGCAGTTGTACAGGGCCTTTGTGAGACCACACCTTGAGTATTGTTTGCAGTTTTGGTCTCCTAATCTGAGGAAGGACATTCTTGCTATTGAGGGGGTGCAACAAAGGTTCTCCAGAATTATTCCTGGGATGGCAGGACTGACATATGAAAGACTGGATCGGCTAGGCTTATACTCGCTGGAATTTAGAATAATGAGAGGAGATCTCATAGAAACATATAAAATTCTGACGGGACTGGACAGGTTAGATGCAGGAAGAATGTTCCCAATGTTGGGGAAGTCCAGAACCAGGGGACATAGTCTAAGGATAAGGGGTAAGCCATAAAGGACCAAGATGAGGAGAAACTTTTTCACCCAGAGAGTGGTGAACCTGTAGAATTCTCTACCACAGAAAATTATTGAGTCCAGTTCGTTGGATATATTCAAGAGGGAGTTAGATGTGACCCTTATGGCTAAGGGGATCAGGGGGTATGGAGAGAAGGCAGGAGTGGGGTACTGAAGTTGTATGATCAGCCACGATCATATTGAATGGCGGTGCAGGCTCGAAGGGCTGAATGGCCTGCTCCTGCACCTATTTTCTATGTTTCTATGTTTCTAAAGCAAGCGCTCCACTCGGAACTCCTTCACGGCACGCGAGCCAAAGGTGGGCAGAGGAAACGTTACAATGACACCCTCAAAGCCTCCCTGATAAAGTGCAACATCCCCACTGACACCTGTGAGTCCCTGGCCAAAGATTGCCCTAAGTGGAGGAAGTGCATCCGGGAGGGCGCTGAGCACCTAGAGTCTCATCGCCGAGAGCATGCAGAAATCAAGCGCAGGCAGCGGAAAGAACGTGCAGCAAACCAGTCCCACCCACCCTTTCCCTCAAAGATTATCTGTCCCACCTGTGACAGAGACTGGTTCTTGAATTGGACTGTTCGGCCACCTAAGAACTCATTTTAAGAGTGCAAGTAAGCCTTCCTCAATTCCGAGGGACTGCCTATGATGATGATGATGGTGGTTTAACAAGCATACTCTGGGTGCATTGGGAGGTTACACTGCCCCTCAAGAGTGAGGTCTGGGTGCAGAGATCAATTATTGACATTTTAAAACGGCCCCACCATTCAGTATCTGAAGGAGGTATTCTCCTGCCATTGGGTTTGAGATCACTTGCTGGTTACACTCCAAGGTAGTGTCGAGCCGGATTTACAAACTGTCCATTGTATTGTCTTGCTGTAAGAATGGTGGCTCAGGATGTGGGTGCCGCTGGCATTTATGGCCCATCCTTCCCTGCCCCAGCGATGGTAGTGAAAGAACTGAGTGGTTTGTTCGGCTACTTCAGAGGTGGGGAAAGGGTTGGAAATCATGTAATAGAATCATAGAAAAATTACCACACAGAAGAGAGGCCATTCGGCCCATTGTGCCTGTGCCCAGTCGAAAAAGAGCTACCCAGCCTAAGAGCTTGCAGCTCTTGGTCTGTGGCCCTGTAGGTTACGGCTCTTAAAATGCACGTCCAAGTACTTTTTAAATGTGGTGAGGGTTTCTGCCTCTACCACCCTTTCAGGCAGTGAGTTCCAGACCCCCACCACCCTCTGGGTGAAAATAATTCTCCTCAACTCCCCTCTAATCCTTCTACCAACTACTGTGCAGCTTGTTGTCGACCATAACCAAATAATCATGGCAGTAAATGTTACATTTCCTGGCAGCATCCATGATGCAAACATCCTACGTGAGAGTGCTATCCCTGACCTGTTTGTCAATCAGCCAGAAGGTCACGGTTGGATGCTGGGGAATGAACGATATGGCCTTGCCAGTTGGCTGATGACCGCTCTGCGAAATCCCGTCACTGAAGCAGAGAAGCGTTACAATGAAAATCACACACAACATCACTGAAAAGACAATTGGAGTCCAAAAGCAGCGCTTCAGATGCCTGGATCATTCTGGTGGCAGCCTACAGTACCACCCTGACCAGGTCACTGAGTTTATTGTGGTGTGTTGCATGCTGCATAACCTAGCTATAAGCAGAGGACAAGTAATGCCAGATCGGGCTGCAGGTCCACCTCCAGAAGGAGGGGAGACGGAAGAGCCAGCCAGCGAGGAGGAAGAGGCGGAAGTGGAGGCTGGTGACCTAGGGGAGGACAATCAGCCTGGCAATCTAGCACCGGTACCACCACCCCCCTCCCGAAGACCAGTACCCAGTGGCAGTTACACAGCTGCTAAGCTGTTGCGTCAGCAGCTCATTTATGAACGCTTTGCATGAACTTTCATTGTGGATATTCAAATTTTCATTTACAGTTATGGTTAAGCAAAAGTTGCAATTGCGTGGAGTTTCATTTTTGTCTTGCCTGCACTGGCCTGGCATCTGCATTAATGCTTAGTTTAAGTAAAGTACGGCTATAATAAAAGACTGAACAAATAATGCTGAACAACTGTAAATATGTTATGCTTAATGTAACTAAGAGAGAAGGCACAATTGTTAAACTTAATACATTTTATTAATTAACACAACGAATGATTCTAAATTTTTATCAACACCCTTTGACTTCTGTTTTCGGTGGACAATCGTGAGAGTGCCGAAAAATCACATCACCCATTTGACATCGCCGGGGTAAGGCTGAATGGAAAATCGCAAAAAAAAAATGGGCCTTGTACCAGCGATCAGCAAGGCTGAGGCGTCCCACATTGCTGAAACAAGGCCCATTTTTGGGGGCCTTGGCCACTTAGTGGAAATTCTAGCCCTTTAAATCTATGCCCCCCTGGTTATTGACCCCTCTGCTAAGGGAAATAGGTCCTTCCTACCCACTCTATCCAGGCCCCTCATAATTTTATACAAATCCAAAAAGTCTCCCCTCAGCCTCCTCTGTTCCAGCCTAACCAATCTTTCCTCATAGCTAAAATTCTCCAATCCAGGCAACATCTCGTAAATCTCCTCTGTACCCTCTCGAGTGCAATCACATCGCTCCCATAATGTGGTGACCAGAACTGCACGCAGTACTCCAGCTGTGGCCTAAATAGTGTTGTATACAGTTCAAGCATAACCTCCCTGCTCTTATATTCTACGCCTCGCCTAATAAAGATAAGCATTCCGTATGCTTTTTTAACCACCTTATCGACCTGTCCTACCTTTAGGGATCTATGGACATGCACTCCAAAGTGCTTTTGGGTTGCCAACTCTGGCTGCATTCCAGGAGGTTTCATCACATGACCTCCCATCTCCAACCGCCCCAGCCAGTCAAACAGTCTTTTCACCCCATCAGCAATATTTTTATAACTCGTAAATCAAAGTGACCATTTGATTTGGTTCAATGCCACTATGATTTTTCTCATCCAAGATTAGATGTCGGAGAAGCAGTCTTAAAAGCATCATAAGTTGTTGAAAGTCAAGAAAGGTGGTGGAGAGGTAGAACTGGGTGTTGTCAGCGCACATTTACAAGCTGACCCCATCTCTGTGGCTGATGTCGGCAAGGGGTAACATCATGGGATGGGGGCATCGCTGGCGAGGCCGGCATTTATTGCCCATCTCTAATTGTCCTCGCAAAGGTGGTAGTGAGCTGCCTTATTGAACCACTGCAGTCCATGTGGTGAAGGTACTCCACAGTGCTGACTTTGTCATAGTGGTTTGGTACAACTGAGTGGCTCGCTAGGCTAGTTAAGAGTTACCTACATTGCTGTGGGTCTGGAGTCACAAAGAGGCCAGACCAGGTATGCACAGCAGATTTCCTTCCCTAAAGGACATTAGTGAACCAGATGGGTTTTTACGAAAATCCAGTAGTTTCATGGTCACTATTATTGCTACCAACTTTTAAATTCCAGCTTTATTTAATTAACTGAATTTAAATCTCCGTGCTACAATGATAGGATTTGAACTCGCGTCTCCGGACTATTAGTCTAGACCTCTGGTTTACTAGTCCAGTAACATAGCTGAGGGGAGATTTAATTGAGGTGTATAAAATTATGAAGGGCCTGGATAGAGTGGATAGGAAGGACCCTTTTCCCTTAGCAGAGGGGTCAATAACCAGGGGGCATAGATTTAAAGCAGTTGGTAGAAGGATTAGAGGGGAGTTGAGGAGAATTTATATTCACCCGGAGGGAGGTGGGGGTCTGGAACTCACTGCCTGAAAGGGTGGTAGAGGCCGAAACCCTCATTGCTTTTAAAAACTACTTGGATGTGCACTTAACGAACCTTAACCTACAGGGCTACGGACCTCGTGCTGCAAGGTAGGATTAGGCTGGGTACCTCTTTTTCGACCGCTCGCACAAAATGGGCCTAATGGCCTCCTTGTGTTTCTAATTTTCTATGATTTTATGATGCTCACTATGCTACTTTATCTCCGCATGTAGATGAGGAAGAGGAGGGTGGCCAAGGCTAGATCATTGGGATACACTGGGTGTAACCGTGTGGGGGCCACAAAGTGAAACCATTGCTAGAGATGCTCTAGCTATAATCCGAGAGGAAAGAGTGGAACAGAGAGAAGGTAGTGACACTGAGCTGGTTAGTGGAGGAGGATGGTGTGGTCGGCTGTGTCAAAGGTTACAGAGTGGTCAAGGAAGATAAGTGATAATGCACTTATATCGCAGCACAGCTTGCATGGGAACAGGAGTAGGCCCCTTAGCTCCTAAACCATGTTCTGACATTCAGTTAGATCATGGATGATCTGTACCTCAACTCCATTTACGCGTCTTTGATTCATATTCCTTGATGCCCTAACCTAACAAAAATCTGTTGGTCACAGTCTTGGCAACTTCAATTGACCCAGCATTCACAGCCTTTTGGGGTAGAGAATTCTAGATATCCATTTAGCTTGTGTGGAAAAAGTGCTTTCCGATTTCACTCCTGAATGGGAGTTTAAGATTGTGCTCCCTTGTCTGGATTCCCCCATCAGTGGAATCAGTTTCGTTGTATCTATTCTATTGGACCCTTTTAAACATGTCAATTAGATCACCCCTCAAACTTAAACTCCAGGGACTACAAGCCAAGTTTCTGCAACCTGTCCTCATAATTCAACCTCTTCAGCCCCTAATATAATTCTGGTGAATCTGTACTGCAGCCATTCCAAGGCTGATATATCCTTCCTAAGCTGAGGCACCCAAAACTGATCGCAGTGCTCCAGATGGAGTCTCACTAAGGCTCTGACAACTAAAGCATAACTTCCTTTCCATTGAAATCCAACCCCCCGTACGATAAGGACCAACGTTCCATTCACCTTTTTGCTAACCTTTCGTAACCTGTCCACTAGTTTTTATTGATTTGTGTATCTGGACACTCAAATCTCTCTGCTTCTCCACAGCTCCTAGTCTCTCACCATTAACAAAACACAATCCGATTGGTCTTCCTTGGATCCAAAGTGGATCACCTCGCACTTCCTCACATTGAACTCCATTTTTGCCGACTCACTTAGTTTGTCCAAGCCTCTTTGGAACTTCCTGCTCCCACTTACACAACTTACTGTGCCTCCCGAAGATAATATCATCAAATAGCAGTCAAACAGAATGATGGTTGTGACTTTGGTTCGTGCCATTGTGATATATTAATAAACACATTTGCACTAACATGGCTGCTGAGAAAGAACTGAGCTGAGCACATGGCTTTGTTGTCATTACATCAGTGGTCCACTAGGTGGAGTAGTCCACTAGCTGGCTCTACAGCAGGTAACAGGATGGGGAAGTGACAGAAGGAAAAGGTCCCAGAGTGGCCAAGAGAAGAAAGAGGATGTTAAGGTCAGAATAACTCCACAGGACTGTGTTGTAAACTCAAACCATTGTGACCTTGGTCTCTCATATAGCTCCAAAGTG